>NC_059331.1:8185492-8824915 GCF_018350155.1 Leopardus geoffroyi
TGTGGGACAGGAGAGCACGTGTGTGGCACAGATCCCAGCCTGCAGAACACTGTCCATCCGTCTCTCCTCCAGCCTTGTGGCTCTTGCCGCCTCTGCTCACAGACCCACATTTGTCCTGCTTTGCACATGCTCAGCTGGGAGCCCCAACCCTCCACGTCCCTCCCCCCACCAGCCCAGCCCCCCCAGGAATCGGGGCACATTCTAGACCTTCAGTATCCAGTGCAGTAACCACTGGCCCAAATTTAGCTATTTAAATGTTAACTGACTGAAATAAAATGAAGTTGAAATTCACTTCCTTAGTCACCCTGGCCCCGTTCCCGGTGCTCACAAAGAACCCACCTGCGGCTCCTTGCTACCGCACCTGACGACACAGGTTCTGCCGTCACAGAATGTTCTTTTTTTTTTTTTTTTTTTTAATATTCTTTTTTTTTTTTTTTTTTTTTTTTTCAACATTTATTTATTTTTGGGACAGAGAGAGACAGAGCATGAACAGGGGAGGGGCAGAGAGAGAGGGAGACACAGAATCGGAAACAGGCTCCAGGCTCTGAGCCATCAGCCCAGAGCCCGACGCGGGGCTCGAACTCACGGACCGCGAGATCGTGACCTGGCTGAAGTCGGACGCTTAACCGACTGCGCCACCCAGGCGCCCCATAGAATGTTCTTTTGAACAACTTTGCCGTAGCCTCCCTGAGAAACCTTGATGGGAGCTTCCCGAGGCAGGGGTGTTATGGGACACCTGCCCACTTCTGAGAGTGTCTTGGGCAGCCTCTGGCCCCCACGGGAGGGCATGGAAGAGGGGAGAGGAGAGGAGTCACCCGAACCCACAAAAACAAAACCCCACGGATGCCACTAGATGCAGACATCACCGAGCATGTGCGCCGCACTTGGCAGGGTTTTAGATGCTGTAGGCACTAACTTGGGGCTCCTCTCAGCCCGACTGGTTGCAGGTGCCACTGCCATCCTGGGGCTCCAGTTGTGAGTGCCCGGGTCAAGTGTGAATCCCCGTCATTCAGACCCCAGAGCCCACGCTACAGCTCCCTGCACCTGTTAGCCCCACGGGCAGGGTCGAACCACATGCCTCTTCTTCCTCCCTCTTGCTGCAGGAACGTCTACAAGGACCTGCGGCAGATCGAGCTGGCCTGTGACTCCCAGGAGGACGTGGACAGCTGGAAGGCCTCGTTCCTCCGAGCTGGGGTCTACCCCGAGAAGGACCAGGTAAGGAACCGCCCTGCCCAGCCGGCACACGTCGGGCTGTGCTGACCCTGGGAGAGGAAGGGGTCTGGCGTCTCCCTGGATGGGTCGTTTCTAGGATCATAGCCCATACTATCGTGAGCAAACAAAGGAGAAAAGGGGAGAGGGTTTTGTGGTCAGGGTCCAGAAGGCTCTCCAAGTAAAGACAAGGACAGGGATATACGTGGCCTGGGACCCCATCTGTTTTGTTCCCTCTCCTCCTCCTGTCCTTGAGGAAGAGTGAACGTGGCTGCCCTCGGCCCCCAAATTAACATGTTCCAGTCCCCAGGTGAGGGGTCCAACCACCTTGGGGCATGGTCACCCCAGGTCCAGGCAGCTCAGGCCAGGGGCGGGCAGGGCCACTTGAAGCCAACACGGCCATCAGGGGACATCCCCAGAAAGCCGGTTGTGGGCAGGACAAGGCAAGCCATTCACAGAGAAGGGGGGCTCCCCACGCTCGCCTCAGGCCACAGTCCCCCCTCACCGCCTGCCCTCTCCCCGCACAGGCAGAGAATGAGGACGGGGTCCAGGAGAACACCTTCTCCATGGACCCGCAGCTGGAGCGCCAGGTGGAGACCATTCGCAACCTGGTGGACTCCTATGTGGCCATCATCAACAAGTCCATCCGTGACCTCATGCCAAAGACCATCATGCACCTCATGATCAACAACGTGAGTGCCCGGCCCCGCCAGGGCCCGCCCGCCACCAGGGAGGAGGCCAGGGCAGCCACGGCCGGATTGGGCCCGGACGCCCTTTGTATGACATTTAACATTAGAGTGAGTCACAACCTTCTAAACGTCAGAATCAGGGTTCCCAGCCTCTCTCGGGAGATTAGAAGGTACAAGCCACGTGGAGCTCACTCCCTTTTCCTTGGGTAATTGAAACAAATGCCACACGTATATACTTTCTCTGAAGTGTTTCAATCTTGTACGAACCCTAGGAGAAGAACTGTGATCATCTCCCATTTTCTAGATAGGAAAAGGAGGCCCCAGCAAGGTCAAGGAAGCTGCCCTGAGTCACTCAGAAGAGTGGGAGGTGGGATTAAAGCCCAGACTGAGTCTGTCCCCAGCTGTGGCCTCCTGATGGCCTGTGGCCCAGCCCACCTTCACTGGAGGGCTCTGCGTACCCCCGGGCTCCCGAGACTCACAGGGCTCTAGGCCTCTCTCTGGTGAAATGCACTTGTACTGATGTCTCCCGCTCTCGGTTGCTGGGAGGGTGCAGGGGGTTCATATATCAGGCCTCCTGCTCAGCTGGGCACCCAAGAAGCTACGTAGGCCAGCTTTGGGTTTATGTTGTGCCTGTGAAAGCTCGAAATGTAACAGGGTCTAAAGCAAAAATAAGGAGAGAAGAGGATGTCCAGGTTGATAATAACTCATTTATAATGTAGAAAAAGAACTGTGGAGCGTAACAGAATATACAGGAAGGCTCCATGTGTATAAAAAGGAGGGGAAATAAACTGTCAAGCCTGGTCATTTTTGGAGATGTTGAAAGTCCATTTGGGAAAATTCAACATCCATTCTGAAAAAGACAACTGTAGGAGTCTTCTGTTAGGAATCTGTGTTTCAGTCTCAAAGTCACTCTTTTTTTTTTTTTTTTTCAATTTTTTTTTTAATGTTTATTTTTGAGAGGGGGAGGGACAGAGAGAGGGAGGCACAGAATCCAAAGCAGGCTCCAGGCTCTGAGCTGTCAGCACAGAGCCCGACGTGGGGCTCAAAGTCACAAATTGTGGGATCACGACCTGAGCTGAAGTCAGACGCTCAACCCACTGGCCACTCAGGTGCCCCAAAGCCACTCTTGACCTTAATGGGGGAGCTCAGGAGGCATTCCCTCGAAAGTCAAGAACAAGTTGGCTATCTCCACTTGTGTTTAAAACTTTTTTGTAGAGTCACTAACCAATGTAGTCAGATTAGAAAAATCGCGTAGAGGTGTGAACACTGAAAAGGAAGAGGGAAACCTGTCCCTATTTGTAGAAGCTCATGTACACGTGAACACACGTACCTAGAAATGCAGTAAAAGTACCTGAGAAACTTGTATATCTTATAGGAGGTTTTGGAAGGAACAAAGTATACAATGAACAGAAACTAGTACTGTTGTTGTTGTTGTTTGTTTGTTTATTTATTTTTTTTATTTTAGAGCCAGCGTGTGCTAGTGGGGGAGGGGCAGAGGCAGACGGGGAGGGGGGTGGGGGGGAGGGGGGGTGGCGGGGGAGGGAGGGAGCGAATCTTAAGCAGCCTGCACGCTCAGCAAGACAAGCCTGACTCAGGGACCCTGGCTTCATGACCGGGGCCGAAATCAAGAGTCGGACACTCAACCGACTGAGCCACCCAGATGCCCCTTTTAAACATTTCTTTTTTTAAGAGAGGGAGCTAGCAGTTTTTTAACAGATGCCAGTTTGCAGATAACGGATGGGAGGAGAGATGGCGATGCGAGAGGCAGGGTCCTCGGGGTAGGTTTAATCATCAGCGTCTGGTGAGACGGGCCGGAAGAACACTGGAAGGTGGCCCCGAGAGACGCGGCAGACACTTGGGTAGAACCCCCCCGCCCCCCCCACCCCGGGTTGTAAACCTCTGGCTCGTCCCGCAGTAAAGTTAAAGACAAGAAAGCCTGCGGGGTGTGGCGGCCGCCCTCCCAGCCAGCGGCGCAGGCGCAGGCGGGCGTGGTGGAAGCCCTGACCTCTCCACCCCTTGTCCCCAGACGAAGGCCTTCATCCACCACGAGCTGCTGGCCTACCTGTACTCCTCGGCGGACCAGAGCAGCCTCATGGAGGAGTCGGCCGACCAGGCCCAGAGGCGGGACGACATGCTGCGCATGTACCATGCGCTCAAGGAGGCCCTCAACATCATCGGGGACATCAGCACCAGCACCGTGTCCACGCCCGTGCCCCCGCCCGTCGATGACACCTGGATCCAGAGCTCCAGCAGCCACAGGTCCGTAAGGCCCGGTCACCCGCAGTCGGCGGAGGATGCTGCCTGCGGGCTCCCAGTTCCTCCCGTGTGTCCCGTCGGGGCATAGCCCACGGGGTGGGCAGGGTGGAGGGGCTCCCAGGGCTGGCCGCAGTGGGAGCGGCTACCCTGCGTGGGCCTGAAGCGACGAAGAGAAGGGTTGGGTTAAAGGCCCACGTGTCTCCTGGTGCTTCCCACGCGGTGAGCCCAAGTGGAAGCCAGAGAGGGCAAGAGGCCCGGGCCGTGGTGGCCACGGGGCCATCCTCCTGGAGCACAGACGAGAGTGGCGGGTTGGGGACGATCTGCGGGAGCCGCTGGGAACCTTAGCTGGCACGTCCCCTTCCCCCTCAGCCGCCCCAGAGCTGTGGGATGGAGATGAGACCCTGGCATGGGCAATGCAGACCATCAGACAGGGATACCTGACCGGTGACGGGGGCAGGTGGCAGGAGGAGAGGGTCGGTCAGGGAAATCTAGAAGGTGCCAGCCCTACTGAGACTTCAGGGAGCCATGGGTTACTTAGGGAGAGGGCACCCAACCTGGGGAACGGGGCAGCCTGTGGGGCGCCCAGGGCAGGGGCCTGTAGGCCCTGCAGCCTCTGGAGGCATTTGGACTTGCAGTCAGGGCTGGGCTCTGGAGGGACCTGTGGCTAAGGAGGGTGGTTTGGAGGAGGTGAAGCAGGCGGGAGGCCCGAGCAGGGCCGGTGGGGGGCAGAGGGCCGTGGGAGTGAGGTCAGAGGGAAGCGGGAGGCCCTGGCGGCTGAGGAGGGGTGCAGGTGGGCCCTGGCTCAAGTTTTAGGTGGGGGCACAGCCATTGCCAAGCAGGTGGTGGCGGGTGGATGGAGGGAACAGGTCCTTGCCCCCCTGCATGTCCCTGGGCGGGAGCTGGTGCCTGCCTGCGCCACTCCCTCCCCCTCAGCCCTCTATGGCCACACTGGCCAGGCTGGCGCGCCCCACCCCCACCCCCAGCTCACACCCTCTCCTTTCTCCACAGCCCCACTCCACAGCGCCGACCCACATCCAGCGTGCATCCCCCAGGCCGGCCCCCGGCAGTGAGAGGCCCGACCCCGGGCCCCCCCCTGATTCCCATGCCGGCAGCCTCCTTTGCCGCACCCCCCATCCCGTCCAGGCCTGGACCCCAGAGCGTGTTTGCCAACAATGACCCCTTCTCGGCCCCGCCTCAGATCCCGTCTCGGCCGGCTCGGATTCCACCCGGCATCCCCCCTGGAGTGCCCAGGTAAGGCTGGACCCCCCTCACTGCCTGCCACTAGAGCCACCGGCCTGTACCCTGGGGCCTCTCCTCGAATCTGACACCCTGCCCTAAGCTCTCCTCGCGCCCTGTGGGGAATGGAGTCATCATCCCCATTTGGCTGGTGTGAAAACTAAGGCCCAGAGAGACCAAGTCACTTTCCCCAAAGTCACTGAGTGGTGGTGGAGAGTCAAGGTGACTCCAGGGCTCCCAGGCCTGTCCCCTGCCTGAGCAGGTGGCCTGCGATGCAGGATGGGACTCCTCACGCGGGGCCCCTTCTCCTGGTTTTGACCATTTTCTTACTTGAGGACACGCGCTGTGAGCCGTTACACACCTCCGCCCTGCCTCTCCCCGCCCTGCAGGCCAGGCTCTGCCCTCACTTCTCCCATGAAGAACCGGGGCGGGGGGCGGGAGGCGCCAGGTCGGGGGGACTCACACAGTCACACTGCCAGCTCCTCCCTGGCTCTCTAGATCCTTGAGAGCATCCGGCATCCGGGCATTGGGCAGCGCCGTGGGGGGGGGGGGGGGAGTGGGGGGGGGCGGGCTCCTCTCCCTCATCCTACTTATGGCCTCACTGCCATCTCCCCCCTCCCCCTCCCCGTCTGTCTTTATTCTCTTTGCAGCAGAAGACCCCCTGCTGCGCCCAGCCGGCCCACCATTATCCGCCCAGCCGAGCCATCCCTGCTCGACTAGGCTGCGGCTGCAGGGGGGGCGTGTTCTCAGGGGGTCCTCGCACACCCGCGGTGCAGGAGCTTCGGTCTGGGCCCCTCCGCTGCCCCTGGCCCCGCCGTCCTCGTGCCAGGACCAGGCTCCCTGCGGGCAGCCCCTGACTCTTCCCTAACCTTGGCCCCCATCCCCGTCTGCTGCACACAGCACTGACCGAAGGGGCCCTGGAGCCCCCGGGCAGGGAGTGGGGGAGCCGGGGTGGTGCACTTTGGGGGATGGAGCCTCGGGGTAGCAGAGGAGGGAACGCACTCTGGGCGCCATCTCGAATGAGGACTCGGGCCGGGGTGGGGGACTGGCCCAGGGCTTCTCTGGCCAGGAAAGGCTGAGAATAGAGGCACCCAGAGTGCCTGGATCCCCCAGGCCTTCCTGGGGCCCAAGGAGCATGTCTGCTTCTCAGCAGCGGGAGCTCCCGGCAGCAAGCCAGGCCCAGCAGGCCCAGCAGGCCCAGCGCTGCCCGCCCTGTCTGAGTTGTAAATATTCCTTCCTCGGCCTTGGCTGCCGGAGGTGCCTTTGCCAGGTCCGGAAGCCTCAGCCCTGCCGGCCTCGCTCTCTCCTCCCTGGGTCCCCCCTCCCCCAGGTCTCCGGGGTGGCTTGGGCTCAGGGCTGAGTGAGTGGGGAGGCTTTGAGGGGCTCCTGGCTCCTACCCAGGCCTCCCCCACGGGGTGGGCCCCAGGTGGCCCATCACTGAGCAGACCTCGCTCGCTCCTCGCTCGGTTTGACCACTGTAAGTGCCTGCACTCTGTATCCTATTAATAAACTAAAATAAAGGGAAGAAGCTTCTAGTGGCTGCTGTGTGGGCCTTTTGTGTTGTCAGGCTGAGGATGTGGACTTGCTCGCCATCCCCCCCCCCCCCGCCCCCCAGCAGGCCTCCCTCCCACCCCCAGCTCTCACACCTCACTCACGGGGCTCTGCTCTTGGCGAGAGGGTTCACTTCTTCCAGAGACAACCATGCTCTCAAGGGAAGATCCTTTCTTTCCTTAACACCTCAGGAGTGGGGGCAGATGTTCCCCGCTCCCCTTCCACACATACTAACACGGGCCTGGCTGCCGCCCCTAACGCACTGGTGTGGAGACCCGGATGCAGGCCTAGGGTGGGCATCAGAATCACTAAGGGGAGAGAGGATTCCACCCTGAACCGCAGTGGTCAGGACCCCTCCCCACTGCTGTAGTCCTAAGGACTCCCCCTCAGGTCCCAGGCCTCCTGGCCCAGCCCCGGTCACAGTTAAACTTTGCTTTCTGATTTTTCTCTTGTGCCCAGGCGACCACCTCCATCGGCTCCCGCCCGACCTTTCTTCTGAACTTTGTGGGAGACCCCTCCCGCCTGTCTGGTTTGCCCCCTTGGGGCTAGGTCTGTCCCGGCTGGTGTCCCTGAGCCCCAATCACCAGGCTCTGTGATTTTCTGACCATAATTTATTGACTTCAGTGCCCAGGCCAGACCACCCTTTGTTCCGTGAGGCTCCTGTGCAAGGTGTGGCTGGGCCACCCCTCAGCTCTGCCCGGGGCCCCCGCAGAGAGAGCAGCAGGGGCGGGTGGTCTCCCAGTCTCCACTCCTCGAGTTCTGTTACCAGACCTCACAGTGAGCCTCCCCCCTGCACTGGGCTGAGGGGCTGGGCTCCTTCTCTCAATAAAGTGACTGTCCTGGCAAGAGCACTGCTGTCTCCTTCCCAGCCCCTGGTGTCAGCGGGTCGCCCCCAGCCCGGAGCCACCCCCAGCAGCAGCAGCAGGAACAGGCCTCTGGTGGGGTGACGGGGAGACCAAAGAAGGCACGGGGCCCCACAAACAGCAAGCCCCCTCCCACCACAACCTGGTTCAGAAGGCCAGCAGGGAAGGGAAGGGAGAGTTTGCTTCCCGGGCCCCATCCCACACCTAGTGCCAGTGCAGTGCTGGAAGACTCGGGCTAAGGCACGCACATTCACAGCAGGGGACGCGGAGACGAGCCACAATACCCAAGGGTTGCATTCAAATGCTGCGGTGCCCCCGTCCGTGCACCATTCCCAGGAGAGCCACTGAGCTGCCCCTCCCGGAGGGCCCAGGTCCGTCAGCCAAGCCAACAAGTGTTTCTTGCCCGGCCCCTCCAAGGGAGAGGACACTTGAGGGCCACACCTCCGGCCCTGACTGTATAGCCTCCCCTCCCGAAGGAAACTCAGTTGGGGAAGGGACCCCCACGTCTCGCACACGTGTACCCTGCTGCCCTTTTCCCCGTTCTTCCTTCCGGGGCTACGTAGGCACAGGGCGCTTGTCCTGGAACAAGCGCTTGAGCGTGCAGACCTGTAGCACGGCCACCAGCAGCAGCACGGCCACGTTCACAGCAGACCAGAAGTTGACCCGCTCCAGGTTGCCTTCCTGCAGGTTGCGGTCACGTGCCTCAAAGGCCCGCAGTAGCGTCAGCATCTGGATGCTACGCTCCAACCGGGTCTTCATGGTCTCGATGGATTCCTGTGGGGCAGAGAGAGGGACAGGGTCAGGCCTCCGCCTCTCAGGGAGCAGAGACCAATAAAACCAGGGGGAATGGGGTGAGCTAAGATCACAGACTCTGTGGCCAGGCTGCCGTGAGTCTTAAATCTGCTCTCTGTACCGAGTGGCTATGTGACCTTGAGCAAGCTAATTGACCTCTCCGGGCCTCTGTTCCCTCCGAATTGCTGTGAGAGTTACATGCCTAAATAAGTGTAAAAAAATGTACTTAGTAGTAGTCAACAGCACAGTTGCTAAAGCCAGACTGCCCGGGATTCAAATCCTCGCTTTGCCAGCTGCTAGCTGCGTGGCCTTAGCCATCCTGTGCCTCAGTTAGAATGGGGCATTGAGAACACACTACCTACTTCATGCGGAGATTTCATGAGATATTTAAGCCCTCCTACACCTAGAAATGTATTATTTTAACCGTGAGCTGCTATTAACATAATTAAGGTGGGGGCACCAGGGAGGCTGGGTCAGGCGAATGCGGACCCCAGCCTCTGTGGAAGAATGGGAGCGCGGCTGCCCAAAAGCCGGAAATATGGGATGAGTGGCCCCAGTTCAGTCTGAGCACACCTTGATGTCTCCCATCTTGACATCCAGCATCTCCTCGGGCTCCACGGCCTCTGCCCAGCCTTCAACCTCCTCGTCGTCCTGCAGGCTGTCAAAAATGAGTTCAAAGAACACCAGCTTCTCTGAGATTGTGCTGAAGGAGTTGTCAAAGCACAGCTTGTAGTCCCCGGCCTCCGTGGGCTCCACTCTGGAAGAAAGAAGACACACAGATACACGTGACCCTGAGTGGCCCACCAGCTGGACCTTGAGACGCAGGGAAGGTGGTAACCTGAGGCCACTGGGGAGGGGCAGGGCTGAAACCGAACCCAGGCAGACAGTGGGACTGAACTCACGTGTGCACCCCATCTGCCTTGCGGGACTCGCTGACCAGCAGCACGCCCTGAGGGCTCTCCAGCGTGAAATCCACGTCCAGTCCAGCACCTCCGATCACCTGGGAGGGCAGGTAAGAGAGGGTGGAGGGCTAGGGGTAGGCCAAGAGCAGCTGCCAGGGAAAGCCAGACCCATACAGATCACCGGAAGGCTACCTAAGCCCTGACATCTACACCTGCGACCTGGTGCTGCCCGACCTGTCCCAGGTAGACCTTAGCCTTGGCTGTCTTCATTGATATGACCGCTTTGGGTTTGGCTCTTTCATCTGGTCACACCCGCGTCGTAAATCCTTGATCGACGTTTACCTGGCCACACACCAAATGAGGGGACAGGGCCCAGCTTTCCTTAACCCAACCCCTGAGAAATCCTCTTGCTGACCACGCCCTTTCTTGTGGCGCGTCTTGGTCACACCCACCGACTCCGGCCGTCGCGCAACTCTTGGCCACGCCCACTCGGGAGGTTTCCGCCCCGTGAAAGGCTCCCTGTTACAACCTATGGCCCCGCCCCTTCTGGGTGTCTCACTCTAGCCCCGCCTCCTGCCATTATTCCCACCCCCTCCGCTCTACACGCCGTCTCCACCAGCTCCGGCTCGCGCTCCCTAGTTCCGCCCCCGCGCTCTTACGCACGGGCTCCTCCCCCTTCCCTCTAATGCATGCCTCGCTTCAGCTGCCTGGCCACGCCCCCTCACCCAGGCTCCGCTTGTTTGCTGGCTCCCCAACCTGGGACCCTCTACCTGGTACTCAGTCTCGAGGCTTGCGTTGGCAGGCGCTGACTGGTAGAAACATTGTTTCCTCCCCGCAGGCAGCAGGAACGTGAACTCGCCGTCCTGGATCGGCGGTGGCCCTGCCCCTCCCACCCCCACCGGCGGCAGTAGTAGCCACAGTGCCAAGGCTAGGGCCGCTCCGGCCGCCATCATCCGGGTCACCCTCCGGTCTGCTAAGAGGTCGTGGTTCCTTTAAGGACTAGCCCTGCCCCTTCTGCTACTCGGCGGAGCTCATTGGCAGCCGCTCCGTGAAACCAGCAAAGAGAAAAATGAAGGGCCCCTTGAGCGCTTAGCTGTCCGAATGAGTGCCCGATGTGCCTAACAACGCTCGATCATCTGGAGGTTTTTTTTTTTTTCTCCTGAGTGGCCTCCGGCTGTAGTCTCAACCGATGATGGGAAAAAAAAAAAATGACAAAAATAAGTACTATGATGGTGCATCTTTCTCAGGCAAAAGTTAAGACAACTAAGTCGGAGGCGGGCCGGGACCTTCTAAAGCCCCTCCCTGAAGTTTTCCCAGAGTAAGCTGCGCGCTACCACCGTTGAGTGAACCTGTCTGGGTGGAATGGACCTGTACGCGATCCGTAGGGCTCAACTATAAAATGATCCCCCTGGGCCAGGAAGACCTTTTAGTGTTGATGTGAGCTCTGTGTTGTCTGTAGAGTCTCACCCTTTATTCCTTAGGCCTGTCGCTTTGTCGTTTCCTCGTCTGTAGTTGGAGTGATGGAACGACCACCCCATAGGGCGGCTGTGAGAGTTGAGATGGAACCCTTGGGCTAGCGCTCATTTTTCCTGGCGTAGAGCCAGTACAGGGGCCTAGCCCTCCCTACACACCAACGGTCTCAAACTCTGGGGGACCAGCAGGTAAATAGAGTAACTGAAGTGGCTCAGGGTAAGAAAAACGACAGCCAGATTGCTTGAAAGTTAGAAGAGGGTGTGGGCCTGGGAGCCACGAAGGCTAGTTCCAACCACCCCCGACCCTTGGCTTGAAGACATCACCGTGCGGGGCCTCTGTATCCTCATCCATAAGATGGGGGTGATACTCGTCCTATCTCACTGGGCTGTTGTTGAAGATTAAATGAGAGAATGCTTGTTTAGCACTTAGCATGGTATAGGCCCTCGGTAAATATTATCTGTTACCTTCCAGGCTTATTGCCCACCTCTTCTCCCTGTTTGGCTTAGAGTGTTTGGAGGCGACCTCCCTCTGGGAAGCCGACAGATAAGCAGAGTCACTGTAGAAACGGACTCTGATTGATGATTCTGTCTAGCATTAAAAAAAAAAAAAAGTTTAGATGGAAATGTTGAGTCTTTAAAGACAGGTCTTGGAGTGGTTGGCATTTGGTGACAGTTACTCTTCAAATACAGCTGATGGCTGTCCTCTCCTGCTTTTGGAGAACTTGGGGAAGTAACACCACTTGGTTACGTCAAAGATCATGGACAGTCAATGTTAGTTATTTCTTTTCACTTCCCCAATTGTCTGTCATTCACACTTGCTGCTTGGACGTTTTGAAGTAGTTGTGGAGAATGGGTGATTTTTTTTTAAGTTTATTTACTTATTTTGAGAGAGAGAATGCGAGCAGGGGAGAGGCAAAGAGAGGGAGAGAGAGAATCCCGAGCAGGCTCTGTGCTGTCAGCACAGAGCCCAATGGGGGGCTCAATCCCACCTGAGCCAAAATCAAGACTCAGATGCTCAGCTGACTGAGCCACCCAGGCACCCCTAAAATTAATGATTTTAAAGTGAGTAATTCAGTGGCATTTATTACATTCACAATGTTGTGCAACTGCCACTTTTACCTACTTTCAAAACATTTTCATCAGCCAGAAAATAAACCCTGTACCCGTTAAGCCTGTACGTCATCTGCTCCCCCCCCCCCCCCCCATCAGCTCTGGCAACTACCAACCTGCCTCTATGAATTTGCCCATTCGGGATGCTTCATGTAAATGAAATATGTGACCATTTGTGTCTGGCTTCTTTCACTTAGCATAATGGAGGTTCCTCCTCCTAGCATGAATATTTAATTCATTTTAATGGCTGAATAATAGTCCATTGTATGGATATACCACATTTATCCATTCAACCATTGATGGGCATTGGGATTGCTCCCATCTTTTGGACATTGTGAATAGTGCTGCTATGAGTATGTGTATGTGTATTTGTTTGAGAATCTATTTTTAATTCTTTAGGGTATACACCTAGGAATGGAATTGCTGGGTCATATATAACTTTTTTTTTTTTTTTTTTTTTTTTTAAGCAGAGCCTGAGACAAGGATTCAGGCACACAAGCTTTAATTTCTTTTAATGTTTATTTATTTGAGAGAGAGCAGGAGTGGGGGAGTGGCAGAGAGAGGGAGACACAGAATCTGAAGCAGGCTCCAGGGTCTAAGCTGTCAGCACAGAGCCTGATGCAGGGCTCGAACCCACGAACCACAAGATCATAACCGAAGTCGGTCATTTAATCAACTGAGCCACCCAGGCGCCACTCTTTGTTGAACTTTTTGAGGAACTCCCAGACTGTTTTCCACAGTGGCTGCCCCATTTTGTGTTCCCACCAACCATGTATGAGGGTTCCAATTTCTCCACATCCTCATCAACACTTGCTATTTTCTATTTTATTTGCATTATAGCCATCCTAATGGGTGTGAAGTGGAATCTCATGGTGGTTCTGATTTGCATTTCCTTGATGTTGGGCATCTTTTCAGGTGCTTCTTGGCCATTTGTATCTCTTGGGGAAATGTCTGTTCAAGTCCTTTGCCAGTTTTAAAATTGCGTTGTCTTTTTGTAGTTGAGTTACAAGAGTTATTTATATATTATAGAGAGCAAGCAGAAGAAAGAAAAACAAAAACTTCCCTGGATTTATTTTGGGGCACTCCCTCAATGCTTTTTCAGGCATTTACAACTCTGCCTTGGCCTTCACTTCCTGTTTGTGCTGAGCCTAGAGATGAGCCAGAAAGCTTAGAGTCTTCTCCAGTCTTTTCTGAGCGCTTCTGCCCTGGGCATGCACATTGCTTTCTAAATCCCCCAGGATATATGGGTGCTTCTGAATGTCCGAACTACCCAGAGAAATGCTCACCCCAGCTTTTCCTCCTAGCTTGTGGCACGCCTATTGTGAAAATCTAATAAAAGGAAACCTCCTTTAAAATGGAGTCAGGAGGGGCGCCTGGGTGGCGCAGTTGGTTAAGCGTCCGACTTCAGCCAGGTCACGATCTCGCGGTCCGTGAGTTCGAGCCCCGCGTCGGGCTCTGGGCTGATGGCTCAGAGCCTGGAGCCTGTTTCCGATTCTGTGTCTCCCTCTCTCTCTGCCCCTCCCCCGTTCATGCTCTGTCTCTCTCTGTCCCAAAAATAAATGGACGTTGAAAAAAAAAAAAAAAAAAAAGAATAAAATGGAGTCAGGAGGGGAGCCTGGGTGGCTCAGTTGGTTAAGCGCCCAACTTAGGCTCAGGTGATGATCCCACTGTTGGTGGGTTCAAGCCCTGCACTGACAGCCGGGAACCCACTTTAGATCCTCTGTCTCCCTCTCTGCTCTGCGGCCACTCATGCCGTCTCTCTCTCAAAAAGAAACAAAAAAACTTTTTAGATGGAATCAGGACAGAAGGGCCAATGCTCACGCCCTACCACTCATTGTTCATTGCAGACCTGACAGGAAGAGATATACCTTGCAAATTGATAGTTTCCTACCTGATTTTACTACCTCAGCAGGAGGAGAAAAGGTTGCCCCTTCCCCTGGTAACAGCCCAGCCAATGAGACACTGTCACCACTCAACCAATGAAACATCGCTACACTTCCAACTCCCAGTTTAATCCAATGGACCTCTTGTTCATAACAGCCTTCCTGACTCCCCCCTTTCCTCTATAAAAGAGTGTTCCTCTTTTCCTTCTCCAGACCTGTCCATGCTTTTGCTTCAGCTTGCTTGTCCTTAGTTGCAACTCTGTGCTTTTCCTGAATAAACCCATTTTTGCTAGTAAAACCGTTGGTTAATGTCGTCCCCAGTGACAACATTTTGCCCCAGGTGGCTGTGGGTTTTCTCCTTTGCCTTACACTATTTTCCAGGAATGCATTCTGAGTTCAACAGACAAAGCGCCTTGAGTCTGTCCCACAGGTAGCCCTCAGACATGTTAGAACGGACAAACACAATACTGCCAACCTCAGAGACCCAGGTGCTGGAGCCCCATACTGGGTGCTGTCCCAGTATGCCCCAACATGGGCTGCTGTCCTCAAGACCTCCACCATGCTGGGAAGGAGCTGAGGGCAGGGTGGGGAAAACACCACGGAGCTTTCCTCCCATGTTCAAGGTTCCTTTTCATTTTGATTCAGTGTTCACTTGGTTGGCATAAGCCTTTGGCTGTTTTCCAAAGTTCGGATAAAGTTGATTGTGACTGTGTTTGCTCAGTTTGTCAAAGCTTCTGCACAGGGACAGGCCCTCGGAGCTACCAACTCCGCAACTTCTGCCGACACCTGGGGCCTGAATGGGTGACTCTTGTGTCCTTCGACTGAGCAAAAACTCTCCCCTGTCCAAGTACTTAACAAATATTTGCTGAGTGTCTACACTGTGAATAAAACAGACTCTGTCCATGTCCTCATGAAGCTGCCATCCCAATGTAGGAGCCAGCTCAAACAAGCTCAGCACTCAGACGCCTTCAGGTAGTTACAGGCGTTAAAGAGTAAATGCTAGATGGTAGATGGATGGCTCATTTCACCTGGGTGGAGTCAGGGAAGGCTTCTCAGAGGAGGTGGCATTGAATCTCAGACTTGAAGTCGAAGGGAGAGGAGGCAAGTGGAGAGAACAAGAACAGTGCCCTGAGGTGGGAAGGTACTCCGAGGGCTCAAGGGGCAGCAAGGAAGTGGAGTGGAGGGAGGGGAGTAGTCAGAAAAGTGATGGGAGCAGTTGTGCAGGCCACATGTATAGGGTCCCTCTTCCCTTGTAGCACTGGCCCCATAGTCAGCCTGGGGCTCTTACAACCATGGGGAGTTTGCAAACTAGCTTCTGGAGGCCATGGATCCCCTGAAATTATAACCAAAAGATTCTGAGAGTGTGTGCTGGGCAGTCTTTGTGTCCCCCACCCCCACCCCAGGGCCATTCTCCACCCTTTCCTGGCCTGCTCTGGAGGCTGATCTCTACACACCGGGTCAACTTAGCTGCCTTTCCCTCTCACATCCAGTTGGGGTTGGCTCTGGCAGGAGATCTGAGGGCCAGAGAGGAAGGTGTAGGTGTATATATGCTGGCTCCCACCCTGTTGGTCTGCATGCTTCTACCAAAGCCCACGACTCCAGCCTCTTCAAGTTCCACAACTACCTTCCTCCCTAGCAACTTCAGGCCTGAGCTGGTAACAGCTTCCTGACCCTGGGGAGTCAGCATCCCTTGCTGATTTCCCTTCACTCTGCCCATGACTCCTCAGTTGTACCTCTCATGGCTGCTATCTGTGACTAATACAGGTAAGTGTGTCTGTTTTTCTGAATTCAGAATTCTAGGTTATAGATTCCTGCACCACGTTAAATGCTCCCAGGATGGAGTCCTTAACATTCATCCAGGTGCTTTAACATATATTATTCCCTTCACCTAGAGTGTCCTTCCCTTGTCTCCTTCTCAGGCTTTTGCAGTCAGATAACACCTCCTCCCAGAAGCCCTCCCTGAACCTGCTGAAGCCAGGTTAGGAGCTCCCCCTTGGTGATTGCCTCCATTATAGCACTTCCTCAACTGGACTCTCATTGTCTGCTTGTCTGACTCTCTAACCAAACTCAGCATCCTGAAGTCAGGAGATTTTTTATTCCTCATGGTGTCCCTGGAACTTAGCAAAGTTCTGAGCCGTTGATGAAACACACTAAACAACCGGTAGAATAGATAAGACAGGAATCTCTCTTAACTCTGTTTCCTACACACCCAGAATAGAGCAATAAAAATAGACTAAATGGATATTTTTTGGCTTTCAGGTCAGACAATCAAGAAATAATTGTGGCTCAGGGGTACCTGGGTGGCTCAGTCAGTTAAGTGTCCAACTTTGGCTTAGGTCATGATCTCACAGTTCATGAGTTCAAGCCCCACATAGGGCTCTGTGCTGACAGCTCAGAGCCTGAAAGCTGCTTCATATTCTGTGTCTCCCTCGCTCTCTACCCCTCCCCCACTCACACTCTGTCTCTCTGTCTGTCTCTCTCTCCAAAATAAATAAACATTGAAAGAAAGAAAGAAAGAAGGAGAGAGAAAGAGAGAAGGAGAAAGAAAAGAAAGAAAGAGAAAGAAGAAGTAGAAAGAAAGAAAAAAAGAAAAAGAAAGGAGAAAGAAAGAAAGACAAGAAAGAAAAAGAAAAAGAAAGTGAGTTGTGGTTTACTGTGTGCCAAGCACTGGGGTAAGCATTGTGAAACTACAAGAGGCACCACAGACCCATCCCTGCACCATGGAAGGAAGAGAGGAAGGAAGAGAGCTGGATGAATTCAATAAATTCAAGCATGTTTTGTAAACCACCATAACCTAATTTAATGGATATTTACAGAATATTATACCAAAACCCTGCAGAATGTACTTTCACTTCAAGTGCATATAGAATGTGGATTGAGATATGCTGGGTCATTAAAGAAAGAATCAATAAATATCAAGGGACTGAAATTACATGGAGTGTGTCCTCTGACCACAAAGGAATTAAATTAAAAATCACTAACAGCTATCTCAAATGTTTGGAAGTTGACACATTTCTAAATAATGTGTGGGCCATAGAAAAAATTCACAAGTGAAATAAGAAAATATTTCTACTTAAGCACAATATGTCAGAGTGTTTGGGATGCAGTTAAAGCAGTACATAGAGGGAAATATATAGCTTTAAATGCTTATACACGAAGATAAAGTTTTAAAATCAATGTTCTAAACTTCCATCTTAAGAACCTGTGAAGAGCCAATGAAACACAAGGTAAATAGAAGAAAGAAAAATAAAAAGACAAAAAGCAATGAAATCAAAAACAGAAAATAGAGAAAAACAATGAAGCCCAAAGCTAATACTTTGAAAAGATTAATAAAACTGATTAACCCCTAGCAAGACTAATCAAGAAAAAAAGAGAAACAACACATTACCATTGAAAGAAGGAACATCACTACAGACCCTACAGACATTAAAAAGTGTAATAAGGGAATACAAACAGTCTTATACGGATAAGTTCTACAACTTGGATGAAATAGACAAATTCCTTGAAAATATAACATGCCAAGTTTAATAAAAGAACATCACAATGCACTGTAGTATAATTCAGCAAGGAAATTTTTCTAAGTCCAGAGAGATCTGGAAAGATTTCTCAGAAGCGATATTTAAGCTGAGACCTGAAACAGAAGTGGAATTTTACCAGGTTTCCCACCTCCCCCCAGACAATTTATTAATTTTTTTAAGTTTATTTGTTCTTGAGAGAGAGAGAGAGAGAGACTGTGAGAGGGGGAAGGGCAGAGAGAGAGGGAGATACAGAATCCAAAGCAGGCTCCAGGCTCTGAATTGTCAGCACAGAGCCTGAAGCGGGACCCGAACCCACGAACCACGAGATCATGATCTGAGCCAAAGTCAGACACTTAACCGACTGAGCCACCCAGGTGCCCCAGAATTTTACCAAGTTAATAGAATTGTGTCCCAGGAAGGAGAGACAGCAGGTACAAAGGTCCTGACATTGGAATGAGTTTTGTGTAGAAAAGTCCACAGTAATGACCCTTTTTGTTGTTTAGTGAACATATGCTTACATCCTTCCCTGGGGTAAACCTCCAGGTAGACCCGCTTGACCTGAACAGAAATGTTTAGAGAGACCAAAGCAAACTTATTGGTAAGACAGACATTTGGAAGTTTCTGGGCTGTAAACAGGAGGCAATTTATTCTGTAAACTAACATTTCCTCATTTTGGAGCCAGAGTTCCCTCTCACCTGGCTGGTGACGAGCCTGTGGCCTCAAACTGGGAGCACTCACATCTCTAGGCATTGCACTTCATACCATGAGTTCCTTGGATCTAATACCTGCTACTCTTAGCCCCATTCTCCAGAGCAGTGAACTGAGGCCTCAAAGAAGGACCACATCTTGCCTGAGGTCACAGAGGCCAAACACTAACCACTGTGCTTTACCAACTTCCCCCAAATATACATTTCAACTTTGGAACTGGTTGGGCTGAGGTTTGTGTTTTGGGCATAGGTTTCCCAAATAGCCCATGGTCCTTGCCCTTCCTCTTCAGGAGGAGAAAACACACACACACACACACACACACACACACACACACACACACCTGACCATCTTAGCCATTTGTCCCTCCTCCCATCTCTACAGAACAGTGGCCACCAAGGTGCAGAGCAGTGCCAGGATCTGATGTGCATCCGTGGAAGGGGCGGGGAGAGGAGAGAGTCCCTTTCAGTAGCCAACTGTGTGTGTGCAACTTCCTGCCAGTGAGGAAACATTCGTTCAAATCAGCCCTGGTTCTCCTTTCCCTACTCTGGCCTCACAGGAGGAGTTGGCAGTGAGCTGTGGGCTGCACTGGCCTCAGCCAGACTTCCTGGCCAAGCTCAGGAGGAGAGATGCCCTGGACTGTCCTGCTCTTTGCAGCCGGTGAGCCTGATGTCCCCTGCGCCACCCCCGCCCCGCTCCCGCCACCCTTGCCCACCTGACTCTGCTCTGGGGGCAGGAAGCAGCACACGGCTGCCTTCTCCAGGTGCCGGAGGAGGCTGAGCCCTGACAGATCTGCCCCAGGGCTTTGGAAACGCCCCAGGAGCATGGCTTTCTCTTAACGGGCTCCTCGTCAACCCCCCCCCCCCCCCATCAAGGATATCAGAAATCCCACCCCACCGGGGACAGCAGTGCCCACGCCCCATGACTCAGCCCCACTTGGTTTCTACAGGCTGCTACCTCCATGGCTGGGGCACCAAGAGGATCCGCTGGGGGGTGGGGAAGTAGCTGGGCAAAGGTCCCGAGACTGGACAATGTAGATCTCACTTGAGCTAGACGCTCTGCTCAGGAGCCTGGGGGCAGCTGGGGAGACACTGGTCCCTCCTACAGGAAACTGTACCCCGAAAACCCCGATTCCTCACCACAGCCTGGGAAACAGGAGAAACCCTCTGCCTTCCTTTCCTCCTGTTCTTTCCCCGGTTCATCCCCTCCAGCCACCCTGGCTTCTCAGAGAACCCACACCCTTTCCATTGTCCCAGCATGTGCCTGTGTTCCTCCCTCTGCCTGGAATGCTCTCCCCCAGCTCTTCCTGTGTCACCTCTTCAAGGAAGCCCTCCATGGCTGCTCCAACCAAGGCAGCCCTCCCATTATCCTGTCTGGGGTGCACACAGTGCTTCTCGCATCTTTGAGAACATCAGCCCCCCCCCCCCGAGGCAGGCATGTCCAGCTGTCTATGTCGTTCGCTTTCGCCGCTCTGTCCCCGGCCCCTGAAACAGGGCCTGGCATACAGTGAGTGCTGTTGATCGAAGCGGCAAGGGTATAATTGCATTGCTATGCGGGAACCACTGCTGTCATAATAAAATGGCTCAGCAACAGTGACCGTCCCCCCCCAACTAGGTGCTAGCACCCAAGCCCCTGAACACAGCAGCGGAGTGGGATGACTAGCCTCGGGTAGTAAATACAAACCAAGGCCCAGAGGGGGTCAGCCACTTGCCCAAGGCCACGGAGCCAGATGGGCCTCTGCTCTCACCACTCACCCTGCGTCCCTTTTTTCTGCATTCCAGGCTCCTTGGCCATCCCAGCACCATCCATCCTGCTGGTGCCCCCACACCCCAGCAGCCAAGAGGACCCCATCCACATCGCCTGTGTGGCCCCCGGGGGCTTCCCAGGGGCCAATTTCACGCTGTACCGCGGCAGGCAGGTGGTACAGCTCCTGCAGGCCCCCGCGGACCAGCTGAGGGTCACCTTCAACTTGACCGGCGGAGGCAGGGAGGCTCCGGGGGGCACGTTTCACTGCCAGTACGAGGTTCTAGGTGAACAGCCTCAGCTGTCCGACCTCAGCGACACTGTGAGTGTCTCCTTCCCAGGTAAGGCCCTCCAGCGGGCCCCTCACTGCCTGGGGCTCCATTCTCTCACCGCTGAGCCTTTGCTTATGCTGTTCCCTCTGCCTCGTGGGACAAGCCAGGCCTCCGGCTTGCCAGCGCTCACCCACCTTTCCTTGGTCAGTCCTCAGTCATCCCATGCGATGCGTCCTGCCATTCTCCCCATGTTGCAGATGGGGAAACTGAGGCATCAGAGATGGGGGGGCTCACCCAAGTCACACGGCTAGCGGGCAGCGGAGCTGGGGTTCCGCTGGCTCCGATATCTAGGCGTTAACACCTCCACACTCTGCTTCACCCTCCCCTCCTGGCCACGTAACATTTTTGAGCACCTACAGGGCACCAGGCACTGGCGAAACAAAGTCCCTACCCTCTCACAGCTGACATCCCGAGGGGATGCAGACAGACGATAACCAAGGAGTCCAATATATAGTCAGTGTGCCAGCAGGAGACAAAGTGTCAGGGATGAAATACAGCCTGGTAAGGGGTGTCATTTTATTTTACTTTATTTTATTTTTATTTGAGAGAGAGAGTGTGTGTGTATGCATGAGTAGGGGAGGGGCAGAGGGAGGGGGAGAGAGAGAGAGAGAGAATGAGAGAATCCCAAGCAGGCTCCACGTTCAGCACAGAGCCTGATGCAGGGCTCGAACCCACGACCCTGGGATCATGACCTGAGTGGAAATCAAGAGATGGACACTCAACCAAAGGAGCCACCCAGGTGCCCCAAGGGTGTCATTTTAAATACAGAGAGCGGCCAAGGAAAGCCTCTCTGAGGACCTGAATGAGGGGTCAGCCCTGTGGGTAGCTGGGGCAAAAGGGTCCCAGCCAGTGGGAGCAGACTGTGCAAAGGCCCTGAGGCCGGAACACGCCTGGTGTGATTGAGGAACACAGAGGCCCTCTGTAGGGCTGAAGCATGGCGGGCGAAGAGGAAAGTTGGGGGACAAGAGAGCAGGGAGGTGGCGAGGAGGATCGTGCTACACCTTTGGCTGCATTAAGGACTTTGGCTTTTCGTCTCAGTGAGACAGAAGCCCTGGGAAGGCTGATATTTTTCTGTGGTCTTTTCAGGACAGGGGGCTGGGTGTGGGCTCCGGATCAAGGAAGGAGCAGGAGGGAGGGAGGAGCCTCCAGGTAAAGCCTCTGCATCACCATCAATCAGAACATTCCAGCTGCAAAGAGAACTTTGTTGCTAGCAGAGGCCCCCACTTAAAGAGAACTTTGTTGCCTCCAGAAGGCCTAGTCATTGAGGTGACAGAACAGTCTGGGCCTTTGAGCTCCACTATCAAAGGCCCCCTTCTCTCACCTTGAGCCTGTGGTCTCAGAGTGGGGGAGGTGACAACATCCCTCCTGCCCCAAATGAATGAATGAACAAGGACTAACAGTGTGAGAATACCAAGCATGTGTCTCTCCTTCCCCTTCCTGGCTTAGCTCCTGATCTCCATGGGGATCAGGTCATCTCCTCCTGTCTCCTCTGAGAGATCTCCTCTCTCCAGGGAGGGGCAGCCAAATCCCTTTCAGAGAAGTAAACTCTGAAGCTGGGGCTTCATGCTTTTGTGGCTGATTTCTGCATGGACCTCAGGGTCCACCATGGGGCTGGGGGTGGATGTCATCTGACCCCCTGGTACCCGGCTGAAGCCAGCAGGACCCTCAGGCTGCAAGTCACTGGAAACTTGACTCAAACCGGTTTCAGAAACAAAAGAGAATGTGCTGGTTTGGCGAGCTGAAGTCGGTATGCAGTTTTGGCTTCAGGCATGGCTGGATCCAGGTGCTCATAAAGAAGTCAGGAATCAAGTGCCACCTCTCTGTTCAGCTTTCTCCTATATCTTATTCTCAGGCAGGACCTCTCCTTCATGGTGTCAAAATGTGCCTAGAGGATCCAGATGTATATCCTACCAGCTTCGTAATTCTGGCCAAAAGAGTAACCCTCTCTTCCCAGTAGCCTAGCCAAAGTCTCAGAATTAGCTCTCATTAGCTCAGCTTTGGCCACATGCCCATCCCCGAACTGATCACCATGGCTGGGGGTGGGGGAATATGCTAATTCACCAGCACGGAGGTTTGCTAGATCCCCAGTCCAGCTACACCAGCGTCAAATGGTTGGGCAGGATGGTGGGGGGAGGGCTGGATCCCCACATGTAATCTGGAGAAATGACAGGTGTCCCACCTTCACCCTCGCGACCCCGTAACCTGCCCCCTCTCTCTTTTTCTCGTGTTCCTCTAGTGCCCACTTGGATACTGGCACTCTCCTTGAGTCTGGCTGGAGCTCTCCTTCTCCTTGCTGGGATGGTGACCATTGCCGTGGTGGTCAGGAGAGGTAAGAGCAGGCAGAGAAAGCATGGCCCACCAGCTGCCAGCGTGCAACCCCTGAACATGAAAATGTTCCCATTTCTTAGAAGCATGGAGGCACACGGCCGGGGAGGTCTCACTCCAAAACTTAGCCATGAAGAAACCTCCAGAATGCAATGTAATGTTGGGGGGGGGGCAGGGGAAACTGACACACACAATGCACACACACACACACACACATTAAAGTTTACTTATTTATTTTGAGAGAGAGAAAGAGTGGGAGTGGGTGGCAAGGAGGGGCAGAGAAAGGGGGAGAGAGAGAATCCCCAGCAGTCTCCATGCTGTCAGCGCAGAGCCCGATGCGAGGTCCAATCTCGCAAATGGTGAGATCATGACCTGAGCTGAAATCAAGAGTTGGTCTCTTAACGGACCGAGCCACCCAGGGGTCCCGATAGATATATTTCAATTATAAAATACATATAACATAAAGTTTAACATCTTAACCCTTTATAAGTGTGCACTTCAGCAACATCAAGGACACTTTGTTATGAGACCATCACCAAGGTCCAACCCCGGAACTTCGTCATCTGCCCAAACTGAAACTCTGTCGTTCCCTTTAAACACTAACTCCCCTTTCCTCCTCCCTTAGCTCCTGTCAAGCCCTGAGATTGACATTTAACACAACAACAACAACAACAATTTTACACGCTTGTTTGAAGTTTTTACCCGCACACGTTACTGATGTCAGGGGCGGGGGGTTGCTGTAACTCTCCTGTTGAGGGGCACGTTGACAGAGGAGAAGGCAAGTTTGGGTCACAAACGTATGAGGGGGCCTTGGGATTCTTGTGTGTGTGTGTGTGTGTGTGTGTGTGTTTGCAAGCAGGATGCAACCATGACCAAAATCTAATAAATGCTTGTGTGTTTTTTTGTCCCCAGTGAAAGTAAAGAAAATGCAGAAGAAAAGGTGAGGCCATCATCTCTGGAGACCTTCAGAGGGTGGTTTGGGGGAAATGCATACCAAAGGGTTGAGGGGGGCGGTATAGTGCAGAAATTCCTGTTGGGTGTTAAGGACTCTGAGGCATGGCTGGGTTCTGGGGACAGAAGGGGACTTCCCTGGCTGGGTAGGAGCCCCATTCCACACAGCGCCCTCTGGTGGGAGGGCTGCTTAATGGGAACGGGCGCCATTTACAAAGTACGCGGGGTATGCAGGGCCCTCGCTAGGACACTGCAGCTAGAGCCCGCAATAGCTCCCAGCTGCAGAGGAAGCTGGCTTTTTTTTTTTTAAAGTTTATTTATTAATTTTGAGAGAGCGCGCACACGCGCACATGTGAGCTGGGGAGGGGCAGAAGGAGAGGGAGAGAGAGAATCCCAAGCAGGCTCCGCACTGTCAGTGCACAGCCCGACATAGGGCCCGAACTCATGAACCACGAGATCATGACCCGAGCTGAGGTGGTTGCTCAACGGACTGAGCCAGCCAGGTGCCCCTAAATAGCCCCATTTTATAGACAAGGAGACTGAGGCTCAGTACTGGGTCACACAGGGAGCAAGTGGCCGAGACTTCCTCACATCCCTTAACCAGTGCTGGGGGAGGGGAGTGGCACCCCCCTGGGGCTCTGCTGTGCCCAACTTGCAACCTGTAGGCAGTGGCCCTGGTTCCTGGGCTTTTAGGATGTCCCAACTGGCCCGAGCCTCAGTTTCTCCTCTCTGAGAGAGGGGTGCCCCCCACCCCGGCTGCCTAGTGGCATAGAGCTAGCGGCAGCCGCAGGGATCGAATCCCGACTTCACCTGGCGGTGGGGCTCCTACAAGAGAATTTCCATCTGAGGGGACTTAGGGAGGATGCAAAGGAAGGTGTGGAGCGAAGGCCAAGTGTGGAGCCAGGGGCTTCCGGGAACAAGCCTCACTCCCTCCCAAATCCCTTTGCAGAGAGCGAGAATCCTGCTGGGCCCAGATCAACTTTGCCACCACAGGTCTGTACCTTCTTACTCCAATCTCCTGCTGGGTCAGGGTCACCCCTTCAAAGCTCTATCAGACCTCATTACTTGCTCTTGAACCTCTTCGGTGGCCGCTCACTTCCCTTAGGGCCAAGAACACACCCTCCCCTGCCCCTGCCCGCACACCCCCCCCCCCCCAGGTTCCAACTCTCACCTTCTCTCTTTGCCTCATCCTCATTCTGTGGTCGTCCTGACCTCTGCCTACAACATACTTCCTCCCCCCGTTCTTCAATGTTTATTTATTTTTGGGACAGAGAGAGACAGAGCATGAACGGGGGGAGGGGCAGAGAGAGAGGGAGACACAGAATCGGAAACAGGCTCCAGGCTCTGAGCCATCAGCCCAGAGCCCGACGCGGGGCTCGAACTCACGGACCGCGAGATCGTGACCTGGCTGAAGTCGGACGCTTAACCGACTGCGCCACCCAGGGGCCCCTCTCCCCCCGTTCTTAAAGGCCACCTTCTCCGGGAAGCCTTCCCTGACTCCTAGACAGGGTCTGGGCTGTCTACTTACATTGCCTCCAGCACCCTATGATTCTTCTTACCCCTCAGGGAAAACACAGGTTATCACTGCCTGCTGTGTATGTAATACTCGCCTCCACCGCTGGACGCTCAGTTCCACGGGGGACGGACGGCGTCTGTCCACCGGGGCATGCTGGGCGCTTTGACCATGCCTGGCACTGCCCTTAAATGGAGCCCCTCTTGTGACCCAGAACGTGTCATTCCGAAGGCTTCCACCAGGGGGCGAGAGGCAGCCAGTTTGTGCTCTGCGAGGCTCAGGAAGGGCTCCCTCGCGGAGAAATTCCATCCGCTACTTCTTTCACTCTCCAGCACATTTATTGAGCCCCTACTAGGTGCTAACGTTTGGGGGAGGCGTCCCTCAATGACCAAGACAGGCGATCTTTGCCCACAAGCCCATACTCCAGTGGGAAAACAGTCGATGGCATGTGGGACCCTGTCTGTGGTGAGGAGGGTGGTCCCGGGCGTGGGGTGGTCCCGGGCGTGGGGAAATGAGTTGTAAGCAGAGACCGGCAGGTTCAGAGTAGCTGGGTGAAGGGCAGGCGATTGGAGAAGCCCCTGGGGTGGGGGAGGAGCTGAGAGGTGCTCTGTAAAGTGGGAGTCGAGAGGAGAAACCCATTTATCCGAGGGCAGCGAGGGGCCCCTGGGGGAGGGCTCCAAGCGGAAAAAGGACACCGTTCAGTTTGCGGCTGGGAATGGTTCACGCTGCGGAATGGGCTGGAAGGGACCAAAGCATGCTGGGAGGCGGATCCCAAGCCCTTCATCTCGGTGGACTTGAGGCCTGTGTTCTTAGGGGGAGGGCCCCCGGAGGGCGGTGAGCAGGGATTTTAAACTGGCCCCTGGTTTTCCTTTCTCTTTCTATTTTAGATATGACCTTTGACAATTCCCTGTTTGCCATCTCGCCGGTAAGTCATTTCATTTCTTGGTTCTGGTTTTCTGCTGACCGTCCTAACCTTAGGAAGGCCTCCACCAGGCTGGGTCGGCTAGATGTCTCGGAGCTTCAGGGGTCCTGGGAAAAGCCTAGAATCACTGAGCAGGGTTTTGTTTGTGAGCCAAGAGTTGGCTCTGATAAATCCCAGGGGATTGCAGGCAGCCACGTCCAGGCCTTGTGGGACAAAGGGCAGGATTCCCCCCGGGCTGGAGCACTGGGACAAGAACGGGGCAAGGCTTCCAATTCTTCAGCGCTTCCTAATTTCTATGGGCGGAGATAGACGATGCCACGCAGGGTAAGAGTGAGAGGGAAGCTCACTTCTCACTTAGATAGGAGCCCCAGGAAGCCTCAGAGACGGGCGACAAGCAGGGGGTAGCTATGCAAGATTGCTTCAGGCTCCGGACACGTCGTTGGCACGGAGCCAAGTGAGGAGTCGAGGGGCGCCCCGCGGAGAACTTTGACTTTTTGCCCCAAAGTGAGGTGGGAGCCATGGAGGGTTCAGAGCAGAGGGAGGTGACCGAGACAGGTGCTCACAGGCGCCTTCTGGCGGCTGCAGGGAGGACACACTTGGGGGGTGTGGACGCACCGGAACGCGGAGGGGTGCGGGGATGCAGGTGGGGGGCGGGGACCAGAGAGAGGCGACTGTGCTGGTCCAGACAAGCTAAGTGGTAGGTGGCTTGGTCCCGCGTGCTGGCAGCAGAGGTGGGAGAAGCGCACAGATTCAGTGGACAGGAATTCAGGGGGCAGGAAACAGGGCGCTGACTTCGGATGGGATGGTGGGCGTGGGCGGAGGGAGCAGGAGGAGGGAGGCGTGAGGGAGGCGTGGGGGAGTCCTGAGGCGCAGTAGGTTTGGAGGGACAAGAGACAGGCTAGCCCACCAGGCGATGCCCAAGGGCAGGTGGAGACGGGACTCTGGAGTTCCGGAGAGAGGAGCGTGGACATTTCAACTGGCCCCCCCAGTCACAGGCGGCAGTCGCTGGTGTTCGAATGTGACAAGGAAAGGGAAGGGCCAGTTCAGCCCCGGTCTCAGCTCCCGGAGCAGCTCCTGTGCTGTTAAGAAACAGCCGGCAGCCAGGGAAGTTCTAAAACTTTCTGGGAGAAGCCACGCGGCTCAAGGCACCATCCTGGTGATTTTTCCTTTTTCCTTTTATATAAAAAAAAGACATTTACAGGGCGCCTGGGTGGCTCAGCCAGTTAAGCGTCCGACTTGCAGCTCAGGTCATGATCTCACGGGTCACGGGTTCTAGCCCCGCGTCGGGCTCTGTGCTGAACAGCTCGGAGCCCTGGAGCCTGCTTCAGATTCTGTGCCTCCCTCTCTCTGTGCCCCTCCCCTGCTTGTGCTCTGTCTCTCTTTCTCAAAAATAATAAACAAATTAAATAAAAAAAGACATTTACAATGAAACAAGTAGAAACAGATGAAGACAAGGAGAAAAGTTTAAAAAGTATCTTAGTCCTGGGGCGCCTGGCTGGCTCAGTGGAGTGGGCCAAGCGTCTGATTTGATGATGTCAACTGCTCACGAGTTCCAGCCGCGCTTGGGGCTCTCTGCTGTCCTTCCAGGACCGGCTTCAGATCCTCCCTCTCCCTCGTTCTGCCCCTCCCCCCTCTCAAAACTAACTAAACACTAAAAACATAAAAATGTTTCAAAAATAAATAAATAGTATCTTAGACTGGCTGGCTCAGTAGTGCATGTGACTCTTGATTTCAGGGCTGTGAATTCAAGCCCCACATGGGGTGTGCAGCCTACTTAAAAAAAAATAAAAAGAAAAGAAAAAGTATTTTAGTTCTTGTGACTCTATAGGTTTTTTTTTTTTTAATTAAAATTGGGGGGGGGCGGTGACTGGGTGACTCAGTCAGTTAAGTGTCTGATTCGATTGCAGCTCAGGTCATGATCTCACGGTTCGTGAGTTTGAGCCCCGAGTTGGGCTCCAGGATGGTAGTGTGGAGCCTGTTTGGGAATCTCTCTCTTGCAAAACAAATAATCTTAAAAAATGGGGGGCTTGGCTCAGTCGGTTAGGGTTCCACCTTCGGCTCAGGTCATGATCTCACAGCTTGTGAATTCGAGCCCCTTGTCGGGCTCTGTGTTGACAGCTCGGAGCCTGGAGCCTGTTTCAGATTCTGTGTCTCCCTCTCTCTCTGCCCCTCCCCCACTTGTGCTCTGTCTCTCTCTGTCTCTCAAAAATAAATAAATGTAAAAAAAAAAAAAAAAACCACATTAGAAAAAAATTGGGGCGTGCACCTGCCTGGCTCAGTGAGCACAGCAGGTGATTCTTAATCTCACAGTCGTGAGTTCAAGCCCCACATTGGGCATGGAGCCTACTTTAAAAATACATATTTTTAAATCATGAAATTCATCCATATGTCAAAATTATATATATAGTAAAGTATCCTTCTGTCACTAACCCCTGCCCACCCACTGGTCTCCTCCACACATACAGGTAACCACCATTAGTAGCTTCTTCGTGTACATGTAAGGAAAGGTGAAAATAGGCTATCTACATCCTCGCCCTTTCTCTTTCTTTTCTTTTCTTTTTTTTTAAGTTTATTTATTTTGGGACAGAGAGAGAGAGTATGAGCAGGGGAGGGGCAGAGAGAGAGCGAGAGAGAGGGAGACACAGAATCCGAAGCAGGCTCCAGGCTCTGAGCCATCAGCACAGAGCCCGATGCGGGACTCGAACCCATGAACCGTGAGATCATGCCCTGAGCCGAAGTCGGACACCTAACCGCCTGAGCCACCCAGGTGCCCCGATTTTAACCATTTTTAAATGTTTATTTATTTTGAGAGAGAGGGAGAGAAAGGGGGAGGGGCAGAGGGAGAGGGAGACAGAAGATCTGGAGCAGGCTCTGAGCTGACAGCAGAGAGCCCGATGCAGGACTTGAACCGGTGAACTGTGAGATCATGACCTGAACTGAGGTTGGAAGCTTGACAGACTGAGCAACTCAGGCACCCCGCACCGTGTTAACCGTTTTTTAAGTGTCCAGTTCAGTGGCATTAAGTACATTCATTGTGTGCAGCCCTCCCCATTGTCCATCTCCAGGACTTTGTCTTGCAAAAGTGAAACGCCCCGCCCCCCCCCACTGTACACTAATTTCTCATTCTTAACAAATCCCAGCCCCCAACAGCCACCATTCTGCTTTCTGTCTCTGTGCGTTTCCATCTTCTGGACACTTTATGTAGAAATGATGCCATATAGTGTTCATCCTGTTGTGTCTGGCTTATTTCATTGAGCACAATGCCTTCAAGTTTCATTCATGTTGTAACATGTGTCAGAATTGTATTCTTGTTAAAGGCTGAATAATATTCCATTGCATGTATATAGCACATTTTGTTTCTTTGTTCATCTGTTGAGGGACACTTGGGTTGTTTCCACCTTTTGGCTACTGTGAATTGTGCTGCTATGAACATGGGTGTGCAAATATCTGTTTGAGTCCCTGATTTCAATTCTAGTTTCTTTCCGAAGCATGAGAAGCTGTGCTGTTGGCTGCAATAAAAATAAAGCAGCTAACAGTTCTCCAGCTAGCTTGTATTGGGTTACCATACTGAAGGGTTAATGTTCACTTTATAATACCCGATGAAGTGGAGTTCACATTTTTTCCCCAAATGTTGATTTTTGAGAGAGAGAGAGAGAGAGAAGGTGGGGGAGGGGCAGAGAGAGGGGGAGACAGAGGATCCAAAGCAGGCTCTGCACTGACAGCAGAGAGCCCAATGCAGGGCTGGAACTCACAAACCATGCGATTATGATCTGAGCCAAATTCGAACGCTTAACTGACTAAGCCACCCAGGTGTCCCAGGAGTTGACATTTTAAAAAAATGTTAAAAAAAAAAAATTAAAAAAAAAAAAAAAAAAAAAGGGGCGCCTGGGTGGCGCAGTCGGTTGAGCGTCCGACTTCAGCCGGGTCACGATCTCGCGGTCCGGGAGTTCGAGCCCCGCGTCGGGCTCTGGGCTGATGGCTCAGAGCCTGGAGCCTGTTTCCGATTCTGTGTCTCCCTCTCTCTCTGCCCCTCCCCCGTTCATGCTCTGTCTCTCTCTGTCCCAGAAATAAATAAACGTTGAAAAAAAAAATTAAAAAAAAAAAAAGTTTATTTATTTATTGACAGAGAGAGAGAGAGAGAGAGAGAGTGAGCACAAGCCGGGGAGGGACATAGAGAGAGAGAGATACAGAATCAGAAGCAGGCTCCAGGCTCTGAGCTGTCAGTGCAGACAGACATGGGGCTCAAACCCACAAACCACAAGATCATGACCTGAGCCGAAGTCAGACGCTCAACTGACTGAGCCACCCAGGCGCCCCTGACATTTTTTTTTTTTTTTCTACTAGACAAGAACATTGAAGCTAATTATGGGCCTTAATGGGGTCATCCAGCTAGGCAGGTGCAGGACTGGGATGGAACCCCAGCCAGCTCTCACCTACCAAGCTTTGGTTTTAGTAAGTTCATCTATTCTTTTTTTTTTTTTTTTTAATTTGTATGTTTATTTATTTATTTAGAGAGAGACAGAGACTGCATGAGTGGGGGAGAGGCAGCGAGAGAGGGAGAGAATCCCAAGCAGGTTCTGCACTGCCAGCACAGAGCCCAATGCCGGGCTCAAACCCATGAACCGTGAGATCATGACCTGAGCCGAAGCCAAGAGTCAGCCCCAGTTCATCTCTTCTTGGCTGGCATTTGGGGCAGGAGCCTCCAAGGAGGAGGAAAGGATAGACTTCTGAGGAAGGTTTTGTGGGAGCCCAGGCAGGAGGGGAGGAGATGATGGTAACAGTTTTGTTCACTTAACAGTTGGTACTTGCCACGTGTCAGGCACTCTGTCTCTTTAATCCCTTTATGTTTTGTAGCAACTCTAGGAGGGGTGTATGAGCGTTCTTCCCATTGCGTAGAAGGAAAAAGTGAGGCACAGAGGGGTCAGGTTACTCCACTGACGTCAGACTTCTAGGCCAGGGCGGAGCTGGGGTTTGAACCCAGGCTGTCAGATTCCCTACCCAGCATACAGGAAGTCAGGAGGACAGAAGGCAGGGTCTGGGTCCTAAAGCTGTGGGTGTGTGCGAGGGTGGGGGGTTGTGAAATGGGACCTGAGGAACTGGGGGAGTCTCAGTCTCAGAATGTAGGGAGACCCGAGATCCAGAAACCCCAAATCACACTCTTCTCTGTTTTTCCTCCATGGACAAAGAAAATGAATCCAGAAGATCCAGCCACGCTGGATGCTTGCTCAGGCTCCGTCGAGACATCTGGCAACTCTGGGCCCCGGAAAAGGCCCACTTCCACATCTTCCTCGCCCGAGCCCCCCGAATTCAGCACTTTCCGGGCCTGCCAGTGAGGCTGAGGATCGGGGGCCCCTCTGTGTCTGTGCACTCTCCATTCGGCCCCCTGTCTTGAGGGCCTGAGGTTGCTCTAGCTACTTTGGGGTTTCTGGCTGCTGCTTTCTCAGGGAATTGAATAGAGGAGACCAAGAGAATCCTTGGCCTTGGGACCTTCCTCAACAGAGGAGCAGGAGTGGCAGAGGGGTCGCCCACATTGTCCTGGAAGCTGGACAGAAAATGGGAGCCCTCTTTGGATTCTACCCAGGAAGGAGATGTTAGGATCCCAGTGGCTCTCAGCTGGGCCATAAGAGGTCTGAATTCTCTGCACACCCTTCCAGTTTCCTCCTCCTCCTGTGGCGTCTGACTCGACCAGCCCAACTGGGCTTTTGGAGCATAGGGTACCTGGGGGTATGTTCTGTATGTCTGTCCTACTGGCATGCCTAAGTTATTAATTATAACACGTGTTGAGCTGTTCCCAAAGTCCCTGTGGAGTGTAATCCTTCAAGCCCAGGATCTCTGGGTCTAATCACTGGATGCCTAGGGAGGGGAGCAGTACCCAAATGCATCAGGCTGTCGAGGTATATGGTGAGGCCCCTGGGGGTACAGGAAGGGACCAGTGTCATGCGGGGTTTTTGCTAAAGTCCTTGCATTGGTGAGTACAGGGAGTGGAATGATGGGGGCATTGATGAGGAGGTCCAGAGAACTGTGGGAGCTGCAGAAGGTGGGAAGCCACCACAAGCCTTTTGGGACCCTCCGGAAGAGAATGGAGCCCTGGAGCAAGGGGGTCTTGGAAGATAGATGTATGTGTGTGTGCGTTTGTGTTGTGTGTGTCCCTGTGAAAAGGGGCACTTGATCCTGCTTTGCTGGATTCGTTGGCTAGTCAGCGCTGGGGGGAAGGGAGGGGCTTAAGGGAGGGACCCAGAAGGAGGGATTCAAGAATTTTTTGTGGGGGAAGAGATGGCCAAGGATGGAGGAGGAGGGTGCTAGGGGAAGCGGGCGGAGACGATGGGGAAGAGATAGGAGCAGTTGACTACTGGGAGAAGGGACCTTTCCGCAGATTCAGGATGAGGGCGGAAGCTGAGTCCCACCTCAAACTGATTTTCCCTTCTGGAAAGCGGGGTGGGGGGGTGGGGCCACAGGCTGGGGGGCGTGTCCAGGAGCCTGGCCCGCCCCTGCTCCGGCCCTCCTTGTGAGCGGAGAGCCTCACAAAGCCACATCGGGGGCGGGGGAACAGGGCCGGTATAGGGGAGGGGCCTCGTCGTACCGGCACCCCGCCCCCCGCGTGCCTCCTCACAAAGCCGGGCAGGGCCAGGGGGCGGAGTTCGGCCGCAGAGGCGTGTCATAGCGGAAGGGCGTCAGACCCTCCTCCACCGTTCGCCGCTGGGGAGCCGCCTCACAAAGCGCGGCCGTTTGCGCGGGGCGGGGCCAAGGGCGTGTCCACACGGCCGAACACCGCCCCCCCCCCCGGGGCGCGCCGCTGTCCCCGCCCCGCCCCGAGTCTCCGCTCCGGCCCCGCCCTACAAAGGTCGGCCTTTCGAGCCGCGTCGGGCCGGGGGCGTGGCCAAGTCCTAGGGGCACGTCCGCGAGGCCGAGCACCGCCCCCGGCTCAGGCTCCGCCCCCGCCGTTCCTGGGCCGCGGAGCCACCTCACAAAGCCGCGACCTTACGCGCGGGGCGGGGCGGCCCCGCCTCCCCCACCCCGTGTCCCAGGCGGCCCAGCAGGGGGCGCTGCGCCACGGGGCCGGGCCACGGCGGCAGTGGCGACGAGGCGGAGCGTGGCCGGCAGGCGGCGCTGCCCGGCTCGGCCTCGGCCTCGGCCTGCGCGGCGGCGGCGGCGGCGGCGGCGGCGGCGGCGGCGGCAGCGGCGGCGGCCTGGGCCCGGGCGCGGCGGCGGCGGCGGCGGCGGCGGCGGGGCCTGGAGCCGGATCTAAGATGGCAGCGGCGGCGGCGGCGGCGGGGCCGGGCGCGGGCGGTGCGGGGACGGTGGTCCCGAGTGGCGCGGGGCCCTGCGCGGCCGTGTCCGTGTTCCCCGGCGCCCGCCTCCTCACCATCGGCGACGCGAACGGCGAGATCCAGCGGCACGCGGAGCAGCAGGCGCTGCGCCTCGAGGTGCGCGCCGGCCCGGACGCGGCGGGCATCGCCCTCTACAGCCGTGAGTGCGGGGCCCCGGGGCTGGGCCGCGCGCCGGGGCTGCCCACGAGGCCGGCCGGGCGGGGGACCGGGGCGGGAGGGACGCGGCGCGGGGCCCGGGGCCCCGAGGGTGAGGGGCCCTGAAACGTGGGGGCCTGGTGTGAGGTCCGTGGCGCCGGGCCGAGGGAGATGGGAGTGGGGGCCCCCGAGTCAGGCGAGAGGAGGAACGATGTCAAGGGGCAGAGAGAAAAGAGGGCGTGCGTGGTGGCCAGAGGTGAGGTGCCCGGAGTACGGTGGGAAGCGGGAAATGGGGGAGTGAGGGCCCTGAGATTGGGAGGGGGTGGGCAGGAAGCGGGGGGCCGAGCGGGTAAGGTGAATTCGTAGCATGCTGGGGGTGTGGGGGCTGGGTGGGAGGAAAGGGGGCCTGGGGTGTGGGAGAGGTGGGAGTCCCCGGGGGCGGGTGTGGCCGCCCTAGGGGAAGGAGGGAGGGGTGTGGGCAGCCTTTGGCCATCTCTCGGGACTCCCTGGACTGCTAAGGACAGTTGGAAAGCGGTGCCCGGCCTGGGGCGGCCTGGAGGACCCGGTTCCACCCATCGGGAGCCTTTTGGCGTTCTGGACCCCCGTGTGGGAAACTTCTAGACCTGGGGAGAGGGCCCATGCCGGGGTGGTGCGAGCCACTGGATGTGCTCTTGGTGGAAACGTGGAAGGGTAGGGCCCCTTCTTGATGTCCGGCTCCGAAGTAAGAGGTAACACAGCCTCCTCCCTCGTCGCGGTCCTCGGGTCTTTCTTTTTGGGGATGTGAGAAGCTGGTAACATTTTCAGAAGCTAGTTTCAAAAACTGACATTTCAGTGGAAAAAAAAAAAAATCACAAATGTGTTTGCCAAGGCCCCGGAGTCTTTGTGGTTCATCCTTTTTCTTTCTGTTACTCTTTTTTATCTGTTCTCTTTGATTCCTGATTGCTTGTTCACATTTTGCTATTCTGTTTCATTCAGCTTTGTCTCGGGTTTTCTCGTGGTGATGCTCGGGGAGCCACTTAGGAGGCCTCTCCTGGCTTTTGGCCTGTGTGAATTTTTTGCCACTTTGGGAAGGGGGTGATCCAGAGGAAAGCGCATAGAGCAGGTGGTTCACACAGGGTTCTTCCTGCACCTCTATCCGGAAAACCCAAACTTATGCCTACCTCCCAAGTGTCACACCTCTTTTTTGCTGGGGCAGAGCTGGGTTTTCTGGGACCAGCTGAGAGGAGAGGGGAGAAAGGTATCCTGGTGGGCATCAGAGCTCAGGACAGGTGCTTATGCTCTCCATCTTAAACTCAGCAGGATCCCCCAGATCGTGAGCATGATCATTTATTTGGCGGGTATTAATAAAGAATAAAGATGAGCAGAGGTACCTGGGTGGCTCAGTCGGTTAAGCGTCTGACTTCAGCTCAGGTCATGATCTCACGGTTCGTGGGTTCGAGCCCCGCACAGGGCTCGCTGCTATTGGCGGGGAGCCTGCTTCGCATCCTCTGTCTCCCCCCCTCTCTGCCCCTCCTCCTCTCATGCGCCTTGTACCCCCCTTAAAAATAAATAAAACATTTTTTAACAAATGGGAAAAAAAAAAGAATAAAGATGAGCAGCATTTCTCAAACTAGGATCCTAAGGCTACTCCTCAAGCAGTTCCAGGCGAGTTGGGTTTTTCTTTTGTAAATAACGTCTTTTGATTTTTGAACAGCTTTTGATTTATAGAATTATTGGGAGCATACTACAGAGGGTCCTCGTATACTCCACACGTGGTGTCTCCTAAGCTCAGCACCTTCCTCCAGGAGGGTTTTTACATTTTATGTTTTTGTTGTGAGGGTGATCTTGACGTTGTTACTAGTTATAAAGATAACATCCTCTTTGAGGGGTAATTCCTAACGGAAGCATTTGTAAAGAGGAGAAAGTCCACGTTTCTCAGATTGAGATCCTTAGTCGGGGATGATCCAGTCTCGCGGGGTCTGAGACAACTTTTTCCTCATTATGTTTAAGTCACATTGATGAATGGGGCTGAGAACGTGGATTCTGGAGTCAGCTGAACCGGGTCGTGTTAATTCCTCAGGGCTGCCATGACCAACTTTCTTTTTTTCCCCTAAGTTTATTTATTTATTTTGAGAGAGAGAGAAAGAGCGCATGCATAAGTGGGGGAGAGACAGAGAGAATCCCAAGCAGAGTCAGCGTGGAGCCCGATGCAGGGCTCTAGCCCACGAACCTCGAATCGTGACCCGAGCCGAAGTCAGACGCTTAACTAACTGAGCCACCCCGGTGCCCCTGCCGTGACCAACTTGGTGGCTTAAAACAAAAGGAACGTGTTCTTGTACAGTTCACGGCCAGAGGTGTGAAATGAAGGTGTTGGTAGGGCCACACTCCTTCTAGAGGCCCTGGAGGAGGATTTCTTCTTACCCCTAACAGCTTCCTCTGGGGCCAGGCCTTGCTTGGCTTGTGTCAATAGAACTCCAGGCTCTGCGTCTGTCTTCACATGGCCTCACCCCTGTGTCTCTGCGTCTTTTCCTATAAGGACACCTGTCATTGGATTTAAGGCTCACCCTATACCCAGAATGATTTTACTTTAATTACATCTGCAAAGACCCTTTCTCCCAGATATGCCACATTCTCAGGTCAGGGAGTTAGGCCTTGGACATATTATTTTAGGGTCTACTACGAGGACTAGATTGGTGCCCTGCCGGTGTGGGTGAGTCTCTGTACCTTGGTTTCCTTATTGGTAGAATGGGGGCAGTGGCGGGCCTTTGTGGCCCATAGTGTGTTTGCTCCATAAACTAGCACTTCTGTGGTGGTAGCACCTGCTCCCATCACAGGCTGGGGCCAGCGATGACCTCAGAGTTGGCTGGGTTACTGCTCTGGGTGAGGCAGCACTGGTTCCTGAGCAGGCGTGGAGAGCGGGGTCCACGGGGAGGGATTGCCCTGGAGTGTGCCGGTGGGGTGCAGAGTACCAGGCTGAGTTGTGGGGGCTGCGCTCCGCCTCTGGATCTGACAGCCGGCCCGGCCTGCCGGGTGGAGCCCAGCCGCCAGCGTCCTGGAGAAAGTCAGAGATGGTCCAGCCGCTGCATGTGCGGGGATGTGGCGGCTCCGGGGACCTGGGGCCCACTAGGACCTTTAGGCCTTTTCTTGGGATGAACTTGCTTTCCTGGCCTCAGCATTTTCCAATCTGGGCCCTTCTGGGACCTGACTGCTTTGGCCAGTTGAGAAGGTATCCGGAGCCCTGTTCTGCTCACCTGTCCTTCATGAGGCAGGGTCCTGTCAGCTGTGTGTGATTCCAGAACCCCGTCCCCGCTCCGGGATTCCAATCTGTGTGCGGGTACGGACAGGGAGGTCGGCCAAGACCCGAATCTCCCCGTGTGTCCCGTGGGAGGCGAGCCAGAGGTGTGCTTGGGTGCTGGCGGGGGTTCTGAATGTGGAGTCTCACTCGTGTGGGTCACCAGCTGTGCGGCCTTAAGCCATTTCACCTCCTCTGAGCTTGTTGCCTCACCTCTAGCAGCACTTACCTGGACACAGCCTCAGTTTCCTCTTCTGCAATGGGAATAATACCACTTGGGGCCTGGAAATGGGGGTGAAGTGGACAATGGGGATGTGGAACTAAATGTTTCAGTAGATGTTATTTTAAAGTTTTTTAACGTTTATTTTTGAGCGAGAGAGAGTGAGCGAGCACACAGGCAGGGGAGGAGCAGAGAGAGAGAGGGAGACACAGAATCTGAAGCAGGCTCCAAGCTCCAAGCTGTTGGCACAGAGCCCATTGTGGGGCTCGAACTCACGAACTGTGAGATCACGACCTGGGCTGAAGTCAAACGCTTAACCAACAGAGCCACCCAGGTGCCCCAATATTTCTGTAGATATTGTTGACGGTGTTGTTACCGGCATGGAGGCATGAAGATCTGGGTTTTCTAGGAGGGAGCCCCTTACGCTGCAGGGCTGTCCAGCTGTCTTGCACCACCAGCAGGTGGGGGAGGGACCCTTGGGCCACGACTTCTGCCCCAGGCAGTGGGGCTGGGAGATGGGTGTGGGTAGCGGACACACAGCCCTGTCCCTTGACATCTGCGCCCTCCCCAGGGAGAAAGATGGCAGCCGCAGAAGGCCCTGTCCCAGTCGCCCTGCCGTGAACGACCACCCTCCCACCGCTTCTTGCCATCCGAAGTCACCCTGGCCCGTATCCATGGCATTGGCTACCAAATGGCAGCTACCAAAACCAGGCCGTCTTCCCTGGGCAGAGGTGCAGACTTCCCGGGCCTTGAGGAAGCTTTGGCACGGCCTCTGGAGTTCTCGGACGCAGGGAGCCCTCCCTTTGAAAGGAGGCAGCCTCTCGGGAAGCCCGTGGTGGGGCAGCCAAGGTGGGGAGCGGAACAGATTCTCGGTTCCTCAGGCCCACGGTGTCCTTTCTGGAGATGACTGTGTCACTTTTCTTTCTTGGTCAGCGCGAGTCACTTTGCCCGGTTCTGTGGACTCTCCCCGCCCCCTGGCTCTGACAGGGGCTAAACTTCAGTTTGGCCGGGGGGGGGGGGGGCACGCCAGGGTGCGGAAACCCCAGAGAAAAACCCTTTGTAGAAGCAAGGTGAAGAACGGCCAGCTGCCGCAGAATCAGGACCTCTTCTGATTTCCTCCGGTCACGGTTCTGGGAGCCCCCTGGCGGCTGGGGGAGGGGTAGAGGGTACAGAAGAGTTTGTCACGTGCCCAGGCTTTAGGGCATTCAAAGTCAAGCTGGGGCGACAACCCAGAAGGTTAGTAACGCCGGAAGGGCATTCACATTGCGGTGGTGCCCATAAGTTGCTGCTGCCCGGTGTCATTTTTATTGAGCATTTACTGTGTACCAGGCTCTGCATAAAATGTTTGACCTTGAGAGCAACTGGGGAAAGGATAATAATACGCATTAGGGTCTGTGAGCCAGATAGGGCCTGTCGCCTTTTTTCAAACAGCTAAAGGGAGCCTTGTACATCTTTGAAAGTTTTATTAGAAAAACCCAACAGCTGAAGTAAGAATATTTAACCGATGCTCGTGTGTCTTGCAAAAACTAAAATACTTATTTGGAAGCCTGTGGACCCCGGGGATAAGTGAAGGGAGTGGGAGGGGGGAGGGGGTGCTGGGGGAACTCGGCCCCAGCCAGGGCTGCCAGATCTGCCACAGCTTTTAAGAGAAACCAAAAAGCCTTTCTTTGTGTGCGTCTGTTTATTTTGACTGTGAAGTATCCTGATTGCTCAGGCCGGATAGAGGACATTTTCTGGACCGTGTGGGCCAGGTAACCTGACAGGTGTGGCCCTGGCTGTGTGTTACCACTTAGAATAGTCCTGGGAGGTCAGGGACACCGTTCCCATCTTATTGGTGGAAAAACAGAGGTGAGAGGGCTCGACCGACCGAGGTGACATGGCTGGAGGGCAGGAGAGCTGGCTTTCAAATTCACCTCTGTTGCACCTGCTGTTTTACGGCAGAGTGGTTCAGTGAGAAAAGGGGGTCAGGATTCAGGTTTGTTCAGGCATAACAGAGATCCAGGGTGGCAGCGGCTCAAACAACATGGCATTTTATTTATTGTGCTTCACGCTAAAGTCTGGAGGGTGGGCGACCAGGGCTGGCGTGGAGGCTTTGCTTCAGGAAGGCCTTGGACCCAGGTCCTTCCAGCTGACCCCCCTCCACCATCCCTGGGGTGAGGTCCTGCCATCGTGGATCAACATGGCAGCTGGAGTCCAGCTGCTACCCCGGTTTCCAGACAGCGGGATAAAGGAAGGGACAAAGGTGGGCCAGGTGTCCGTTAAGGACAGTTTCCACAAGCTGGCTGTGACGCTTCTGTTTTCATTGTTGGCTGGGAGGCAGTTGCAGAGGCACCACTAGCTGCAAGGGAGGCTGGGAAATGTAGTCTTTGAGCCATCAGCTCAGCAAATTTCAGGGTGTCTCTTTCTGTAGAAGAAAGGAAGGACAGAACAGAGACTGGGAGACGGTCAGGCAGTCACCTTGGCCACAGTAGGTAGGATGTGGACGTAGCCAATGTTGGGAAGGATATTCCTGGCTTGTGGAGTCCTCAAGGTGGGGGGTGGGGGCAGCAGCCTGGTGTGGGGCAGAGGGGTCTCTGCAGGAGCTAAAGGGAGGGTAACAAGGTTAGGTCAGGCCCAAGTCACGTCTTACAAACGACAGGACCTTTTCCTGTGATCAGGAGCCGCCCATTTTCCACACAGGCCCACACGATAAGATGTTATTTCTGAAGCAGCGGGTTACAGTGTAGATGGGAGCAGGGAGTGAGGGGCCCGTGGAAGCTTCCAGACTAGAGAATGCAACAGGAATGTAACCGAATAGTTTCACCTTAACCTGCCCCAGGAGTGTGTCAGAGGTCCAGAAGTTGTGTTCTGGAACAAAAGGTGAACTCTGCCCAGGGCAAAGGCCATGACCCATCGCCAGGGGGTTGTGACCGACCTGCCCTCAGGTTTGCTTCACCATGTGGTTAAAATAAAAGTAGACTCTGGGTATCGTATTAATTGTGCGATTGTGCATCACAGTCTGACTTTTTACTTCTGAAAACCTAGAAGGGCTGGCAGCCCTGGGCTTACAAGCCCCGAGGCTGAGCTGGGTAGCAATGCCCCCTCTGGAACTTGCCAGAAGTCCGCTCCTGGCTCGTCACCGCCCCGGCACAGAAGCTTCGTGGTCCTTCCACTTGCAGTGGATCGTGTCTTAAAATAGGCATTTCTCTGAACCCGGGTTGCCATTGGGTGTGGGAAGACGTCCCTTCCCTTCAGCCGGCACCCTCTTTCGGCTCCTGGCCTCTCCCTCTGGGCACCTGAGTTTGAGCCCCACGGAGGTGGGGCTGTTACCTCCGGTCCTAAGCTGATCTGGCCTCAGGTCCTAGATCCCACCCCCCCCTTCTTGCCCCCCTTCGCCTTCTCTACCCGCACCCGTGCAGGCCCAAAGCGCGCTGCATTGGCAGTTTGGAAACCCAGGAGTTCCGAAAGCCAGCTTGCCGCTCCTTTGACAGCAAAACCAACCTGGCCCGAACACTTCACGTTGGCAGAATCCCACCTGAGTTGCCACGTGGGCCTTTTCTAATCTGCTCATCCGATTTACTCTGACTTTTCATGCCTTTCGGGGTGGTTGGGGCCCGTCACGATCGGAGGTCACAGGTGCAGAATGGCCGGCGCCATGAGTGGCACCTGGCAAGCGAGCGCCGAGGCCACCCGTGGGGGACCTTTGGACGGGAGCATGGCGAGAACTCACGGGTCATCTGAGGTGCCAAGCCTCGGACCGGGTCGGATTTAGCAGAGTGGGAGAGGCTTGGGAACCTTCGTGGCATGTGCTGTGTTCCTTTCCTGGGGAGCTCACTCTGTGTTTGGGATCTGCTCCCCAACTGGGGAGATGGTGAATTTGCCAGGACAAGTGGGGAAAGATACACCCACCCCAGAGGAGGAGGAATGGAGGGTTCAGACCTGGGACAGACTTGCTCCCGGTGGAGAGTGGAGGCTGGGAGGGGCTTCCTCAGGTGGCTCCGAGAGGGGTCTTTTCATCTGGAGTCCTCGATGGCCCTCCGGGGTCCTATGATGTCCTGAAATTGTATGCGGTTTTGCATAAGGGTAGAGGGACAAGAGTCACTAGCTGTGACCTTGAATGAGCCTCCTTGAGAAAAAGGAAAAAGGGTGACAGCGGCATGTCTCTTGAGGGAACGCATGTAAAGTTCCTTGTTGTGTGTGTACCCAGTAAACTGTGGCCATGGCATTGCCGTTGGTTTTCTGTGTGTCTTTCTGGGGAAAGGCTCCCCGCTTTCGATGCCCCCTGCGAGGGATCTGTGACACAGGAAAGGCTGACCATCGCTGGAGGACAGTGGCAGATTGGGGAGTGAATGGATGTCTCTGGCTTCTGAGGAATGGGGGTGGCCAGTGGGAGAGAGGCAGGCGCCCTGCTCTCATCCGGCAGGAATAAGAGGTCAGCGATGTCTGTCGGAGTCACTGTATTTCTGGTCAGGAGGGGCAGCCCCCTTGAAGCTGGGGGAGGGGACCCAGCCAGATGGCAGGTGGTGGGGGCTGGATGGTGGAGTCTCCAGGAGAGGGGAGGGTGGGAGGGCTGACCTCACCCAGGCCCTCTGGGCCTACCAACAGTTCTTTGAAGATGGAGAGACCTGACTTTCCATCCTCCAACCACAAACGTACTGCGGGGGACTTGGTGTCTTTTTATTGCGGTGGTTACCTTTCGTCTGTCTACCTTTAAACAGCTAGCAAAACTTTTCTGAGCGTCTGCTCCGTGTCAGTTACTGTTTTAGGAGCTGGGGATACAGTGACGCCCAAGATAAGCACGCAGTCCCACATTTGCCGACCGGGGGGTTGTGTGACAGGCTCTGAGCCAGCCGTCGCCTAGACCTGCCGTGCTTAGTGGTCAGGGTCCTGCCGAAGAAAGTGAACAGAGCAGAGGTCTGAAAATGCTGGGGAGGGCAAGGGGGGAGGTGGGGTCATCAGGGCCCAGCAGGGCTCCTGCTCAGGGCGCTAGAGCTCCTGGGACAAGAACAGGTGAGACGGAAGGAGGGCATGGTGGGGCCTAGTCCTGGCTGCCCGCCTCGGCGGGTATGACCTCTCTGTGCCTCTGTTTCCTCGCCTGGAAAATGGGGATCCTGATGGCACCTACCTCGGAGGGTTGCTGGGAACTGAGAGCTCATACAAGTGTTTACAATCACGTCTGCTGCCCGGCAGGCGGGAGTTGAGTGAGCTGTGGGCCTGGTATAGCCAAGGGCAGCCAGCCCCCAGTGTGGCTGGAGTGGGATGTGCAGGGGGGAGGGGAGGCCTCACAAGGGGATCTGTGGCGTTTATGCCAAGAGTGTTGGGGGAGGGAGGTGACACCTGTGGTTGTGTCTGGGCTCAAGCCCGGTCTGTCCCCTGCCCTTTCCTAGCAGGGTGATGCCTGGCGAATGACTCAGTCGCCTGAATCTCAGCTTCCTTGTCGGTGGGGAGGCTTCACTGAAGGGTGTAGCTGGTGGCAGGTGGCCTAGTGGAGGTGGCCATCTGTGCCCGGACAGTAGGCACAGCCCTGCTCAAGCAGACACGATCCCCACCCTGGCGTACTCCCAGTCTCGGGGAGCCAAAAGTAGCAAAACCCCGTCTCCCAGCTGCGGGAGACGTGGCCCAGGAGTCGCCTGAAGAGAGTGGCATCCGAGGAGCTAAGCGTGGGGGCAGGAGGCCCCTGGTCTGACAGGGTGGCGGTGGGGGCGGGGGGCAGTGGCTCTGCTGGGGTGGGGTCTGCGGCATCTCTGGGCCAGCCCTGCTGCTCTCCTGGGTCCCTGACTCTGCATTCCCTGGTTGGAATGCACGTTCTCCCTCCTCCCTCCTGGACGAGGCAGCCCTCTCTGGGTCGGTCGGAAGCTGCTGGAGGCCATGATTAGCATAGGCTGTGTAGCCTTACCTTGATTTGACCTTGTGACTCTGTCCCAGGTGATCTCTGTTTCGCTTCCATCTCCTCCTGGAAGATGCAGGGCAGTGAGAGGGTTGGTGTCAGCCCAGCGCACCTGGCAGGTGAATCACACACAGGTACAGGTCATTGGTCTAAACGTGCTGTGTTGTCGGGAAGGGATGATGTACCCCAGGTGTGGGCAGCCAGGTGCTCGCGATCATAAAGCCCTGACAGGTGGGGCTGGGAGGGGCACTCGGTGGCCTTGAGATCCTGCCCGGCCCCTCCCGGTGCCTCATGACTCAGGAGGGAGCCCCTGCCCCTCGGTGCGTTCACCCTCCCGCTTTCTCCCTTCGGGGACTAGCTCCGGAGGATTCGGGACTCAGGGTCGCAGGCACGGTGCTGGGTGGGGCCGTTGGCACCCGCCACACTCGCCCGGAGAAACCACGTCACCTGTCCCCGCGCTTGTACAGAGTACACAGCTCTGACTTTTGGTTGAAGAATCTGGAGTTCCCGACTTTCCCTGCCCCCACTCCCTTTGTTTCCCGAAAACCAGTTCTATGAAGGAAATTGAGACCAGGCTTCCCCCAGGCCTGCAGGGGTTGGATGGGGAGACTCTGTGCCCTCGTGTTTTTCTTTAGATGACTTATTTATTTTAATTGCTGTTCAGTCAACACCCCCCGATGCCCGGGCTTTCAGTCCTGTCCGGTACATTTGACAGTTGTGTCCACCCACGAAACTGCCACCCAAAGCCAGACCTAGAACTTGTCCCCCAGCCTCTGGGTGCTTTTTGTTCTGTCAGGCGGGGCATTCTTGGAAACAAGTCCAGGCTGGTTTGGGGGAAGGGGCTCTGCCTCCTCCCCACCCCCACTCCTTGCACCGAGAGAGGGAACCCCCTTTTATTCCCTCTTTTTGTGTCTTTCAAGCGATTCATCACCCACAGCTTTGGCAAGAACGGGTCTGGGCTGTTTTTCTTTAAGATTGTTGGCGGATTTGCCTCCCCGCTAATTGTGTTCGTGTGGCTGGGGTTCATGTTCGCTGGGTACGTTATACATGTCAGAGCGGAATGGTTTCAGGGGTGGAAACCTGCCTGACCACACGGGCAGGGGTGAGGTTCCAGGCGAGGACAGCGGAGGGGGCCTGGGCAGATGGGTGCTCTGATGAGAAAGGGGTGCTCTTGTGATCCCCTCCAGGGGGCACGTGAGTAAGTAATCAAAGACACACTGAGGGGGGGAGGGTCTCTTATAGACCCAAGAGGGACATTCCAGAAAATTGGCCACATTCTCCCTTGAGCCTGAGGGGAAGGCGGCGGCCAGCTGGTTTCCAGACCTGTGCCATGTGCCCTGGAGGCCTCTCCACGGAGCCCGGAGCCCGGCTCTGCCCTGAGCCCTCTGTGTGACCAGAGGTTGGAATCCCGAGTGTTAGCTGGGCCCCCCAGGGGGCAAACATGGACAGGATGCCTGGCTCTGTCTCCCCCTACCTCCTCTGCCCCCATGCGCTGCTTATCTTGTCTGCTGAGCGCCAGCACGAACATGTGCCAGGCGGGCACCGAGCCAGGCACTTTACGTTCATTGATTGTCCCAACCATCAGAACAGCCCCGAAGGGCCGGCCGGCCGCTGTGGCCACTTGGCACAAGGGTGCTGGCTGGAGGCGTGAGTAGGGGTGAAACCAGCCCATTCTCTGCTCCCCGAGCCACGCATGCTCTGCAGGGAGCCACAGAAGCCACAGCCCCTTCCTCTGGTTTATAAACGAGGAAACTGAGGCATTCGATGGCAGGTAGCGGCCGGGACGCCAACCCATGTTTGGCTCTGGCGCCTCCACTTAGCCGTGTCACCTTTCAGGCGCTGGTGACAAGTCCGTGAAGGAGATTTAACGCCTTGTGGTGGAGGCGCCCCTCTGCCCCTTTGTCCTTGTCCTGTGTCAGAGAAGTGGCCCCGGAGGCCTCTTCTGGAGCCAGCCTCATTGCTGAGTCCGTTATGGGGTGAGGCAGCCTCTGTCCCCCTTCGCCTGTGCACATCTGGAGTCACATCTGGTGAGGCAGCCTGAGGGCAAGGGGGTGCATGCAGGGTCCTCCAGATTCTCATCCTGGACTCTGTGCGCCTGGCAGTGGGCCAGAGGGGCTCCCTGAGTCCCGGGTGCCTGGCGGACACCCTCCAAGCAGTGGCGAGCCCTGCTTCACCTCTGGGCCAGTGGTCAGGCTTCCCTTCCAAGCTGGGCCTGAGATGGACCGCAAGTTACTCAGCCCCTGGGCTGCAGCTTCCTCTGTCATTTTCTACTGAGGCTGCCCCTGCCCCGTCCTCCTGCCTCTTCCTGTTTGGCCTTTCTGGAGCCACCCCAGTCTGCTGGTTGAGGCCCCTCAGCTGGCCCCGGGGCAGAACCCCCAGAAACCATATTCGCATTCCTCAGCTGTGACTGGCTCCGCTTCCTGTGCCGGGGCCACAGTGTGCGATGCACTCACCACTTAGGGGTCGGGCTCCCGCACAGCCCGGGGTCCTCCTGCTGCCCCTTGACGCGCCTTGTTCCAGCCCTACCTTCCAGGCCTCCCTATGTGTCCCCTGCGTAAGGGCCTCCGCTGCCCACCTCGGTCCCCAGAGAGCACTGCCCGCCCAGCTGCTGCTGTCGTGGGTGGTGGAGCCCCGTAGTGACCCTCACAGTCCTGGGGGACAAGCTCCATCGCCTCCCCATAGTGGAGGCTCGGCAGGGGTGGCACCTGTCGTCAGCCAGACAGACCCAGTTCTGCCAGGGCCCAGAGTCCACGTCCTTGCCCGTGGATGCTGGGGTGGGGGTTGGCTCTTTCACAAGATGCTGAGTCCCCAGGCCAAGCCTCCCCGAACATGTGCCTCAGTTTCCTCTCTTGAAAGGAAGGTGGTTGGGAGCAGTAACTGGGGCACCCCAAGGCGTTAGGCGCTTGCTTGCCCAGTACCGGGTAGGTCACCGCTTCGGAGTCAGGGCCAGAGAAGGGCCAGGAGGAGGAGGCCAGTGGCCCAGGGTGTGGAGCAGAGGGCTGTGGGCTCGGATGCTTTGAGCCCCCACCTCCCAATTACCCGCTAAGCCCCTGTGCTTTTAGGGGCCCGGGAACCCTGGCGCACATCTGCTGTCCCTTTTGTAGCTCACAAAGCCCCGGGCTGCGCAGCTGATTAGCATGGATGAGGGAGACCAGTGCTGATGCTCCCGCCTGTGGATGAGGGAGACATTTGCATGTAATAGCCCTGCTGACTGGTGCCCCTAGTACTTTTCTCAGAAAAGCGCGGCCCTTTCTTTGTCTGCTCCTTCTTTTCTTGGGGTTGCCCTTCTGTACACCCCACAGTTAGACTCCTCTTCAGGCTCCCCTAGACCAGTCCTGTAGGGCCTGGCGGACCCAGCCACGGGCAGGCCCTCTGAGAGGAGTCCCCTTGTCCCCTCTCACCGCACGGAGCTGTCGCTGGCTGATCCGGGAGGTTTGGCTGTCACTAGTGCAGGGCTGTGGGGGGACGGCTGGGTGCTTCCCGGGGTGCAGAGCGGCACTGCGGTGCTCCTGGTTCAGACCCAGCGGCTGCAGGGAGGCTTGTGGCCCGAAGGGGCCTGGCTTCCCCATGGGACAACAGGAAACCTCCGGGGGGAGTCCCTGCCCTCCCCCCACCCATGGTTGCCTCTCAGACCAGGAGTCTCTTCCATTCTCAGCCCTCCCCATGCTCCTCCCCAGCGTCCCGTCACCCTGTTGCTGGGTGGTTCCGGAAGTTTCCTCCTCAGGGCCCCTCCTGAAGTAGACTCACCTTTTGGATTCTTCAAGCTGCCCCGTAAATCGCCAACCTGCCACCAGTGTGAGCCTTTTCTTGCCCACAGAGGCGGCGTGCTGTTGAGTTACTGTGAATGTTGTCAGCGGAACGAAGGGTGATGCAGTAAACCTGCCTCAAGAAATAAACCGTCCCCCGTTAGTAGCTCCCCGATTTCGGCTCCTCCCGGGGACGTAACCTGGAGGGAGGGGTGCCCCGCCCATCCGGTGCTCCCGTAGAAGGGTCCCTGTGAGCAGCCCAAGGACCCCCCCCTGGAGCTTGTGCGGCCTGAAGCGAAGACAGTTCCCAGCACCGTGTGCCCCTCGTCACTCTCTCCGCCTCGGCCAGATGGCTGCTCCTGTGTCCCCCAGGAGCACCCAGCCGAGCTGGTCCGGTGGCCAGAAGGCCAGAATTCTCTCCGGGACTCCTCTCTGCTCTTTGCCTCCAGCCAGAATGCCTTGGGGACACGGCGGCCACGGTGGGTGTTTCGTGCCAGTGACCCTGTGTACACATGGGTCTTGGGCTGGACACAAAGGGGGCGGTAGTCCTTATGACAGTCCTGAGCCCTGCAGTGATTTAGCTTCCTAGACACGAAAACGGAGGCTTAGGGCCGGGGGGTGTGAGGCTCCAGGCGGCAGACAAGGCAGGTGTGATGTGCGCCGCGGTTCTGGGAAAGGTACTTCACCTTCCTGGTGCCGGGAGAAGGGCTTCCCTGCCGGCAGCTGCTGGAATGCAGGCCGGGCAGCCCCTGGCTTAAACCCGAGTCTGCAGGGCCACTGCCCCTCCTCCCTCCCTAACTGGGGTGTGAGCGAGGGCCTGCTCTGGCAGAGTCCCTCGGGGGGCCGATGCCTCCATTCCTACCTTAGAAGGACCCTTCGGTCACAGGCCCCGTTCCCACCACCCTCCTCCTCCAGCAGGCTGAGGGGCGTCGCTGTGCCGCCGGTTGCCTCTGGGGAGGACCCGGATGATTTGAGTGGCCGCCAGGCCTCCCCTGCTGTCCCGATCGCCTTTTGTCTGGTTATCTCTTGCGTACAGGGTAGAAATTCAAACCGTGCAGGAGGATGAGATGTGGAAAGTCCTTGTCTTCTTCCTGCCTGGTCCTGGCCTGTCCCCCACATCACCCGTCATCTTCCGGTGTGACCTTCCCACGTGCATTTTCAGGCACATACAGGCACGCGTGCCCAAGCGTCTCCCTGGAGCCCACTGTCCAGGAGAGGGGGTGCCGGTGCCTCCCTTCCAGAGGCGGCCACTGAGGTCACGTTATCAGTGTTTCTTTCCAGAAAAGCCCCCGGCAGACAGCACTCTTGCTCCCTCCCTCCCTCCGCCCTCAATTTTCTACCTGTGGCTCATAGATTTTACAGCTCGGTCCCCGACAGTGGTCCAGCCAGCCTGACAAGCCAGCATCCGTGGCCTGTTACTGGCTACATCTTCAGTCACTCATTCAGTGGGGATTTTGCTTTACAGCTGCTGTGGACGGTCCTGGGTCTGGGGTTGCCTTCGCAGACATTGGCAAGTGGGATTATAGGATAAGGCCCCCCAAAGGGCTGGCGGGGTGTTTCTGACAGATTGTCTTGGGAAGAGATTGGGGCTAGGGCCGCCTCAGTTGCCTGCGGGGAGGGCTGGGATTCCCCCCCAGGGCTGGGCTGGGCCAGAGGAACCCAGGGTGACCTCGTGGTCCTCAGACACCCCGGGGCTGGGCAGCTGCGTGGGGCGTCTCCCGGGACAGCACTGGAGGAGAGGGCTTAGGTTACTTGGCTGAGAGGGAGGCCAGGCCGGGTGAGGCTTCCCAGGGTTGGATTTTTTTCTGGCACCGATCTGATGGAGGGTGAAGCGGCCACTCTGGTGACTGAGCACTCCGTACACTTACTACTGTCCACGTTTTCTCACGGGATCTTCATGGCAAGTGTGGGGGGGGCGGGGGGGGTTACCTTCTTTTTATCACCATTTCCAAGATCAGGCTCCCAAGGTCGGGGGTGCAGGCAGGTGGTGCGGCCGTCTGTCAGGCCCTCTACGTGGGTCATGTCCTCTCATCCCGAGGGCTGTGTCATTATCACTTTGATGGATGAGGAGACGACGGATGAGGTCACACGGCTGGAGAACGGCACGTTTGGCCCTGAACCCTGGTCTTCCTTGGCGCTCGTCATTTTAACTACTGCCCACCTGGAGGGACCGAGAGCGACCGTTTTCCTGTCCTGGCCACAGGGGTGCACGCCACGCAGGAGCAGGGGGAAGCTTCCACCCGCCCCCCCCCCCTTTGGAAACTCGGTAAACTGCCACCAGGCCCCGCGGGGGGGACGGGAGCCCCGAGCAGAGGGTTGCTGCCCGGTGGGCTGAGGAAACCGCCTTGCCTTTTCCTCGCCGTCCCCTCCTTCCCACCTACCTTCCTTGACTGTGGAATATTTTTCTCTGGAAGGTGTACAGCCTGTGTTTTGTTTGGCGGCAGGAGGAAGACCTCACATTTGGACGAGCGATTCCACCCCCCCACCCCCCTACGCCCCAAGTCTGCCAAGATAAATAGCTTTAATTAGTCCTCATTTGGTGGCTATGATGGTTTCCCTGCTAGAGAGGCAAGGACTTGGAACGTGGCCCCTTTTCCCCCGAGCGGGTGGCTGCTTTCCTGCCTTGTCCCGCACCTCTCTGCTCTCCAGGTGGCAGCTCCCCTCCCCTTGCGTGAAGCTGGAAGGTTCCACGGGGGCAGAGTGTAACTCCAGACATTCGTCCTTGTTCCCCTGGGTCCCTCTGACCCAGGTCTGGCCAGCCTGAAGGACCCAGTGACCCTCTGCGTCTTCCATTACTGCTTGCTCCAGGGGGAAGGGGGAGGAGAGCAGGAAGGTCACTGGGCGGTTACCCAGTGCCCGGCGTCTCAGGAAGTGACCTTCCGGAGGCCACATGTGCCGTCGGGGCCTAGACATCTGGGCTGTCATGCCATCTGCTTCCTGCCCTTAGGAAAGGAGCCTGGCCTTCTGGACCCCATGCCTCTGGGCCACCCTGCAAGTCAGCACCCCTTGAGTGCCCCCTGGGTCTGGGTGTGCCAGCCACGTGCAGAGCCCAGGGCCCGTGCGTCACTGTGTGTTGGGGAGCACAGGGGCGTTAAATAAGGAGTTGCCATGTGATGGGGGCTCGTCCAAGAATTGCTGGAGGACCGCCAGGAGGAGGTGACGGGGACACAGGACAAGGGGGGGAAGGGTGTTCTGGATCTCAGGAGGCATGGAGGCCAGAGAGAAGTCTGGCCCATGGTCTAGGGGCAGCGAAGGCCCACATGGCTCGATTGGGGTCGTGGATGAGGTTACAGACATTGACAGGGGCTTGAGAGCCCCGTAAGGAGTTTGTACTTGTTCTAGAAGGCTCTGGGAAGCCATGGAGAGGCCTAAACAGGAGAACGACCACAGCCGATTGGCTCCTCATCTCGAGAGCCACTGGCTTCCCAGCCTTCCTCACCTCCTGCTTGGCCCACAGCTCCTCTAGCCCTATGTCTGTCCCCCAGCTCAGCGCTCAGTCCCTCCAGGTGCTGCCCGTGGCTGTGGGAGCAGCTGGGCCCCTGAGCCTCTCGAGACCCAAATCTGCCTGTCCAGTCTGGAGTCTGTCTCAGCGCCCTCCCTGGCCACAGCTGCACTGTCTTTGTCCCCTCATTCTCCCAGCCGGGACCCTCTGAGGAGAAGCGTGTCTGCCCTACTCTCAGTGCTGCTACCGAACGCTTCTTTTTTTTTTTCTTTTAAGGTTTATTTATTCTGAGAGAGAGAGCGCGTGTGGGTGAGGGGCAGAGAGAGGGGGAGGAGAGACCGAGGACCTCAGGCAGGCTGTGCTGTCAGCACAGAGCCCGATGCAGGGTTCAAACTCACAAACTGTGAGATCATGATCTGAGCCGAAATCAAGAGTAGGACGCTTAACCCTGATACTGAAGACTTGCCATGGATGCCTCCGCACTCCAGCTGTGGGGCTCACGATCAGCTCCGTTCTGACACTGTCTGCCTGGGGAGAGTGTCACATCCCACGGGATGGGGGCTCAGTCCCACCAGACCGTCGTCCTCCGCCCCCACTGCCAGTCACAAGTCCGGGTTGTCACCTGTGCGTCTCGCCCCCTGGCTGTAGATCTGAGTGAGGTTCCCACGACCCCCTCTTCAGGTTCGATTAATTTGCCAGAGCAGCTCACAGAGCTCAGGGGAAAACAGATCGCTCACTGGATCGGTGGCTGGTGTGAAGGATACAACCCAGGAAGAGCCCGACGGAAGGGATGCGCAGGGCAGTGTGGGGAAGGGCCGGGGCTTCCGTGCCGTCTCCAGGCGCCCCTCTCCCGGCTCCTGCATGTGTTTACCAGCCGGGAAGCTCTCCGAAGCCCGTCCTTCGGGTTTTATTTTTATGGAGACTTCATTACGCAGGCACGATTGATTAAGTCATTGGCTATTTGGAGGCTTAGGAGGGAGACTGAAAGTTCCAACTGTCTAATTACTTGGTTGGTCCCCCTGGCAACAGGGCTGCATCCTTAGGGGCTTGAAAAGTGACCTCATCGACATAAACTCGAGTGGATGAAAGGGGCTTTGAACAAAATCATGGAAGACGCCTTGTATTGTTCTCATCACTTAGGGCATTCCCAGAGTTTTAGGAGCTTTGTGCCAGATGGTTGGTTTTTGGTTTTGTTTTGTTTTGCTTTGTTTTAGTTTATTTTTGATTATTTTGAGAGAGAGCCTGCACGAGCTGGGGAGGGGCAGAGACGAAGGGAGACAGAGGAACCGAAGCGGGCTCTGCGCTGAGAGCAGAGAGCCCCCCACGCGGGGCTTGAACTCATGAACTGTGAGATCACGACGAGCTGAAGTGGGACGCTTAACCGACTGAGCCCCCCGGGCGCCCCTGCCAGGTAGCTGTTTACTGTCAATCACAGTGTCACACGCAGCCCCCTCTGCTCTCTGCCGTCCCGTGTGCCTTTCTTCCTCTTGCTGGAGGATTGGTTCCCAGTCTCCTTCCCGGCCTGGGGCCGGTGCCGTCTGTAGGCTCCCGTCGTGCCTCTGCTCCCCTGGCATCAGTGCCCATTACCTGGGGAACGTCCTCACTCTGTTCTCACCCCTTTTGGGACGGGGAGGGCATCTCCACTTCTCGATGTCCGGTGCGCAGATGAGGCAGTGGGTGGGAAGGGGGCTCGGCGCCCAGCCTCTCTGACCCGTAGTCCCGGGCACACATGCTGGATTCGTCGTCAAGTTTTATTGGCAGCCGCACTCACTCGCTCACACCAGGTCTGCGGCAGAGGGGAGTCGTAGTAGCAGAGACCACACGGCCTGCAAAGCCAAAAACATTTACTCCCTGCTCCTTCACACAGAAGGTTGGCCGTGCCTACTCCAGGAAGCACAGGGATGTCCTATGGCACATCGGTTCGGAGCCCAGACCCTGGAGCCAGTCGACTCTGCCACTCGCTTGCTGTGTGGCCTCGAGCGAGATGCTTAACCTGTCTGAGCCTTGCTTCTTCATCTGCGTGGCACGGTAGATAGCTCTGAGGGGTCCGTGGAAAATGCAGAGCGTGGCACCCGGAAAGTGTTGGTGCCGGTGACATCCCAGCCCTATCCCAGCCCTATCCCAGCCTCAGCAAGGCAGGCGCCGGGCCTGGCTCCCCATGGGAACTCGGAATTTGTGACCTGGATTTACGGGGGCCTTCCTTCCTGGGGAGCAAGATGGGGGTAGGGAGCAGGCTTCCTACCCCGGGGCTCCCTCCGGCACACCCTGAGCACGCTTGCCCTGTGCCTGTCCCTGGGTATTCTGGCCCCTCAGCCCCTGGCTCCAGAGCCTCGGCTGGACATCCTGCAGCAGGTAGGAGGTCAGTCTGCGGTGCTAGGCCGGGTCCAGGAGCAGGGCAGACACGTTCGTGGCCCGATTAATGCTCCCGAGTCCGGCTTGCTTTCCCGCACACTCCTGCGTGTAGACTCTGCCTTGAGAAAGCTTTTCTGGAGAAGACGGCCCAGTGAGGGGGCCTGTTCCCAGCTCCGCCACCTGATCATATTACTGCAGGGATGAAACCCCGGCTCTGCTGACCTCAATCGGCAGGAACCCAGCACAGCCTCCCGGCCAGCAGCCCTCTCCGTGGTCACCGCCACTTAAATCATCACGGCAGCCTGCTAAGCCCCCATCCCGCTTCCTGTCCCCCACCTCTCTCGGCCGTGTGCACACAGCCCCTGAATCCGCTGGCCGATGTGACGAGGGCAGATTGGCACTCTGGGTTGCTTTCTGGAGGCACCGCGCAGAGTTGCTCCTGTCTCTGCCATGGCTCACCCGGTGATGGCTGGATCAAGGGGTGACTTGAGAGAGAGAGACAAGCCTAGCAGGCGGTTTCCTGGTGGATGCAGCCACTCCTTGTGTGTGTGGGTGGGGCGGGGACACCTAATCGCCACTGCTGGGTCCAGGCCCTGCACCTCTTTCCTTTGGCCGGCGGGGGGGAGGGGGGGGGGGAGAAGCTTTCTTCCAGGGCCACCCCCTACTACCGTGGAGCCGGCCAGGAGGCATGGTGTGCGTTCTCAGCTCCATCTGGGCACGTGCGACCCTGGGCAGTGAGGAAGCCAGAGCCCCACGTGGGCGGCCCACTGAGCGCCACCCCACCCATGTCCTGGGGGCCCATCATCCTAGTGAGAGGAGGGGAGAGTGAGCAAAGGGGAAAAGGGGCGCGCAAAGGCCAGGAGCTGGTCCACTGGTGAATGAGGGGTACGGGTCCTGCAGGGCCTCCCAAGAGCTGGGTCTTTTAAATACATGGAAGAATATGATCCAGCTTTTTTTTTTTTTTTTTTTTTTTTTTTGATTTGTCAAATATTTACTGAACACCTCCCTCCTGTGTGCCAGGGACTGGCCTGTGGGACGGGCTGTCAGAAAAGACTGGCTCCACGGGCTGTGGTTGCCTCTGCCGTGATGGGACAGGTCGGGCTGCCCTCAGCCCGGGCTCCCTTGGCCACAGGTCCTCGTGGTTGCCTGCTGGGCGCCAGGTTGCAGGGGTGCCTGGGGCAGCTGGTCGGGTTGCCAGGCTGCTCGGTAAACAGAGGCCCTCCTTGGTATGCTTGCTGTTACCCTGGTGCGGCTGGCAGATTGGCCTTATCTCCCGCCCCAGGAGGGACATGGGTGACGGCACCGTGCCAGGGTCCCTTCCTGGGACCCACTTGCAGCCAGACCTGGGAGCCCCCCGTCTGGGGCGGCGCCTGACAGTACGATCTTCTCTCCCGCCTGTGGTCAGGAGGCTGGCCCCCGGCTCTGGAGGTGTGAGGCCGTCTGGCAGAACCCGGGCTGTGGCCCCACGAGGCCTCCAGGACCTGGGTCCACGCTCAGAGTACACAGGGTGAGAACAAGAGAGCTGGTGAACACCCATAGGCCCTTCATATCTGCATCCACGCATTGAAAAGGTTTTTCTTTTTCTACGGAGATAAAGTTCACATGATATAAAACAAACCACTTTAGGGATGCCTGGGTGGCTCAGTCAGTTAAGGGTCCGGGTCCGACTCTTGGTTTTGGCTCAGGTCATGGTCTCAGGGTTCATGAGTTCAAGCCCCACATCAGGCTCTGTGCTAACAGCGTGGAGCCTGCTTGGGATTCTCTCTCTCCCTCTCTTTCTCTGCCCTCCCCGCCACTCGTGCGTGTGCACGCTCTCTCTGTCTCAAAATAAGTAAAAAAAAAAAAAAAAAAAAAAAAAGGTGTACAATTCAGGGGCATTTAGTACATTCGTAATTGTGTGACTACCACCTCTGTCTGGTTCCAAAACATTTCATCACCCCAAAAGGAAACCTTGAATCCATTAAGTGGTCACTCCCCAGGCTCCCTCCCCTGAGCCCCCGACAGCCACCAGTCTGCTTTCTGCCTCGGTGGATTAACTGATTCTGAATGTTTCATATACACGGAATCACTTGTGTGTGACCTTTTGTGTCTGGCTTCTTTCACTCAGCATAACGTTTCTCAGGTTCATCCACGTTGTAGTGCGTGTCAGGACTTCATTTTTTTAAGTTTATTTATTTATTTTTAACGTTTATTATTGAGAGACAGAGAGACACAGAGCGTGAGCAGGGGAGGGGTAGAGAGAGGGGGAGACACAGAGTCTGAGGCAGGCTCCAGGCTCCGAGATGTCAGCACAGAGCCCGATGCGGGGCTCGAACTCACAAACCGCGAGATCATGACCTGAGCCGAAGTCGGTCGCTCAACCAACTGAGCCACCCAGGCGCCCCTATTTATTATTTTTAGTACTCTCTACACTCAACGTGGGGCTCGAACCCACGATCCCCCGATCAAGAGTTGCTCTCCTGACTGAGCCAGCCAGGCGCCCCAGGACTTCATTCCTTTTTATGGAAGAATAACAGTTCATCCCGTGGACCTGCCACGTTTTGTGTGTCCGTCTGTCAGTGGACGGACATCTGAATTGCTTCTACTTTCGGGTTCTTGCAAATCGTCCCACTTTGAATATTTGCATACAGGTATTTATCTGACTGCTTCTTTCCGTTCTTTTGCGTACATCCCCAAGAGTGGGGTTGCTGAGTCAAATGGTAATTTGATGTTTAACATTTGAAAGAACCACCAGACCCTGTTCCCTGGCAGCTGAGTTGTTTCATAGTTTCATGCCCCCACATGCCTCCCAGGGTGTGAGGGTTCCAATTTTTCCACATCCTTGCCAACACTTGTAATTTTCCCCTATCTGTTTAAAGTTCTAGCCGTCCTAGTGGGTGTGAAGCGGTGTCTCCCCGTGGTTTGATTTGCATGTGCTTGTTAGCCAGTCCTATATCTTCTTCGGAGAAATGTCTGTTCAGGTCCTTTGCCCATTTTTGAATTGGGTTGTTTACCTTTTCGCTGAATGAATTCTTTATATGTTCTGGACACTGAGTTCTTTTCAGGTATATGATTTGTGCATCGTCTCTTCCCTTCACTAGGTCATCTTCACTTTTTTAATTTTTCTTCATGCTTATTTATTTTTGAGAGAGAGAGTGCGAATAATGGGGCGGGGGGGGGGTGGTGGTTTGCGCAGAAAGAGAGGGAGACACAGAATCCGAGGCACAGAATCCGTGGCTGCGAGCTGTCAGCCCAGAGCCCGACGCAGGGCATGAACTCACAGACTGTGAGATCACGACCCAAGCCCAAGTCAGACACTTAACTGACAGCCACCTGGACGCCCCTTCACTTTCTTGATAGCGTCCTATGATGCACAAAAGTTTTCAATTTCATGAAGTTCAGTGTATCTAGTTTTCCTCTTGATACTCTTGCTTTTGATGTCACCTTGAGGAGTCTTTTTGCCAAATCCAAGTTCAGGAAGAATTTACCCCTCTGTTTCCTTCCAGGAGTTTTACAGTTTTTAGCTCTTGTACTCAGGTCAGGCTTCATATGTGGTGTGAGGTAGGGATCCAGCTTCATTCTGTTGCGCGTGAACATCCACTTGTCCCTGTACCATTTGCTGAGGAGACCATCTCCCCCCCCCCCCCCCCATTGAATGCTCTTTGCACCCTTGTTGAAAGACGGGGATGCCTGGCTCTCTCAATAGGAAGAGCATGTGACTCTTAAACCCGGGGTCATGAGTTTGAGCCCCACGTTGGGTATAGAGATTGCCAAGAAAAATGAAAGAAGTCAGTTGATTATAAACATAAGGTTTTAATTTGACTCTGATTCTATTGCGTTGGTCTCTCCTTTGCCAGTACTATTCCATGTTGATCACAGTACCTTCAAAGTAGGTTTGAGATTGGGGAGGGTGAGTCTTTCCACTTTGCTCTTTTTCAAGATGGTTTTGGCTTTCTGGGCGACAGGGACACTTGGCCACATTGGTACTCGGGCTGCTCTCTGTACGTGTGGTTTGTAGGTGTCTATTTGATGAGCTACTCTAAGGCAAGTTGCAGACGTGACAAGAATTCACTTAGTACTTCCGTTTCTTAGAAGAATGAGGGCGTTATTCTGCGGACCCACATGCTGTCGTCACACGTTTGTCATCTAACCTTGTCACACCCCCGGTCCACACTCAGTTTCCCAATGGTCCCTAACAGCTTGTGAAAAGGTTTAACACCGGTGGCATTGGGGTCACATGTTTTTGGTGACCCTCGCTCTGGAAAAGCTCCCCAAAATTCGCCTCTTTCCTGGCATTGCCACTTTGAGGAGGAGAGCAGGCGTGCTCTCTCGCGGACTACCCCACGGTCTGGAGCCGTCGCAAGAGGACCAGGGTGGACACTTGTGCCGAGAATGCGACACAGATGCCGTGTCTGTCCTGCCGCACCACACCAGGGCCTCCTGGGCGTGTCGGTTCGGCCTGTTTCTGGTGACGCAAAGTTTCACTGTTTGAGGGCGAAGGAACGAGTGGTAACAGTAATTAGTGGGGGCTCGTGGATGCCGTGCTCGCCGTGTGCCGGGCCCTGTGCCTGCCCCACCGTTAGCCCCATTTGGCAGATGAGAAAACCGAGGCTCAGAGAGGCTAAGTGACCTGCACGAATCACACACTGAGTGGTGCGTGTGGGACACGAACCCGGGCCGTCCGGCTCCCGGGGCCCCGCTTAGACTCACTGCCCCACCCGAATCCAAGAGGGAAGGGCTCAGGCGAAGGAAGCAGAGGCGCCCCCGGGCATTCTGGCTTGGCTCCCACCCGCCCCTGCCAGCTGGGAGAGCCGGTGATCTCCCCGTGTGACGGGGGCATTGGTGAATCAATGCCAGACTCGCTCAGCTGGGTTCCCGTAGCCCCCCGACCCTGCCAGAGTGGCCCTGCTCTCAGCCCTCTTCCCACCTCAGCGCCCATTGGGTGAGCGGGGGCCTGGGCACCAGGAGGTGCTCCGTGAGGGAAGGTCCTGGCAGAGGTGCTCCCGGGCCCCGGTGTCCTGCTCGGGCCCACGGCGCCTGGCCACCCCCCACCCCCACCCTCGGCCGCTCTGTGGACAGCGGTCCTCTCTGCTCAACATGCTTTGTCCTGTGTCACTGCCGCCCGATCGGCCGTCCCCTCTTCCTCAGCGTGGGCTGGGCAGGCGGGGCACACGCGGCAGTGGGCCCGGGGCGGGTTTTATGGAGCCTCAGAAGAACCTGGGGGCTGTGAGGAGCCGGGTGGCAGTGGCGGGGACATGACTCGAACAAACTTAGCCCACGGGGAGCCTTGCTCAGCCAGCCCTGGGACCCTTTGGCTCATGCTGCCCTCTCTCCTCTTGCAGACGAAGATGTGTGTGTGTTTAAGTGCTCGGTGTCCCGAGAGACAGAGTGCAGCCGCGTGGGCAAGCAGTCCTTCATAATCACCCTGGGCTGCAACAGCGTCCTCATCCAGTTCGCCACTCCCAATGGTACGTGTCCCTTCCGTCCTGACGGCACACGGCCAGAGATCCGTCAGCCGTGGCTGGCGGGGGACCCGGAGCCCTGTTCGGTCACGGCCCATCCGTCTGTCCCAGGGAGCCAGCAGAAATTATTCCCGTGCGGAGATACGTTCGTGGGAAGAGGGCATTCTCTCTGCCTGGAACGCTCCTCCCCAGACCTTCCCTTGCCGAATCATTTGGGTCCTCCTGGGCTCAGCTCTTACCTCCCTTCCTGCAAGAGGCCTGTTCTGACCGCCTGGCCTGGGTGCACCCCAGGTCTCCTGGTGGAGCCTGGGGGCGAGTCTGGGGGCAGCGGAGGATGGGAGCAAGACAGAAGCCGAGGCAGGCAGAGCTCTGTTCCGAGCGTGTAGAGAAGCCATGGGAGGGTTCTGTGCGGACCCTGCTCCGGGATCCAAGTGGATGCAGGCGGTTTCCGGTTCCCGAGGAGGGTTTTTAGAGCCCCAGGCGACTGCTGGTGGCTCAGGTGGAGGTCAGCAGCCGAGGTGGTGGGGCGCCTGGGGCTGGAGACCACTTACTGGTGCAGCAGCCAGGCCTGGTCACCGCAGGTGGTGTCGGTGATCCTGGTGGCCGGGCTGGGAGAGTCGAGGTGGAGAAGCTGCCTGCCCTCTGCCGCCAGCCCCCCACCCCACCCCCGCAGCAGTCCCGGTGCCCCCGGTGGAGGAGGAAGCCGGATGGGGTGGAAGGAGCCAGGTGACTGACCCCCTCCACCGCAGGAGGCAGTCTTACGCCCCATTTCTTTCTTTACTTACGTAAATCACCCGAAGTTAGTGTTTAAAACACCACCCCAGGGGTGAGCAGTGGGAGCTGGTGTCAATCTAGTCTTTTTCGACTCCATGAATATTTATAGTTGGCTTTTTTCCCTTTTAATTCCACCAGTTTTTTAAATGGAGGTAAAGTACACATAACAGACATTTAACGTCTTAACCCTTTCTGGGCGTAGAGCCCGGGGGCACCGCGCGAGCTCCCACCGTTGTCGCCCCCATCCGCCTCCAGGACTTTTTCAGCTTCCCAAACTGCAGATTTTAATTTTTTAAGAGCTTGCCTTAGAAATCTGCTCTACTTTTAAGGCACTGGGTTAAAATACGCGTGACAAAATTTACCCTCTTAACCATTTTTACGTGTATAGTTCAGGTTGTTAAATACATTTACTGCTGGGTAGCCGCCCACACCCTCCCAGTCGGCCCCACACAGACCCTGTAGGGGTGCTTGCGGTTCCTGGGCTCGGGCCAGTCTGTGAGGTTTGACCCTGGCTCAGCGGGCGCCTGTCCTCCCGAGGCTTCAGCCAGGCTCCTCGGCCCCACCGGCCACGCAGAGCACACACACACGCTCCCCGCCCCCGACTGCAAAATCCCGGCCTCGTGCTGGCCACCAAGAGGCAGGGTTTGGCTGCCCTTCTTCGTGAATTTCAGCACTGGTTTGGGGACAAAGAGATCACCAAGCACGCACGCTCAAACTAGGAGAGTCGGGGTGTGCACGTAGATGGAACCCCACCCCCGAGATGCCCACCGATGACCTGGCCTCCCCCTTCCAGACTTCTGTTCCTTCTATAACATCCTGAAAACCTGTCGGGGCCACACCCTGGAGCGGTCGGTGTTCAGCGAGCGCACAGAGGAGTCCTCTGCCGTGCAGTATTTCCAGGTGGGTACGCGTCACCCCCGACCAGGCTGCCGCCACCGGGTGGGCAGCAAAGGGCAGGCCCACCTGGGTTCTCGTCCTGGCTCTGCCCCTTACTAGCCATGTAGCCTCGGGCAGGTTTCCTTCGCCTGCTGGGCCTCAGTTTCCTCATCTGTGAAACGGAGATGCCAGGGTCTGCCTAGGAGGGTTGCTGGAGGAATTGAGTGCAGGTGAAGCTCAGGTTCACAGGCGTTTTGAGTAACAGTAGCACAGTTATCACGTACCGACAGGCATTGGTCTGAGCACTTTTACACCTGCAGATGCATTGACCTTCCCAACAACCCTAGGAGGTAAGTACTATTATTGTCCCCATTTTACAGATGAGAAAACTGAGGCTCAGAGAGGTTAAGTGACTTGCTCCAAGTCACACAGCTATTATGCAACAGAGCCAAGATGGGAAGCCAGGTCTGCCTGATGCCAAAGCCTGTGCCCCTGCCCAGGTGCCACGCTGCCTCCCGATCGCCCGTTGTCTTACAGAGAGACCCCGCAGCACCTCACCCGCCTGGCGCTCTGAGTTCTAGGGTTCTGTCTGTTCTACACCTCTGCTTCGTTGGGGACCCTAAGATGGGGCAGGCGGCCCCCAATCCCAGAACCCCTCCTGTGGCAAATCTTGACTTCTCCTGGGTGGCTCCCAGGTCTGGGCAGCACCCGGCTGCACAAGTTGGCCACGGTGATGGTGGCGGTGACCCTCCTGGGGGCTGCCTGAGGTTTCCCACTCCCTTTCCCGGAGCGGCCGGCAGCTGCCAGCGGGGTCTGGGTCGGTAGAGGGGGTGCAGCCTCCCAAGGGAGGTTTGTGCCCACGGTGGGCCCTCCTGTGTCGCAGGGCCAGCCAGGGCCACGGTCGTCTGTGCCGCCGCGTGCCCTGTGCCATTGGCGTGTCTCTGTTCCAGTTTTACGGCTACCTGTCCCAGCAGCAGAACATGATGCAGGACTACGTGCGGACAGGCACCTACCAGCGCGCCATCCTGCAGAACCACACAGACTTCAAGGACAAGGTGAGCGGGCCTGGCCAGGGGAGCGGCTGCTTTCCTCCCCCCTCCCCTGGGCCCCTCCGCCCAGGCTCCAGGTCCCCCGCGCTCTGTCGGTTGTCTCCAGTTGTGTTTTTCTTTGCTCGTTGATTTCATCTTTAATTTTTTCGGATTACAAGAGCAAAGTCTACTTTTTGTGAAAACCCAGTGTGTGTAATGTAGGCGCAAAAAGCCTCTGTCGTTCACCTCCAGAGCCAACAGTAAGGGTTTTTTCCACATTTTCCCCCATGCGTGCATCGGCGTATATAATCTAGAATTGATTAATTAACGGATTTACAAAATAGGATCTTATTCTGTGTACTCCTCCTGCAGAAAACCTTTCCCCCCCATAACGAGAGGTCTTGGGACAGGCCAGTAAGTCACGCGGATGTACCGTCACTTGTCTGGTTATTTTCTTAGTCGCCTTTAAAATCTTTTTACTGTTACCGAGTAGCATGGACTCGTGACTAAAAAGAAAGAGGGGCTCCTGGCTGGACTCCGAGGTGTCCTTAGTGAGTGCTCATCCCCAGAGAAGCTATAGGCGTGCCTGGAGTCCACCACGCTGCCCAAACCGGTCCTTTCTGAATCCGCCCTGAGGGCGTGTAATGGTCTTAACGTCCTAGCAGTCTTCGGAAATCCTGCTCTGCCGCCTTCGGACTCCAGCTAGGGGCGCCCACGTGCTCCAGCCCCGGGGGGGGGGGGGGGGGGGGGTGGGGGGGGGGCGGCCGGCCTGTGTTGCTGCGATGGGGGCCGAAGGGCACGGAGCACACTCGGCAGGGAGGGTCCTGCGGGGAGCGAGCGCCGGGGGACGTGCTCATCCGTTAGGATCACCATCGCTTCACTAGTGTCCGCTTCTCACTGCCCCCTTCCTCCTCCAGATCGTTCTGGACGTGGGCTGTGGCTCTGGCATCCTCTCGTTTTTCGCCGCCCAGGCCGGGGCGAGGAAGATCTACGCGGTGGAGGCCAGCACCATGGCCCAGCACGCAGAGGTGAGCGGCCCACGGGGACCCCAGCTTGTCCTCGAGCTCTGTTCCAGCCTGGGGAAGCTGGCCCCACTGGGAGACTTGACCCCCACATCCGGGGAGCCTGGGCGCAGCGCTTCTCTGTTCTGGTCTCTTGTCTCCCGGAACCACGGGTCGACGGGCTTGCTGGACGGGAGGCGGTGTGTGCCCTCCGTGACGGGGTCGGAGCCAGGTCGGAGCTCTTCAGAGGGGGGACGGCCTCTTGCCCCCGGGGGGCAGCTTGTGCGGTCACACGGACCAGGGTGGGATCGTGGCCCCGCTCCGAGCCCCACTCCCCGCCTCTGTGGAGTGTGGGTAACAGCAAGCTTTCCTTTCGTTTATGCTGTCGTTTCCTCGTTTCGTTTTCCGTGCGTTGAAACCTTCGTTCACGAGGTTCAGAACTGAAACGCTGCGAAGGGTTAACTGCGAGGCTACCTCCCTCCCCCACCCCGCCTCCCAACTGCCTGGCCCCCCACTCTGGAGGGAGGGAGGCCTGTGGGGGGGGCTCTCAGGGCCGCCCCGGGGCTCCGAAAGCCGGCCTGCGTCCTCTGACCGCACACTGCCATGTTGCCGTGCTCCGGCCCCCCGTGCCGCGTGCCTGGGACTGTCCATGTCCCCACGTAAAGAGCTCCCTCACCCTCTCGAGTGGCTGCCAGGCATCCCTTCGCCCCGGGACCGTTGTCCGTTTAGATGCAGCTGGGCTGTCATCGACCTTCGGGCCACTTCGGTCTTTGCAGTGCGAACACGTGCTCTGCTGAACCCCCCGCGCTCTGTCCCCTCTCGTGTGCGGTGACGTGTGTAGGACACGTTCTTAGCACTGGAGCCCCCGGGTTGGAGGGTGTGTCCAAGTTTAGCTTTGGTGGCTGTAGCAAAGCCTCCTCGTCCTGCCTACTCCCATCAGCTGTTGTCCTCGAAGGGTGGAGGTGACATCGGGGGACCAGGGAGCCGCGGCAGGAAAGGCCCCGAGAGAGGGCTGAGGTTGCCGTGAGCTACTCACGGGCCGTGGCTGGCAGTGGCTGTGGCTGGGATGCTGACGAGAGAGGCGGGGGTTTGGTGGCTGTGCGTGGGTGGAAGCCTGCCCCCGAGAGGAAGGGTCTGGTGACGACTCATGGTGTGGCTGGGTGCGGGGACCCCCATGACGCCTCTGGGCCCCCCGCCCCCCCACGCGCCCGCAGGTCTTGGTGAAGAGTAACAACCTCACTGAGCGCATCGTGGTCATCCCCGGGAAGGTGGAGGAAGTCTCGCTCCCCGAGCAGGTGGACATCATCATCTCGGAGCCCATGGGCTACATGCTCTTCAACGAGCGCATGCTCGAGAGCTACCTCCACGCCAAGAAATACCTGAGGCCGGGGGGTGAGTGTCCTTGCCGGCGCAGGTGGCTGCCGCAGGGGGTCCCGCCGCAGGGCCCCTGGCTGCTGCTCAGTCGGTACCATTGTGATTCTGTGCCCTGCCTGCCTGCCTTGGCAGCCTGGGGTGCCGGGGGCATCCGGGCCTTTACCCCCAGTCCCTTGCCCACCCCCGCTGGCAAACACGTGCCAGGCCGTGGCTGCAGGGGTGCGGGGCCAGACCTCCGCCTGCCCTGCCCCCAGACAGCCTCCGGGCCGCCTCTGCTGTCTTAGGCCCTGTGTCGCGGGGACAGTATCTAGCTGGGAGTGGGGGTTGTGGCAGGTGCAGAAGGTACTCTGTGCTGGGCACCTTCCCGAGGAGCCAGCCTTCCGTCTTCGTTCCTGGCGCCACAGACCTCATCCTGGCGTGACAGGCCCCTGAGCTCCGCCGAGCCAGGGAGACGAAGGAGGGAGTTCGTGTGTGTGAGAGAGTGGGCTGGGGGTTCTCGAGCGTCAGGGAGCCGCTGTCTGGCCTGCCCTTCTGTGGCCTCCTGTCTGTGTCACTGTGCCTGCCTGTCCGCACACCTGGGTCGCAGGCTGTTCATACTTAGGCACGTCCCTGGGGTTTATGTGCACGGCCTGGAACGTCTGCTGGTATTTCTGTTTCCGTTCATGGTTTGGGTGTGTGTTTTGAGTATCTCTGTGCAAGTAAGGGGTTGTGTGCACGTGCGGGTGTGTGTGGCACAGGGGGACCCCGGCCAGGGCAGCAGCCGTGGGACAGAACACGGGAAGCTGGTGGACTGGCAGGCCTCGTGGGGGCCAGGGGATGGGTGGTTCTGTGGGGAAACACCTGCTTCGGTCCTCTGGCCTCCCTGGGTCTGGGCTGCAGGGACTGGCCTCAGGCTGTACTCCCGCCGCTGGGGGCTGTGTTACGGGTGCGCGTGTGGGAAGCCAGGCTGCCTGTGGGGGCAGGGGGGGGGAGGTGCTGGTGTCCTGGACCCCCTCTCCTCCCTTCCTGTCCTGTAGGATAGACTGAGCTAGCCGGGGGTGGTGCCCCAGCGGAATGGGCTCCTCCTCATGGGGCACGAGCACAGAGGGGCGTCAGGCTCCGGCGGGCAGCCCGCCCGTGACGAGGCTGCGGGCCGGGCTGGCCCGGCCGCACTGCCCTTCTGCCCCCAGCCTGCGTGTCTTCATCCATCCCAACATGCTCTTCAGTGGATTGAAGGGAATCCTCTCTCCAGCCACATACATTTAGGTGCCTCCGGAGCAGGGGCACTTTCCCGTAACGCCCTTGGGGGCTGGCAGTCTCCTCCTGGCCACGTGGCCTGGAGTGTGGCCTCCGAGCCAAAGTCAGGCATCTCCCCCACCCCATCCTGGTGGCTGTAGCTGAGCCTTCTAGCTGGAAGAGGAGGCAGATTCCTTCCAGTGCCTCAGGGCCCCCCTCTCCTGCATGGAAGGAGGGAGGGAGGCCCACATCTGGAGGCCAGGTGACCTGGGGCCCTAGACTACCCCAGGGGGGTGGGGCCTCCCAAGCCCTGGCTCTCTCTGCCACTGACTGGGACTCCTCCGTCTGTTTGTGGAGTCACACGGAGGGAGGACCGCGGCCAACCCCCCTTCCCGTGTCAGCCCACGTGCCAGACCAGGGTGGCCAAGTGGCTCACCTGTTTGCCGGAGGCCGAGATTCAGCTGAACCCCCCCACCTAGCCTCTAGCCTCATCTGAGGCGCTGACAGCATATTCTAGGGCTTGCCTTCACCCTGTGCAGAGCGCTTTGCTTCGCTTTCCCTGGCTGCACACCTGTCCATGGACAGCAGCACTCGAGAGGCACCACCTGGCTGGCTGAGCAGGGATCTGGAGGCCTGGCTGCACCCCGGGCACCAGTTGCTTACCCCCCGAGACTTTGGCAGGTGCCTTCCCACCTCCCAGCCCTGGTAATGGAACACAAGGACAGGCCTTCCTGCTTCCCTGGCTGGCCGGCCAAGTTTCACGAGACCGTGCACGTCAAGTGCTCATCTTGGCCAGTGGCAGAGACGGTGCTCCATATCTTTGTGTCGCACGAATGCACAAATGAATGAATGAGAGGCTGGGAAGTCCCAGGCTTGGGGATCCAGGGGCCATTTGGAAGCTCTGCCAGGCGCTTTGGGATGTTCCACCCTGACGTCAGCACCCCTCCCTGCCCCCCACTCCCAGGAAACATGTTCCCCACCATTGGTGACGTCCATCTGGCACCCTTCACGGATGAACAGCTCTACATGGAGCAGTTCACCAAGGCCAACTTCTGGTGAGTGTGACCTGGGTGTCCTGCCTTCTCAGGGTCGGCCCCGCTTCTTTTTTTCCGCATCCTCAGTAGGACCCGAAAGACTTGGGCTGGTTGAGGGCCAGCTGGGAGAGAAGGCAGCCTGCCCCACCTGTCTCTCCTGCTACTGGTAACCTTGCTTTGGGAATGGGGGCTTTCTGCAGGTACCAGCCATCCTTCCATGGAGTGGACCTGTCAGCCCTCCGAGGCGCTGCAGTGGACGAGTATTTCCGGCAGCCTGTGGTGGTAAGTGGGGCATTCAAGGCACTAGCACAGTTGGCACTAGGCATGGCCCTCCTCTGGGGTGACAAGAGGGGGGCATGGGCTTTCCTGTTAGGTCTTGTGCAAGCTCTGCAGCCCTAGGAAAGCCGCCGCCCCTCTCTGAGCTCTTGCTTTTGCTGCTACACAGAGCTCTCACACAGGGGTTGTTGGGAATAAAGTGGCAATGCGTGTAGAGTGCTTTAACACACAGTAAGCATGCAATACATGCAAACTGCTGTTAGATGAATTGATTCTTGGTGAACTGATTTTGATTGATGTTAATTGAGATTTTTGAACTGATATATAGGCGCATGGTTCAAAAACCATAAAAGTATAAACTGAAAGCCTACAGACAAACAGTATTTCTTAGATATATTTTCAGAAGTTTTATATCTAAATGTGCATATACAAATATATACACACACACACATACACACACAGTCTTTTTTTTTCTCTCAAAACATAGCATAATCAGCAAACTACTTTATTTCTGTGATCAGAGAACATACACTGTATGATTTCAGTCCTTTGAAATTTGTTGACAGTTGCTTCATGCCCACTATCTCTTTTTGGTTAATGTTCTCTCTGTACTTGATCTCTTTTGGTTAATGTTCTCTCTGTACTTGAAAAAAATATGTTTATCAGTTGAGAAGAATGTTGTATTAAGAATTAGGTCACGTTAGTTAATCATATTGGTCAAATCTTGCCTACCTCTACTGAAATGGGGCGGGGGGGGAGGTTGGGATCTGCTTTTCCTATCACTGATTGTAGATTTCTTTTTCCATTTCTGAGTTTTGGCTTTATGTTTTTTGGGGTTGTGTTATTAGGTGCATACAGATTTAGGACTGTTGTATCTTCCTGTTGCATTGATCCTTTTATCACTATAAAAAGGAACTTTTTTTTCCTCAAGTAGTACAGGTTGCCCTAAAATCTTTTTTTTTTTTTTTTTTTTTCTTTTTCCTGGTAGTAGTTTAGCTACTCTGGCCTTCTTTTGGTTAATCTTTGTACAGTATGTTTTTTTCTTTCTACTTTCAACCTTTTTGTGTCCTTATTACTTAACGTTTGTCTCATGTAAGCAGCATGTATTTTGCATTTTTTAGTCAGATTGACCTTTTGTTTTTGTCTTTCAATTACAACATTGAGACCATTTTACATTTAATGTAATTACTGATCTTTGTGGGTCTAAATTTGTCATCTTTTTTCTCTTTATCCTGAATGTTCTTTTAAATTGTTTTGTTATTTTTTGTATTAATAAGGTTACATTATTTCCCCGCACTTGATGTCTTTCACTAGTTTTTGGAGACTCTTGGGCACTGTCTTTTTAAGCACTACCTCTGCCCCATTCTCTTTCTCCTTCCATCGTTTTTTCTCTGTTTGCTTCATTTTCACATTTCCTACTGATCCATCTTCCAGTTCTAATCTTCTCTTTGCCATTTAAGCTGATTTTCTAATTCTTAATTTCAGTACTAGGATCTCATTTTGCTTATTTTTTTTATTTTAGTTCTCTGAAATACATTTTTCTCTACCTTTTTTCTTGTACATACTGTAAATCTTTGGTCACTTTCACTATCTGGGTGTTCAATGTATTTGTTTTTTGTTTATGTTCTCTTAGTTTTTGGTCCTCATTCTCTTGTTCTGTTTCTTGGTATGCCTGGTCATTGGATACCAGAATGAAAAATTATAGAGGCTCTGGATGATGTCTTTCCTTCCAAGTATTTGTTTTTCTTCAGGCAATTAGCCATATATAGATAGATCACCTTGGTCCTATAAGGCACTTGATATATTTAGAGGCTGCTTTTCAGACTTGACTTTTCTGGTCTACTTTTAGCATTCCCTGTAAGACAGGCAGTGGTTTTCAAGCATTTTGGTCTCAGTGACCTGTTTTACATTTTTTTAGCCTGTTTACATTCTTCAAAATGGAGGATCCCAAAGAGCTTTTGTTAGTGTTTTAGCTATTGATATACTGTCAATATCTCTTGGTATTAAAAATTAAGCCCAAGATGGGGCGCCTGGGCGGCGCAGTCGGTTAAGCGTCCGACTTCAGCCAGGTCACGATCTCGCGGTCCGTGAGTTCGAGCCCCGCGTCAGGCTCTGGGCTGATGGCTCAGAGCCTGGAGCCTGTTTCCGATTCTGTGTCTCCCTCTCTCTCTGCCCCTCCCCCGTTCATGCTCTGTCTCTCTCTGTCCCAAAAATAAATAAACGTTGAAAAAAAAAAAATTAAGCCCAAGAAATTAAAAAATATATATTTATTTAAAAATAACAATAAGCTTGGGGTGCCTGGGTGGCTCAGTTGGTTGGGCGTCCGACTTCGGCTCAGGTCACGATCTCGCAGTCCGTGAGTTCGAGCCCCGCATCGGGCTCTGTGCTGACAGCTCAGAGCCTGGAGCCTATTTCAGATTCTGTGTCTCCCTCTCTCTGACCCTCCCCCATTCATGCTCTGTCTCAAAAATAAACGTAAAAAAAAAAATTTTTTTTTTAATAAAAAAAATAATAAGCTCATTACAGGTTACCATAGATAGCATTTTTAAGGGAAAAAAAAAAAACTATTTTCCAAAACTTTTCAGTGAGAACAGTTGGGATTTTTTAGTTTGCAAGTCTCTTTAATGTCTGGCTTCATAGAAGACAGTTGGATTCTGCTTCTGTGCTCAATCGGTTGTGTTTATCACAGGTGAGTGAACCCAAGAAAAAGGCAGAAAACGTCTTAGTATTATGAAAATAGCTTTGACCTGGGGAGTGCTCTGGAAGAGACTGCATTTGGAGAACTGCTGCTTTAGGGCCTCGCCTGCAGTGGTCTCCATGTAACCACGGTGGGTGCCCCATGGCGGGCAGGGTCCCTTGTCCCACCCTCCCAGCACCAGTATGCACCTGAGCCTTTTCTTACTTTTTCAGTGTCTTAGAAGTGGCTTTCTGCTTTGTTTCTTTGTCTCTGAGCCCCGCCCCTCCACACAGCTCAGGAATTGGCAAATGCCACACAGCTCAGGAATTGGTGCATGTAGAACATCCACCTGTTTCTACATTTCCCTTTTGTTTCGTATCTTGACCTCTTGAATCCTAGCTGCCTTGGTAACCCTGAGCCTCCGTTTTGCTTTCCCCATCCAGGGAGGCTGCCGAAAGGTCCTGCCGCAAGGGGAAAGGCACAGGCCAAAACACATCTCCCTTCTCTCTAGGACGTGGGCTCCCAAAGCCGTGGCTGCTCTGGTTACTCTTCAGTGCTTTCAAACCAGGCTGTAGTTTTCCTGCGTATTTTATTCAGCTCACACAGTTCTTCCCCAGAGTGTTAGTCTGATGAAAAGCCTTCGTCATAGCTGGGTGTGGACGTGAGCACGTAGTTCTCCAACTTGCTTTTTAACTAGCGGTGTATCTCGGAGATCTTTCCCCATCTGTTCTTTCTTCGTTCTTTCGTTAGTTCTCATACAGTCTTTTATGGATGGCACGTTGGTGGTTTCACGAGATGGTTTCCAGAATGTGTCTCTACTCTAGACAACCTAATTACGCGTGTGAGCTTGCAAACGTGCACGTGGATCCGTAGGTTAAATTCCCAGAACGAGTCTTTAATGCCCGTGAAAGGTGGTGATTTTGAGGGCTGTCGCCTCGCTGCCCTCCACGGTGCTGTACCGCCTCGTCCTCCCCCAACACGTCTAAGAAGGGAGGGCGAAGTGGGCTTAGCCGAACGGCCTCGAGGCCGTGGCCAGACAGGGAGAGGGGCACAGCTCTCCCCTTCCCGCCTGGCCTCCGTGCCTGAAGCCAAGTCCTGCTGTGGTCTCTCCCAGGATACGTTTGACATCCGGATCCTGATGGCCAAGTCTGTCAAGTACACGGTGAACTTCTTAGAAGCCAAAGAAGGAGATTTGCACAGGTACCGGCACCCGTGCCCCTCCTCCTGAGCCCAGTTCCTGCCGGAGCCTAGGGCCACCACAGACGCCCTCAGGCATCCTGCTCCAGGGCGGTGGGCACGCGGGGGCCCCAGGACACCGCCCCCAGCCACCCCCCTCTGTCGGCAGCCTGTTTGACTTCCCCAGTAATCATTGCCCTTTGCCTTCCAGGATAGAAATCCCATTCAAATTCCACATGCTGCATTCCGGGCTAGTTCACGGTCTGGCTTTCTGGTTCGATGTCGCCTTCATCGGCTCCATGTGAGTACAACCAGAGCAGGCCGCGCTCTCCCCGCTGTCCCGGCCCCAGGACTTCCTGCAGTGACCCCCAGGCCTGGCTGCCTCGGAAGGCTGCCTGGGGACTAGGAGGAAGGCCTAGGCCTAGGGGACTAGGTTCCCTGACCCCTCTGCTGAAAGGCAGTGAGGTCTCATCTTTGAGCCAGAGACTGTTGTGGGAGGGAGTGTCTACCCTGCACTCGGTGGCTGTCCTTCACAGAACCTGGTCTCTGTGTCTCGGCGCAGACAGCAGGGTGAGCGGGCCCCCTGTGGATCTGTATGTATGCGCGGGCCTGTGCCTGGGACGCCTGGGCAGCCAGCCTGTCTTGGCTCCAGGCCCCCGGGGCACCCATCAGAGGTGCCCGTGTAGAGCTCAAGGTGCACAGGGTAGTGGCTCCAGCCTGGTCAAGCGTATGCCTGTCCTTGCTTGACAGAATGACAGTGTGGCTGTCCACGGCCCCGACGGAGCCCCTGACCCACTGGTACCAGGTCCGGTGCCTGTTCCAGTCACCACTGTTCGCCAAGGCCGGGGACACGCTCTCAGGGACATGTCTGCTTATTGCCAACAAAAGGTGCGAGCTGCCACCTGGGGCTGGGGGAGGCAGGGGTTCCTCTACCCAGCCAGCTCATGGCTGTCCCTCCCCTGCCCTCTCTGCAGACAGAGCTATGACATCAGTATTGTGGCCCAGGTAGACCAGACGGGCTCCAAATCCAGTAACCTCCTGGATCTGAAAAACCCCTTCTTCAGGTAGGATCAGCCCTCGGCCTGAATGCGGGGCGCCCCTCCTGGCCCGCAGCCTCTCACCCCCGCGCCCGGGTCTGTCTGCTGCAGATACACAGGCACGACGCCCTCGCCCCCACCCGGCTCCCACTACACATCCCCCTCGGAGAACATGTGGAACACGGGCAGCACCTACAACCTCAGCAGCGGGATGGCCGTGGCTGGTGAGCAGCCCCGCGTGGGAGAGGCCGGCGGTGGGGACCCCCGGGCGCAGAGACCCTGTCGCCCAGGCCCTGACCTCTCCCTCTCTGTGCGCAGGGATGCCGACCGCCTACGACCTGAGCAGTGTTATTGCCGGCGGCTCCAGCGTGGGCCACAACAACCTGATTCCTTTAGGTGAGTGTCCCCCGGGGTCCGGAGGCAACGAGGGGCGGCGTCCAGGAACGTCTGCGCGCTCGGGCTTTCTGCGCCGCGGTGTCTCGACGTCACCTTTTCCTCTTCCTGGGGCTCCTGGCGGAGGCCCTCTGTTCCGTTCCTCTCTGCCTCGCTCTGCAGCTGCTGTGCCCACCCTGCCCACACCCCAGTGACGAGAGTGTGGGCCGGGCCGGGCCGGGGGCGGTGACGCCGTCTCCCTTCCTTCCTCCCTCCCTCTTGCCGCGCAGCCAACACGGGGATTGTCAATCACACCCACTCCCGGATGGGCTCCATAATGAGCACGGGGATTGTCCAAGGTAACGGCGGGCGGCGGGAGTGGGGTCCCGCGGGTGTGAGTGTGCGGACCCCCGGGCCACCCGCCTGCCCTCTCGCCTGCTCTCTCTCTCTCTGCCTCTGCTGCGGGTCTGGGCGGGCGAGGGGGCGGAGCTGGCCTCTCAGTGCCCGCGCCCACCCCACAGGGTCCTCCGGCGCCCAGGGCAGCGGCGGCGGCGGCTCCAGTGCCCACTACGCGGTCAACAGCCAGTTCACCATGGGCGGCCCCGCCATCTCGATGGCCTCGCCCATGTCCATCCCGACCAACACCATGCACTACGGGAGCTAGGCCCCTCCAGCGTGGAACAGACTGACAGCACCAGGAAACCAAATGAAGACCCTGCCCACCCACCCCCCTGCCTGGGCGGCTTTCACCCCTGTACCGGAGAAGCCCAAACACCCGGTCACGGCCCTCTTTGCTATGGGAACTCGGACACTTTTTTACACGACATCGCCGCCGCCGCCCCCACTCCACCGCCCACCCACATCTTGGCCCCGAGCGTGTGTCGCTGCCGTATTTTACACGAGATCATGTCGTGGGAGCCCCGTTTCCCCCTCCTGCCCTCCACCCTGACCTGGGTTTGACATCCTCCATAACAGGCGTGTCCGGGCCTGACAGCTGCGGGCCTGGCGGGGAGGTCGGGGGAGCAGCTGCGCACCCCCCACCCCCCAACGGGTCCCTCGGCGCCGGCCCCCCCCCCCTCCCTCCGCCTGTCTCCAGGGGGAAGGCGGTCCTGACTGGGCGGGGCCTCCCCTTCTACTACCAGGCCTTGGTCACAATGGGCGTGACATGCTGCTTTTTTTAATTTTATTTTTTTACGAGAAGAACCAGTGTCAATCCACAGACCCTCTGAGAAACCAGGCCGGCCGGGCCGAGCCAGCAGCCCCTCTCCCCCACTCAGAGGCTCAGTGGTGAGGGGCAGCCCTGCCGAGTCTTCGGGACAGGGGTGGGGCCAGGCCTCTGGAGACCCGAGGCCCCCTCCCACCAAAGGGTTCACCTCACACTTGAATGTACAACCCACCCCGGCTGTCGGGAAGGCCCTCCGTCCTCGGCCCCTGCCTCTTGCTGCTGTCCTGTCCCCGAGCCCCTGCAGGTCCCCTCCCCCACCCCTGCCGAGAGCTAGAGCAGGTGGCCCCGTGGGCCCCAGGCCTGGAGGAAAGGGCCACCGTCAGCCGCTCAGGGCAGACCTGAGAGACCTCGAGGCTCGGTCGTGGAAGGCGCCCTTTTCCCTCGTAGCTCACATTAGGCCTGTGTGTTTCCCCCCACATTTGTAGACGCTCCAGTCCCTCTTACTATGATGGCATTGTGGTCCCTCCCTAGCCTGGGAAGGGGCCTTGCAGGGACCTCTCCCCACCCCCCCACCCCCCAAAAAACAAAAAAAATAAACGAGGAAATGTATGTTTCAGCACAGGCCATTTTCTTCTACTTCTGCTCCCCCGCCCCGTTTCTAACCCCTCCAAACTTGGCCGTGGTGGAGCTCAGGTGAGGAGGCCCCAGGACCTGCTGACCGGGCACCCCGGGTTAGGGCAGGCACAGCTGAGGTGGGGGTGGCCCCCTTTGCTCTCCCGACCGTCCCCCTAGGGAAAGCAGAGGCCTAGCGGGCAGCCCGTGGGGCGACGGCCACACCGGAAGCTCCCTGCTTGGTTGCCCCTTTCCCACCTTTATATAAATTCTCTGAATCACCTTTGCATAGAAAATAAAAGTGTTTGCTTTGTAAGAAAAGTCTGGAAAGTAGCAGAGCGATCTCCAGGTGTCAAGGGGGCCTTCAGTCCTCGTGTGAGGGGCAGGGCAGGCGGAGGCGTCCCCTCGTGTGGAGCCTGAAAGAGAGGGACTCCTAAGAGCAGCCAGCCCAGTGAGGCCTCCGTTGAGGAGGAGAGCGGGAAGACCCCTCAGTCACAGCCGGAAACTGGTCCTTACCTGCAGCTCGGGCCCTCCTAGGTCACCTGGGACCTTGGGGTGGGCGGCGGCAGCAGGTTTAGGGGCAGAGACGTGGCCTGGGGTAGAGGCGCCAGGGGCTCCAGGGGCAGCGGCTGGAAGAAGTAAAACTGAACCGAAGCCCCCCAGGGTCAGCGCCGGTGGGGGCCGGTGACGCCCCGACCCCAGGCCCGGCCTCCCGCCCGCCCACCCCCATACCTTACAGCCCGTGGCCAGAAGGGTGTGGAGCAGCACAACCGTGGAGAGCAGCACGGCGGCCACCAACCGGGTATCCTCTCGGACAACAGGCCAGAGGGTGAACACCAGGCTAGCGGCTGACAGGGCCAGGGCCAGCACCCCAAACAGCCACTGCAGCCACGGGACAGGGATGAGCCACAGGACCTGGGGGTGACACAGGCAGCTGGCTACTGGGCCGTCCCCACGGCGCCCGCCGCCCCCATCCCCGGGCCACACTTACCACGGTGGGGATGAAGACGAAGAGGGAGTAGCCATAGACGCACACGGTCTCCAGGAAGGTGTAAGGCCCCACGCGCTCCCGGACACGCTTCCGCCACCTCAGGAAGCCCCACAGCGCCAGCGGCACCAGCCAGACGTAGCAGTAGATGGTGACGCCGGCCACGGTCACTGCGGGGCACGGGGCGGGGCAGGCAGTCACCACCGCCCCCTCCCCCCCAGCTCCGGGCCCCGCGGCACTCCCAGCCCTGCCCGGGGCTAGGCCTTGCCCTTTCTACTTACCCTTGTGGAACTGGGGGCTGTAGTGGATGGAGGGGTCCCTCCTCTGGGCCAGCACCAGCGTCAGGTTGCCAGTGATGGCCAGGACGAAAGCCAGTGTGGCACAGATCCAGAAGGGGCCTGTGGGCAGGGCACAGTGAGGGGCCCAGCTCTTCGGGGACAGGTGACTTGTCCCGTGTCGACTGTGCTAGGACCCAAGCTTCTTGCCAAGCTCTGAGCTACCCGCCCCCCCACAATCAACCGGACTCGTCCACAGGCCACCAGCGATGACCTGGGGTGGCTGCATCGGGTGCTGGCTCGGTCCCTCCTCTTGACCTTCCGGCAGCCTTTGCCGTAGCTGCTCTCTCCCTTCTGGAAACACTCCACGTGTGCTTTCTAGGCAGGACTCCATGCTCCTGGCTTCCGCGTCACCTCCCTGGCAATTCCTCAACCTCTGTAGCCCCCGATCCCTTTAATGACAGGGACCCGGCTGGGGCCCGGTCCTTAGCCATTCGTCTCCATCTGTGTTCACCCCTTGCGTGATCTTGTCCACCCTCAGGGCCTTATGTCACCTCTAGGCTAACGACTCCCCAGCTGGCTTCAAATCCGGGTCTGTGCCCTGAACTATAGGCTTATCGTCAACATTTCCACGTGCTGCACATCTAGGCATCTCCCAACTCCAGCCTGGCACACTTGGGCTCTCCCCTCAAACCCGCCCAGCGTTTCCAGTCACTGACTGACAGTTCCATCCCTCTAGTGGTTCCGGCGAAAATCTAGGCACCATCGTTGCGTGTCTCCTCCCACCCCGCATCTGGTGCGCCAGAAAATCTTGTCGGCTCCACCTCTGAGACACATTCCACAGTCCAACCACTGCCCTCCACCGGGGGCCCGGCCCCACCATCCCACACTTGGGCCACGGCACTCACCACCTCCCTGGCCTCCTGGCACCTGCCCTTGCCCCCCCCCGCAGCGGCCAGAGGAAGCCTACGAGCCCTTAACCGAGACTCCTTCTCCCCGCGGCCTCTGAAGCCTGTCACCTCCGAGACCTCGCGCAGCTCACTCTGCTCCGCGGACAATACCGCCCTGCAGTTCAGGCATGTTCCCACCACAGGCCTTACGCTCCCTTCTGGAATCTTCTTCCCCTAGGTCTCCCCAACCTGAACAAGGCCCATTCTCTCCTCCTCAGGGGCCTGCCTTCCCTGACCAACCCACGCAAGACGGCAACGTTCGTGCTGTAAAGCATCCACTGTTCTTCTGAGCCCCACCGCCCCGGGGAGCCTTTTGCAGGTCTGTCTCCCCACACAGAATGTGTGTTTCCCGCTCTCTGGGAGCACCTCTGCCTTCCCCTCAGCTGCGTTCCAGAGACTGGTACTCAGTCCACCCACGCTGAAGGAATGATCAAGCTGAATGCACACCACCACTCACCGTACAGATCCGGCCGATTCCGTAGACGGTGCCGTACAAAGTTGTGGCCAGGCCGGGGCAGCAGCGAGCCTTTGATTCGGTCCAGGACCTAGGGACAAGGTGAGGTGCAGAATGGAAGCCTGCATGGGGCCCTTACCCCCCAAGCTCCTGCCCAGCCCTTAGAGGCTCCTTCCTTGCCGACTCCCCATCCCTCTGCCTGAAAGGGCTCAGATGTTCCCCCGGGGTTGGATGGGCTGGAGCCCCTTCCCCTGGCCAGCCTCCATACCCACTGCTTGCTGCCACTCTGAAGGACCCTTCCGGGCCTGCCGTCCTTCTCTCCGCTGCTCCCTCCTCTCAGCTTGGCTGCCCTCAACTGCCTGTCTCACTGCCTCCCCTCCCAGCCCGGGGACACTCAAGTTCTTGGCCTCCTCCTGCCTACATCTCTCTCCACTCTGTGACCTGCCCTGCACCCCAGATTTATCATCTCCCTCCCTGGCACCTCTGACCCATCTTCTTTGCATCAGGTCTGCTGATTCCACCCATTCCTCTCTTGCTCTAAACCTTTCCTCGACTTCCCAGCACCCTCAGGATAAGACCCAAATTCAGCACAGCACACGAGCCCTTTGTGATCTGGCTTCTGCCTGCCTGTCCCCATCTCACCCTCTCCAGCCAGATCAAGTGACAGCTCCTGTGGCAGTTCGTGCCTTCCCTCACCTTGGGTCCTCTGTATCTGCCGCTCCCTGTGCCTAGGACACAGGCTTCCCATCACTCTACCCAGTTCAGTCTTCCTTCTCCTCCAGGCCTTAAGCCCATTCCTCACTTCCTCCAAGGGGCCCTACTCTAGCCTGTCAGAGCGTGTGTTCACAGGAGCCCCAATCACCCCATAATCCTTACAGCGCACCACAGCTACGTCTACCAGCCTGGGGGGAGGGGAACTCGTGACCTTCCACCCAGGCATTACCGGCACTCGGCTGCACAGGGAGGGCTCAGTGAACAGTGACTGGACCCCATTATGACTCCACGCCCCATCCCGCCAGCTTCCAGGGCCTGACCTGGCACGTGTCCACGTCAAAGAAACTCTGATAGTAGCCAAAGGTCCAGAATCCAGGCTGCTGCTTCTCCTGCAGGAGCTGCGCGGCACAGGCTTTCAGTGGCTGCCCTTACGGCCTGGGCAGAGGGTGGGGGCGGGGCTGGACGGAGGCAGGGCACGGGCACTTTTGCGACTCACCGCTGTCTTGTCGCTCTCTTCGACCTCTTCCTCGGCTCCATAGCTACCACCTGAGTCCACAGCCACAGCCACGTGCCCCTGTGGGGTCAGCTGACCACTTCCGCTGGTAGTGACCGCATCTGGGGTCTCGGCCAGCAGATTAGAGGCTTCCTCGAACTCTGTCGAGAAGGAATACGAGCCACAGGCAGGTTTTAGGCTTCAGGACAGTCTGGTTTGGCCCATTGCTCATCTGGGGGCCAAGACTCCCAACCGGGGCCACCTAACCCTTCCCTCCAACTACGGTCCCAGCTTCCTAAATTTGGCGGGAGTTAGAAGGTGTGGTCTCGCACGCCTACAACTTAAGCCTGGTGCTGGGATGGGGTCAGGTCTGGGAGAGAAGCTTTGCTTTGAGATCTGAGTTCAGGGTTGGAGCGGGGTTCGAGTCAGGAATGGGTGTCAGGTCGGGGTCAGGGTTCGCAGCTGACTGGGGATTCAGATTACAGGGCAATCAGATCCTGGGTGGGAGGTTCCGGCCGGCGGAGGGAGTAGGAGCTCGGGCCAGGTCGCGGCCGCACTTACCGTGGAAGGCCAGCTCGTCGGCCGCTGCCATGGTCACCCAGGGGCGTCACCGCATCCCGCTCTGAGGACAAAAGCCAATGACGCCCGCCCCCAACCCAATTAATGCGGTGCCCTCCCTCACCCCACCGATGTCTATCCCTCAGCACCGAGCCCAGCCTGGCAGCTAAGGGCACCGAGCCGTGGGGGGGGGGGGGGGGGGTTGAACTCGCCGCCCCCGCCCCACAGGTGCACCCCGCCCCCCTCACCTGAGGCTCCCTCGGGCGGCGTGGCCCAGACTCTCTGCGCCTGCGCGGCCCGCCTACCCGCCGCAGCCGGCCCCGCTCAGACCAGACAGCAACATCCGGCACCGGGTCCGTTTTTTATCCTCTTCCGACGGGAAGCCACTTCCGGCGCGCTTGACGCTTCCGCAGGAGAGACGCCCCTCCCCCCTCCCCCCCCCGGGCCTTTTCCTTCTCATTCCCGGCGTTTCTCGTCGGAAAAGGGACGCCAAGCCGGAAGAGGATGGCGGCGGCCGCTCTGAAAAGATTTTGGTCCCGAAACCGTGAAGACCCTGGGGGCCCAGCGGCCGCGAAGCCCGGCGTGTGGGCGCGGTTGGGTGAGTAGCGGCGGGAGGCGGCGGGGTGGGTGGCCGCAGCGGCCCGCCGTCACCGCGTCTGTCCCGCTTCCCTCCCCTCAGGCTCCTGGGCCCGCGTACTGCTCCGAGACTACGCGGAGGCCTGCGGGGACGCGGCGGCGGCGGCGCGGGCCCGGCCCGGGCGGGCGGCCGCGTACGTGGGGCTGCTGGGCGGCGCGGCGGCCTGTTGCGCGCTGGCGCCCGGCGAGGCGGCCTTCGAGGAGGCGCTGCTCGACGCGTCGGGGACCCTCTTGCTGCTGGCCCCGGCCACCCGCAACCGCGTCTCCGAGGGCCACGTGCAGCGGCTGCTCTGGCTTCGGGGCCGCGGCCGCCTCCGCCACGTGAGCCTGGGCCTGTGCTCGCTCGTGTACGAGGCGCCCGTCGACGCCCAGGCCAGCCTCTACCAGGCCCGCTGCCGCTACCTGCAGCCCCGCTGGGCCGACTTCCCGGACCGGATCCTGGACGTGGGCTTCGTGGGCCGCTGGTGGGTGCTGGCCGCCCGCATGCGCGACTGCGACGTTAACGACGACGAGTTCCTCCACCTGCCGGCCCACCTGCGCGTCGTCGGGCCCCATCAGCTGCGCTCCGAGACCAACGAGCGGCTCTTCGACGAGAAGTACGAACCCGTGGTGCTCACCGACGACCAGGTGGACCAGGCGCTGTGGGAGGAGCAGGTCTTGCAGAAGGAGAAGAAGGACCGACTCGCCCTCAGCCAGGCCGACTCCCTGGTGCGGCCCGAGGGGCCCAGATGAAACCCCGGGCCTGGGTCGGGTCCGGGCTCCGAGCCCCGGCGGCTTGTGTGGCCCGGAGCGCATGGCCGCTGCGAGCGGGGGAAGCAAATGCTGTGCAGAGCGCGCTTTCCCTGCGTTTCCGCCACCTTTCTAGAAGGCCGCTCTCCCTCTCCCCCTCCCCTTGTTCCTTGTTAGCTGAAGCGGTTGCGGAGCCCTCTGGGTCAGGGAGGTGGGGAGGGCCCAGCGGTAAGAAGGCGGAGTTGATCGCTGCGCTGCGAGCCTTCGTCATGAGCCCTTTGTGTCAATGAATTTTTCGTGGAGTCTCACAGCCCCTGGCCCGAGGGATCGTATTTGTCGAGTGACTGCGGCGCTCTCCTAAGACTATTCAGATTTTTAAGCTTGGCAACGTTCTTTTCGTTGTCCTAAGTGTCTTTATTTGAAAATAAAGTTAAAAAATTACTAGTCTCAGAGGAAAGTGGGAAAATACCACAGGCATCCTACGCCCCCTTCCCCCAGGGTACCCCAAATGGTAATGTTTGACAGGAAGCCACACCCGATCCGGAGACTGCAATGGGAGGACTGCAGACTTCACAGGACAGCATTTTGCAAAAGCCAACACCAAACTTTTTACCACCTAGGACAGTGATGTCAAAATGACGCAGAAGGGGAAAACTATTTAATTTGGAATTATCTACGGAATCATAGATTCTGTTTATATTTCAGAAACTCTGAAAACCCAGAATCCTGTGGAATGGGATGTGTTAGTGTACAAAGGTTAGGATAACCCTCCTTTACAGACACAGGAATGAGACCACCTCTGTCACCCGCGTGGTTTGTGGCTGCTTGATAAAACCGTGAGATGAAACAACTGGCTTTGTTGGGATGTTTGTGTTACTGCATTCGGCCATTTAGTTTTGGTACTTCTAGACCTTCCATTCATGCTCCGGGTGCCAGACACACAGTAATTTTTATATCCTTATTTTTGGGACAGTGGAGCATCTTGTACGTCAGCATCTTCACTTTACAGCAGAAAAAGTCAGGTTCAAAAAGTTCATTTTTTTCTGGGGCACCTGGGTGGCTCAGTCAGTTAGGTGTCCGACTCAGGTCATGATCTCATGGTTCATGGGTTCCAGCCCTGTGTCAGGCTCTGTGCTGCCAGCTCAAAGCCTGGCGCCTGCTTCAGATTCTGTGTCTCCCTCCCTCTCTGCCCCGATCGTGCTCACGCTTTCTCTCAAAAATAAACAGACATTAAAAAAAATTTTAAAGGGGCGCCTGGGTGGCTCAGTCAGTTGAGCATCCGACTTCGGCTCAGGTCATGATCTCATAGTCCGTGAGTTCGAGCCCCACGTCGGGCTCTGTGCTGACAGCTCAGAGCCTGGAGCCTGTTTCAGATTCTGTGTCTCCATCCCTCTCTGAACCTCCCCCGTTCATGCTGTCTCAAAAATCAATAAAGGTTAAAAAAAAAAAAAAAAAATTTAAAAAGTGGATTTTTTTTCCAAGACTGTGGCAGAGCCAGGATTCAAACTGCAACTCCCAACCCTGTGCCTTAATCCTCGGACTCGGGATGCTATTTTTTGATCCTAACAGCATCCTGCTAGAAATTATTAAATGTTGCTATCACTAGCCATAGATAAATACACGAATAGAAATTCTGCATACGGAATAAATTTTAAGTGAATATAAAAAAAATGCAATAAGGACAAAAGACAAAGGATACTAAGTTATAATCCTGTATGGTTACCTGCAGAAATTTCTGGGCCTAAATCCTGATGTCTTCGTTAAAGAGATATTGGCCAACTTCAGGGAAAGTTCTAAGATACACTGGCATCCAAGTGAGATGTGTTCCTTAGTGTGATCAGAAGTTCTGGAAGAGAACTGCACAGCTTTTATTGCTTGAGGTGGTTATTAAATGCCACTTCCGGGGCACCTGAGTGGTTCAGTCGGTTAAGCATCTGACTCGGGCTCAGGTCATGATCTAACGGTTCTTGAGTTTGAGCCCCGCATTGGGCTCTGTGCTGACAGCTCAGGCCTGGAGCCTATTTTAAATTCTGTGTCTCCCTCTCTCTGCCCCTTCCCTGCTCGTGCTCTCTCACTCAAAAAATAAAAAAAAAATTTGAAATAAAAAATAGGGTTTTAATGTTTAAGTCTCAGCTTTCTTACTGGTTTTGTAACTGACCGGGGCTAGAACAGTTACATAAGAAAAAAGGCAAACAAATTGTAAAGGAAGTAAAACTGATACTATTTGCAGATAATGTATTATTTACAGAAATCTCTAAAGACCCCATGAAAAAACGGATAGAATAAATGAATTCACTAATGTTGAAAGATACAAAATGCAAGAAGTCTGTTGTATTTCCATACAATAATAATGAACAAATTAAGAAAACAATCTAATTTACAAGTGCATCAAAAACAACACCTAGGGGGCACCTGGGTGGCTCAGTCGGTTAAGCGTCCGACTTCGGCTCAGGTCATGATCTCGTGTTCCGTTGAGTTCGAGCCCGCGTCGGGCTCTGTGCTGACAGCTTGGAGCCTGGAGCCTGTTTCAGATTCTGTGTCTCCCTCTCTCTGACCCTCCCCCGTTCATGCTCTGTCTCTGTCTCAAAAATAAACGTTAAAAAAAAAAAACAAACACCTAGGAATAAATTTAACCAAGAAAGTGAAAGACCTTCCTTAACCAAGGAAGTGAAAACTTTAAGACATTTATGAAAAATCTGAAGACACAGATAAATGTAAAGATATATGGTGCTCATGGATGGGAAGAATATTGTTAAGATGTCCATATTCCCGGGCACCTGGGTGGCTCGGTTGAGTGTCTGACTTCGGCTCAAGTTTATGAGTTTGAGCCCCACATCGGGCTCGCTGCAGTCAATGCAGAGCCTGCTTGGGATCTTCTGTCCCCCTCTCCCACTGATTCTCTTTCTAAAGAAATAAACATTAAAAAAAAAAAATCCATATTCCCCAAAACAATCTGCAACCCTACCAAAACTCCAATGGCATTTCACAGGAAAAAAAAAAATCCTAAAATTTATAGGGAACCCCAAATAGCCAAAGTAATCTCGGGGAGGAACAAAGCTGGAGGCGTCATTCTTCCTGATGAAGTATGTTGCCAAGGTATAGTATTCAAAACAGCATGGTATCAGTATCATACAGACACAGCTCAATGGAACCAGAGAGCCCAGAAATAAACCTACGAATATATGGTCAATTGATTTATAACAAAGGAGCCAAGAACATACAGTGGGTAGAGAGCAGTCTCTTCAGTAAATGGTGTTGGGAAAACCAGACAACCACATTTAAAAAAAAAATGAAACCGGGCCACTATCTTACACCACATACCAAAAGTAATTCAAAATGGATTAAAGAACAGGAGACCTGAAACCATAAAACTAGAAGAAAACATACGCAGGAAGCTCCTTGACATCGGTCTTGGTGACGAATTTTTGGACTTGACACCAAGAGTGCAGGCAACAAAAACAAAAGTGGAACCAAGGCAAACTAAAAAGCTTCTGCACGGCACTCTCAAAAATAAACATTTATTAAGAAAAGGCGGGGGGGGGGGTGCGGGAAGCACCTGAGTGGCACAGTCGGTTAAGCGTCCGACTTCGGCTCAGGTCATGATCTCACGGTTCGTGAGTTCGAGCCCCGTGTTGGGCTCTGTGCTGACAGCTTGGAGCCTGGAGCCTGCTTTGGATTCGGGGTCTCCCTCTCTCTCTGCCCTTTCCCTGCTCACACTTTCTCTCTCATAAGTATTAAATGTTAAAAAAAAAAAAAACTAAAAAAGATCCATGTTCCCCTATGTTCACTGCAGCATTATTTACGATAGCCAATATATGGAAACACCAGTGAATGATGGGATAAGGACGATGTGATGGATGTATGATAGAACATTACTGAGCCATAAAAAGTAGGAAACCTTGCCATTTGCAACAACGTGGATGGACCTTGAGAACTTTATGCCAAATAAGATAAGTGAACCAAAGACAAATGCCAGGGGAACTCACATTATGTGTGGAATCTAAAAAACAAAAAGAAGATGGGGCGCCTGGGTGGCGCAGTCGGTTAAGCGTCCGACTTCAGCCAGGTCACGATCTCGCGGTCCGGGAGTTCGAGCCCCGCGTCGGGCTCTGGGCTGATGGCTCGGAGCCTGGAGCCTGTTTCCGATTCTGTGTCTCCCTCTCTCTCTGCCCCTCCCCCGTTCATGCTCTGTCTCTCTCTGTCCCAAAAATAAATAAACGTTGAAAAAAAAAATTAAAAAAAAATAAATAAAAAACAAAAAGAAGAAAAAACTGGGCTCACGGATGCAGAGAAGAGACTGGTGGCTGCCAGAGAATGGAGGCAAAATGAGTAAAGGGGTCAAAAGGTACAAACTTCAAGTCGTGAAATGAGTCATGGGCATATAATATATTGTATAGTGACCATGGTTAATAATATGGTATATTTTGGGGGCGCCTGGGTGGCTCAGTCGGTTAAGCATCCGACTTCAGTTCAGGTTATGATCTCACAGGTCCCGCATCGGGCTCTGTGCTGACAGCTCAGAGCCTGGAGCTGCTTCGGATTCGGTCTCCTTCTCTCTCTGCCCCTCCCCACTTGTGCACTCTCAAAAATAAATAAATAAATAAATAAATAAATAATTTTTTTTTAAAGATCCTCCCTTTCTCTCCCTCTGCCCCTCTGCTTAGCTCATGCTCCCTCTCACTCTCTAAAAGAAAATTAAAAAAAAACCAAAACCACTTTTTTAAATAATATATATTTTTAAAAGCACGGTTTGAATCTCACCTTCCACACTTCCTAGCTTTGTGACTGACCTAGGACAGGTGGAGCTCCTTATCTGTAAATGGGAAAGGACTCTCCCCAGGGTTGTCAGAAAAAAAATCAAAAACCACCAGAAAGCACTTGGTACCCGGCACGCATCTGCATTGCAGGTTGTGTCCGCGGATCTCATGGGTGAGACCGTGGCTCTGAATCTGTGCCCCACAATTACCTGTTACCTGGAAGGGCTGCTGCCCCCGAGCCTTGCAGGCAGCCCAGCCTGCAGGGATGGAGCCCGCCCAGGGCTGCCCACGGGGAGGGCTCAGTAAACAGAGGATGGACAGGGCCTGGGACTTGTCCCCCAGAGCCCCAAGACACCTGGATACAATAGGCTCATTTTCTTGAGGCCAGTTCTCGCTTTTTCTTAAAATTTATTCTTTTTTTAAATATTTTTGAGAGAGAGAGAGCACAAGCTGGGGGGTGGGGGCAGAGAGAGAGAAAGAGGGAGAGAGAGAGACGGAGACAGAATCCCAAGCAAGCTCCAGGCTCTGAGCCATCAGCACAGAGCCCGACGCGGGGCTCAAACTCACAAACGGGGAGGTCATGACCTGAACCGAAGCCGGCCACTTAGCCCATTGAGCCACCCAGGTGCCCCTCAAATTTATTCTTTTTTTTTTTTTTTTCAACGTTTATTTATTTTTGGGACAGAGAGAGACAGAGCATGAACGGGGGAGGGGCAGAGAGAGAGGGAGACACAGAATCGGAAACAGGCTCCAGGCTCTGAGCCATCAGCCCAGAGCCCGACGCGGGGCTCGAACTCCCGGACCACGAGATCGTGACCTGGCTGAAGTCGGACGCTTAACCGACTGCGCCACCCAGGCGCCCCTCAAATTTATTCTTAACAAGCTTTAATGATTTCGGCCTTCCCAGCCAGTCCGGGGTTGGCTCCAGGCACTCGAAGCAGGCTGTTGTAATCAGAGAGACCAGCAGAGGGCACCGGAGACGGGGCTCAGAGAAGCTGGCTGGCTCCTCCCCAGTGGGAACGGCTAGCCCCCCACTAGCTTTTGTTCTGAGAAGCAGCGGAGGAGGTAGTGCGGTGGGCACACATCCCTCCTTTAGAGCACACGCTGGTCTTTAGAGACGTAGGTAGATGGTGGCCAAGGTCAGGGCTGCAGGGAGGGGCCGCACCCATCCCTCGAAGCTGCACCTACCTTGTTAGCAGGAGGCCTGATGCTCCCCCTTGAGACTTCCTGGAGTGCACGGACGGACAGACTGGCAGGGTCGCCTGGTTTGCCTTGGGAGCCCTTCCAGTCCCCTAGTGTTCTGGAAGTTGTATTGAGGCATCCAACGCAGTAGGACCTGGGGTAGCGGAAGGCAAGCGGGGTGCCTAGGGCAGAGGCTTTAAGGAACTCCCTCCCCGGGGGCAACAGCGCAGGGGCGGCCCCTGGGAGGCAACGCCTCCTTAAACTCTGCGACCGAGGGGCCTCACTCGGCTGGAGTCCAGACCTCACAGCAAGCTCAACAGGGATCACCAGAGCGTGCTTTCCAGACTCGCTCCTCCCTGAGGCCACAAGCTTTTCTTAGGTCCGTGCTCACAGCCACAGGTGGAAGCACGTGACTTTTTAAGAGCTCTTGGCCAATCACCCTCGTCCGAATTTGGTTACAGCAGAGGTACCTATTTGGGAGACACCTGAAAGAGGAGAGAGCCAATAGGACGTTAAGGCTTGGGAACGGCCAACAAAGCTCTAGAACTCTTTCGTCTGAAAAATTCCAAACACACAACTGTGTCTGAACCTCCACACGTACTCGTCACCCAACCCAACAGTGAAGACTGTGAGCCACGTTTGTATCAGGTGTCCCTTCTTAAGGTTTCCTTTGACAGAATAGCTTAGTAATGTTTTATTTTTAGTTTTGAGAGAGAGCACAAGTGGGGAAGGGGCAGACAGAGAGGGAGACAGAAGATCTGCCGTGGGCTCTGCACGGACAGCACAGAGCCCGATGCGGGGCTCGAACTCACAAACCACGACATCATGACCTGAGCCGAAGTCGGACTCTCAACCGACTGAGCCACCCAGGCGCCCCGCTAGAGTATTTTAAAGCAAATCCCAGACATCGCAGCAACAAACCCCTATAGTTTCCGCGTGCACTTTTTTACTTTACACAGTGACAACGTGATTGTCACACCAAACAAAATCTAGAGTAATTCTCTGGAATCATCTGAGGCCAGTCCGTGATCATTTTTCTCTGATAGTCTTAACACGTGTTCTCAAACTTTGATCTGTTTGAATCTAGAACCAAACAAAATGGACATTTTTTTTTTTTTTTAATATTTATTTGTATTCGAGAGAGAGCGGGAGCGAGGGAGGGGCAGAGAAACAGAATCTGAAGCTGACTTTAGGCTCTGAGCGGTCAGCACAGAGCCCCACTCGGGGCTTGAACTCGCAGTGAGATCATGACCTGAGCCAAAGTCAGATGTTCAACCAACTAGGCCACCCAGGTGTCCCTCTATTTGGTTGTTTTAACTCCTGTTTAATCTAGAGAAGTCTCCCCCCCCTACGCTTTGACCTGTTGCAAAAATGAGTTTAACCATCTTGAGATGTAGCCCACATGAGGGATTGGTCAGCTTGTTGTCGGCTGGGTTCCAGGCAACCACAATTTTTATTTATTTATTTATTTATTTATTTATTTATAGATGGATTTATTTTTTAAGTTCATTTATTTATTTAGAGAGAGGGAGTGACTCCCGAGCAGGCTCTGCACCATCAGCACAGAGCCCAACACGGGGCTCAAACTCACAAACTATAAGATTATGACCTGAGCTGAAATCAAGAGTTGGATGCTTAACCGACTGAGCCACCCAGGTGCTGGCAACCACAATTTTAAATCTTCCCAGGTGATGTCAATAAACGACTAAGCCTGGAACCACTAGTCGGGAGGTTCTAGCACGCCCCTTCCCAGTGGGTACTTTGGCTTAGTCCCGTGTCACGTGTTGGGAGGCATGCCATGACTGGCTGTCTCCGACAGGGCCCTCCGGGGTGAGGTGTCCTCTCTGCCTTTCATCTAAGGATTTTTTTTATTTTTTAACTTAAAAAATGTATTTAAATGTTTATTTTTGAGAAAGACAGAGCGTTAGTGGGGGAGGGGGGGAGAGAGAGAGACAGATGGGGGTCACAGAACCCGAGGCAGGCTCCAGGCTCTGAGCTGTCAGCACAGAGCCTGACACGGGGCGCAAACTCACGAACCACAAGATCCTGAACCTGATCCGAAGTCTGACGCTTAACCGACTGGGCCACCCAGGCGCCCCAATACTTTTGTTCTTGTCACCATATCTGGGGCATCCCACGTAAACTGCCATCGAGTCACCGTGACCTACCAGATGGAGCTTCTGGAGAACTTGCTGCCCTCCCCTATGACAAGTCCTGGGCTTGCCCTTTAAGCATTTCCCTGAGGGCCGCTGCAAGGCTGCTATGGCCTCTTCCCCACCCGGCAGCTGTTTCGAATAGCCGCTCATTGTTACGGACAACACCTGTGACGATGGCCATCCCTGGGCCAGCTGAGACCAGAACGGACACCGCCAGGGGTCGTGGACTCGGCTGGACCCAGAAGCTCCCAATCGCGCTGGGAACACCCTCAGCAGCCCCGGAGGGCCCGCCGAAACCGGTTCCTTGGAGCCGCTGCCCTCGTCAGCGATGTCCCAGGCCTTCCGGCCCCCACCCCCACCCTGCCCCTCTCTCTTACTCGACCCGCTTTGAATTAAGGGAAAAATTGCTAGGGTAGTTGGCACGGGTAAGGCTCCAGGCTTTTAAGCTGTCCATTTATTTATTTTTTATTTTTTTGATGGAGGTGAAACCCACATAACATCAAGTCGACCCGTCGAGGTGTAGCATACAGTGGGATTTAGAACATTCGCATGGTTGTAGGCCCAGTGGTGTGGGAAATGGAGGCAGAAGGAAAGGGCAGATAACATTTCTCCCAGGACTCCCTACTTAGTAGTAACGCTTTGCCAGAGGGAAAAACAACCTTGGCTTGACGACCGCTAGGCCTCCAGTACCCCGGGAGTCTGCTTTAGTCTGTGGAAATCCCACTGGAAACTCCCCCTTGGCTTCACCTCCCCCAGCTCCCAAGTGTGTAACCAGTGTCTCTCCATGGTCCCTGGGGCAGCTCTTCCTGCCCGCCGGTCCCGTGCCCGTGTTTGTTTTTGGTTTTGTTTTTTGCCTCAGATTCTGTGTGTCCCCCTTGCTCTCTGCCCCTGCCCCACTCAACCCTCTGCCTCTCTCTCAAAAATAAATAAACACTGGGGCACCTGGGCGGCTCAGTCGGTTAAGCGTCCAACTTCGGCTCAGGTCATGATCTTGCGGTTCGTGGGTTCAGGCCCCGCGTCGGGCTCTGTGCTGACAGCTCAGAGCCTGGAGCCCGCTTCAGATTCTGTGTCTCCCTCTCTCTCTCTGACCCTTCCCCGTTCATGTTCTGTCTCTCTCTGTCTCAAAAATAAATAAACGTTAGAAAAAATTTAAAAAAAAAGACCAAAATGTTTAAAAATAAATAAATAAATAAACATTAAAAAGAAAAGTAAAAAAATCAGTAAAATCTAAAAGCCTGCAAAACCCACTTCTCTGTAATGACATAAAGGCGTGCTAAGACATGTTAAACACCAGATTTAGAACGGTCTCGGTCTCTGGTGGGGTCCAAGGCAGGAAAGTGGGGAGGTGCATGCTGGAGACCTTCGCTCTATTGGCAAAGCTAGGAGGTGGGTATGTGGCTGTTTGCTGTATTCATCTTCGTATGTCTTGTTATCTCTTAAATTCTGCAGAGCGAAACGTAGAACATCAAACAAAACCAGGGGGAGGGTTAAGGGAAGGACAGCTGAGTGCCTGGCTCGACTTACGTTTTTCACAGAATGAGATCAGCCGCTGCTCCCTCAACACTGCTCAAGTTCAGGGTCGCTGGGGAGTCACGGTTTGACGTCCAGATAAGCGGGAAACTACCTTTATGCCTGTTAAATAACAAAATTCAACCGAGTAAATTTTCAGCTGGCTTTATTAATCGATTCGAGAATCACGCAGCATTCCCATCTAGCAAGTGGAGCAGAGCTCCAAAGGACTTACAGAAAAGGGAAGTTTTTTATGTTTATTTATTTATTTTCAGAGAGAGAGAGAGGGAGAGGAAGAATGCAAGCCAGGGAGGGGCAGAGGCAGGGAGGGAGAGGATCCCAAGCAGGCTCCGTGCTGTCAGCACACAGCCCGACGCGGGGCTCGATCCCGCGAACGATGAGATCATGGCCTGAGCTGAAATCAAGAGTCAGACACTTAGCCAAGTGAGCCACCCAGGCGCCCCGAAAACAAAAGGTTTTTAGAGGTAGAGAGGGAGTGGCAGAAAGGAAAATATCAGCAAAGAACCCATTGTTTTAGGCAAAGTCACCCTCCTGAGGAGGAATGGCAGGAGTCTTTCAGTAACTTTCCTAGAGCTAACCAGAAAATGGCCAGAGGCGACGTTTCTGGAGGGCTGAACTGCAGTTAGGTCAAGTATCAACTCTTGCTTTACTGACTTGGGGCGTGAACCTAAGTGATGCCATTTGGGGCCTGTGGTTTTCTTTTTAATGTCCCCTTGGCAGAAGTGTTGAGGGGAAATATGGGTCCAGGCACCGAAGCTCTACTATCTTGGAGGAGACTTTTCAGAGACCAAATTATTACGCAAGAGCTCTCGCGGAACCACAGTTTGAGAGCAAATAGCCCACAAACTCCAACCTTTTAGTGGTGCTTAGCAAACCGAGGAGTGAAGGCTGGAGTTTTGGAAGTAGGTTTTGAGGACTGTATTTCTTGGAGTATCTCCTTAAAGGGTATATTTGCTGCAGGGTGGCCACGTCTAAAAACTGAAACCAGTAAAAATGAACACGTGGAAGCAGCAGTTTACCCCAGGTCCGTTCTTGTCATGCAACAGCACAGTCATTAACAAGGGAGCAAGACTCACAGACACCAACGTGGACGGATGTCCAGGGTGTGCACTGAACTAGCGAAAGCAAGTTTCAGAAGGGGCGGAGATAAATTCCCCAGAGTTGAACTGCTGGCTTAAAGGATGTGTGCATGGTGGATCCACGCCCATTAGGGTGGCCATAATAATAATAACGCCTGGAAAATAACCAGTGTTAGCAAGGGGCTGGAGAAATTGGAACCTGTGTGCTGTTGTTGGGAACGTAAAATAGTGGAACCGTTGTGGAAACAATTTGGTAGGTCCTCAAAAAGTTTAGAACAACCACATGACCCAGAAATTCCCCTTCTGTGTATACAACCGAAAGAATTGAAAACAGGGAGGGGCGCCTGGGTGGCTCAGTCAGTTAAGCTTCCGACCTCGGCTCAGGTTATGATCTCACAGTCTGTGAGTTCGAGCCGCACGTCGAGTTCTGTGCTGACAGCTCGCAGCCTGGAGCCTCCTTCGGATTCTGTGTCTCCCTTTCTCTGCCCCTCCCCCGCCCGTGCTTTGTCTCCCCCCACCCCAAAAATAAATAAACATTAAAAAATAAAATTTAAAAAGAATTGAAAGCAGGGACCCAGACCGATCCGTACACCTGTGTTTACAGCAGCATTGTTCACAACAAAGACGGAAGCAATATCCATCTGCAGAGAAATGGATAAACTGTGGTCTATCCGTACAATGGAATATTTATTATTCAGCCGTGCAAAGGAAGGAACCTCTGACACCTACTACAACACGGACGAACCTTGAGGACGTTGCGCAGAGTGAAATAAGCCCATCACAAAAGGGCAAATACTGTGTGGGAGGAATTTAGAGTAGTCAGAATGTTATTTAAAAATTATTTTTTAATTTTTTATTTTTAACGTTTATTTATTTTTGAGACAGAGAGAGACACAACATGAACGGGGGAGGGTCAGAGAGAGAGGGAGACACAGAATCTGAAACAGGGTCCGGGCTCTGAGCTGTCAGCACAGAGCCCGACGCGGGGCTTGAACTCACGAACCGTGAGATCATGACCTGAGCCCAAGTCGGACGCTTAACCGACTGAGCCACCCAGGCGCCCCAGAATGTTATTGTTTTTAATGTTTATTTATTTTTGAGAAAGAGAGCGAGTGAGCAGGGAAGGGGCTGAGAGAGAGAGGGAGACACAGAATCCAAAGCAGGCTCCAGGCTCTGAGCCATCAGCACAGAGCCCGACGCAGGGCTCCAACTCACAAACCGTGAGCCGAAGTCGGCCGCTTAGCCGACTGAACCACCCAGGCGCCCCATGAAGTCAGACACTTAACCAATTGAGCGACCCAGGCGCCCCCCCCCCTTTTTAAGTTTATGTATTTTCAGAGCGACACAGAGAGAGAGCACAAGTTGGGGGAGGGGCAGAGATAGAAGGGGGCTGAGGACCTAAAGCGGGTTCTGTGCTGACAGCAGGGAGCCCAATGGGGGGCTCGAACTCATGAACCACATCATGACGTGAGCCCAAGTCAGATGCTCCACCGACTGAGGCCCCCAGGCGCCCCTTGATACATTATTAACTGAAGTCCACGGTTTCCATTAGGGTTCCCTCTTGGTGTCGTACGTTCTGTGGGTTTTGCCAAAGGCATAATGTCCTGGATCTACTCCAGCATGTGCAGAAGATAGTTTCACCGCCTTGAACATCAGACCCATCCCTCCCCTGCAACCCCGGCTCTTTTCACTGTCTCTACAGATTCTACGTATAGCTATAGATCCCATTATTTATGGGACAGCTTTATTTACGCACCTACTGAAGGACATGCTGGTGACTTCCCCATGACCTGGCGGGTGGTGGCGGCCGGCAAGGGAGCGGCGCAGCGGCTGAGTGTGTGGCGCGTGCTGGCCACCAGAGGGAGCCAGATCCTCCCCCTTTTCTCCTCCACCAGGTCCGGGCCAACCATTTCCGTTAGTCCCCCTCCACTGTTCCCTGCACTAGAGTTGATCTCATCTTTGCCTCGAGCTAGGGCTGATCTGGAAGTCGGCCGGAGTCAGTCGTGGGCTTCGTCCAGAATCCCGCGTGGAGAAGTTAACGAACGGAAGGGCCAGCCGGACCCGCCGTCTGTAGACATGAGCCTGGCCATAGCGGAAGCAGGGAGAGAAAGCGGCCCGGGGCCCCGATTCCCCCGAGCGCGACGCCACCGTCCCTCTGCCCAAGGATACTTGTGTCTGGTTTCATAAGCAAGCAGGGTCTGAGGAGAGGAGGGGATGGCGTGGGAACCCAGTCGTTTCTCTTTGGTCTGAGGGACCCACTGGAGGCAAGGGGACCATAGTTAGTGAGGTGAGGGCTGTGGCCAGCTGCCCACAGAGCTCTTTTGTCACGTGTGCACAGGGCTCCCCGGTGAGTTCAGATGCAGGTGGGACTGGCCATCAGAGCGATGCCCTGCCTCGTCTTCACCCCGTGTGATTAAGGCTCTGTAGGGAACAGAATGCCTGATCAATTCTTTTTTTTTTTTTTTTTTTAATTTTTTTTTCAACGTTTTTATTTATTTTTTTGGGACAGGGAGAGACAGAGCATGAACGGGGGACGGGAAGAGAGAGAGGGAGACACAGAATCGGAAACAGGCTCCAGGCTCTGAGCCATCAGCCCAGAGCCTGACGCGGGGCTCGAACTCACGGACCGCGAGATCGTGACCTGGCTGAAGTCGGACGCCCAACCGACTGCGCCACCCAGGCGCCCCGCCTGATCAATTCTTAAGGGTGTGTTTATTAAATGTTTACTGATCATTAAAAAATATTTCTTGATCATTTTTGAGAGAGAGAGAACACAAGTGGAGGAGGAGCGGGGGGGTTGCGGGGACACCGAATCCCAAGCAGGTTCCGAGCTGTCAGCACAGAGCCTGACATGGGGCTTGAACTCACGAGCCACAAGATCATGACCTGAGCTGAAGTCAGACACTCAACCGACCGAGCCCCGCCAGGCGCCCCTATAATTGTGATCGTTTTTAAGTGTCCAGTTCAGTGGCATTAACCACACTCACACTGTTGTGCAACCATCCCCACCATCCATCTCCAGAACTTTCTCATCTTCCCAAGCTGGAACTCTGTCCCCATGGACCACTGACACTGCCCCCCCGGCTCCCTACCCCAGCCACCGCCCTCCATCGTTCTACTTCCGTCATTGTGAGTTTGACTCCTCTAGGGACCTCATATGAATGTAATCGTACAGTATTTGCCCCTCTGTGACCGGCTTTTTTCACTGAGAACAGTGTCCCCGAGGGCCATCCATGTTGTAGCGGGTGCTGGAATTTACTTCCTGCTCAAGGGTGACTCCTAAGAGGGACCTCCTTCTGTCACGTTGCTGTTTCGTGCCTTATTTTCTACCTCTTTTATGTTTTTTTGTAGTGAAACATTCCCATTTTCTTTGTGGTTCCCCGGGGGATTACATTCAGCATCCTGAAGTTAGAACACTAATTTGGATTCATACCAGCTTAAAAACGATAACGAACAAAAGCCCCTTTACAGGAGCTGTTTCTTCGCACTTCTTTCGGTTGTCGGGGTCCCCAAATCACATCGTCATACATCGGGTGTCCAAAAGCATAAACAGGGTCGCCTGGGTGGCAGCGGGGGAGCCTGCTTGGGATTCTCTTGCTCCCTGTGCCCCTCCCCCACACGCTCTCTCTTGCTCCCTCTCAAAAATAAATAAACTTAAAAAAATTTCTCATTGTTTACTTTTGAGAGAGGGAAGGAGGGTGGGAGAGAGAGAGAGAGGGAGGGAGGGAGAACATGAGCGGGGGAAGGGCAGAGAGAGAAGACAGAGGATCCGAAGCGGGCTCTATGCTGACGGCACAGAGCCCAATGCGGGGCTCGAATCCACGAACCGTGAGGTCATGAGCCGAGCTGAAGTCAGACGCTTAACCGACTGAGCCCTGCAAGCGTCCCTATACTTTTTTCAAAAAATAAAAAAAAGGGGCACCCGGGGGGTTCTGTTGGTTGGGCATCCGACTTCAGCTCAGGTCGTGATCTCCTGGCTCGTGAGTTCGAGTCCCGCGTCGGGCTCTGTGCTGACAGCTCAGAGCCTGGAGCCTGCTTGGGATTCTGTGTCTCCCTCTCTCTCTGCTCCTCTCCTGCTCACGTTCTCTCTCTCTCCCTCTCTGTCTTTCTCTCTCAAAAATAAGTAATAAAACATTTTTAAAAATTTAAAATAAAAAAAACATACACCGATACATTTTGCAATATATTACTCTCCTAAATTATGTAGAAAACAGTAGAGTTACAAACTGCAGTCACAATGATACCAGTTTTCATAATTGCCCGCGTATTTATCTTTATTGAGCTCTTTATTTCTCCACAAGGCTTTAAGTTAATGTCCTTCCAATTCACTCGTAGGACTCCTACAGCATTTCCCACAGGGCAGGCCTGGTGGGAACGAACTCCCTTAGCATTAGCTGTTTGGGGAATGTCTTAATTCTTCTCTCACATTTATTTTTTTTTTTTTAATAAGGGCACTTTCTTTTAATGTTTATTTATTTTTGAGACAGAGAGAGACAGAGCACAAGCAGGGGAGGAGCAGAGAGAGAGGGAGACACAGAATCTGAACCAGGCTCCAGGCTCCGAGCTGTCAGCACAGAACCCGATGCGGGGCTCAAACTCACAAACCGCGAGATCAGGACCTGAGCCGAAGTCGGATGCCCAACCGACTGAGCCACCCAGGCGCCCCTCTCTCTCGCTTTCGAAGGACAGTTTTGCCAGATGTAGGCTATTTGACGCTTCTCTTTGTTTTGTACTTAGAACATATCAGGCCACTGCCTCTGGCCTCCAAAGTTTCTGATGAGAAATCTGCTCGCGATCTGGAGGACCCTTCGTGTGATGAGTTGCTTCCCTCTTGCCCCTTTCAAGATTCGCATCGTCGCTGGCTGTCAGCAGTGTGGTAAGAACCCGTCCTGGTGTGGGTCTCTTTGAGTTCGCTCTGTCGGAGTTCGTTGTGCTTCACGTTCGTTCCGCCAAATTTGGGAAGTCTGCAACCATCATTTCAAGCTCCGCGTCTGCCCCTTTGTCTCATTCTTTTCCTTCTGGAACTCCCACAAGGAGTATGTTGGTCTGTGTGATGGTTTCCCACAAGTCCCCAAGGCTCTGTTTACTTTTCTTCATTCTTTTTTCTTTCTGTTCCTCAGACTCAATAAATACTATCGTCCCTATCTTCGTTTTGTGCTGATTCTTTCGTCTGGCTGCTCAAATCTGCATTTGAGGTTGTTTTTTTTTTTCTTTGCTTTTAGGTTTTCTAACTCCTTAAAAAAAGGTGTATTTATTCATTTTGAGAGAGAGTACACATGAGAGCGAGGGGGAGGAGCAGAGAAAGAGGGAGAGAGAGAATCCCAAGCAGGCTCTGTGCTGTCAGCCCTGCGCCTGACGTAGGGCTTGAACTCATAACCATGGGATCACGACTTGAGCTGAAATCAAGAGCCAGACACTCAACTGACTGAGCCGCCCAGGTGCCCCTATGTTTTCTCTTTATTAATTCTCCATTGTGTTCATACAGATACGGTTCCTGTTCCCTTGTTCCCACCTTACATGCAAGTGGCAGGACCTGAATTCAGGCGCAAGCAGCCTGGTTCAACCTGAGGTCTTATCCGCTGACTCTCCTTGGCAATGGCTTCTACATAGTTCACCTCTGTGGAGCAGGTCACCCTGGGACTGCTGGGTTAGTTACGTAAGAGGATACAGGGGCCAGGAGGCAAGAGACCGCTAGGTAACACGAGTTAAGTGAGACCATGTGCCTTAGCCTAAGAACACAACAAAACAGCAAAAAATACAACAAAAACCTGTCTCTGTCACATTCAAAAGCATTTAAGGAAACTAAGCTTCAGCATATAACACCTTGGAGAAGGGAATCAAGGTGACCTTTTCTTCAGCCCTCAAACGTGCTACATGCTTTCCAGCTAGATGCCCATGAAGGCAGCACAGATTATCCAGTAGCCACCTAGGTATTCACCGTGTCCTAAAAACTCCCCTCGGATCATCTTCGGCTTGGCCCCCAACTTGCTCACGGAGTTCAAAGCTTTTCTTGAACATAAGCACACCAAGCACGGTCATACCTCAGGACCTTTGCACTTGCTGTTTCTTCTTCCTGAAAGCTCCCTCCCCTCCATATACCTGACTGATTCCATCCCTTCATTCTGGGCTCTGCTTAGCATCACCTTTTTATTTTTATTTTTATTATTTTTGTAAAGTTTATCTATCTTTGAGAGACGGAGAGACAGCACGAGCCGGGGAGAGGCAGAGAATGAGAGAGAGAGAGAGAGAGAAAACAGAATCTGAAGCAGGCTCCAGGCTCTGAGCTGTCAATGCAGAGCCTGATGTGGCTCGAACCCACAAACCACAAGGTCATGACGTGAGCCGAAGTCAGACGCTCAACCGACTGAGCCACCCAGGCGCCCCAGGGTCACCTGTTTAAAAGAGTGTTCCCTGACTACTCTGTCTGAGATCACTCTGTAGCCCCATGCCCCACTTTGCCTTTCTTCCAGGTTCTTCTCGCTGGTCTCTTCTCTGCCCATCCCCCACGCTGAACGAAGGTCGGAAGAAGCCGGGATCTGTCTCTCTTGTTCACTACCCCTTCTCCAGTGCCTGATACGTAGCACACACTCACTCAGTCAAGGTTACGAGCTGGATGTTTGTGTCCCTTCAAAATTCCCATGTTGAGATCCTAACCCCTCTGGTGACGGTATTAGGGAGGTCGGGCTCTTGGAAGGCGGTCAGATCTCGAGGCGAGAGCCCTCACGAACGGGACTTTTGACCCCAGGGAGCTCTCTCTTGCTTTCTCCACCAGGTGAGGACACCATAATACTTGTGCAAGCAAGGAAACGCACCCTCCCCAGGAACCAAATGTGCCGCTGTCTCAGTCTTCTATTTCCCAGCCTGCAGAACCTGCAGAGAAATCTCTGCTGTTTATAAGCCGTCCAGTCTATGGTATCTGGTTACAGCAGGCTGAGTAGGCTACGATCGTCATTAATTAATGAATGACTTTACATCCTGCACCTTACGTTCTGTAGAGAGGGCTTTGAGGTGACCTCAAATGACAGCCTGGGTGGCTGCAAATGCGAAGTCCCGCCCGTTCACTGAGTCACGACCGGTACTCACTGGACCCCAGCCATTAGATGCTGGTGGCCATAGCTTATATTTAGATTTCTTGCCATCATAACACTACTTTTGTTCTTTTTTTAAAAAATTTTTAATGTTTATTTATTTTTGAGAGAGAGACAGAGCGTGAGTGGAGGAGGGGGCGGAGAGAGGGAGACACAGAACCCCAAGTGGGCTCCAGGCTCCCAGCTGTCAGCACAGAGCCCCACGCGGGGTTCGAACCCATGAATCGCGAGACCATGGCCCGAGCCGAAGTTGGATGCTTAACCCACTGAGCCACCCAGACACCCCTATGCTGCTTTTTTTTTTTTTTCAAAGAGTATGATTTCTAATAGCCTCTATGCTTGAGACCATACTTGAATTCTGTTCTACTTCGTCATGTGGTTGGGGGAAGGTCCCTCTGCCCGTACAATCTGAGGCCATTGCTCTGTGATACTCTGCTTTCAAATGCTGCCTTATACAGTCAAAGCCCATCATGAGACTTCCGGCTCTAAAACATTGTTAACTTGATGTACAGAGATGAAAATTGTTTAAGTGGAGATTAAAAATACACCAATATCTTACACACACACACACACACACACACACACGCTCTACCTTGGTCTCTGTGCAACCATGTTCTTGGAGGGATGAAGGTGATGTCGAAAGGGGACAATGTTACCATGGAGACGACTGGGCTTGGTCCTATGAACCATGTTCTTGGCGGGATGAAGGTGACATTGATACGGTACAACGTTACCATGGAGACAGCTGGGACCAGCTCTATAAGCTGCAGCCTTGCTAGCCGTCATCCCTGCAAAAAAGGGTGTGAAGAAATTAATACGCCAGCAGCCCGGGACGCGTGACTCTTACAGGGTCTGGGTCAGTTTGTGTGTTTAGGGACGGACGGGCACAGAGCCCCTGGAAGCATCGTGAAGGTGGTAAATGCAGGATCATCAGAAAGGAAAGTCAGAAAAACCTGGCAGTCCGCCCCCCTGTTGAAGGTCTGTGCCAGATTAATAGCAGGAGAAAGGGGAAGTGTTGGTGCCATTAGCGAAGGGAAAAAAAGCAAGCAAGCAAGCAAAGAACAAAAAAAGCTCACCTCGAAAATCCAGCCTACAAGCCTGAAGCCGAGTCGGAGCAGATGGGGGTAGGCGTCGGCACCCAGATATCGTAGCGGACTTTGAGATTTATTTCAGTGGTCTGTTTCATCTAATGAAAGAAATGTTCCACTATTATCATACGGGGCAGCCAGGGCCACTTGTTCTAAAGGACAGTGAAAACAGACGTGATAATGGCCACCGTGGAAAACAGTATGGCGGTTCCTGGAAGAATTCAAAACAGAATTACCACAGGACCCAAGAATCCGCTGCTGGGTTCTTCCCCAGAAGAGGGGAAAGAAAGGTCCCCAAGAGATAACCACACACCCGTGGTCACAGCACCAGGGTCCCCAGTAGCCCAAAGGTGGAGGCAGCCCTAGTGTCCACCGACGGATGAATGAATGAACAAAATGTGGCCCATCCATACAATGGAATGTTATTCAGACTTGAAAAAGAAGGACATTCTGGGGTGCCTGGGTGGCTCAGCGGGTTAGGCGTCTGACCCTGGTTCAGGTCATGATCTCACAGTTTGTGGGTTCGAGCCCCGCGTCGGGCTCTGTGCTGACGGCTCAGAGCCTGGAGTTTGCTTCAGATTCTGTGTCTCCTTCTCTCTCTCTGCCCTTCCCCCACTCACACTCTGTCTTTTTGTCTCTCACTCTCTCTCTCAAAAATAAACACTAAAGATATTTTTTAAAAAACCAGCAATGAGATGCATCTTAGCTGGACCCTGTTACCCACTGAGGCTGCCGTGCCTGAGCCCTGCCACGACCTCATTAGACGGGGACGCCAGCCAGGGGGCCAGGTGATAAGGAACACAGCCCCAACTCCGAAGGGCGCAGAGCCCTCACAGCACCGATACCTTCTAAGTGTCTCCCGTGCCACCAGCGACATGTGCCCCCCGGTCCGGGAAAGGTGATTCCGGTCCAGCCGCTGGTGGGGGGCTCAGGATTTCAACACAGGGGTGAGTGCAGGGGGCATCGACATTCATCCCACTGCAGTGACGGTCATGTTGAGAGGACGAGGCTTCTCTATGAACAACGGCTCAGAAGCAGCCCCGAGGCCAAGCGCTCAGACCTTCCTCAGTGGCAAATTCACACCCTCTCCTTCGAGGATGACGCGAATACTTCCATACCGGAAGAATTGTATTTTTCAGTAGTCCCCACTCTTTGCATCCGACAACATGCCTGGTCCCTGGAGACAAAGATGGTTCTAGTCTCTGCCCTCCCACACTTTACCATTTCCTGGAGGAAACGGATCGGGAGACTGTGTAGTAGGGTTTCATGTGGTCCCCACACTTCCGGGAGGTTATCTCTGAGATGTCATGCCAGAGAGGAGGGTCTTTGCCGGAAGGCCTTGGGTCCCACTGGCTAGTCCAATGGTATGACTTAGGGTGGGGGCCAGAAAGACCCACAATGGGGTCTGTGTGGGGGTTTGGGGGTCACGTGGCATCGGTGCATCTGGAGACTGAGATCAACCTTGTGGGCAATCGACTAATTGGTCAAATGTCCCCACGTACTAGGGCTCCCAGCAAACCTCACCCCCTGTGCTTGGGTGAGCTTCCCTGGCTGGTGATGCTCCAGTCTTCCGGACATATCACACACCGATGCTGGGAGAGTAAATCTGTCCTGTCCCCACAGGGAGAGGACAAGAGAAGCTGCACGTTTGGCACTTGTCCCACACGCGGCCTGGGCGCCTCTCTCTTGGCTGATCTGAATCTGTAGCATCCTTTCCCCGTAATAAACTGTAACTGTGGGTGTAACAGCTTCCGGTCAGTTCTGTCTTTCCAGTGAGTTGTCAAAGCCAAAGGTGGTGTTGAGAAAACCTGAACTTGCAGCTGACATCACAAGTGAGGGCAGGGCCGCCTGGGGGTGCTCAGTCGGTTGGGTGTCCCTCTCTTGATTTCAGCTCAGGTCGAGATCTCACGGTTCAGGGGTTCGAGCCCCGTGTCAGACTCCGCGCTGACAGGGCAGAGCCTGCTTGCGATTCTCTCCCTCCCTCTCTCTCCCTGCCCTTCCCCTGCTCGCCCTCCTCTCTCAAAACAAATAACCTTAAAAAAAAAAAAGGAAGAAATGAGGGCAGTCTTGGGGGAACTGTGTCACAACGGTTAGTGGCGTCTAACCCTTCGTAGCAAATCACGAAGCGAACAATATTTGAAATTCTCATAACCCTCGGAATCAAGAACAGGGCCGGGTGCTCTGAGAACCTAGCTCCTCCGGCCGCTCTTCACGCTAGAAGCTTTACGGCTTCCATGTTTCGAGTCCGGCCAAGCCCTGACCGGTTACGGCTTGAGCAATTACGGTAGGTTGGCTCGAACTGCACTCCGGGGACTGTCGTCTCCGGGCATCTCTCATCCTTCCCTGCAGGGGCCGCACTGCTCTTTGTCGAGGTGCGTGCCGGGTCTGCGGCTCTGTTTTATCTCCGCTGGTGTGCTGATCCGTGGCTTTGCTGACCCGGTGGTGCTCTCCGAAAGGTCTCTCTTCCTCCTGAAAACAGTTAGCGGTTGGCTGTCGGCTTTTGAAATAATCCCCTAAACCCGATCCTGCAGGAGTCTTATAAAAGCTGCTGCGGAGTTGAAATGCTTGCAGAACGATCAGGTATCACTGGCTGGTATAAAAACAACGTCATTGGGGGCTCCTTGGGGGGGGGGCTCAGTTGCTTGAGCATCGGACTCTTGATTTCGGCACCAGCCATGATCTCACAGTCGTGAGATCGAGTCCCGCGTCAGGGTGTGGAGCCAGCTTGGGATTCTCTCTCTCCCTCTCTGTCTCGGCCCCTCCCCCTCTCACGCTCTGTCTTTCTCTCTCTCAAAAATAAAGAAATGTCGAAAAAAAATTTTTTTTAAAAAGGAAGGAAATTCTGACACCTGCTACAATGTGTGACAACTGTCTTCCACAGTGGCTGTCCCACTTCACATTTCTATCAGCAGTGCAGGATGGCTCCCTTTTCTTTTTCTTCTTTTTTTTTCTTTTTTAACGTTTATTTTTTTATTTCGAGAGAGAGAGAGAAAGAGAGTTCTAGTGCAGGAGAGGCAGAGAGAGAGGGAGAACGAATCCCAAGCAGGCTCTGCATTGTCAGCACAGAGCCCAATTTGGGGCTCGAACTCAGGAACTGTGAGATCGTGACCTGAGCCGAAACCAAGAGTCGGATACTCAACCGAACTGAGCCGCTCAGGCCCCTGAGACGGCTCCCTTTTCTCTAGGACCTCACAACACTTGTGATTTTCTTTGTTTTGTTTTTATATAATAGACATCCTAATGCATGTGAAGGGGTATCTCATTGTGGCTTTGATTTGCATTTCCCTAATGATTAGCATTACTGAGAAAATATTTTATTTATTTATTTATTTATTTATTTATTTATTTATTTATTTATGTTTATTTATAATTGAGAGAGAGAGAGATAGTGTGAGCAGGGGAGGGGCAGAGAGAGAGAGGGAGACACAAACTCCGAAGCAGGCTCTAGGCTCTGAGCTGTCAGCATGGAGCCCAACGCAGAACTCGAACCCACGGACCGTGAAGTCATGACCTGAGCTGAAATCGGACGCTCAACCAACTGAGCCACCCAGGCGCCCCAAGAAAATATTTTTTTTTAATTTTTTTTTTAACGTTTATTTATTTTTGAGACAGAGAGAGACAGAGCATGAACGGGGGAGGGTCAGAGAGAGGGAGACACAGAATCGGAAACAGGCTCCAGGCTCCGAGCTGTCAGCACAGAGCCCGACGCGGGGCTCGAACTCACGGACTGCGAGATCATGACCTGAGCCGAAGTCGGCCACTTAACCGACTGAGCCACCCAGGCGCCCCGCCAAGAAAATATTTTTAACCTAGGAATTATTTTGAGGCTAGCGAGAAGCATCCAAAATCAGGTAACAGACAGCCACGTGTTATGTCCCGAGGTGACAGTGATACTCAGGTTGGTTCTTACCCACCTTCTGCGCTGAAATAGGCCTTTTTCTTTAAACAAAAAAAAAAAAAAAAAAAAAAAGGCACACTTCCCTGCACACATTGGCAGCGGACATGGGAGCACCACACACCTGGGCTGGGCTCTCCGTGTGCAAACAGAGCCGGCCCAGGGCACCCAGCCTCACGAGGTCATCGGCTGGGGAAGGTCACGTGGCCAGCTGCCCCATCGCTTCTGACCGGCGACACCTCGGAAGCTGGTTTCACAGAAACCAGCTGTGCTGGGAGGCTGCTGGCCTTTCCCCTCTCTGGGGCTCCTGCAGCGGGTGCCCTGCGGGGTCTAGCTTCCCGACCCACACCCTGCGTCCCGGGCACTTGCCGCTCGGAGATCGTACAGTGATCACTGCATTTATGTTTCTCGCATCACATCCGGACACATCGGGATCTGGGCTGCTGCCTTCTATGCTCGAGAAACATGTGCTGAACTCTGGCCACCATACTGCTTTTTTTTTTTTTTTTTAATTTTTTTTTCAACGTTTATTTATTTTTGGGACAGAGAGAGACAGAGCATGAACGGGGGAGGGGCAGAGAGAGAGGGAGACACAGAATCGGAAACAGGCTCCAGGCTCTGAGCCATCAGCCCAGAGCCCGACGCGGGGCTCGAACTCACGGACCGCGAGATCGTGACCTGGCTGAAGTCGGACGCTTAACCGACTGCGCCACCCAGGCGCCCCACACCATACTGCTTTTTAAGAAAATGAGTTCTAGGGGCACCTGGTGGCGCAGTCGGTTAAGCGTCCGACTGCGGCTCAGGTCATGATCTCACGGTTCGTGGGTTCGAGCCCCAAGCTAGGCTGACAGCTCAGAGCCTGGAGCCCGCTTTGGATTCTGTGTCTCCCTCGCTCTCTGCCCTTCCCCCCCGTCGTGCTCTGTCTCTGCCTCTCTCAAAAATAAAGAAACATTAAAAAATTAAAAAAAAAAGAAAAGGAGTTCTAAACTGTTCATGTATCAACCTCACAATACATTGCGTTATTATGAGTATTTCAAATTCGACCTTCATTTGGATTTACGCCCATTTATCACTTTTTTCGCTCAACCTTCCTTCTTGGCTCTCAGCCCTCTCCCTCTTGGGATAACTTCTCTTCTGTTCTGCTTGAACAACATCCTTTAGAACTTCTTTTGACGTGGGTTTGCTGGTGGCAAACTCTTAGTTTTTATTTGCCTGAAACGTCTTCCTTTCGCTGTATCTTGAAAATGGTTTTCGGTGCTAAGTTGCCTCTTGTTTTTTAATAGCAGTGTATTAAAGATGTGATTCCCTGTCTTCTGAATTCCAGTGTTGCTTTTGTAACGTCAGTGGTCAATATGATTGTTGTTGCTTTTATTCTGTTTGATCCTAAAGTCCTCTCTCTCTCTCTGATGACTAGGTTTTACTACAGTTGGCCTACATGTGGAGTTATTATTTTGATAAACTTTATTTATTTTTTTATGTGTATTTATTTCTTTTTGAGACAGAGAAAGAGAGAGAGCATGAGCGAAGAAAGGGCAGAGAGAGAGGGAGACAGAGAATCCCAAGCAGGCTCTGCGTTGTCAGCACAGAGCCCAGTGAAGGGCTGGAACCCATGAGCTCCAAGATCATGACCTGAGCCAAAATGAAGAGTCTGACTCTTAACTGAGCCAGCCAGGCCCCCCTATTTTGATACATTTTAAATTGAGGTATAAGACTGTATGGTGAAGAATTACCCAAAGAGAGGTCTGGTGTCCGTCCTGGCTCTCCGGAGGTCACCTCTAAACCGTCGGGACTTCCCCGATAGGATCTTGTTGGTTACTCATGGTGGGAACCTCAGGCCACTTGGTAATTTACGCCGACTTGATGACTCATGGTCGGCCCCAGATCATTTACGCTAGGAGATGACTCGGGGTGGGGGCTGACCACGCCAGAAAGACCAACTGCGTGATCAGATGGCGGGAGCTGAGCTCTGTGCTATCACCCCAACCTCTAGGGAGGGGAGGGGACGTGCTTTTGATCGATCCATGTGGCCAATGATCCAATCAGTCACGCCTACCTAATGGAATTCCGGAAAAACTCTGCAACTTGGGTGCGCTTCCCTGGTCAGCAATAATCTGCATATATGGTCACACATCGATGTGCTGGGAGGAAAATGCTTCCCCGGGGACAATGAAAGCTGCTGGATGTTAAATCTCCAGTGTCTGGCCACGGTCAAGGTTGAAGAAACATTTGCTGAGAGACACAGGACTGCTTTTTTCTGTACATCTTGGATCTGTTTTGCTCCTAAGTCCTCTGTTACTGCTTTCTTTTGTGTTCGATTGACTTTTTCCTCGTGTCCCATCTGGAGGCCATCGTCATTTCCTTTCACCAGGCTTTTCGGTCTCTCTGTTGATTGACCCCTCTGCCATCCCTCACCCCAGATGGCTGAGGGTAGCAGATGTCTTCACAGCTTTTGGCAGATGCCGCCCGGGGAAGTTGCCCCAGCCCTGGGACAACTCTGAGGGAGGTGACGTGAAAGCAAGCCCTTGGTGGGGGTGGGGACAGAAGGCAGGTCAAAACGGACAACCACAGTTTTCTGAGAACGAGATCCATTTACTCCCCACACCCCGCCTACAGATGGCATCAGATCCCACAGGTTAAGGGCTCAGTCCCACAAGACTGCCTCCTTGCCCCTTTGTCACCAGTCACAAATCCAGCTTGTCACCTGTGCTTCCGATGGACTGGCCTTAAATCACAGGTTCCCACAACCGTCTCCCCAGGTGCGAGCAGTTTGCTGGAGCAGATCACAGGACTCAGAGAATCAGTGTAATTCCTAGATTAGCCGTTTACACCAAAGGATAAGAAAGGATACAAATCAACGGCCAGATGCAGAGATACGTAGGGTGAGGTCCCAGACCCGGGAGCATCTGTCCCTGCGGAGTTTGGGGCTCAGCAGGCAAATGCATCTGGTTCACCAACCAGGAAGCTCTCTGAACCCCACCCTTTTGCGTGTTTATGGAGGCTACATGAGATAGGCATCGTTTGATGAAATCGCTGACCGCTGACGGTAGATTCACTCTCCAGTCCCTCGACTGTCCCCGGAGGCTGGTGTGGGGAGGGACTGAATGTGCCAGCTCTCCAATCACAGCACTGGTTCCCTGGACAACCAGCCCCCCTCCTCCTGTGCTTTCCAAAAGTCACCTCATTTAAAAACAATTTTTTTTAATTTTATTTATTTTTGAAAGAGACAGAGAGAGAGAGAGAGAGAGAGACAGAGACAGAAAGACAGAGTGTGAGCGGGGGAGGGGCAGAGAGAGAGGGAGACACAGAACCGGAAGCAGGCTCCAGGCTCTGAGCTGTCAGTGCAGAGCCCGACGAGGGGCTCGAACTCACAGACTGCGAGATCATGACCTGAACCAAAGCTTAACCCACTCAGCCACCCAGGTGCCCCAAAACTCACCTCATTAATATAAATTCAGGTGTGCTTATGATTAATATCAAGACACTTTTATCATTTTTTTTTTTTTTTGGTAAGATTTTAAGCAATCTCTACCCAACGTGGGGCTCGAACTCAGAACCCCGAGGCCAAGAGTTGCATGCCCTTCTGACTGAGCCAGCCAGGCGTCCCAACACCCTTATCCCTCTTACCACTTGTGACATCCCAAGGGTTTTAGGAGCTCTGTGCCAGAAATGGGACAAAGCCTAATATATATTTCTCATAAATCACGACATCACAGAACAGAACCATTAGAAACTAACAGCGAAGCTGGATGTGAAAGACACTGGCCTCGAGCCCCTGGAGGGACGGAGCTGCTGCTGACCGACGCACACGTTTGCCACAATTTTTTTTAAATATAGTATATGCTAGCTTAAAAATAATTACAAATCACTCACAGTCTGGGAATCCTTCCCGGCCACTGAATACTGTGCAAATTCTAATACACGGTGTCATACTGGCGGCACAAGTGAATTCGTTTATTTGACTATGTTTACTGAGCACACACTATACACCAGGCACTATTACGGATACATGGGACACACTGAGGAACAAAAAGAAGATCCCACATTCCCACCGAGCTCTAACGCTAATGGGAAAGGCACGTGAGGGCCATGGGGGACAGATGGCCGCCATGGCACATAAGTAAACCAGAGACCGCGATAAAAGGAAAGCATGCCCTAGAGAAATGGAAAAGTGGAAAGGGCGCTGGGAGAGCTGGGTGCTGAGGGAGCCGCTGTAATATAAAACAGAGTCATTACAGAAGTTGGGATTCGAGGAAAAGTCTGAGGGAGCAGAGGGATGGGGGAAAGAATGCTCCAGGCAGAAAGACAGCAGGAGCAAAGGCCCTGTGGCACAAATGTGCCTGGCAGGCTGTTAGGACAGTGAGGAGGCCAGTGTGGCTGGCGTGAGCCAATGAGTGGGGACTTGTAGAGGTGAGGGCAGGGGTCTTGTGGGGGCACGGTAAGGACTTCAGCTTAGGTCAGTGCAGCCACTGGTCCAGTCCTTCTAGCTTAAGAAGATTCTAGAGGCTGATTTCAGAAGAAATGCTATCTTCATCTTGCATTAGAAACACAATCCCTGGCCTGGGGCTCCCGGGTAGCTTAGTCGGTTGGGTTGAGTGCCTGACTTCAGCTTAGGTGATAATCCCACAGTTCGTGGGTTCGAGCCCCGAGTCGGTTCTGTGCTGACAGCTCGGAGCCTGGAGCCAGCCTCGGATCCTGTGTCTCCCTCTCTTTGTCTGCCCCTCCCCTGCTCATGCTCTGTTTCTCTCTCGCGCTCAAAAATAAACATTAAAAAAAAAAAAAAAAAGAAAGAAAGAAAAGAAACATAATCCCTGGCCTCTCCTATTTTTTTTTTTTTTTTTTGGAAATTTTATTTTTTATTTTTTATTTTTTTTAACGTTTATTTATTTTTGAGACAGAGAGAGACAGAGCATGAACGGGGGAGGGGCAGAGAGAGAGGGAGACACAGAATCGGAAGCAGGCTCCAGGCTTCGGGCCATCAGCCCAGAGCCCGACGCGGGGCTCGAACTCACGGACCGCGAGATCGTGACCTGAGCTGAAGTCGGACGCTTCACCGACTGAGCCACCCAGGCGCCCCATTTTTTTTTTTTTGGAAATTTTAAAGATGAAGGGAAACAAATCCAAATCCAGGCATCCAGCAGTGTCTGGTAGCACGGCAGGCCATTCTGCCAGATTTGATTAACACCAGAGCAAAGGGGCCAGCGGATGCTCGTTCAAGGGAGCACCAGGCGTCCAGCCGCTGAGAGGGCGGCTTTTCTCTTCCTCCCCTGTGGGCCAAGCGAGGCTCTGGGCAGGAACTACTGCCTGTGCTGACTCAGGGCCTCCTAATTCCATCCTGCCATGTGGGCTGAGCGACTGATCTCAGGAGGGCCGAGGACGACAGACAGCTTCGCGACGAGGACCTCCACGCCCCCTCCATAAATACAGCTGTGATCCTGCCTAGAGGAAGTAGCCTTCGGGTTTTCCCCGGGGGTGACCAGCCAGGCCTGATGCTTCTCATTGGGAGCATCTTCCCATCTGCCAGCCAGCTCCTGGGGTTGGTCGTGAGGACCCCGGGCGGGCTTGGGGGAGGTCAGCTGGGGGGCATGGATTTATTACTGCTTATGAGGATTATTCCAAATTGAGGCAAAGTATGCAAACCATACAATTTACCACTTAAAAAAATGTTTTTAATGTTTATTTATTTTTGAGGCAGAGAGACAGAGCATGAACGGGGGAGGGTCAGAGAGAGAGGGAGACACAGGTGCGAAACAGACTTTAGGCTTCGAGCTGTCAGTACAGAGCCCGACGCGGGGCTCGAACTCATGGACCACGAGATCATGACCTGAGCCAAAGTCGGACACCCAAACGACTGAGCCACCCAGGTGCCCCACAAACTTTGTTTTTAAGTGTCTACTTCAGTGGCATTATGCACATTCACACTGTCGTGAGGCCATCACCGCCACCCATCTCCAGAACTTTCTGTCTTGCAAAACTGAAACTCCGTTCCCATGAAACACTAAATCCTCATTCCCCTCCCCCAGCTCCTGGCTCCCACCCTTTTCCTGCCCATCTCTATCCATTTGCTTCTTCCAGGGACCACATCTAAAAGGAATCATACAGTATTTGTCCTTTTGTGTCTGGCTTCTTGCACTTAACATAATGTTAACATAATGTCCTCAAGGTCCAGCTACATCGTAGCATGTGTGAGAATGTCCTTCCTTTTCAGTCTGAATATTACCCACATTTGGTATTTACTCATCTGTTGGTGGGCACCGGGGTTGTTTCCACTATTCGGCTATTGTGATGAATAATGGTGCTTTGAACGTGGATGTACCAACATCTCTGAGATCCTGCTTTCAGTTTTTTTGGTTCTACGCCCCAAAGGGGAATTGCTGCATCATATGGTAACTCTGTTTCTAATTTTCCAAGGAACTGCCACACTGTATCCCACAGCAACAGCAGGTTTTACATTCCCACCAACAGGGTACGAGGGCTCGGATTTTTCCACATCCTCGCCAGCACTTGTTATTTATTTTTTTAATGTTTACTTATTTATTTTGAGAGAGAGAGAGAGAGAGAGAGATTGAGAATCCCAAACAGGCTCCACGCTGTCAGCACAGAGCTGGACTCGGAAATCGATCTCACAAACCATGACAGCATGACCTGAGCCGAATAAAAGGGTCACACGCTCAATGGACTGAGCTGCCCAGGAGCCCCTGTTTTCGGTTTTCTAGATAGCAGCCATTCTAAGGGGTGTTGGGTGGTTGTCACTTTCAAGTGTTAAGAGGCTGCTTCTGTCTTCATAGAACTGTCTTGGGTTAATAAAGTCATTCGATAAGAGGTGCCTGGGTGGCTCAGTCTGTTAAGTGTCTCTTTTATTAGGCTCAGGTCATGATCTCATGGTTCATGAATTTGAGCCCCATGTCAGGCTCTGTGCTGACAGCTCAGGGCCTGGAGCTTGCTTCAGATTCTGTGTCTCCCTCTCTCTGCCCCTCCCCCGTTCAGACTCTGTCTCTCTCTCTCTCTCAAGAATAAATAAACATTCAAAAAGAAAAAAAGTCATTTGGGGTGCCTGGGTGGCTCACTCGGTTGAGCGTCCGACTTTGGCTCAGGTCATGATCTCATGGTTCGTGAGTTCGAGCCCCACGTCAGGCTCTGTGCTGACAGCTCAGGGCCTGGAGCCTGCTTTGGATTCTGTCTCCCTCTCTCTCTCTCTCTCTCTGCTCCTCCCTGGCTCTCACTGTCTCTCTCTCTCACAAAAATGAATAAACACTTAAAAAAAAAAAGTAATTGGATGAAAGATTAAAAAGTGAGCAGCCCCAAGGAGAAGTAACAGCCAGATAAACCCACGACAGTGGAACCCTTCTCCTAGGAGAATCAGAGCCCCTGAGGCCCCACCCCCTGTTCCTTTCCCAAGGTCACCCTGTGAGCGCATGTGCAGGTGATATTCTGGGAACACCGGCTTGGGCACAGACAGGTTCTCCTTTCTCCAGTTCAGGGTTGGACAACCTGTTCTGCCACAATCTCACGGATGCCACTCCCAGGCCCAACCTGCACTGCAGAATGAGGTCAGTGAAAGACGGGGAGGGGAATGCACAGGAGAGGCAACGAGCAGGTGGACGGAAAGGGGCCGGGTGGGACAGGCAATTGGTTGTGGCATACCCTCCCCCTGCCACATGGTCCTCTGGCCACACGCGTGTGTGTCTATACAAACTCCGGGGCTGGGCTAACCAGTCATTCCTGCTATGGCTCTCCAGGAACTAGTAAAGGAAAAAGGATGGTTAGAAGCTACTTTAAATCAATGCTTCTCAAGGGGGACCATTTTGTCCCCCAAAGGGTACCTGCTGTGTTTGGAGACATTTTTGTGTTGTCAGAACCCTGGGGATGGAGAGCAGTGGGAATTTCTTTCTCATGGCCATTATTATTTAAGTTTTATTTACTTAAGTAATCTCTACACCCAACATAGGGCTTGAACTCACAACCCCAAGATCAAGAGTCACACAGCCTTCTGAAGGAGCCAGCCAGGCCTCCCTATGGGAACTAATTATTATTATTATTATTATCATCATTATATGAGAGAGAGAGAGAGAGAGCGAGCGAGCGCGAGCTGGGGAGGGGCAGAGGGAGAGAGAGAATCCTAAGCAGGCTCTATGCCCAGAGCAGAGGCCTGCCCAGGGCTGGATCTCATGACCGTGAGATCATGATCTGAGCTGAAATCAAGAGTCCCGACTCTTACCCGACTGAGCCACTCAGGCACCTTGGGGGGAGTTATTTTTATTTTGGCAAGTATTGAAGGCATTCTAAAACCTTAAACAGGATCCTGGACGTGTAGGCCTACAGAACAAAGAAATAGGAAAATCTGCTCCACCCTTGGGGTTGGAGTTGGATGTTAGACACTGCAGGGAGGGTGTCTGTTTTGCAGAAAAGCCTCTGAAGTCACATAAACACAGAACACTTTATAGTTGTAGATCAAGGTTAGATACTAGTCATGGAAGGGTGGTGACTCAATTTGTCTTATGGACTGAAGGTTCTGAACGTCCAATATGTAGAGAGAGTCCCACCCTCACTTGGCCCCGTCTCTGCCCCGACGTCGGTATACAGACATCCACAAGTGGTAGGGGCTTCATAGCCTAGAATCTGTGCCCACGGGAAGGGGGGAGACAGGGTAGGGGACGCTTCTGAAGGGTCGTCCCTGACACTGGCCCCCAGGGAGGCTGAAGGGACTTGCTCGTAGCGAGCCTGTGGTCACCCCTTCTCATCCTTGTTTATTTGTTTTGTTTCTCTGTAGGAGTATTTTCCTTGTTAAAAAATTGAGATATAGGGGCGGCTGGGTGGCTCAGTCAGTTAAGCATCCGACTTTGGCTCAGGTCGTGATCTCTCGGTCCGTGAGTTCGAGCCCCCCGTCGGGCTCTGTGCTGACAGCTCAGACCCTGGAGCCTGCTTTGGATTCTGTGTCTCCCTCTCTCTCTTCCCCTCCCCTGCTCGCGCTCTGTCTCTCTCTCAAAAACCAACAGACATTAAAAGATAAATAAAACCACCATTTTTTTTCTTATGATAAAAAATGTTTAAGGTTTACTGTTTCAAATATGCGATACAGTATTAACTATAGTGACTATTACATCCCTGTAACATATACGTTGTAACTGAAAATTTGTATCTTTTGACCTCCTTCACCCTGTCCACCTGCCCCCACCCCCATCTCTGGCAACTACCAATCAGGTCTCTGTATCTATGAGCTTGGTTTTGCTTTAGATTAGTTTAGTCTTTTTTTTTTTTTTTTTGATTCCACATATAATTGAGATCATTTGGTATTTGTCTTTCTCTATCTGACTTAGTTCACTTGGTACAATGCCCTCAAGGTCCACCCCTGTTGTGGCAAATGGCATCTCTTTCTTTCTTTTTCGTGGTTGAATACTATTCTCATCGCTGGCCTTTTAAATAAAAAAAAAAAAAAAAAAAAAAAAACCCAAGGGTTGGGAGGCCGGGTGGATCAGTGGGTTAAGCGTCCTACTCTTGGTTTCAGCTCAGGTCACGATCTCACGGTTCCTGAGTTCGAGCCCCACATCGGGATTCTCTCCGTCTCTCTCTGCCCCTCTCCCCTACCTTGAAATAAATAAATAAACTTTAATAAACAAACAAATAAATAAATGACCAGGACCTGGTGGCAGAGACCCGGGTAGTTCTCGAGGGTAGACATGTTGGAGAGAGGACACAGAGGAGAGCGATGCCACCCCAACTTTATCTCTCCTTCGCCAGTAAGCACCACGCCAGCCATCACGTGAGCGGCCACCAGCGGTGGGCTGGTCAGTCACGTGGTGCTCAGGGTCGGTGAAGGACCGAAAGAGGAAGCGCAGAGACCCAGAACACTGCGCTCTCTGCCAAAAGGGGAGGCCTCCACAGGAAAGGCTGGATAAAGGCCCGAGCTCCAACGTGTCCCCCAGGAGAGGGTCCAGGCTGCAGTCCTCAGTGCCGGATGAGGCCAGTGTTGGTGCCCGACACCCTACAGTCACAGGACGGCCCCCCAATCAGAGGACTATTGGATCCAAAACATTAGTGATGCTGAGGCAGAGAACCCCTGCTTTAGATCATCTTACATATACAGCCTGCTAAACTGTACCCAAACAGAAGGGGGAGAAATGCTACATTTTATTTATTTATTTATTTATTTTTTAAGTTTATTTATTTTATTTTTGAGAGAGAGAGAGAGAGAGAGTGGGGCAGGGGCAGAGAGAGGGGGGGACAGAGGATCTGAAGTGGGCCCCGAGCTGACAGCACAGGGCCCGATGTGGGGCTTGAACTCACCAACCGTGAGATCATGACCTGAGCCAAAGGCAGACGTTCAACCGAATGAGCCACCCAGGCGCCCCAGCAGTTTGCCCTTCATAATGCAGGTGGGCCTCATCCCATAGGCTGAAGGCCTGAACAGAACCAAAGACGGACCTTCCACCAGCAGGAGGGGGTTCTGCCAGCAGGCGACCTTGGAACCTGCACTACAGCATTGACTCTTCCTGTGTCTCCAGCCTTTGGGACTTACCAGCCTCTATAATCACCTGAACCCGGATCCTTAAAATCAATGGGGCTGCCATAACAAAATCCCATAAGCTAGGTGGCTTCGCCAACAGAAATTTATTTTCTCACAGTTCTGGTGGCTAGGAAATCCAAAATCCAGGTACCAGAAAATTCACCCTCTGGTGAGGGCTCTCTTCCTGGCTCACAGACAGATGTCTTCCCACTGTGTGCTCCATGGTGGACAGAGGAAGAGAGAGAGAGGGAAGGAGACTGATTGAGAGGGAAGGATGGAGTTCTCCAGTGTCTAGTCTTCCAAGGGCACTATTCCTGTTAGATCAAGGCCCTACCTTTATGATCTCATTTACCCTTAATTACCTCCTTCCAGGCCTATCTCCAAATATAGTCACATTGGGGGTTAGGGCTTTGACGTATCAAGTTGGGTGGGCACGATCCAGTTCATAGCAAATCTCTGTCTATCTATGTGCCCATCCGACTGGTTCTGTTTCTCCAGAGAACCCTAACAGAGGGGAGACAAGACCTTCTAAAAAGGAAAGCAAATTCCAGCACTGCCTGGCATAGATGACTGAGAGCAGGTGAAAATGGTCGCCTAGGGTTCCCCTTGGGTCCGTGGCGTTAGGTACCACCTGCAGGCAGCCGGCTCCTACCCCATCTGGAGTGCTGTGTTTGCAGCAGACGGAGGAGTGTGGTGGCTAAGGGCCCGGACACCGGGGTCCACCGGCCTAGCTACAAATAAGGTCAGCCCTGCAGGACTGTGTGACCTTGGGTAAATTATTAACCCTCTCTGTGCCTCACTTCCAACTATAACATAGGGTGATAATACGAGATAGAGCATAGGGTGTGGTGAGGGTTATGTCAATGGACATATGGTTTCTATTTATTTTTATAAAAATTTTTTAATGTTTATTTATTTTCGAGAGGGGGGGGGAGGGGCAGAGAGAGAGGGAGACACAGAATCTGAAGCAGGCTCCGGGCTCTGAGCTGTCAGCACAGAGCCTGACGTGAGGCCCGAACCCATGAGTCATGAGATCATGACCTCGAGCCAAAGTTGGACGCCTCACCGATTACGCCACCCAGGTGCCCCTATTTTTATTTCTTTAAGTTTATTTATTTTTTTGAGAGAGACAGAGACAGAGTGAATGGGGGAGGGGTAGAGAGAGAGAGAGAGGGAGACAGAGAATCCCAAGCAGGCTCTGTGCTGCCAGTGTAGACACTAACTCGGGGCTTGGATCCACAAAACCGAGAGATCAGGACCTGAGCAGAAACCAAGAATCAGATGCTTACTCAACTGAGCCACCCACATCCCCTCAGACATATGGTTTTTAAATGAATAGACTTTATATATATATACGTATATGTACATATATATATATATGTATTTTGATGTTCTTTTTATTTTTGAGAGACAGCGTGCATGCACGTGGGGTAGGGGCAGAGAGAGAATCAGTTTTAGCAAGTTCATCTCTTCTTTAAAAAAATTTTTTTTTTTAATTTATTCATGAGAGATAGAGACAGCACGAGTCAGGGAGGGGCAGAGAGAGAGGGAGACACAGAATCCAAACAGGCTCCAGGTTCTGAGCTGTCAGCATAGAGCCTGACGTGGGGCTTCAACTCATGAACCGTGAGATCATGACCTGAGCCGAAGCTGGACGCTTAACTGACTGAGCCACCCAGGCGGCCCCCAAAATGATCATTTTTTTTTTTTTAATTTTTTTTTTTCAACGTTTATTTATTTTTGGGACAGAGAGAGACAGAGCATGAACAGGGGAGGGGCAGAGAGAGAGGGAGACACAGAATCGGAAACAGGCTCCAGGCTCTGAGCCATCAGCTCAGAGCCCGACGCGGGGCTCGAACTCACGGACCGCGAGATCGTGACCTGGCTGAAGTCGGACGCTTAACCGACTGCGCCACCCAGGCGCCCCTAAAATGATCATTTTAATCACGTGGTCACACTAACTGGGAACCCCTCCTTGGAGGTCTGCTGTCTTTCTCTGAGATTTGGCGAGCCTGCAGGGTAAGTTGGGGAGTTTGTGTATTTGCACTGAAATCATGAGCCACCCAGGCACCCCTATCTTGCGTACTTTTTATTTAAAAAAAAAAAAAAATTCCAGAGCTCCACCTGAGAGGGTCTCAGCCTCCAGGAGATTCTCCAGGCTTGTGTTTTGAACAAGCCCCCTTGGCCAGTGTGCCTTCTTGGCGAAGGTGGGAAGCATGCACAGGCTAATGTTCTCTGTTGATTTCTCTAGAACACCACCTCCGTCAGGGCAGAGGAGTTGCGCAATACATAGGACTAAATCAAGTCATTTTGGTTGAATTGTCTTTTTGTTTTAAAGTTTATTTTTATTTACTTTGAGAGAGAGAGAGAGCGCACAAGCAGGGGAGGGGCAGAGGGAGACAGGATCCCAAGCAGTCTCTGAGCTGTCAGTGCAGAGCCCCACGTGGGCTCATGAACTTTGAGATCATGACCCAAGTCGAAGTCGGACACTTAACCGACTGAGCCACCCAGGCGCCCCTAATTTAAATTGTCTTGCTGCCCAATGTGACTGCAGCTTCCAGAGGAGAGGACCTCTTTCCTTTTTCATTTTCTTCTAGCAATCGGGGTAGGATTATGACTGAGAAGGGAGCCAGCATGTCTTATGAGATCATTTGATAAGCAGATGCACCTACTGGTCTATTCATTGGCCCCAATTCACATAAGCACAGGCCAGGTGAGGTTAACTAAGCAGACATTATACACAGCTCGTGGTATAAAAGCTGGGCAGTGAGTTCTACAGACCGCAGAATGCTGTGCATTGTTCCTCCAGACCTTGAGGGAGTGTGACAGAACCAGAGATTCAAGTGTTCCCTCATCCTGGACAGGCTGGGAGGGAGGGGAAGTTGGGAGGATGGGTGTGCTGGCCAGATCCCAATGCCGCTCTGCGGCGTCTTCGGGGGAGAAGACCCAGAAAGGCCACACAAGAAGTGTGATTTCACGCACGCACGCTCACTCACAAGCGCAGGAGAGACGGAACACGCCCAACATGTGACATAAAATTATCATTTTCAAGTTTATTTATTTATTTTGAGAGAGAGAGAGAGAGCATAAGAAGGGGAGGGGCAGAGAGAGAGGGAAAGAGAGGGAGAGAGAGAGGGTCGCAAGCAGGCTCCGGGCAGTCAGTGCAGAGCCCAGCGTGGGGCTCAAACCCACAAACTGTGAGATCGTGAGTTGAGCCAAAATCAAGAGTCGGATGACTAACTGACTGCGCCACCCAGCTGCCTCTAAAATTTACCATTTTAAAGTGCACAATTGGGGCGCCCGGGTGGCTCAGTCTGTTGAGTGTCTGACTTTGGCTCAGGTCATGATCTCACAATTTGTGGGTTTGAGCCTGTGTCCAGCTCTGTGCTGACAGCACAGAGCCTGGAGCCTGTTTCAGATTCTGTGTCTCTCTCTCTCTCAAAAATAAATAGACATTAAAAAAACATTTAAGTGTACAATTTAGTAGCATTAATTGTATCTATGCTGTTGTGCAAACGTCACCACTAACCATCTCCGGAACTTTTTCATTTTCCTCAACTGAAACTCTGTTACCGTTCAGTATCAACTTCCCAGCTCCCATCCTCTAGCCCCTAGAAACCTCCATTCTACTTTCTGCCTCTATTAATTTACTTATTCTTGGTACTTCATGGAAGTGGAATCATATTGATACTTGTCCTTTTGTGCCTGGTTTATTTCACTCAGCATAGTGTCCTCAAGGTTCACCCATGTAGTAGGGGTCAGAATTTCCTTCCGTTTTAAGGCTGAATAATGTATGTATTCATCACATTCTCCAGTCATCTGTTGACGGACACTTAGGCTGCTTTCAGATCTTCTCTGTTGTAAGTAATGCTGCTAGGAACATCGATGTGCGAACATCGGTTAGGGTCCTGAGACCTATCGGCCAAGATATTGGCATTGATACAATTCATTAATTTTACTCCGATTTCTTCGGGTTTACCTGTATTCATTTGCTTGTATGCATGTATTAAGTTCCATACAATTTTATCACGTGTGTGGGTTTCCATCTCCACCACCACAGTCAAGATACAAACTGTTCCAACACTGCTACTATCCCCAGTACTGCCCTTTTAATTTTTTTTTTTCAACGTTTATTTATTTTTGGGGACAGAGAGAGACAGAGCATGAACGGGGGAGGGGCAGAGAGAGAGGGAGACACAGAATCGGAAACAGGCTCCAGGCTCTGAGCCATCAGCCCAGAGCCCGATTCGGGGCTCGAACTCACGGACCGCGAGATCGTGACCTGGCTGAAGTCGGACGCTCAACCGACTGAGCCACCCAGGCGCCCCAGTACTGCCCTTTTAGAACCCCCCTCCCTCCTTCTTCCAACTGCTCTTCTTCCCCCAATCTTGAAAAAATGTTGCCATTTCAAAAATGTTATATAAGAATCAGATATATTGTAACCTTTTGAAATTGATTTTGATTTGATTTGATTTTGGTACTCAGCATAATTTCCCGGAGACTCATTCATTCTGGTTGTTGCAGGAATCGATAGTTCACTCCCAAGGTGCGTTGGTTGAGCATCCAACCCTTGGTCTGGGCTCAGGTCATGATCCTAGGGTCATGGGATTGAGCCCTGTTTTGGACTCTACACTGAGTGTGGAACCTGCTCAAGATTCTCTCTCTCCCTCTGTCTCTGTTAAATTAAAAAAAAAAAAAAGTTCAGGGCTGCCTGGGTGGCACAGTCGGTTAAGTGTCTGACTCTTAATCTCGGCTCAGGTCACGATCTCACAGTTTGTGAGTTCGAGCCCCACAGTGGGCTCTGCACTGACGGCTGGAGGCTGCTTGGGATTCTGTCTCTCCTCTCTGCCCCTCACTCTAGTGCGCCCTCTCTCTCTCCAAATAAATAAATAAAATTAAAAAATTAAAATCGTTCACTCCCTTTTATTGCTGAGTAGTATTCTATAGTATGGGTTGATCAAGGTCTGCCAATCATTCACCTGTGTGAAGGACACCTGGGCTGGTGCCAGGTTTTGTCTGTTCCATACAAAGCTACTATGAACATTCACCCTCTCACCCACAGGTTTCTGTGCGAACATGTTTTCATTGCCTCAGGATAAACGCCAGGAGTGCAATTAACCGGGTCATGTGATAGTTGTCTGTGTCCTTCTTTCTGAAGCTGCCAACTTGTTTTCCAGAAAGGCTGCACCATCTTACATGCCTGCCTGCAGAAGACGTATCAGCCACGTGTATGTTCCTCGTGTTTTTGAATGTATTCCAGTTTTTCCATGTCCTCGCCAGCATTTGGTGTTGTTAGTAATTTTCATTTTAGCCATTCTGATAGCGGGTAGTGATTTCTCACTGTGGTTTGAATTTACATTTCCTTAACGGGGTAATGATATTAACTAAACATCTTTTCACGTGTTTATTTGCCATCTGTACATCCTCTATGGTGAAATGTCTATAAATAATTCAAACGTAGCTCAAATTTTATGTTATATATATATATATACACACACACACACACATACACACACCTATCATGTGTACACATATGTAAAACTGTAAAACTCATATGTAAAACACATATGTAAAACTCTTGATGGAGGCCTGAACTGCAATAATTCAAAAAAGTTTAACAAAGTCAACCTAAAATAAAACATACTATAGCTAGAATAAAACACCGATAGGGGCACCTGGGTGGCTCAGTCGGTTGAGGGTTCGACTTTGGCTCGGGTCATGATCTCGCGGTTCGTGAGTTCAAGCCCCACATCAGGCTCGCTGCTGCCAGATCAGAGCCCGCATCAGATCCTCTGTCCTGTCTCTCTCTGCCCCCCTCACCTGTGCTCTCTTTCTCTCTCAAAAATAAATAAAACATTAAAAAAAAAAAACAATAAAATTATGACAAATGTGGGTAGTTAGGTATTCACTGTTAGTGCCATGCTGGTTATTTCCTAAGTTCAGTTAAAACCTGGGCTGCCTGCTAAAAGAACTCTATTGCCCTGGGTTTGTATTTGGAAGGACTGTTTCCTGTTTTCTATACTACACATCTCACTGCTTGATCTGGGGAAATTGCTTTCTTGTGAGGCTGACTTTTCAGGGCAGTAGGATATGCTTGAGGAATAAATATGTTTCTTTAATAAACAATTTCAGGGGCGCCTGAGTGGCTTAGTCGGTTAAGCGTCCGACTTCAGCTCAGGTCATGATCTCGCTGTTCGTGAGTTCAAGCCCCGCGTCAGGGTCTGTGCTGACAGCTCAGAGCCTGGAGCCTACTTTGGATTCTGTCTCCCTCTCTCTCTGCTCCTCCCCAGCTCATGCTCTATCTCTGTCTCTCAAAAATAAATGTGAAAAAACTAAAAAAAAACAAAAACAAAAAAAAAAACAAAAACAATTTCATGTTCCAAGGGAGGTCCGAAGAGGTTACTGAAAAATTATTCACTTTACAATTGCAACTGAAGGAGATGCATTTTACATTTTCACACACTGGACTTTGGTAAGCTTTGTAATTCAAGTCCTACAAGAGGGAGGTCCAGTTTTCTTGGCAACGGTTAATTTTATGTATCAACTTGGCAGGCCATGCCTTCTAGTTGTTTGGTAAAACACTAGCCTAGATGTTGCTGTGGAGGTATTATTTTGGTTGTAATTAACATTTAAATCAGTCAACTTTGAGTAAAGTGGCTGTGACCCCAGACAATGTAGATGGGCCTCAGCCAATCAGTTGAAGGTCTTAAGAGTAAAGATTGAGGTTTCCCCAAGAAGAAATTCTCTTCGAGACTGTTGTATAGAAACCCTCCTTGAATTTCTAGCGTGATGCCCTGTAGAATTCTGACTCAAGACCGCAACATCTACTCTTCCCTGAATTTGACTTGTTAGCCACATATGTACGTATATGTGTATATAGGTATATGCATACATATACGCTACCATAATATCATATACTATAATTTTGCGAAAGATTACCACTGGGGACTTAAAAAGATATTTGCACACCCATGTTTATAGCAGCATTACTTACAACAGACAAGATGTGGAAGCAACCCAAGTGCCCATCAACAGATGGATAATGTGATGTATACACAATAGATTAGATTTTGACTTGTCAGCCCCTACATTTATGTGAACCAAATCCTCCAAATATTTCTTACCCCCTTTCTCTGTCTCTGTTTTATACACACACACACACAGGCATACCTTGGAGAAGTTGTGGGTTCAGTTCCAGACCATTATAAGGTGAATATCACAGAAAAGAAAGTCAAATGAATCCTGGGTTCTCCTCGTACATATAAAAGTATGTTTACACTATAGTGTGGTCTGTTAAGTGTGTAATAGCATCATGTCTAAAAAAAAAAAAAAACAAAAACAAGGTACAATGTACGTACCTTAATTAATAAATACTTTATTGCAGTGGCTTAGTTGGTTAAGCGTCTGACTTCGGCTCAGGTCATGATCTCGAGGTTTGCGAGCTCGAGCCCCGTGTCAGGCTCTGTGCGGACAGCTCGGAGCCTGGAGCCTGCTTCAGATTCCGTGTCTCGCTCTCTCTCTGCCCCTCCCCTACTCGTGCTCTCTCAAAAGTAAATAAACATTAAAATAAATAAATAAATAAATAAATACTTTATTGCTTGAAAATGCTATCATCTGAGCTTTCAGTGAATCATAATCACTGACCACAGAACAAATATAAAAATAACGAAAAAGTTTGAAATATTGTGATTGCCGAAATATATATCATAGAGACAGAAAGTGAGCAAATGCTGTGGGAAAAATTATGCTGATGGACTTGTTCAATGCAAGGTTGCCACAAGCCGTCAATTTATAAAAACGAAGTATTTACAAAGTGCAATAAAACGAGGTATGCCTGTCTGTGTACATAACAAAAGCAAGAGAACAAATATATATGTACATATATACATGTATATGTACTATCCTCATCTCTGGAAAACTCTAACATATCTGTAGAGGCACGTGAAAAACTCCCACCTAATAAACGACAGATTCATAAAAATGTAGACGTGACCATGCAGACTCCAAGGTTGCTAAAACCCACTGGGGATTTTATTTTTGCCATACAGGGAGTGATGCTGCAAACATTTTGCCATTCTTTTTTTTTTTAAGTTTTATTTTATTATTGTTTATTTAAGTAGGATTCACGCCCAGCGCAGAGCCCAATGTGGGGCTTGAATTCATGACCCTGAGATCAAGATCTCAGCTGAGATCAAGAGTCGGATGCAAAACTGACTGAGCCACCCTGGTGCCCCGCCCCCCTCTCTTTTTTTAAATCTATTTTAAAAAATATTTTATTTTTATTTTGTAATATTTATTTTTTGGAGAGCATAACTGGGGGAGGGGGGGAGAGAGGGGGTCAGAGGATTCAAAGAGGGCTCTGTGCTGACAGTCTGACAGCATTGAGACTGATGTGGGGCTTGAACTCACGAACTGTGATATCATGACCTGAGCCAAAGATGGACGCTCAACCAACTGAGCCACCCAGGCACCCCCAAAGATTTTAAGTAATCTCTAGGCCCAACATGAGGCTCAAACCCACAACCTGAGATCAACTTTTGGTGTTGTAGGTTTCATGGGTTTGGGCAAACGTATAATGACATGTTATCCACCACTATAGTATCATACAAAGTAGTTCCACTGCCCTAAAAATCCTCTGTGCCCTCCTATTCATCCCTCCTTCCCCTGTAATCCCTCAGATCCAATGACCTTTTCACTGTTTCCAGTTTTTCCTTTTCCAGAATGTCACAGAGTTGGAATCATACAGTATGTAGGCTTTTCAAATTGACTTCTTTAATTTTAGAATATGCATTTGTGGTCCCTCCGTGTCTTTTCATAGCCTGAGTACATTTCTTTTTAATGCTATTATCCCATTGTCTGGATGTTCCACAGTTTATTTATCTGGTAAAGGACATCTTGGTTGCTTCCAAGTTTGTTTGTTTGTTTTTTTTAACTTTTAAATGTTTGAGAAAGAGAGAGAGAGAGAGAGAGAATGAGTGAGCGAGGGAGGGGCAGAGAGAGAGGGAGCCACAGAATCTGAAGCAGGCTCCAGGCTCTGAGCTGCCAGCACAGAGCCCGACGCGGGGCTCGAACCCACTAACCAGGAGATCGTGACCTGAGATGAAGTTGGACACTTAACTGACTGAGCCACCCAGGTGTCCCGGTTGCTTCTAAATTTTGATAGCTATGAATAAAGTCACTATAAGCATTTATATGCAGGTTTTCGTGTGGACCTAAGTTCTCAGCTCCTTGGAGTAATTATCAAGGTATGCAAATGCTGGGTCATATGGAAGATTATGTTTAGTTTTATAAGAAACTGCCAAACCGTCTCCCCAAGTGTCTGCGCTCTTTTCCATTTATACGAACAGTGAAACAGAGTTCCTGTTGCTCCACACCCTCACCAGCATCTGGCGTTTTGCAAGTTGGACTTACACTATTCTAATAAGTGCACAGTCGTATGTCACTGTTGCTTTAATTTGCAATACCCTGAACATCTTTTCATATGCTTATTTACCATCTATAGATCTTTGGTGAGGTGTCTGTCCAGGCTTATCCATTTTTTAGTTGGGTTGTTCATTTTTTTTTAAATTGTTTTTCATTTGTTTTTGAGAGAGAGAGAGAGAGAGAGAGAGAGAGTGAGCAAGCACGTGTGCAAGTGGGGGAGGGGCAGAGAGAGAGGGAGACACAGAATCCGAAGCAGGCTCCAGGCTCTGAGCTGTCAGCCCAGAGCCCGACGCGGGGCTCGAACTCACGGACCGTGAGATCGTGACCTGAGCTGAAGTCGGACGCTTAACCGACTGAGCCACCCAGGCGCCCTACAGAATTAGACATTTTAAAATGAACAATTCAGGGGCGCCTGGGTAGCTCAGTTGGCTAATCGTTGGACTCTTGATTTCGGCTCAGGTCATGATCTCATGGTTCATGAGTTTGAGCCCTGCATCAGGCTCTGCACTGGTGGTATGGAGCCTGCTGGGGATTCTCTCTCTCTCTGCCCTTCTTCCATTCTCTCTCTCTCTCTCTCTCAAAATAAACAAAAATAAAAATAAAATAAAAAGAAAATGAGCAACTCAGTGGTATTTAGTGCATTCACAATGTGTAAGCTCCGCATCTATCTAGTTCCAAAATATTTTCATCATCCCCAAATAAAACCCTGAACCAATCAAGCAGGTATTCTCTCCCCCTTCTCCCAAGACCCTGGGCAATCTGCTTTCTGTCTGTATGGATTTGCCTATTCTGGGCATTTGCAACAGACTGTCTGATTTCTTTTATTTAGCACGGTTTCAAGGTTCATCCACGTCATAGCATGTATTAGAACTTCATTTCTTTTTGTGGATGAACATTCCATTGAATGTGTGCACCACAGTCCATCCATTCATCTGTTAACAGATACTTGGACTGTTTCCAACTTTTAGCTTTGGTGAGTAGTGGCACAGCAATAAATACTTGTTTTCAAGTATTTGTTCAAGTACCTATTTTCTATTCCTTTGGGTTAGATACCTAGGATGTAGATGGTTTCTTAAGGTCACAAGACTGGAAGCTAAGGGTGTGAATACAGATAGGGGGCCAAGTCCTGGGGTAGTTCGTTATCAAGAGGTGAGTGGGAAGAAGAGGAAGCTACAAGGGAGCCTGGGAAAGAGCAGCTATTGGCATGGGAAGAAACCCAGAAGTGTATGAAGTGTGTGGTGCGTTGGAAGCCAAGTGAATACAATGTCTTTTTTTTTTTTTTTTTTAATTTTTAATGTTTATTTAGTTTTGAGAGAGAGAGAGAATCCAAAGCAGGCTCCAGGTTCTGAGCTGTTAGCACAGAGCCTGACGCGGGGCTCGAACTCGTGAACCACTAGATCATGGTCTGAGTTGAAGTCAGACGTTCAACCGACTGAGCCACCCACCCAGGCGCCCCATGAATAGAATGTTCTAAGGAGGTAACGTGTCAACTGTTGCCAGAAGGTCAGGGAAAGTGAAGATGAGAATTGACTCCTGCATTTAGCAACAGGCAGGTGCCTGTGACCTTGAAGAGTCATTCCGGTGGAATAGGAAAGGCCTGAAAAGAGCAAATTTTTTTTTTTTTTTAATTTTTTTTTTTCAACGTTTATTTATTTTTGGGACAGAGAGAGACAGAGCATGAACGGGGGAGGGGCAGAGAGAGAGGGAGACACAGAATCGGAAACAGGCTCCAGGCTCTGAGCCATCAGCCCAGAGCCCGACGCGGGGCTCAAACTCACGGACCGCGAGATCGTGACCTGGCTGAAGTCGGACGCTTAACCGACTGCGCCACCCAGGCGCCCCTCAAAAGAGCAAATTTAATAGAAGTTAGAGAAGACCTAAATAAACAGATATACCATGTTCATGGATCAGAGGATTTAATATTAAGGTAACACTTCTCCCCAAATTGGCCTACAGATTCAATGTGATCCCACTCAAAATCCCAGCAGTTTTTGGTAGAAATTGACAGGCTGATTATAAAGTTTACACAGAAATGCAAGGACCTAGAGTAACCAAAACAATTTTTTTTTTTTAATTTTTTTTTCAACGTTTATTTATTTTTGGGACAGAGAGAGACAGAGCATGAACGGGGGAGGGGCAGAGAGAGAGGGAGACACAGAATCGGAAACAGGCTCCAGGCTCTGAGCCATCAGCCCAGAGCCTGACGCAGGGCTCGAACTCACGGACCGCGAGATCGTGACCTGGCTGAAGTCGGACGCTTAACCGACTGCGCCACCCAGGCGCCCCCAAAACAATTTTTAAAAAGGGCAAATTCGGAGGAGTACCTGATTTCAAGACTTATTATAAAGCTACACTTATCAAGACAGTGTGGTCTTAGCATAACATAGACCTATCAATCAATAACAAAACATGGTTATCCAGAATCAGACTCATGCTTAAACAGTGAATCGATTTTTACAAAAGTGCCACAGTAATTCAACGTGAGAGCAGACATTTCAGGACTGGGGCTGGGACAATTAGATATCCCTCCAGAAAACAATGAACTTCGATTTTACCTCACGCCACACATAAAAATGAGCTTAACACGTATCACAGACCCTGAGCGTTAAAGGCACCAGTTTTATTTACACTGGGATCCCAACGTACAGCCACGAAGCACTGGTCTACGAAACTGTTCCCGGTAGACATCTTGCCCTTAAAGCAGGACTCTAGCTCCTTCCTTGCCGCCATTCTCATGTCCTCATGGTCTCCCCTGCAGACAAAGCTGCTCACGCTTTCACCTCTCAGGTCTATTGCTTCAGCTTCTATCCATCCTACCTCCAATTTCCTCCACCTCTCTCTACGTCTACCACCCTCACCCTACCTTGGGCCACCATCCTTTCTACCCCGGGCCGTGGCAATGGCCTAAAGGGACTCATCACCTCCTGTCCTTCTTCCCCTTTGGCCCAGACTCCACCCTGCAGCATGAGTAACTATGGGAATCTCTTGATTAAAGCCTTTCGAATACTTCCCCAACGAATACTTCCCCAACGTGGTCAGGGAAAAGCTAAAGAGCCTCACCGCAGGCTACGAGGCCCCGCCCAGCGTAGCTGTTGCTGATCTGCCCTCCTCAGCCAAATGGGCCTCCTTCGGTTCCAATGCTCTCTTCCTCCTCGGGGGCCTGGTACATCTTGTTCCCTCGACCTAGTGCCCTCCTCCTCCCGGCCCTTGCTCATCTTTTGCGACTTGGCATAAGCGCGTCTTTCTCCGAGAGGTCTAGCTGACTTGACTGCTCAACTCCAGGAGGGTCCCCTGTTATGATCTCTGCGCTGTGGGCCTTTCTTCCGTTGCACTTAACATTTTCCTATCATGTATTAGCTGATCAATATGGGAGACGGTCACCCGAACTCACAGATTGTCCACATCACGACCAGGACACTGTCTGCCCAGTGTACCACTGGAGGCCAGGGACCAGCTCAGTGTTTAGCATGTCAAGGACGTTTAAGAAACACCACCTGAGGGAACGAGACTGAAATTCAGACCCCACTTGCCCATTTGATGTGCATTATCCAACATCATGAGCTAAGGTTCAGAAGATTCCCAGGTGGCCTGCTTTCACAGATTCCTCATAAGGAATCTGTGGAGGGGAGTGTTGTTATTGTTTCCATCGTACAGGTGAAGAAACGAAAGCCCAATAAATGTTTCTGGCAACACCCAGCTACTACCAGTGGAGTCAGGTTTTAGGGCCAGGTCTTTTCTGACTCCAGCATTGAGATCTCACGGTCTACCCAATACTGCAAGTGGCGTGGGGAGCAGTATGGTGACCGGGATGGGTGGGGTATGGGCTGCCCCCGTTGCCAGGGCTGGACCAGCCTTGTCCTACTGGCCATGGCTGAAGATTACTGAACGGGGAGGATGAGAGGGGAGCCGGGTCCCCACTCTGAACTAGAGGGACCAGGTCCCTAGCTTCTGCTCCCAGCCTTCAGATACTAGTGCTTAACGTTCCTCAGCTCATTTCAGGTGTCTCCTGTCATCCCACGTAGCCCCCGGGGTGAACGTGAATTCAGAGTCTATTTTTCTAAATAAATTCGAAAACCGTACCAAAAAAAAAAAAAAAAAAAGCAGCAGCAATGAGCTAATGCAGACATGATACACACCTAATTGCCAATCAATCTGCATTATTCTTTCAATTAAAAAATTTAAGGGCACCCGTGTGGCTTAGTCGGTTGAGTGTCTGACTTCGACTCGTCATGATCTCCTGACTCATGAGTTTTGAGCCCTGTGTTGAGCTCTGTGCTGACAGCTCAGAGCCTGAAGCCTGCTTCAGATTCTGTGTCTCCCCCTCTCTCTGCCCCTCCTAAGCTCATGCTCTATCTCTATCAAAAATAAACATTAAAAAAAATTTTTTTTAATTAAAGTATCACATAGGGGGCGGCCGGAACACCACAATGATTTATCTGTATGTAGATGTAAATGCTAGGTATTCAATAGTGACTAAATTGGTAACATCTTTACCATTTATTTTATTTTTATTTTAAATGTTTATCTTTGAAAGAGAGACAGACAGGCAAAGCACAACCGGGGTAGGGGCAGAGAGAGGGAGACACACAGAATGTGAAGCAAGCAGGCTCCAGGTTCTGAGCTGTCAGCACAGAGCCGGATGCGGGGCTCGAATCCACACACCGAGACATAATGACCTGAGCTGAAGTCAAGAGTCCCACGCTTAATTGACTGAGCCATCCAGGTGCCCCACATCTTTGCCATTTAAATTGAGGGTAAGAAGGCAGACAATAAAAAGGGCACTCAAACATGAAGGAAAGAAAAAGGAGGCAGTGATCAAAAGGAGGTGAGGCTTGAGGTGATTTTGTCGGCTGAGACCTGAAGATTAAGAGCAGGCTTGAGGGAGGCAGGAACAAGGACAGGCTGTGGGCCCTGACTTAGGGGAGCACTTGTCCACTCGGAGAACTAAAACAGCTGGAGACCCTTTCAAAACACAGAGAAGAGGCCTAGAGGCTCAGGTCCTTCACACTAAGAACAAGGCTCTTTCATGTTTTGACCCCAACATCTTCCCAGGGACGCCTTCTCTGGCTGCTCCATTTAAAATTTCCACGACTCTCCACGTTTCCCAACACAATGTATTTTATTTATTTCTCTTGCCTCTCGCTTGCCTTCCTAGTTCCACAACGGTTGAGATCGTCTGTGCGGTGCCACAGCACTTGCGTCTAGGACTCAGTAGTAGGTCAAAAATTATTTGCCAAACCAACAGTGCTAGGTAAGTTCTAAAAAAAAAAAAAAAAAAAGAAGGCCCCGATGGAAGGCCACCTGGCTTTGCTGAACAGACCCCGCCATCCCCCAACCAGAAATAAAAAAAAAAAGCAGCTCCCAGACCCGCCCTTGGCCCCAGTCTAGCCTGCCCGCCTCCCGCCCTTACGCACGGCCTCGGGTCTTCATCTGCAGGTCTCAAAGCCCCTCGGCCAACCCTTCCCTGCAGACCCCGCCGCCATTCCGTCCCATCCCATCCCCCAACCCCCCCGCCGCAGCCGCGGGAACCAACGCAGCCACCGCCGCAGTGGCGCCCACTCTGCGCATGCTCGGCAGCGTGGGGACGCAGCGTGAGGACGAAGACGCCGGTGCGCATGAGCAAGACCTTCCCGGATTGAGTCGGGGGGGAACATCTGGAGCGCCAGCTTTCTCTGGTCCCGCCTACCTCCGCTAGGCCCCGAGCGGGCGCGCACGCGCGCTGGGAGCGGAAGGGCGGACGGGCGCGCGCACGAGGCCGGGCGGGCGGCGGAAGCGAGAGAAGCCGACCGTAGGGGGGAGGGGAGCTGGCGAGTGAGCGCGCAGCGGGGGCGCGGGCGGCGTGGGGGGGCGGCCGAGGAGAGCGGGCGCGCGCGCGAGACTTACCCTCTCTCGGCGGCGGTGGCGGCGGCGGCTTCTTTGTTTCGTGAGGAGAGGCGAGACGCCCACTCTGCCCCCGGCCCCGCGCGGAGGGGCGGGGGCGGCGCCGGGAAGGCGACGGCGCCGGCGGCTCTCGGTAAGGAACGCGGGCCGCGGGGGGAGCGTGGCGCGGGGCTTGGGAGGACGGTTTGAATGGAGCCGGGGCGCCGAGGGGGGAGGGGGCCGCCGGCGCCCACAGCGGGGCTGGGGTACGGCGGCGCCCGAGGGTCAAGAAGCCTGGCCGGCACCGCGCGCGCGGAGAAGGCCACAGTGTAGCGAGGCCGCGGCGGCTACAGCATCCGCGGACCGTGGGGTGGGGGCCCGGGCCGCGTGGAGGCCGCGCGCGCGCTCTCGCCGGGGTCGCCGGACAAAGCTCTCCGCCTCCTCGGCGGGCCGGTGTCCCGGCCCCCAGTCGCCGTATCCGTCGCGGCAGCAACAATAGCATGGCGTTGGGGCTTCTCTGGCTACGTTGTAACGGGTCCGACCCAAATGTCTTTTGGGGGAGGTGGCGGCCGGGGCTCAGTAGGAAAAACCCCAAATGAGTCTAGTGTCGCCTGGAAACGAGCATTAGCGTTAGCAGCCCCTTTGGGTTACTCGACCTAAAATTTTATTTAAGAAAATCACGTAGTCTAGATTTTTCAAGGAAAAGTAAAGAACTCCCCCCACCTCTTGCAAGCGGCGACTTCAAAAATGTTTGCCCTAAAGTGGGGAGTCTAGAGCAAGTGAGGGAGGACGGGTAGAACTGTTCGCTCTTGAAAGCATTGTTTTTGTTTTGCATCCTTTCGCCTTCCTCCCAATTGATTTTCCAGGTTAAGGCTTTTATTTAAAACGTGGGCCTTTCGGAGAGTGTTTTGTGCTGGTGTTGAAGACACGAGTCTTGGTTTTTTTTTGCCCCCAGTGAATCCTTGGGGAAAAGTAGGGAATACGTGCAAAAGTCACTTCCTAGGAATTTGAAAGAAGTTTTCGATTTGAATTGACAGACCGGATTGGAGTTTGCTTATGGTCGCTGTCGGTCACTTAAATGTGTGATCTTAGATAAATAGCTTAATCTCTCTGAACCTTTTAGTGTCCTCATTTGTGAAATGGGGATAATGCCACAAATGGAGCTGGTGAAAACCTGTAAAATGGTTTCTGATAAGTGGGAAGTGCTGTTGTTAATTGTCAGGCCCAATCTCCTTCATTTTTTTTTTTTTCCCATGTTTGTTTATTTTAAGAGAGAAAAAGCGTGAGTGGGGAAGGGGAAAGAGAAGGAGAATCCCAAGCTGGCTCTGCAGAGCCTGAAGGTGGGGAGAGGGGGTTGGTCTCAACCTCAGCTGAGATGCTTAACAGACTGAGCCAACCCAGGCACCCCCTCCTCCTCCATTGTTGAGCAAATATTTGTTGAGTCCCTACTGGGTGTTAGATGGTTGGTGATTGGATGCCCTGAGGAGCCTCTCCAGTCTTGTAGGGGAACAGATGGTAAAGGTGGGAACAGCTCCCTGTGGCCTGTCATGGAATCCTCACTACCCTTCCTGTGTGAGGAACACAGTAGATGCACAGGGGAGCGATGGAGGCCAGAGATCAGCGAGATTGTGTGGAAGAGGGGGCCTTTACTCAGAATCAGGGCCGGTGCATTTGAGCACTTGGACCGGTCGTTGCTGTGCGGTGCTCCACTCCCACATCACCTTGATCCTTTCTTGTGTAGCAGTTACCCCAGTTTGTAATTACACATTCATTCTTCTCTGAGGGCCATCAGAGCAGGGATCATGTCTGCTTGGTCTCCCAGAGTGTCCCCTGGGTCTGGCACATAGTAGGTCCTTCGGGAACATTTGTGGAATGAATGAGGAGAGCCCCCGGGGAGGATGGAGTGGATTTATGTGTGAAATGCTTGGCGCAGGACTGGGGGTGGGTTGTAAGCAGTAAGTGTTCGTTGCTCGTGTTGGTTTAACAGGCCATTGTCGCCAGGGAATGAGGGTGTGGGGTGGTGGTCAGGACTGCTAGTTCTGGAATCAGACCTCCTGGATTCACACCTAGCTTTCTAAATCCTAGTTTGACCTCGAGCAAGGCATTTACCAGTAGGTCCCCCCACTTGTGAAACAGGTGTGACAGCAGTGCTGCCTCAAACAGTTGTAAGGGTTGAGAACATAACATGGGGAGCCGCTTCACACACTGCAGTCACTGTAGTGAACACTCACTTTATTGGAGGTAATGTTGTTTGTTGTGTGTACGTGTTTATATATATGTAGACATATATATGTTAACTATTTAAAAAACGAGCAACATAATTTAGAATCATTCTATATCCCAAGAAGCCCAGGTTTGATGAGCTGGTTGTATATATATATATATATATATATATATATATATATTGTAGTTTCTTTAAAATTGGTGTATACAGGGGCACCTGGGTGGCTCAGTCGGTTGAGCGTCCGACTTCGGCTCAGGTCACGATCTCGCGGTCCGTGAGTTCGAGCCCCGCGTCGGGCTCTGGGCTGACTGCTCAGAGCCTGGAGCCTGTTTCAGATTCTGTGTCTCCCTCTCTCTCTGATCCTCCCCCGTTCATGCTCTGTCTCTGTCTCAAAAATAAATAAACGTTAAAAAAAAAATTTTTTTTTAAATTGGTGTATACATACTTATGGCGATCATAAATGCTCCTCTCTGTGCCACATACCTTTGTCACACCTTATGGACCCTCAAAACACCGAGAGGTAGCCCTAGACCAGCCCCTTGTCTTCTCTGTTATGGGATGAGGTGTGTTGGGTGAGAACAGCAGTCTGCCGGTGAAGCAACTGACATTTAGGGATATTTCTTCACCAAGGGCTCTAGTCAGCCTTGTGGGTTTGACTCCTGGCTTTGCCACTTTCCCTCTTGGTGTCTCAGAGAAACGGAGGTGACAGTTCCCAGCACTTAGTGAATCCTCAGACGTGCCAGCCAATTTTGGCCTCAGTTATTAAGGCTGCCGTCGCACAGAGGGACCCATTCACACCCACCATAGACAGAACACAACATGAATGGCGCCCCCTGGAGTTGTGCGAGAAGTTCCCCAGCCTCACATTCCCCATTCGAACAAGTGGGCTTTGACAGCCTGCCACAAGCCAGGCCCTGACGGAGGCTGGGGATTCAGCCAGGAACAGGCAGACAAGGGCCCTGTTCTCATTCAGTCATATCTATCTCCTTACTTGCAAAGGGAGACAGTAATGGTACCCAGCTACTAGGATTGTTGCAAGGACTAAACAACGACAACTGTATAGTGCTCAGAACACTGCCTGGCACATAGTGCTAAATAGTTGGTAGCTATTGTCACGTGTTAGGATTCCTACAACACCCTGGCAGGTTGAGATACAGAATACATTTTTACCCTGTTGTGAGAGTTCTGTATGTTTTCGAAGTGATTCAAAGGAATCAACTCTTCTGTTTTGTCTTCCATCATTGAAAAATTGTAAGCTTGTGATTTCACCATAATGCGTTGGAAAGAGAGGAGTGTGTTCGGTGGCCTTGGTTTTGGAAGATATCAGGTGTTTGTTTCCCATCTCACGTATTTCCTCATGACTTGTAACACTGATTGGAACACTTAAGAGAGAATTGAAGTTAAAAAAAATCAAGTCAAAGGGATGTGCAAAACCTCCAATAAAGGGGAGGTAACAGCTGCCAGAATATTGGGGGGAAATGCCTGAGGGGGAGCACATCAGAATCAGGTCTGAGGCTAAATGGAGTTGCCATTGCTGTCACCCTTACGGAGATCATCCCTAAGAAGTATAAGGCTCATTGATAGGATTGGTAGTATCTTAGTTGGAGTTTTTTGTTAACTGCATGCTGATGATACTAATTTTTCAGGACATGGATTTGATGGGTATGAGAAATTTGACCTCGAATCATCTTCATGTAAGGGAATGGGCCTTGAGGGTAGTGCCGGGTACCCAGCTGGGTTTGCTGAGCGGTTGGATTGCACAGGGCAGAAAGAACGGAAGGGATGCATCCATTTCCTTACAGTTCCCTCAGACAAGGGGCTTTCTTTAGAAAAGAGGTAACTGTTAGCAGGGCATAAACCAGGCCAGGCCCCTTCGATGCCTTTGCGGCTAGACTGGTCTCCAGAGCTTTGCCTGGGGACTGTTACTTTGTTAAATGAAGCATGTCTTCATTTTCGCCTGTGGATACTTGTTACTGTCTGGGTTTTGCTCAGTGTGTGAGATAAAGGAGGACAGACCCCATTTTTAGTAGCAATGGGCTTTAAAATGGCTCCTTGGGATGGTTTAAGTTCTCCTTTCGCTGGTAAGTCATGCCCCACTGGCTCAGGAAGCAGGTGGCTGCATGGCAGTTGCTGCCTTACCTGTTACAGAGGGGACGGGATTTGACGTGTGCCACCTTGATTTGCACCAGAAGTCCCAGTAAAGGGGCACGGTGGGTGGTGTCATTGTCTCAAAGGTGACGATGAAGCACAGGGGTCTGCTTGTTGGGCCCTGAGAGCTACATCTGGCCCTGATGACTGCTGGGTCACAGCCTGGTCTGCTGTTGTGCTGAATGCCCGTGCCCACCTCCTGGGAACACGCTGTGGATATTCCTGCCTGTCAGAGTGCTTCCATTTGCCTGCACTTTGCACCCTTCCGGGCTGTTCTGCCTTTGGATACTTAGACTAAATTCGTTACTCAGGCTTTGGAGTCAGACAGACTTGAGGCAGGACTCTACTTCCTGTGTGATGTTGGACCAATGACTTAACCTCTCTGAGCAGAAAACCCCCGGTCCTCCCATAGCCTCCCCAGTTGGCACCTCCAGTCACCAGTACCGAACCAAAGAATGTGAGGTGAAATCCAGCCTGGCTGGGCTTTGCCAAACCTGGCTCAAGGCAGGGGCAGGCGGGGGTGGGGGGGGGGGGAGGGAACGCCTTTTATATTTCAAAAGATATGTGCTGAGACCCTGTTGGTTACCTTGGTCACCACTGACTCCTTTCATTCTTTTACCCTTACATCTGTTCCATCACTGTGTCCAGAGAAATCTTCTAAAACCATCATCAGACCGTGTCACTGCCCTGCCCAGAACATTCCAGAGGGTTTCCCTTGAACCTAGAATAGACTCTTACCTCCTCACTGCTGCCCTTAAGGCCTGCAATCTGCTCTCCCCACTCATCTCTGACTTTGTCTCCTGCCGCATCCCTCCTCTGCTCTAATCCAGCACAGTCCTGTCCCGGGGCCTTTGTACTTCTTGGTGGTCCCTTGCCCATCCACTGGATGGTTGGGCTCCATTTCCGCTTCAGGTGTCTGCTTAGATGTATCCCCTCACTGAGCCCGTCCCTGGCCACTATGATTGAAAGAGTGATTCCTGCCAGCTTGATGGTTAACCCTGCTTATTTTTTTCACAGTGGAAGTTCATACCACCCCCCCCCCCCCCCCCCCCCCCGTAACATCATGTCATACTTATTTGTGTGCTCGCCTCTGTCACTCTATCGTCAGTTCCAACGAGGCAGGGATTTTGTTGGCTGCTGGATGCCCAGTACCTGGTACTTTGTTCAGCACAGAGTTGGTTCTCAGTCGATATTTGAGGTGCCTGGCAGGGTCTGTCACAGGTGAAACTCCACAGGTATGGCCACCATGCCTCCCTGGCCATTCTCGCATTTTGTGTGCCGCTGTTATTGGGGGGACTTCTCTCCTGCCCTCTCCACAAGTTGTGTGTTGTGCTCTGTGTTGACTATACAGCAGGTACCACAAGAGACCCAGCAGCAGGTCATGACATCCACCCAGTGTGACTTGATCAGCCTTAAAAAGAGAACAAGGAGAGAGTCTATCCATGTTTCACAGGGAACGTGGTCAGGACAGATTTGTAAAACTGGTTGGATTTACTTGATGTGTGTTTGCTGGGTCATGTCGTGACCTACGATCATGGTCAGAAGAGTTTGACAAATGCCCGTCTAGTGGATAGATCGGAAAGTGTTTGTGTTCTCTCAGTGGAGACACTGCATCTTCCTGCTGGATTAGAGCATGAACTCCACAAAGGCAGAGAACCGGCCAGGTTGTCATCATGTCTTCACATCTTCTGGTGTGTTTTATTTAAAAAAAAAAATTTTTTTTAATGTTTTTATTTATTTTTGAGACAGAGACAGAGCATGAGCAGGGGAGGGGCAGAGAGAGAGGGAGACACAGACTCCGAAGCAGGCTCCAGGCTCTGAGCTGTCAGCACAGAGCCCAACGTGGGGCTCGAACGCACGGACCGTGAGATCATGACCCGAGCCAAAGTCAGATGCTGAACTGACTGAGCCACCCAGACGCCCCTCTTCTGGTGTGTTTTAGATGAGGAGGTGCTCTTCAGTGGTTTTTCAAGTGAATGAAAACAAAGTTTTTTTAATGTTTATTTATTTTTGAGAGAGAGTACATGTACGGGGAGAGGCAGAGAGAGAGAATCCTAAGCAGGCTCCACGCTCAGCGCAGAGCCCCACTCGGGGCTCGGTCTCAAGACCCTGAGATCATTACCTGAGCCAAAATCAGGAGTCAGATGCTCAACCGACTGAGCCCCACAGGTGCCCCTGAATGAAAAATTTTTTAAAGGGCAGGATGTGTGGATTCCAATGAATAAAATGATACATAATTCCTAGTGTTAAAAATAGTACAGTAGACTCCCATATCCATGAGGCATACGTTCCAAGACACCCCGCCCCCAGTGGTTGCCTGAAACCATGGATAGTACTGAACCCTATCTGTACTGTGTCTTCTTATACATGTATACTTATGGTAAAGTTTAATTTACAGTTGAGGCACTGTAAGTGATTAGCAACGTGAAAATTAATGACAGGAAACCTCATTTAAACTGAATGGGAGAGACAGAAGGGGGAGCTCTCAAACCCCAACGCTTGTCATTGGTTGCAGACCCAACAGGAACACACCTACCTTGCAAGTCAAAGCTTGCAGGTCACAGTACTTGACTACCCCAGCTGAGGAAGAAAGGTTTCTCTTCTGCCCCAGCAACAGCCCAGCCAATGAGAGACTGTCACAACTCAGCCAATGAAACACTACTACACTTCTACCTGCCCCTTTACTTCTTGTTTATACCAGCCCTCCTGACGCCCCCCATTCCTTCCATAAAAGAGCGTTCTTCTTTGTTCCCTAGACTTGCTTATGGTTTTGCCATAGTTTGCTTGTCCGGATTGCAATTCCCTGCCACTCCCAAATAAACCCATTTTTGCTGGGAAGTTAACTGACAGTTTTATTTTTAAGGTAAACAACAACAACCGATAATAAAATGGAGCAATTATGACAATGTACTGTGATAAAAGTGTGTCAATGTGTTCTTTCTCAAAACACCTTATCATACTATACTTTTCTTGTGACCATGCGAGGTGATAAAATGCCTGTGTGATGAGATGAAGTGAGGTGAGTAATGTAGGCGTTGTGATGCACTGTTAAGCTACAGTTGATTTTCTGGCAAATCCCAGCCCGGCGGGGTCGGGGGGTGGGGGGTGCCGGGATCATCTGCTTGCAGACCACGGTTGACCCTGGGTAACTGAAACTGGAAAGTGAAACCTGGATGGGGGGGGGGGGGGTTTCAGGAGAGGAACTACTGTACCTAGTAACATACAGACTTGGTGTGTCTACGTTTTAGGCAGAACTGATAAGACATTGTAATTAATTACCATGACAGAGGTTTTTGTTTGTTTCTGAACTATATTCCTTTTTAAATGTAGGGCAAGGTTTTGCTACTTAATTATATTGCAAAGAAAATGCCCAACAACCAGCTGTGGAACAGCCAATGTTGAGGAAGCACTGTCTCAGGAATAAGCTATCCATATGTTCCCTGAGACAGCAGATGCCTCGTCCCATGCGTCCTTTCAGGTTCACAGACCAGTGCGCCCCACACCATCCGGTCGGGTGTGGACGCTTTTCTTAGTAGAGTATGGGGCGAAACCTCATTTTGTAGTTTTAATGTAACAAATAAAGCTGCTTTTGCTGAAAGGCATCCTGCCCAGCCTCCTTGATCAGTCTGAGAACCCTGCCATGGCTTGACCACAGTGTGTCTGCTGATGAGACATGTAAGGGAACAAATTTCTCTGTGCCCAAAAAGCAAAGTAGCAGCTTTCCTGGGGCCAAACTTAAGTGCAGTGCTGATTTCCAGGCAAGATGGGAGAAGAAAACCCACACACCATAATCCCAGCAAGCAGAGTTTAGAGGGTCCTTATCGCCTGTTAGCCGCCGTCTGTCTTGCTGCAGTGGGTGGCCACCACCATTCTTTTTACTAATTTTCTTTTTTCAATTTTAATTCCAGTATAGTTAACACACAGTGTTATATTAGTTTCAGGTGTATGACGTAGTGGTTGAAGTGGGGTGCCTGGGTGGCTCTGTCCATTAAGCATCCGGCTCTTCGGCTCAGGTCATACTGTCAGTTTGTGGGTTTGAGCCCTGCATCGGGCTCTGTGCTGGCAATGCAGAGCCTGCTTGAGAATTTCTCTCTGCCTCTTCCCAACTCGTGCGTTCTCTGTCTCTCTCTCAAAATAAATAAACTTAAAAAAAACAAGAATTACAAATTAGTGTTCTTCAGGGCAAGTATATTAATCTCCTTCACCTGTCCCACCCATCCCCCCACCCCCCTCCCCTCGGTAACCACCACTTTGTTGCCTATAGTTAACGAGTCTGTTTTTTGGTTTGTCTCTTTTTCTCTTTGTTCATTTGTTTCGTGTCTTAAATTTCACATACGAGTGCAATCCTGTGGTATTTGTCTTTATCTCACTGACTGACTTCACTTAACATTATACTCTCTAGATCCATCCATGTTGTTGCAACCATGGGTCTTTTTTATAAGAGCAAAGTGAAGGGGGGTATGAAAGAAGAAGACCTACTTCTCAAGCAGTCTGGTTCCGCATTTGAACGTCAATAGATGTTTCTATTTTAAATGATGATTTTGATGAAGTTGAAAGTAGAAAAGAATGCAATCCTCAAATCCTTTCATCTCTTTTATTTCCACAAAGGCACCCCCCTGGCCATCTTCTTCTGGGTATTTATTTCCCAGGTCTTTTTCTGATCTAGGTAGGTTGGTTGGTTGGTTGGTTGGTTTTGGTGTTTTTTAAAAAGAACACATAGGATTGCAAAAGTAGTAGAAGGTTATTGTAAAAAAAACAACAACAGCACACCGACACAAAAAACACCAGAGCTCTGTGATGTGGAAAGTGTCAGTTCCCCATCATACGCCTCCTGAGAGAGCTGCCGGCCGCTGCCAACCACAGTTTGGCACGTTTTCTTGGGACCGGTCTCTACGTGCAGATGAGCTCGCGTATGTTCTTCCTCTCAGCAGAGTGGGGCTTGGGCCAAGCACACCTTACGTTGGTGCCCCCTTCTTTCCTCTGCTTCATCGCGGACCTTCCTCCACATCCGTGTGCACGAAGCTACTTCATTCATGTTTGATAGCGTCTTGCTTCTGGGGCGTGGATAGTGTGGGGGTTCTGATTGTTCAGCACTTGGGGTGCTCAGAGAAATCAAGGTGATAAGACCGCGTCACTTCTAGACCCGTTGGCCCTGGGAACCCATTTTTTTTTTTTCATCCTGTAACCTGTCGAATGTCTTAGCTTTCAGGGTTTTGATTCTTGCCCCAGAGTAGTTTTATCTGCCATCACATTCCTTTGGGCTGCCTACCCAGATTCCCAGGTTCTGTTCCCTTCTCATGGTGCCCCCAGATGCACTAGACCCACAGGCCACACACTTAGGCTCCCAGAAATACGTGCTAGTGGTGGTACTGTTTGTCCCCTCGTGCTTCACTTTTCTCTACTGCTTAGGTGTGGCTGACTGGTCTGAGATGGATTTCAGTGTTTGTGTTTAATTACCTTCTTTTTTCCAGCCTAGACACCAAGTGACTCATCACAGGGAGACTTGCAGGAGTCTGGTCTGAATGATGGAAGCCACCTGAAACCCTAGAACCATAGGACAACCTTGGGGACCCAAGGAATTTGCTGAAAATGCCAAATCCTCAGTTTACTGTATAGGAAAGGTGGAGGTGTTTGGTGATGAGGGAAGAAGGGGTGGGGAGAGGGCTGGGCTGGTCCTTGCCCTCAGATCCACCTCCCTTCTGAAATTTCTCGCCGAGCTTTCAGGCCCTCCTGAGCGGGCACCATGCTGGATCGCAGTAGTGCTCTGTCCCATATTATACGCAGCTCTCTTGAGGGCCAGGCCCACCCCTGCCCTTTAAGAAGGGTTGGCTGGCCAAAAGGGGCTTGATGGTGGGTAACAACATCGCATTTGTGTCAGCGGGATGCGAGACGGCAAGGGAGAATTTGCAGCAGCTCAGATCTTGCCTGTCGATTGCCAGGGCGGACCTCATCACTTGGGACAGCCGGTCTTTACACGGGGCCGTGCGGCCTTCAGGCAGCCAGTGTTCCTCCTCCGGTTCCGCAAAGCTGCCATGTGCAACCTCTACTTCCTGGGTTTGTTCCTGAGCACTTTTGGACAGGAGCATCCTTTGAGGTTTGTCCTGCGGGGGAGGCTAAGTTTAGGAAGCACATTCTCCAGAGCAGTTACTTACTCTGTGGCTTGGTTTACTCATGTGTGTTTTTTTTTTTTTTTTAATATTTTTTTAACGTTTATTTATTTTTGAGACAGAGAGAGACAGAGCATGAACGGGGGAGGGTCAGAGAGAGGGAGACACAGAATCCGAAACAGGCTCCAGGCTCCGAGCTGTCAGCACAGAGCCTGACGCGGGGCTCGAACTCATGGACCGTGAGATCATGACCCGAGCCGAAGTCGGCCGCCCAACCGACTGAGCCACCCAGGCGCCCCGGTTTACTCATGTCTTTATGAGAAGAGGAGGCCGCTGCTTCTGGGTCAGTAGTGACCAGCAGTAAGCGACCAATCGGTGAATGTGGAGGCCCGGGATTTCGCCTGCGGTGCGGCATTACTTTCTGCCCTTACGAGCCTTGCATGCGTTCACTCGCGGGATGCTGGCTGTGACCCCTGAGGGGGGGATTGGCCTCCGCACCAGCCTACGGAGGAGGAAACGGGCTGGTGGAGGTTAAGTCGCCCACCTAGGATCATGTGGTTGGCAAGTGGTAAAGTCCACACTCAGAGTCCGTGCCGCACCGCAGCGAGTCACACGGTGGCCTGAGCCTCAGGGAGCCCTCCGTCCGCGAGCCCTTGATAGTCCCTCTGGGAAGTGTAGCGGTGTGCACTCAGTGAGTACATTTGGGTCCTTGCCACCAAATGGGCCCGCAGCCCTGCCTCCCCGCCCTGGCTGGGTCATCTTCCCTGTGGCTTCTTTGTGACTGGTAACATCCTCAGCAGTTGTAAATCCCTAGGGAGCGGAGCGAGTCACAGTCTCTCTGGAGTTGAAAACATCCCTTTCCTTCCTCCATCTCCGTGACCTTGAGATAGTAAAGGAAAACCGATTTCCTCCGCTCACAGCACTCTAACACCAAATGTACAGGTTTTCCACAGCGAGCAAGTTTCTGCAGATACCAGCTGAGTGCCCTACACTTCAACTCTGACACTGATTACCCAAAGTTAGTGCAGACCTCAGAGGTTAGGGGCTCAGTCCCACAAGACTGCCCCCCCACTGCAGGCACCGGTCACAAGGAATAGGTCCCCAGCTTACCCACACTTCTGTCCAACTTGGTTACAAATGGGGTTCCCATGACCCCCTTCTCAGGTTTAATTATTTGATATAATAGCTCACCAACCTTGAGGAGACACTTACCTATGTTTGCCAGTTTATTATAAAGGACATTGTAAAGGATAGGGATGAATAACCGTATGAAGAAGTAAATAAACTGAGGTCTAGAAGGATCCTGATCCCAGGAACTTCTGTCCCCATGGAGTAGGAATGCACCATCCTCCTAGCACGTGGATGTGCTCACCAACCCGTAAAGCTCTCCTAGCCTCTTAAGAGTTTTTATGGATGCTTTATTATGTAGACGTGTATTAATTCACTTTCCAATTCCTCTCCCCTCTTTGGAGGATGGGGCTGAAGCTTCTACTCATGGTTTGGTCTTTCTGGCAACCAGCCCCCATCCTGAAGCTATCCAGGAGCCCACCAAGAGTCCCTTCATTAGAATAAAAGACCCTCCTATCCCTGAGGAAATTACAAGGGTTTTAGTCAAAAACTGAAGGCAGAGACCAAATACATGTTTCTCACGATCTCAGGGAGAAAAAAATTTTCTTGAACAGGACGCCAAAACCATTAACCATGTAAGGACAAACCTGGTAAATAAGACACCATTAAAATAAGAACTTCTCTGGGCACTGGGTGTTGTATGTAAGTGCTGAATCTTGGGAATCTACCCCCCAAACCAAGAACACACTGTATATGCTGTATGTTAGCCAACTTGACAACAAATTATATTAAAACAAATAAAAAAGGAAAAGGCAGAAAATAAAATAAGAACTTCTCTACATCCCGAGACACCCTTAGGAGAATGCAAGGGTGAGCCCCAGACTGAGAGAGGAACCACATATCCCCAAGTGAAGCATTAGTGAGAACAGGGCCTCTGCAGAAGTGAGTATCTCAGTGGCCAGTCAGCATACAGAAAGGGATTCGATGCCATTGGTTGCAAGGGAAATGCCAAAGAAAATTATAAGATGCGATTATACACTCACTGGAACAGTTACAAGTTACAGGGACCGACAGTGCCGAGCGCCAGCGTTGACAGAGAGGAGCTGGAACGCATTACCCTCTGCTGCGGGGATGGCGGTGTGTGGGACTGTGGTCCTGATTTGGAAAGCTGGCGATGCTTACCAGGGCCAAATTTATGCCTTCCTCTGACTAACGGTTCCACTCCTGGGTCCCCAAGGAAAGTGAATGCGCGCGTCTGCCAGATGACGTTGGTAGCAGCTTTAGTCGCGACAGCCCAAACCCGGCCGCACAGGGTCTGCGAATAGGAGAGTGGGCAGATGAAGAAGAACGAATGACCACCGTCCCAGCAACGTGGGTGCCCCTCGCAGAAGAGCCAGAGGATACCACCGTGGGTTTTTCTTTTTTTTTTTCCAGATGCAGTTCAGTAACGGGTGAAACCGAAGAGTGGTAGAGGCACAGCAGTGTTTCCCTCTGGGGGGGCGGTCTTCACGGGAGGGGCCCAGATGCCCTCAAGAATGTTGGAAGTGTCAGGTCTGATCTGGGATTCATCCAGCTGTACGCCTGGGTGTGCTGACACTCCGTGCGAGTGAATCCGATGCTCCCGTTCCACTTTCCTGTCCTCTCCATCATGATGCTGGGGGCCTGCCAGTATGCGTCTGCGTGCAGACGCCAGCACCCTGATGGGGCGCATCAGGGTTTGGGGGGGCCCGCCCCACTGCGCTGCCCAGGAAGGTTTTGCATTGTGTCTGTACTTTTTGGGTTCCTTTTACTGTCACTCCCCACGTGTGTCTGAACTTTCAGTCCAGAAATGAGTTTGCTGCCAGTGGCTCCGTGCACTTACCTGCCTCATCGCAGCCTGACACTTCAGAGGTGACAGCTTCTGAAGCAAATGCCGTTTGTATTATTTTTATTACTTTATTTATTTATTAAGGATCATTTATTTTGAGAGAGAGCGCGTGCATGCGTACACACATGTGGGAGACAGGCAGAGAAAAGAGAGAATCCCAAACAGGCTCCACGCTGTCAGGACAGAGCTGGACTCGGAAATTGATCTCACAAACCATGACTGCATGACCTGAGCCGAATGAAAGACTCAGACTCTTAACCGATTGAGCCACCCAGGTGCCCTATTTTATTTTTTTAATGTTATATTTGTTTTTGAGAAAGAGAGAGAGAGTATGAGCAGGGGAGGGGCAGAGAGAGAGGGGGAGACACAGAATCTGAAGCAAGCTCCAGGCTCCAAGCTATCAGCACAGAGCCGACGTGGAGCTCAGACCCACAAACCATAACCGTGAGATCGTGACCTGAGCTGAAGTTGGACACTTAACCGGTTGACTGAACCACCCAGGCACCCCGCAAATGACATTTTTAAAAGCCTGTTGTGGGGGCTCCTGGGTTTCTCAGTTGGTGAAGCGTCTGACTCTTGATTTCGGCTCAGGTTATAATCTTAACAGTTTGTGGGTTTGAGTCCCGCATTGGGCTCTGTGCTGACAGCGTGGAGCCTGCTTGGGATTGTCTCTCTGCCTCTCCCCCCACAAATAAATAAACAAACTTAAAAACTAAAAAAAAAAAATTTTTTTTTACTCTGTATTTAATTTTGAGAGACAGAGACAGAGTGCGAACGGGGGAGGAACAGAGAGAGAGGGAGACAGAATCTGAAGCAGGCTCCAGGCTCTGAGCTGTCAGCACAGCACGATGCGGGGCTTGAACTCACAAACTGCGAGTTCATGACTTGAGCTGAAGTCGGACACTTAACTGACTGAGCCACCCAGGTGTCCCTAAAAAAAATTTTTTTTTAGGAATGAAAAAAATACAGGGGCGCCTGGGTGGCTCGGTCAGTTGAGTGTCCAACTTTGACTTAGGTCATGATCTCATGGTTCGTGGGATTGGCCCCACATCGGGCTCTGCACTCTTGGTGGGGAGCCTGCTTAGGATTCTCGCTCTTTCCTCCTTCTCTCTCTGACCCTCCCTCGCTTGTGCTTTCTCTCTCTCTCTCTCTCAAAGACGGAAACTTAAAAACACAGATACATTTAAAAAAGAGTTTCTTCTGAAACCCTGTACTTCTCAAAGGTAGATGTTGCCATATTTTGGCACAAAATTATTATCTGATGCCCTCCAGCATCTTCAGCAAACTTCATGTGTCTGCTGATGAAGTTAGTGCTGCTGTGGGTGGAGGTAATTAATTTCTAGAGGTACCCCGCATTTTGATGGGAAGAAGGTCTGACACTAAGTATTAACTACTTTTAGAAGAACCATCATTCCAAAGACACTCCCCAGTGTTTGCTCTTTGGCACATCTGCCTTTAGGTAAGGAGATGACATCATCCCTAGATGACGTTCCCTAGATTTTATTTTGCTATTGGTTTCAGTTGGCTTGACTTAGAATAGAGATCTTCAGGGGCCCCTGGGTGGCTCAGTCGGTTAAGCGTCTGACTTCGGCTCAGGTCACGATCTCATGGTCCATGAGTTCGAGCCCCGCATCGGGCTCTGTGCTGACAGCTCAGAGCCTGGAGCCTGCTTCAGATTCTGTGTCTCCCTCTCTCTCTCTGCTCCTCCCCTGTTCATGCTCTGTCTCTCTCTGTCTCAAAAATAAATAAACATTAAAAAAAAAAAAAAAAAAGAATAGAGACCTTCAGTTGAGAAAGCATCCGTGAGCTCCCAGATTCCATGGGACTCCTTTGAGTATTTTTGGGGCCGCTGTCTCTCTTGTCACCTCGCTGCAGTCTCTCTGGGCCTGAGAGGCCCTGTGGGCGCAAAGGGTCCAGAGGGGCGCCCTGAGGAGCCATCTTCCTTGACCCCGGCCGTGGCTATGTTCATGTCACTCAGTTGTCCACCTGTGAAGTATGACTGCAGGTGCGTCTTGCCCTAGACAAACCCTGGGCTGGAGGTTTCAGACTTGAGAATTAGCATTTTAGAAAACGATTGGGATACAGGTCACCCACGTGGCAGAGCCTGGAGCGGTGTCTGGAGGTAGCAGGATCCTAGTTCTGTAGCAGAAGGTGGGACTGTTCACACATGTCTGAATCAGGTCTGATTTTGCTTCTAAATGAATTTGTCTCTATTTAAAAAAAAAAAAAAAATTTTTTTTTAACGTTTATTCATTTTTGTGAGACAGAACAGAGCATGAGCAGGCCAGGTGCAGAGAGAGAGGGAGACAGAATCCGAAGTAGGCTCCAGGCTCTGAGCTGTCAGCACAGTGCCCAACGTGGGGCTCGAACTCACCGACCTTGAGATCATGACCTGAGCCGAAGTCGGATTCTTAACTGACTGAGCCACCCAGGCGCTCCACATTTGTCTCTATTTTTTAAAAGTTTGATTCTCCCCGTCTCTGGGCTTACGGGATTTTGGATTTGTGAGGAGGGATTGTGAGCACTTTCTTGAGCAATTGGGTCTGTTCCTAGTCAGGCTGGTGCGCTGGTCACTGGTCCATGCCTTGCCAAAGTTTCTGATTCTCTCTGCTCTGATTATTTAGCCATGAAACTGGGACAAAGACGTTTTGGCTTTTGATCGATTACCCAGGAAAATAGGCCCATCTTTCAAATGAAAACTTTACTTTGTTTTAATCAAGAGAATTAAAAATGTTCTTAGACTTCTTAACAAAACTTATCCTTAGAACCAGAAGAGCCCAGTAAAGTTTCGGGACAAAGAGAGTCTCTCCCAACACCAGAAAAGTCTACAGAAACAAAGCCCACATTTGAGACATGCCAACAAGAGAGGGGCTTTTAAATAGCTCAGTATGTGGCAGAATGAGAGAACACAGCAGAAATCCACTAGAAATCCTCTTTTGAAGACTATTACATGTTAAAGGTGGTCCTGGGTAGAATTCTGTGAAGAGAAGCTTGCCTAGCATGTGCTGAGTAATACTGTTGAGGATGTGTGCGCCTGTGTGTGGAACAGTCTAGAAGAGAGGCAGTGAAGTGTGGTGGGAGTCCCGGCAGCACTGTGAGGGCAGCTCTCTGCCCTGGCCGGCTCAGCTCCATCCTTACGGCTCTGGTGGTGGCCCACGTCTCTGAGGAAACCCCCAGCCCCTTCTTCCCACCCCCACCCCCGTCACCCTGCCTGGCTCGGATAAGGAGGGCTTGGTTGCTCCTTGCTCCCTGCAGGGCTGCTAAGCACTTCACCTCTGTGTGTCTGGTGTGGTGCTGGGAGATTTTAAGTTCTTGTGATCTTGTGTTTTCTGCCTTTCAGCCCTGAAGATGTATTCCTCCATCATCATGAAAGAAGTTCTTAAATTGAAGAGAATTGTATTTAAGGCTATATGTAACTATACAACAGATGAAGGGTTACCTGAACCTAGAACCCTTACTGTAGAAAACTGGATGAAATTTACCAGCTCGTGGCCCTGTCTTAGCAAGCATAATTAATCACCTTACCACCATCATTAGATTTTTTCCCCCCTTAGCATATGTTTGGATCTCGTCGTGGCTCTGGGTCATAGTTCTGAGCATCAATTTTCAGATTATGGAAACTTTCATTGGACTTTAGACACGTGAATATCACTGTGGAAGTATCTGAGATATCAGAGCGCCTTTATTTGTGTAATACTTTAAATGAACCTACATGTTAAACTTGTATTCATTTAATTTAAAAGGGACTTGGTCTCACCGCCTTAAATGGGAAACCGGCATCACTTGCCATGAATATTTGGTTCTGTTGAGTGTCCCAAGGCCCGGGTGGATACTGTCGCCAGCAAAGGCTTTGAGTCTTAGTCTTGCTCTCCCTTTTTGTCAAGTCGGAAGATGGCAGGTGTTAGGCGTGAAGGGTGTATCGGCACCACCCTGAGACGTTCTCTTTGCCATGATCAGAGTAATAGCAAGGGAAGTGAATCCCCAGGTGGGGCAGTGGCTGTATACCTCCACCTCCGGAGTTCCATTCCTCGGGGAGACTGTGATCTGATTTTGTATGCCCGATGTATCATCTCCTCTGAGAAGAAGGGAGGAGAAAGGTCTGGGTGGTGGGGGTTGCCCGTCAAAGGTGACAGCTCCCTGTCAGAGTGGTGCTGCTTACAATACTACGTGTGGCCCTCCCTTGCCAGCTCTGACTCTCCCTGGTGGTGGCTACGACCCCAGACTGACCAAGACTTCTTTCTAGCAGGAGACCACTGTCTGCAGCTCCTGTGAAGATGTCCACTCCAGACCCACCGCTGGGCGGAACTCCTCGGCCAGGCCCTTCCCCGGGCCCGGGCCCCTCCCCTGGAGCCATGTTGGGCCCTAGCCCAGGCCCCTCGCCGGGCTCTGCCCACAGCATGATGGGGCCCAGTCCGGGGCCTCCCTCAGCAGGACACCCCATCCCGACCCAGGGGCCTGGAGGGTACCCTCAGGACAACATGCATCAGATGCACAAGGTAGGGAGCCCTGGCCCACTGCCCGATTGGCTGGGTCCGTGTGATCAGCCGTGCATCCTGGCTTCTGCTGCCAGCCAGCAGCCTTTCCACCGTGTGTCTCCCACACCCAGCATTCCACGTGGGAAACGCGCTAACACTGCTCCAGGGTTGTCTTTCGTTAATGAATAAAAAGTGCCCAGCTCCTTAAAAAGTAGCTGTGTCACTTGGTTTCCCGCACTCACCTGTGTAACTTACAAAGCAGAGCAGTGGGTGCCCCTTATCCCTACTCGATCCTGTGCTTGGGCGCCACTCACTGTCATAACGACTTACTTGAACTGATCAGGGACCTTTTTTGCCAATGGGGTGTAAAAAAAGCCTTCCAACACAAATAGTTTTTCTTTCTCCCTGTGTTCCTGGGTGGTGGTTGGGGAAGCCAGGAAACATCCTCTTATATGTATTAGCATCTAAAGGAAAAGATGATGTGTTCAAGTCTCAGAAACCACAGGAGACCCTCGCAGAATATGCAGATTGTGTGGCCTGGAGGTCAGGGTTCTGTGTTGACCCCCATAGCCTCCCTACCAGGGCCATCCATGTGTTTGTACCCCATTCCACTTAATCCCCCCCCCCCCCCCGCTGCCCCACCCATTAGGTGTAGGTGGTTATTGTGCCCATTTTACAGATGAGGAAGTAGGCTCTCAGAGAAATGGTCCCTCACTGTGTCCATGGCAGAGCCATCTTGTCCCTCTGGGTCCTCCCTGCCTTCCCCATCTCCTACACGTTTTTTATTTTTATTTTTTTTTAATGTTTATTTATTTTGAGAGAAAGAGACAGTGTGAGCAGGGGAGGGGCAAGGAGAGAGGGAGACATAGAATCCGAAGCAATTCCAGGCTCTGAGATGTCAGCATAGAGCCCGACATGGGGCTCGAACTTATGAACTCCAAGATCATGACCTGAGCCAAAGTCGGACACTCAACCTACTGAGCCACCCAGGTGCCCCTCCCACACATTTCTGGCAACAGTATCTTTCTTGTCACTTCCTGGGAAGCTGTTGGTGAACCAGCCCCCTCCCTCCCCTCACTGATTTAGTCTGGCTTCTCCAGCACAGCCTCCTCTTTCCCTCTCTGCCCATTTTGGTTTTTTTTTTCTCTTATCACTGGCACACACCCCACACCTACCATTTGTCCTGCACAGTGTTAGGAGCCAGGGCCCAGGGGTAGCGGGACACTCCTCGTCTGCGGAGAAGTTCCCTTCCCGAGGGCTGCACCCTCTTCCTGTGTATGAAGCTGCTCCTCGTGGTCCCAGCCAAGCACCCTCTCTTCCTCCCATCTTCCTTCTCTCATGGCACACACTGAGTTGTAGTCAGCTGGGCCATCCATTAGACTGTTCCCGGAGACCGGGATATTTGGGCCAGTCAGGGCCTAGCAGTGTCCTGGAAGGGTCCCGGAATATGTCCCCTTCACCAGCTATTGCAATAGGGGAAGTACTTAGTGCTGAGGGAAAATGGGCATCATCGCTCCACAGAGGACCGATGTGCCTCTCAGGAGGGATGGAACCATGCCACAGACAGCTTTCCTCCCAACTAGTAGGCTGGAGGCTGATCTCAGATCAGCGAGGACACCTAGTGTAGTGTAACCATACTTATAGGCAGAAATTTCTGTTTGTCCCTCTGACTTACAGTCTCCCAAGGAAGAGGGTTCCTGATCCAAAGACTTGTCACCAGGTCTCCTTCTGACAATTAATGGGGAGCTTGGTGTCCCAGTCATAAACAGCTCCTCACCAGGAGCTCATGTCCTTTCCTCATGGGATTTTGGCCATCTGAAACTGTCTCCTGGCTTCCTGATCCATCTGTCCCTTCGCCTCCAGACCTCTAGCCGCCTAGGTGGTCAGCCATCGCTGTGTGACATTGCTTCATGCATCTACTTGACACTTAGTGTAGGTATCAGGACCGTAGCTTGGACCTAAGCTGCTTGGTCACATTGGTGATTCAACATATACCATGGCGACGTTGGGTGGACATTTTCAGTGGCAGTGAACTTCTCTCGGGTGGCCCTTTGCCTCCTGCCTCTTCCTGTTCCCTCTTGCTGATCTTGCCTTTTCATCGTCCCCTCTTACAGCCAATGGAGTCCATGCACGAGAAGGGCATGTCGGATGATCCCCGCTACAACCAGATGAAGGGAATGGGGATGCGGTCGGGGGCCCATGCAGGGATGGGGCCCCCGCCAAGCCCCATGGACCAGCACTCCCAAGGTACCGTTTGATTACTCTTCTTTCCTTGTATGTGTTGTCCCCCTGGGTGCCCTGAGGTCGTTTTTCTAGTTGAGTCTCCTGTAGGCACATACAGGGTAGACTCAGGACAGTTCAGCCCTTGGGAGACTGCTGGGCTTGGGGTTGGGCTTGGCTGGTGCCCGTCTCAGGCCAGTCTGTCTTTGAGCAGCCCCGGGAGTGAGGACGCCAACGGGGTGGATCCATGTGAAGCACTGGAGGTTAGATGGGGGCTGAGCAGAGTGGGCGCCTCGGGCTGGCAGCTCCCAAGCTACCCAGGAGCATATTAAGGATACACCTTCCCGGGCCCCATTTTAGCTTCTGCAACAGAATCTTGGGGTGGGGGTGGGGCTCTGTTTTAACAAGCCTTCCAGGTGGTTTTTCTCAACAGGGCAGCTTGAGAACTGATGGAGTATATGATTTCCTCTTATCGGTGGGAAGCTCATTGTGCCCAGGGGCTCTACATGGGGGTCAGAGGAGCATTCTGTCCTAGCTGAGGGGCAGGGGGCAGGCCTGAGGGAGGCCTGGATCTGTGTAACATCCCAGCATTGACCCTTGGCGACTTGCTGAAAGCTGAGCCAACACCAAACCAGTTGTGCCGGCCGCTGGTCAGGCTGCCAGCGCGTGTCCTCTCTCCGGGCACTTGTTATTTGAATCACAGGAGTAGAGTCCCTTGGCCACTCCCGTCTCGAGACAGGAGCTGGTGTCCGTGCAGCCGAGAGGTTGCCGTCTTTGCCTTAGACGTCCTAGAATGTGTGTTGCCGAGTGACCACTTGGATCCACGTGGCCCCACAGGTTACCCCTCCCCTCTGGGTGGCTCCGAGCACGCCTCCAGTCCGGTTCCAGCCAGCGGCCCATCCTCAGGCCCACAGATGTCGTCTGGGCCAGGAGGGGCCCCGCTGGATGGCGCCGATCCCCAGGCTTTGGGACAGCAGAACCGGGGCCCGACTCCGTTTAACCAGAACCAGCTGCATCAGCTCAGAGCCCAGATCATGGCCTACAAGATGCTGGCCAGGGGCCAGCCCCTCCCCGACCACCTGCAGATGGCGGTGCAGGGGAAGCGGCCGATGCCTGGGATGCAGCAGCAGATGCCAACGCTACCTCCACCCTCTGTGTCCGCAACGGGCCCCGGCCCCGGCCCCGGCCCCGGCCCCGGGCCAGGTCCAGGACCAGCACCTCCAAATTACAGCCGGCCTCACGGTAAGACCCACCATCCACAGCGCTCGGGGTAGGGAGGGGACTGAGCGAACCGACCGGGATGGGGCAGCAGTGTCAGCCGACCTGGGCCACGCTGCTCGCGTGCGTCCCCCCAGAGACAGCGCGGCGTCAACACTCGGCGCTCAGGCAGGCGGGGCTGCCAGCGCGATGCAAGTTCCTCCCGCCGCCTCTCCGCTCTCCTCCCCCCACCCTGACCTCTTGTCCACACTGAGGGACTGTTGTTGGCTGTGTCCCCTGGAGCCAGGACTGCCCGTGGGGGTGGATGCGGGCATCAACACAGGTTGCCTTTTATTCTCTTGTTTCTCCCCGTGTGCAGGTATGGGAGGGCCCAACATGCCCCCCCCAGGACCCTCAGGTGTGCCCCCTGGGATGCCAGGTCAGCCCCCCGGAGGGCCTCCCAAGCCTTGGCCTGAAGGTAAGTTTCCTCTGTCTTGGTGGCATGCCTGTTCCCTGCTCTTCACAAGCTTGCGCCATGCAGAACCCGAGAGGGGGCTGAGGACAAGTCCTTGCCTTTTATTTTTCTTTGTTTTAAATATATATTTTTTTTATAGTTTGTTTATTTTGAGAGAGAGCGAGCATGAGTGGGGAGGGACAGAGAGAGAGGGAGAAAGAGAGAATCCCAAGCCGGCTCCATGCTGACAGCGTGTGGGGCTCAAACTCACAAACCAGGAGCTCATGACCTGAGCTGAAGTCAAACACTTAACTCACTGAGCCACCCAGGTGCCCCAAGTCCTTGCTTCTTTCTGCCTTCTTGGGTCTATCCGTCCCTGGTCCGTTCCCAGAGGTTTAAGTTTGGTTCCACTGCATGATTCCCACCCCACCTTGTCCTGTGGGTCGTGGTGATCCTGGGCTGTCTTTACCAAGAAGAGAAGGGTGCTGATGAGCGAGTCCATTGTATGACTGCAGCAAGGCTGTGGGGTGGCATTGCTGTAGCCGTGAGTACCAGCCTTCAGAATTTGGGCCTCAGAGCCTGGAGGCCACGTGTGACCCCCTGGCCTCCTGAGAATATCCTCCAGTGCTGTGGGAGGCAGGCAGGGTGACAGGGTGGCTCAGGGTTCCATTTCTTGTGTGCGCAGTCTCTGTGTTCTGTGTAAAACGTGGTCTTAAGTATTGGAGAGGCGCATCTGTTGGGATGAAGCATGGGCAAAATGGACTCATTCCTCGTTCTCTCGAAGGACGAGGTTTAGTGATGGGCACTGAAGAGCTAATTGCCTCAGTAGGCTTCCTTTGGCACCGGATGACAGTCCGGAAACTTCTGGTCCTAGGAGGCCATACGCGGCAAGACCCAACCTGTGAGTGGTGCTTGAGCAGGCGTGCCTTCGGGAAGGGGCACGTACGTTGAGATCTAGAGGAAGCAGGAGGGAGTGAGACCCCTGAGCAGGAAGCAGCGTGGCAGCCTGCACGGGCTGAGGGCTTAGTCAGCCGCGGGGACGAGGTTGTCGCCGGGGCAGGGAGTGCCCGGCAGGCTCTTCATTTACCCCTGGAATCGAGCCAGAATTCAAAGTTCTGTCTTCGCCGCTTGACCCCTCTTTCCCCCACCGTCCCCAGGACCCATGGCGAATGCTGCTGCCCCCACGAGCACACCTCAGAAGCTGATCCCCCCACAGCCCACGGGCCGCCCCTCACCAGCGCCCCCTGCCGTCCCGCCTGCCGCCTCCCCGGTGATGCCACCCCAGACACAGTCGCCGGGGCAGCCTGCCCAGCCTGCCCCCATGGTGCCCTTGCACCAGAAGCAGAGCCGCATCACCCCCATCCAGAAGCCGCGGGGCCTGGACCCTGTGGAGATCCTGCAGGAGCGGGAGTACAGGTGAGGGAGCGGCTGCCTGGGGCCCCTCACTCGGGGCGGCCCTGATGCGTGTCAGTTTGGCTCACTGTTCTGAAAGCCAGTGGGGTATGTGACCAGAGAGCTGTCACCAGCTGCCTGGTTCTCTGTATAAGTACATATCCTTCCAGAGAAGTCCGGTGAATGCCTGGGCAGCCCTGGTATCTGTGGTCCCAGATACTACATGGCATGCACACCATTCCTCCGTGGGAGCATAGCTTAGATCATTCTCTGTTTGTACAAAGTGAGCTTTTCTTTCTTTCTCTCTTTTTAAGTTTATTTATTTTGAGAGAGAGTGAGTGTGTGCTTTGTGGGGGGTGGGTGGCAAAGAGAGAGGGAGAGAGTCCCAAGCAGGCCCCACACTGTCATTGCAGAGCTTGATGTGGGGCTTGAACTCATGAACTGTGAGATCATGACCTGAGCCAAAATCAAGGGTCAGACACTTAGCCGACTGAGCCTCCCAGGTGCCCCAGTGAGGTTTCCTTTTTTGCACGCATAGTATCTACCGGGGGGCTATACCATAATTTATTCAGCCGTAATAAGGGATGTCAGGTTGTTTTGAATCCCCACCCCCAATCTTTTGTTAAAACAGTACTATATGCACATGTGTCAGAATAAATCCATAAAACTGCTATTGCTTGGGTATGGGGGACACATGCAGGGAAATTTTCTGAGAGTCTGCAAAATGGCCCTCTGCAGAGGCTGTCCCAGTAGGTGTGGGAATGGAAGTGCCCGTTTCTCCTTGCTGATGTTCGGCTCATGAACACTCCACAAGCAACCGGTCAAGCTTTGTGATGGGCCCTTCCCAAACATCACTAGTTGTTGGCTGCTTTGCCAAGGCCTTCTGGGTGCCAGGGGCTGGCTGCGGTGCCAGGCACTCGGCAGGTCTGAATCACTCTATCCCATACTGCTGGGGCACCTCAGATTTGCCTCCTGAGCACCCTGTACCTCCCTCCCCCTTTTTTCCATTGCATTGATAACTTACTCAGGGCTGGCCTCCCTTGACGAATGTAAGCTCCATGAGGGAGGGCTGGGCCTCGTTCGCCATAATCCCCAGATGTATCAGGAAATCTTTGCCCAATAACAGTCTCCAGAATGCCTCCCCAGCTGTGATGTGCTCTGGAGCTCCCACCCCTGTACCCAGGCACCATTTAGACAGCTTAAACATGGCCTTTCCGGTTGTCCTCCTGTCCCTCCCCCCACCGTTTCCTTCCAGTCTCTGTTCCATGCACCCGGCAGCAGCTCATTGGGCCAGACCTTGCAGCCCCTTGACTATCGCTCGCCCTCCCTCACCCTCCGTGTCCTCATCTCAGCTTTCCTCCTCCGTCCCAGGAACTGGTGGCCTTCTTCACACTGTGGACGCAGCCACCTGGTCTGCCCCACCTATACACCCTCAGTGGTGCAGTCTGTTTGCCACACGGCAGTGTGAAGTCTCTTCTAAGTGACTTCTTTAGATCTCTTCCCCAGGTTCAAATCTGCCATTAGTGTCCCATTGCCCATCCAGGAAGCGCCTTTTTGTTTTTAGTCCCTGCCCGAGGCTTTGTCCTTGCCTATTCCACTCTCCCTGTTCCTCTTTCTGTTGAGTAAGTTAGACTCATTACTGCTCCAGGGCCTTTACAGAGGCTGGGCTTGATTCTTTGGCTAATTTAGGCCTAATTGCTGAGGTCACCTGCCCAAAGTGGCCCTGTCCACCTCCCTCATTTCCAGCTCCCTTCTCAGAGTACATGATACTCTCTGGAATTAGTGTAAACATTTTTAACTGCTTTATGGCCTGTCTTGTTGATAAGCTTGTGAGCTCTATGAGAATAACAAATATCCCTGTTAGTCTTGTTTAGTGCTAAGGTCTAACACCTGGGTCAGTCCCTGGCACACAGTAGGTGCTTAATAAATATGCGAAACGCTGAGAAGGGGGATTATCACATTTGAACTTTAAGACCAAGCCTGTAGGGTTGCTCTGCGCATTCTCCCTAGGCGAATTAGAGACCCAGGGCTGGGGTAGAGACACTGGTCTGCCTCCATAAGCCGCTCACACTGCTGGGATGTCAGAAGGCAGGTGTGCCCTGTCGGGTTCTGGTTTCTATGCCTGTCCTCCTCTTTATGTGTTGTGCGCTGTGGCTGGCATCCTTTATTGAGCTATTTCTTGTCTCATCACCGGGATCTGCCTTCCTTGAGAGGTAGGTTCTCCTGAAGCTCCACCTTTAAAGAGAGGGAACAGAGGAGTTCCCGTGAATAGACAAGATCTCTCATCACTGCTCTTTTCTTCTGTCTCGGTATCCCAGGCTGCAGGCTCGAATCGCACACCGAATTCAGGAACTTGAAAACCTTCCCGGGTCCCTGGCCGGGGATTTGCGAACCAAAGCGACCATTGAGCTCAAGGCCCTCAGGCTGCTGAACTTCCAGAGGCAGGTGGGCACAGGTGCAGGCCCGCTGCTTGAGGAAAAGGGCCTTTTCTTCTACTTGCCAGGCAGTTATTAAATGCACCTTGACGTTGAGAGCAGCAGTGTCCTTGCGTCCTCATTAGCTGCCTGCACATCTCTCCTCTCGTGTCGTGCACAGCGGTGGGACAGTAGCCATTCTTGGGATGCGTAGTTGTGCGTCTTCCCTAAGACATCACATCGCATTTTGAAACAGTAGACTTAAAAATGGGCCTGTTTCTGAGGGTGCTTTAATTTTGAATGACCCGTAAGAAGTATTTTCTGTGGGATTGACGATAGGCGAAGCTGGAGACCTCTGAAGGTGTGAGAGAACCTTCTGCTGGGTGTCCAAAAGCAGTTGTCTCCTGACCTGTGCTTGCGCTACCCATGGGCCCCCTCCAGACGGCATTTAGCAAGGATCCTTCCGGAAATCCAGAGCAGCGTTCTGTCTAGCTTGGGATGCGTAGTTACTCGTGGACCTGACGGAGTTGTGCGCGTCTTGTCTTCCTCAAGCTGCGACAGGAGGTGGTGGTGTGCATGAGGAGGGACACCGCCCTCGAGACGGCCCTCAATGCCAAGGCCTACAAGCGCAGCAAGCGGCAGTCCCTGCGCGAGGCCCGCATCACCGAGAAGCTGGAGAAGCAGCAGAAGATCGAGCAGGAGCGCAAGCGCCGGCAGAAGCACCAGGTGCGGGGTCCCCACCCAGCGCGAGGCTCGGCTGAGCTTGCACGCTGTGGAGTCTCGTTTGGTTTGTGTCTGAGCGTGCTGCCTGTTTGTCTTTTCTGTTCGCCGTAACGGTATTCTGGGCACCGAGAGTATGTCCGTGGACAAAACCAAACGGCAGTGGGAGGACGGGCCATAATCACATATACCACGTTGGGAGGTGGTGGAGTATGAAGAGGCGTAAAGCAGGGGTGGATGGAGGGTGACGGAGGGGCTGTTTACACAGTGTGGATCTGAGTGGAGACCTGAGGGAGGGTAACCACAGGGACATGTGGGCAAGCAACTTTGCAGATCCAGGGGGAAGATGCAAAGGCCCTGGGGCTGGAATGTGCCCTGTGTTCTCTGACCAGCAGGGATCCCAGTGTGGGGAGAAGGGGAGGATGGGGAGAGGTGACGGGCAGAGCTTCTGGGCCGAGGGCACAACTTGGACCTTTGCTCTGAGTGAGGGGGGAGCCATGGAGAGTCCTGAGCAGAGGAGGCCGTGATCTGACTTCACTTTCACAAGGTCAGTCAGGAAGACCAAATCTGTCTGGAGTAGGATGTGGGGATGATTCTGTTTATTTGCTCATTTCCTTTTTTTTTTTTTTTTTTTTTTTTTTTGGTAAGTTTTTTAAATTTTATTTTGAGAGAGAGTGAGAGAGAGAGTGGGGGAGGGGCAGAGAAGGAGAGAGAATCCCAAGCAGGCTCCATACTGCCAGCGCAGAGTGCAACGCAGGGCCTGAACCCACAAACCACAAGGTCATGACCTGAGCTGAAATCAGGAGTCGGATGCTTAACCGAATGAGCCACCCAGGCGCCCCATTTGCTCATTTACATTTTCTAAAGCTCTTTACTCCCTATCTAACACTGGTAACCACTGTTAGCAAGGGTTTTTGGTGTATATCATTCCAGGTAGCTTCCTTGTGTGTGCACAGAATAATCAGAAGTTAAGTAGCCACCTGTAAACAAATACGTACACACGTTGTTCTGTCTTTAAGTATTGTGGAAGCATGATTTTTAACATGTATGTTGTGTTCCTTAGTGTGTCCAGCATCCAGTAATTTATGCAACCATTTTCCTGTTCGGGCACAGGTAGCATGTTCTCAACCTTCCAGTGTTAAAGAGAGCGCTGAACTGGGCATTCTTGTATTTGAATTCTTTTGGCCAATATCTGCTCGTTTTCCTTAAAAGTAAATTCCTGGCAGTGGAATAATCGGTTGGAGGGTCGGAGCGTTTCGAAGTGGTTACGTTCAGTGCCAGGTGGCTCCAGCAAGGCGGCTTGCCCTGTTGTACACGAGGGAGGGCCCTTCCCACCGGCCACCGGCATGGAGTGTTTCCTTGTCCAGAGAACGCCGAACCGCATAGGCAGACGGTGTCCTGGTACTGTTTTGGTTATGTCCTCTTGGTTTTAAGCCAACTGCCTTTAAAGTTTTGTCTCGGCTGGGGCAACACTGTAGTGAGCCTGTGGAATAGCCAGTCCTCTTTTCTGTGTGTGTTCCTGCAGGAATACCTCAACAGCATTCTGCAGCATGCCAAGGATTTCAAAGAATATCACAGATCGGTCACAGGCAAAATCCAGAAACTCACGAAGGCTGTGGCCACGTACCACGCCAACACGGAGAGGGAACAGAAGAAGGAAAACGAAAGGATTGAGAAAGAGAGAATGCGGAGGCTCATGGTAAAGTCCTGCCTTCGTGACGTTGTGTCCCTTTGTGTGTGCTTCGGGTGTGACAGACACCAGGGATCGATGACCCTGTGTTCTGCTGAGGCGGTTGACTGCTCGAGTTAGCGTCGGGACGGACAGAAAGAACGGGCTTGGGTTTGGGCGTCCAAGAGACCTGGTCTGAGACCTTTGCCTCTTCATTCCACCAGTGATCAGAAGACCTTAGGCTGGTTAGCTGGTGGCTCTGTGTTCTCCCCAGAAAAGGGAGGGGGCACCGACTCCAGGTTCGAGAGTGACCGATGTGATCCCTGTCCTCTGTCCCACCCTTTGTGTCTGGCTATTCAGAGGCGATTCTCCAGCTGGGCAGATATTGGCAGGCACTGCTTTAGGTACCTGGCCACAGGAGTAAGAAGCGTGCAGTCCCTACCCTCACGGCTGCCCCCACTGGCCCTAGAAAGGCAGGTGCCCAGGCGGAACCAACTAGATCATTTTGGATGGTGTGAAGTACACTGACAAGAAAGAGGCAGGACGAGGGAGTGGGGGTTTATGGGGTGTTCTGGGAGGGTGGGCATGACTCCCTGGATGAAGTGCCTCCCAGGGATGGAGGAACCAAGGTTAAGAGCCTGAAGTGGCAGAAAGCCAAGTGCGAGGCACAGCAGGCAGCCCTTAGTATAGCGTGGTGAGGGCACGAGTGATGCCAGAGTCCCTAGGGCAGTCCTGTTGGGTCTTGCAGGCCATGAGGAAGGCTTTAGATTTAATTCTGAGCGTGAGTGGGAGCCACAGGAGGCTGTAATCTGGGGGTGACACGATCAGGTTTATTATCAGAAAACCAGGAGGGGCTTGCTGCACGCGTCTGTGACGGTAAAATGGCCCAGACCAGAGAGAGTGTTGGATTTGGGGTGTATCTGTGGACACAGGGGCCAAGACTTGCTGTTGGCCTTTTCAGATGACCTCTGGCAGAAGCAGGTCTGTCTGGCAGGCCCCCTCAGGGTCCGCCCTGGGTAGAGGTTGAGGAAATACTGAAGGGGGAGGCGATAGCTACGTGGAGGGTGTGTATGCAGCACGGCCGTGGTGGAGGCCCAACACTCCCTTAGTGTGGGCTGGTTGCCGGTTAGCAACCCCCAGTGGCCTTCTTGACCCCGGGTTCCCTGCCGTGGGCGCTAATGGACAAGCATGTGTCTCTTGCAAGCAAACACCATAACCTTGCCGTTTTGCAGGCTGAAGATGAGGAGGGCTACCGCAAGCTCATCGACCAGAAAAAGGACAAACGCCTGGCCTACCTCTTGCAGCAGACGGACGAGTACGTGGCGAACCTCACAGAGCTGGTGCGGCAGCACAAGGCTGCCCAGGTCGCCAAGGAGAAAAAGAAGAAAAAGAAAAAGAAGGTGCGCTGGGACCCCGCCCCGTGCCTGCCCTCTTGATGGGACCCGAGCAGCCGTCTTGGTGCGGGTGCCGCTGCCTCCCCAGGCAGGGAGTGACCGTGTCTCTCTCTTTACTTCCAGAAGGCAGAAAACGCAGAAGGACAGACGCCTGCAATCGGACCTGATGGCGAGGTGAGGAATCAGGGGCTTCCTGGAAATGCCAGCCCAGCCCTGGGAGCTTCGATCTATTTCCTCCTTTACATTTTTATAGCTGTTTAAAGCTCACCAGAGCTGTATGTGACAGTGGTAAGAATCCACATCTGTCCCCTGCCACGTCCCACCCCTCCTCAACCCCACCCCCAGGAGGGTATGTGGTTAACTCCTGGGTATGTTTGCTTCCAGACTTTTTGTTTTGCACATGCCATTGTTTTTCAGTTTTCACTCTCTCATAATTACAGGCCACAGGATTCCTGCCTAGTCCTCACCTGGGTTCCCTGTTTCCACACACCACTTTTTCCAAAACCGTTTGGGAGATGCAGACAGGACAGCCCTTTACCCCCCACTATATTTCCTAAAAACAAGGTCTGTCTTTTCCATGGATGCAATAATACTATGATCAGATCCACAGCTCTTGTTAAGGTTTGGCCAGCTGTCCCTTTAGTGTCCTTCACTGCGACTCCGTGGCCGAGCGTCTCATTTAGTGACGGTCTGTCTGGTTTCCTTGGATCTTGAACAGCTCCTCACTTCTTCTTAGCCTTTTCTGACCTTGGCATTTCTGAAGAGAACAAGCCAAGTATTTCCTATAATGGCTTTTAATTTGGGTTTGACTTACTATTTCCCTTTTGGTTAGATTCAGGTTATGTGTCCTTGGCAACAAGACCCAGAAGTGACGCTGTGTTCTTCTCCGTGCGTCACGTCGAGAGTGCATGGCGTAGACTTCTTCAGTCACTGGTGACATTGACCTTGATCCCTTGGTGTCTGCCAGGGCATCTCTGCTGAAAAGTTACTGTTTCTCATTTTGTGATTATTAAGTACCTTCTGGGGAGGTACTGGAGGCTCTTTAAACATATTTTAACTCCTCAAACTTCTACCCACTAGCTTCTGTATCCTGTATCCTTAATGATCTCCGCCTGTATCCGTTTTTGCCACGATGGTTACGATATGGTGATTTCCTGCTCCCCCCCTCCACCCTGATTTCTTCTGCATTTTGTAGATGACTTTCTACAGGAAGGAAAAGCTTTTTGTCTTCTTTCCTCTGTGGCTCTTGGAACAGTTTGCCAACCCCTGGTACCAACTCATAGGATTCTGTTTTAGTTTAATCCTTACGGTCATTATCTTGAAGTTCAAATTGTTTGAATTTGGGCCAGTAGGAGCCCCTTCAGATTGGCTCATGTATCTTTTGAGGGCTTCCTTACTTCTTGCACACTGAAATGGCCCAAGTTCATCTTCTGCTTTCTCTGCCTAAACCCTGGAAGTCAGTCATTTCTCCACGGTGCCTTGGTTCTTTTTACCAGAGAAGAATATGTAAAAAAACAAGATCTCTCTTTCTTTCTCTGTCTCTATTTCTGTTTATTCTATACGTAAGTAAGGTAAGTTGGCAAGCTCTACGCCCAAGTGTGGCTTGAACTCATGATCCTGAGATCAAGAGTCGCATGCTCTACTAACTGAGCCAGTTAGGCGGCCATCAAGATCTCTCTTTAGATGTGATTATTGGTACAGGTTGTCATTGCTTCTAGGCCTTCTTAGCGAAAAGATCTAGGAAATCAGTTTATGTCTGCATCACTAGTTCTATATATTCAGAACCTTCAGTTCACATGGATACTTCTGTGTATAATCCTTCTCTCTTTCCATACTGTAACAGCCTGAAACCTGGCTTCCATTAGCCATGCTCTATTTCCTTATTTGCTCAGTCTTAGAACATACAGGAAGTAATTCAGAATTGCTAACTTGCACCCTTCTGCAAAGGAAGCCTCCTGGCTACTTTAGTTTGTGTTTGGAGCTATTCAGCCTGAAATTGTGCGCTTCTAATACTGCATTTGAAAGTTACGTGGAGGGGACGTCTGAGTGGCTTGGTCAGTTGAGCATCAAACTCGATACTGGCTCAGGTCATGATCCCAGGGTCATGAGATCAAGCCCCACGTTGGGCTCCGCGTTGGTCTTGGAGCCTGCTTGAGATTCTCTCCCTCCCTCTCTCCTCCTCTCTCCCTCTCTCTCCTGCTCTGCGCCACCCCACACCGAAAGTTACTTGGATTAGTTTTTCTCTGTGCTCCCATTAGTGTGGGTTCCCCCATCCTTGTTGGTTTTACTTATTTACTCATCATTTATTTTGTATGTGAAACGTGACTAGCCTGCTTCTAAAAGTCAGAACTGTGCAAAGTGGCCCACTCAGGGAGGGGCTGCTGTCCCCACGCACCGTTTTTTCTACCACATTCCTACCCGCCTCCCAAAAGCAGCCATTCTCACTCAGTACTCTCATTTGGGAGAAGGACGTTTAAAAGGGACAGACCTTTAAAAGGGACAGACGTAAATAAGAGGCGTTTCCTTTCCCGCCGCCCGCCCCCACGCCCTCCTCACTCCCACCTCCCAGAGGAAAAGTGTGAGTAAGCGTTGGGGTGTTGGCTCTGGGGCCTTTTCTGTATGTGAGCCACCAGATGGTTTTCTTTTTCCAGCTTTGCATTCTGTCTCTGACGTCTTCCCACATTAGCTCACACACGCTCTCCTTATTCTTTGCGGTGTTGCCGAAATGTAGTATTTCTTGCAGAAAATACCTAAATGGTTTGAAGAGAAGCAGAAGCCCCTGTGGCACCTGCTCTCACAAGCCTGCATGTTGAGCCCTGGTTGGTATTCCCTGCACTTCCAGGAATCTTTATGCCTGTGTCCTTTTTTGGGTTGTTGTAAGACCACTTGGGGCAATCTGGACATTAAGCTAGACTCTTTCCATTTAGCAGAGTGTCTTGGGCCACTGTCCATATCAGGCCATTAATTCTGTTTTAATTTTATCATTTCGATGAATTGGAATCTCATTCAGCTTTCAGACTGGTAGTTTAGTTCTCTTCCTATTCGTAGCTGTCTGGAAGGTCCTGCACTGCTTGGTCCTGATGTACCACCCCCTGCTCCTTCCTTACTGGTGGCTCTTCCCCATGTTCCCTTACTCCTGTGACACACGCTGTTGTGAAGAGCCCTCTTGTACGGTACCTTCTGATGCTCTCTCCTGGGCAGCTTGGCCTGCCCTTACAAAACACCATGGCCTGGCTGGCTTAAATAGCAGACTTATGTTCTCACGGTTCTAGAGGCGGTAAATCCAAGATCAAAGTGCAGCAAGGTCGGTTCCTGGTGGGGCTCTCTTCCTGGCTTATAGATGGCTGCCTTCTTGCTGTGTCCCCATATGAGGCGAGAGAGCAAGCTTTGCTGTCTCTTACGGGGGCACTGTCCCATCTTGAAGGTCCCACCCTTGTGACCTCAGGGAACCCTCATTACCCCCCAAAGGCCACATCTCCATGTAGAGCCACACTGGAAAGTTGGGGCTTCAGCATTCGAATTCTTGGGGGCAAGGTGGGGGGGACACCATTCAGTCCATAGCAGATGCATACTTTTTCCCGTAGGCCAGATTCCTGATGGGAGTGACTGGCAATGAACTCAGATACATATTTACTTCATGAGATTTTATCTTAAATGTTATATTGAAATTTTGAGAACATGGGCTGGCATTTTACTACGGCAGAAAGCCTTCGTAAGGCCATGTGGGGCATTCAGGGGAAAAAGTCCTAGGGCAGAAAAGTGCAGTAAAGGGAGTTCTGTTGGGTAACCTGTGGCCGCGCCTCCTATTTGCTTACAGTAGCATCACTCAGTGGTGACCGTGACTTGTGCTTGATCTCAGCCAGTGGTTCTCAGCCTCGGCACATGTGAATTGCCTGGGAGCTTTTTAAAAAGTCCCAGAGCAGTTGAATCAGAATTTGGGGGTCGGGAGAAGTGCAGGCGTCAGCCCTGTTAGCCACCCCTGGGGAGCATTTGGGGGGTGAAAGTCACTGATTGGGACTGATGCAGGCAGTCCGCAGAGCCTATTCATGTGACAGGTGGTTACTGTCACCTTCCATGGCGGGCAGCTTTGAGGGGGAGATTGGTCGCAGTCTCTACCTAGAAAGCTCATCTCTACCTAGAGTGTGGGCCATGTTGACGGTGAGTGTGACACTTAGAGGGGCCGAGGGGGACGGGGATCAGTTCCTGATGCAAACAAAAGTTTAAACAAGAACCTCCTCTCCTCCTGGAGGTTTTCTCCAGGAAATTCGAAGGAGCAAATGGAGGGGGGAAATGTTCTTCCAATGTTGACATCTCAAAATGAGAAACTGAGAAATTCCGTATTTGTTGGTAAGAGGAAGGTAGTTGTTTTGTTTTTCAAATATTCTAGTTAGCTGTTTAACAGAAAAGGATGAGGATATTTGAGGAGGTCTACAAAGGTAGTATCAGTTGAAAGAATCAAGGGCCAGAAGAATGCGAATAATGTAGTCATTTGTGTATAAAGGGAGAGAAATGAATCGTTGTGTCTTCTGTAAGGGTTGTGTGTCTGTAAGGGTGCATGAGAAACAGACACCGGTAGGCACCTGTGCAGAGAGCTGTCAGATGGGGCCGGGGGGGGAGAATGGGGGTGGGGGCGGGTCCACACCTCGTACCCTTGTGGATTTTGAACTACGTGAATGTATTATGTATCTGAAAATGAAATACCGTGAGGAAGCAGCAGTCATCCGGTGATTCTGTGTTATTACTGGATTATTCATATGTCATTAATCCATTTTCACAACCAGTGGCCATGTTTGGTGCCATTTTGGGGGGCATGGAGTTGGGAGGGCGCTTCCCCAGTTGGCCCTAGTTGGCAGAAGCCTGAGGTACGGATACCACGGAATCTCCGGTTACACATGTGACTCTTTTTCAGCCTCTGGATGAGACCAGCCAAATGAGTGACCTCCCGGTAAAAGTTATCCATGTCGAGAGCGGGAAGATCCTCACGGGCACAGATGCCCCCAAAGCAGGGCAGCTAGAGGCCTGGCTTGAGATGAACCCCGGGTGAGTGGGGCCTCACTTTCAGATGCAGCCAGGGGTCCTGAGCTGGCCTCGTTCCAGGGGCACTGGCAGCTGGGGGGTGATTTTGCTTTCCTTTAGAAACAAGCCAGTTTGTTGAGGAAAGTAAATCCTATGGGTTCTAGGGAGATGTATATTAAATCATGACTGTTTTTTCTAGGTATGAAGTAGCTCCAAGATCTGATAGTGAAGAAAGTGGCTCAGAAGAAGAGGAGGAGGTAAGAGTCCATTTCCTGGCCGTCATGGCTCTCGGTGCTTTGTCGTGGTAACTTTCACACCTTGGGCATCCGTCACCCCTTTGCATTGTGATCCTTTCCTGCTCTGGGTGGGCACTGCGTGGGGCAGGAAGCAGGCCCAGGGCAGCTGAGGCCCCAGTCTTGGCTGAAACTTGGGGCTTTAGAGCTGCACTTTCTAGTAGGGTAGCCCCTAGCCACATGTGACTCTTTTAATCTTAAATTAATCAAATTAAATAGAATTTAAAACTCCCCATCCTCAACTGTACCAGCCGCCTTTCAAGTGCTCAACATTTGAAACTCCGCCCTCCAGAAAGATCCGTGCGAAGTTGTGGTCATTAGATTGTGTACGTTATCGCCCATTATAATTCCTTCTTTGGAAACATAAATGATTGCATTTATTGTGTAAATTCTCTGAGTCATTTAATTATGCCATGTTGAGGTGATATTTCCTTGGTTGCCAAAGCTGTAAACGGAGAGCCTCATTCCTCTGTCCGTTCCAGATTGCCTCCTTGGGAAGGATAACTCAGGGAACGGTTTCATAAGGGGGCGTCTCCATCATTAGCATCCAGATGGGGGCTCTCTGTCACTCCCCCTTCACTTGTGGCTTAAAGTATCTTAAAAGGCTTTTTCAGGGCCTTAAAAAGCTTTGCCACCTTTTCACAGGCGTTTCTTTGATTGCTGTTACAGTGGAGCGTTTTGTTCAAGTTAACTAACCATTCTGATTTTTTCTGTGAATGTTTTGCATCGTTTGCCCATTTCTAATCAGTTACAAGTGGTTTTTTTACTGATTTTTAAAGCGCTCTTCAAATATTTCCCCCAACCTGAAATCCGCATAGTATTCACCTATAATCTTATGTTTTGTCCTGTTTTCACTCTCCTTCTTGCCACTTGAGGTATCCGGGGTTTATTGTGTGTAGGGCCTGGGACGGCGCTCCCTCCCTACCCTTAAGAGGAATGCTGCGATTCAGTGATTTGTAGTAAATTTATAGACTTGTGTATTCACTACCACACAACAATCTTAGAATGTCCTATAATCCACAAAATCCCCTTCCTCCTGGTTTACAGTTTGTTCTGACTACTTCCTACAGCTCTAGGAAACTGCTGATTGACTTTCTGTCTCTGTAGATGTTGCCTTTTCTGCATATTTCATATAAATGGAGTCCAGTAACATGTAGCATTTTGTATCTGGCTTCTTTCAGCTAAAATGTTTTTGAGGCTCATCCACGTTGTTTGTGTATCAAGAGGTCATTGCTATTTATTCCTGAGTTCTGTTCCATTGTATGGTGAACCCCACTTTATCCACTCACCAACTGATGAGCAATTGTGTTGTTTCCGTTTTTTGCTGTTATGAGTAATGTTGCTATAAACACTTCATACGTTTCCATACGTGTCTTTGTGTGGACATATGGTTTCATTTCTCTTGGGTAGATACCTGGGAGTGGGATTGCTGGGTCATATGGTAAGTTTATGTTTGCCTTTCTAAGAAACTGCCAAACTGTTTTCTGAAGTGGTTATACCATTTCACCGGTTCCAGTTTCTCCATATTCTCGTCCACAATTGGTGTTATCTGTCCTTTTGATTATATCCATCCTGGTGGGTGTATAGCAGTATCTCACTGTGGCTTTAATTTGCATTTTCCTAGTAACTAATAATGTTGAGCATTTTTTTCATATGTTTATGCACCATTCATGTATCTTCTTTGGTTGAACGTCTATTCACATTCCTTGCCCGTTATTAATTTGTTGTTTGTTGTCTCATCATTGAGTTGAATTCTTTATAAGAATTCTTTATATATTTTTGGTACATGTTCCTTATCAAATATGTAATTTACAATATCTTCTGCCAGTTCCCTAGTCAGTTTGCCTTTTTTTTTTTTTTAAGTTTATTTATTTATTTATTTATTTTACGTTTATTTATTTTTGAGACAGAGAGAGACAGAGCATGAATGGGGGAGGGTCACAGAGAGAGGGAGACACAGAATCCGAAACAGGCTCCAGGCTCTTGAGCTGTGAGCACAGAGCCCGACGCGGGGCTCGAACTCACGGACTGCGACATCATGACCTGAGCCGAAGTCGGTCGCCCAACCGACTGAGCCACCCAGGCGCCCCTAAGTTTATTTGTTTTGTGAGAGACAGAGCGTGAGCAGGGTACGGGCAGAGAGACAGGAGAGGAAGAATCTACTGTCTGCGTAGAGCCTGATGTGGGCTCAAACTCAAAAACCGTGAGATCATGACCTGAGCCAAAACCAAGATTGAAATGCTTAACCAAGACTGAGCCACCCAGACACTCCAGTTTGCCTCCACCCACCCCTGGTAGTGTTTCTTCAGATGCAAAATTTTTTAATTGTAATGAAACCCAGTTTATCAAATTTTTTTGTTCACGCATTGGTCTTTTGGTGTTACATCTAAGAACTCTCTGAAGTCACAAAGACTTTTCTTCTATGTTTTCTTCTAAAAGTTTTGTAATTGAGGCTCTTACATTTAAGGTCATGGTTGAATTGACTGCCACCTGTGGTCTGAGATACAGGTCTAAGATTTTTTTTTTTTGCATATGGATATCCATTTTATCTGGCACCATTTGTTGAAAAGACCACTCTTTTCTTCTTTGGTTAGTCTGTGGGAAATCAGTTGACCATAAATTAAGGGTTTTTCTGCCTCTCATTTCTTTTCTATCAATCTTCATGTCTTTGTGTGACTACCACTTTACCTTGATAATTGTAGCTTATAGTAAGTGTTATTCCTTCACTTTTGTGACTTTGATTGTCTCTTCTAGATCCTTTAGGTTCCTATATAAATTTTAGGGTCAGCTCGTCAGTTACTACAAAAATGCTTGCTAGTTTTTTGTCTTTTTTTTTTAATAAAATTATCCTGGATTTTTTAAGTTTGTTTATTATAAGAGAGACAGAGATAGCACAAGTGGAGGAGTAACAGAGAGAAAGGGAGAGAGAATCCCAAGCAGGCTCCACACTGCCAGCGCAGAGCCTGATGCAGGGCTCAACCATGAACCTGTGAGATCATGACCTCAGCTGAAACCAAGAGTCAGACGTTTAACCAACTGAGCCACCCGGGCACCCAGGGGATTTTTTTTTTTTTTTTTTTTTTTTTTTAAGTTTATTTAGTTTGAGAGAGACCGTGGGCATGCACGTGACCAGAGGTGGGGCTGAGAGAAAGGGAGAGAGAGAATCCCGAGCAGCAGAGTCCAAAGCAATGCTTTGGACCTCACAGGAACTATGAGGTTATGAGCTGTCAGCACAGAGCCTTATGGGGGGCTAAACTCACGAACTGTGAGATCATGATCTGAGCTGAAGTCGGATGCTTAACCAACTGAGCCACCCAGGCGTGCCCCATTTTGTCTCATATTTTTTATCTTTTAAGTTGGTTGTCTGATTTTCGTTTCTTACCTATTAATATGATTTATTATGTAAGTTAATTTTTAGATAGTATACCAACCTTGCTTTCCTAGGATAAGTCCTACTTTGTCCTGTTGTATAATCTTTCCTGTGTATCGCAGTGGGGCTACTATTTTGTTGAGGACTTATGGGTCTATATTCATGGGATATTAGTCTATAGTTACCTGTGACATTTTTGTCTCGCTTTGTAGTTAACATTGGCCTCAGAATGGATTGAAAAATGTTCTCCTGTACTTTCTGGAAGAGTTCATGAAAGTTTGATATCCTTAATCTTAACATATTTGGTAGATTCACTGCTGAAGCCATCTGGACTTGGCCTTTTCATTGTGAGAAGATTTTTATTTACTGATACAGTTAGCTGTTAAAGATTTTTTTTTTTTTCCCAAATTTTTCCATTTCTTGACTCAGTTTCAGAAATTTATGTCCTTATAGTATTTCTGTGGTTTCATAGTGATCTCTTTTTCATTGCTCATTTTGGTGATTCAGTAATTTGTCTTTCATTTTTTGGTAGTCAAAGTTTAGTTTACTCATTTGAGACTTGTTTTCCTGGTATACTTGTTTAAAGTTACATTCCCTTTAGGTACTGCTGAAATTACAGCCGGTAAATTTTGATATGTTGTTTCTGTTTTTATTCAGTTCAAAGTATTTCCTAATTTCCCTTGTGATTTTTTTTTTTTTTTAATTTTTTTTAAATGTTTTTATTTATTTTTGTGACTGAGAGAGACAGAACATGAGCAGGGGAGGGGCAGAGAGAGAGGGAGACACAGAATCTGAAGCAGGCTCCTGGCTCTGAATTGTCAGCACAGAGCTGGATGCAGGGCTGGAATTCACGAACCATGAGATCATGACCTGAGCTGAAGTTGGATCCTTAACTGACTGAGCCACTCAGGTGCCCCAAGAGTTTTTCTGTTTTTGTTCTCTAATTTAATTTTCTCGTGGTAGGAGCACACGCCTGGGTGGTTCAGTCATTTGAGTGTCTGACTCTTGATTTCGGCTCAGGTCATGATCCCAGGGTTGTGGGATCAAGTCCCATGTCAGACTCCATGCTGAGTGTGGAGCTGCTTATAATTCTCTCTCCCTCTGCTCCTCTCCCCTGCTTGTGTGCATGCACGAGCCGCCCCCCCCCCCCGATAAATACATAATAATAAAATAAAATAATTTTCTCATGGTGTAAGATTACTTTGTATGATTTTTCTTTCAAATTTACAGAGACTCATTTTATGGCTCAGCATCCTATGGAATGTTTCATGTTCACTTGAAAAAGGATTCTGCATTTTTTTGGGCGTAGTGCTCTGTAAATGAGAGTTCATTTGGTGGATAGTGTTGTTCAGGTCCCGTATATCCTTGCTGACTTTTGTTTAGTTGTTATGATGTTGTTGAGGATGAAATGGGAAAATCTCTGTTTTGTTGAATTGTTCTCCTTTAAATTCTGTCAGATTTGCTTCATGTATTTTCACGTTCTATTGATAGATATACTTAGTTGTTCTGTCTTCCTGATATATGTGATATTTTATCATTATTGAATATCTGTCCTTGTCCCCAGTAATATTTATTTTGAAGTCTGTTTTGTCCAATGTTAGTATAGTCCCTCCAGCTTTCTTATGGTTACTGCTTGTTTGTGTGGTCTATGGTTATCCATTCTTTTACTTTAAACCTGTCTGTTCATTTGAATCTGAGAGAGCAGGTAGCTAGATCTTGCTTTTTAGATCTAGTGTGACAGTGCCTGCCTTTTTTTTTTTTTTTTTTTAATTTTTTTTTCAACGTTTATTTATTTTTTGGGGGACAGAGAGAGACAGAGCATGAATGGGGGAGGGGCAGAGAGAGAGGGAGACACAGAATCGGAAACAGGCTCCAAGCCATCAGCCCAGAGCCCGACGCGGGGCTTGAACTCACGGACCGCGAGATCGTGACCTGGCTGAAGTCGGACGCTCAACCGACTGCGCCACCCAGGCGCCCCAGTGCCTGCCTTTTGATTGAATTTTTAGACCAGTCACATTTAATGTAATTATCAATATGACTGTGTTTACATTTGCCATTTGGCTATTTCTTTTCTTGGTCTTAGGTCTTTTTGTGTTTCTCTGTGCCTCTTTTTGCTGCCTTTTGTGTTCAATATTTTTTATTGTACCGTTTAATTTCTTCTGTAGATTTCAGTTGTCACTGTCCCTTTTTAGTTATTTGTTTTGTAGTAGCCCTGGGGATTACAAAATGCATCTTAATTTATCATAGTATATTTCAGATTAATACCATCTCCATTCTGGTAAAATAGAGAAATTTACGTTCCAATGTAGCTCTATTTGCCACCCTTCCTTCCTGCTCTGTTGTCACATATGTTACACCTGCATATGCTCTAAGCCCTACAATGCAGGCTTCTAATTCATACTGCATGGAATCTTATGATTTGGTCTGAATAAGTTAGTAGAGAAGAAATAAAGGAAAATGTATTTATAGAGTCTTTTTATATTGATCCATGTATTTACCATTTTTAATGCTCTTTATTTCTTGGGGTTTGAGTTACAGTCTGTTAGCAACCAATTCCCTCAGCCTTGGTAGATCTGGGAGTATGATTTCTGAAGCTTTGACTTTGGAAGGATAGTTTAGTTGGACACAGATTTCTTTGTTGACAGCCTTTTTCCTTGTGCACGTGTCATTGCACTACTTTCTGGTCTCTGTCTCAAATGAGAATTTAACCACTAATTGTAAAGACGCTCCTCTGTACTTGATGGTTCGTTTTTCTCTTTCTTGCTTTCAGTATTGTTTGTCCTTGGCTTTTTTTTTAGCAGATTGATGGTGAACTCTCTTTATATTTTTTCTCCTTAGTGTTTGTTCAGCTTCTTGGCTGGGTAGTTTCCACGGAAATCTTTAGTAAAAGGCGAAAGATTTATACAGTCTGAAGAGAAACCAGAGTATTTGCTGGGTAGTTTCGTGTTTTTCATCCAATTTGGGGCTTGCTGTCTTTTATTGAGATTCTGTATTTGTTGACTTATTGTGCTTAAAGATGGTTTCCCATGGTTCTTTGAACATATTTGTAATAATAATTGCTTCACAGATTATATGCTAAGTTCAACATCTGGGGAAAGAGACAGGTTCATTTGCTTTTTCACTGAATACTGTAATCACCCTTTCCTCTTTCGCTTGTCTTCTAATGTTTAGTGGAAAGCTATTTTTAGCTACGCTGTATTCTGACTCCCACCCCTGGGTGGTGGTTTTTGGTGGTGGTGTTTGTTTAGTAACTTACTTGGGCTAAATCTGTGGAATTCTTGCTCTGGTGGCGTGTGCTACCTTTGGTGTCTCTGCTCAGCTTATTTTTTTGTTTTCTCATTTTCATTTTTAATTCTGGCTTTCTAGGAATAGGCCATGTTCCTTTGTAACTTAGTAGTTATCCAGTGATTAGGCAGTGATTGTGCTCGGACCTCTTGAGCCAATAATACAGCCTCTGTCTCTGGCAGATGGATAGAATGTATAAAGGAACACATTCCAGGTTCAGGCCATTTTCAGGTCCACCCTGGCTTTTACTTTCTGTGGGGTCCTTTGGCGTTTTCTGTGCACCTGGTCACGGGCTCAGCCCGTGATGCGCTTTCCCAACCAAAGTAGAAAAGCTGGCAAACAACCCCACTTTATTTCAGCAGTGCCAGTGGCTGGTAGGGGCAGTGCCCCCCGCTACGAAATGACCGCGTCCCCATCAGACTCAGCTGCCGGTGCTGTTGGCCTGGCCGCCCTGGCAGAACCTTCAACATGGAGCTGGGGGACGGAGAGATGGAAGCGGACCCAAGTGAGAATGCTACCGTCTCCCACTCTTCTTACCCGACGTTCAGCGGTTTCTCAAGCATTAATACTTCTCAGGCCCCCAGAGCTCCGAAATGGTTGCTCTTGCCAATTTTGTTCAGCTTTGAAGATGGTTTTCCAGGAGCGAATTTGTGGACTTCCTCCCTCAGACTTAGCTGGAGGTCCCACCCCTATTTTAATTCCAGACATAGTATGTCAGCTAGGAAAAGTCTGTACCAATTATGATTTTTTTTGACCCAAAATGTTTGTGCTATTATCACCTGTTCATTATTCCGAGTGATTTATAAAGTTATTTTGCATTCTCCAGGGGACATCCCACGGGATTTTGATTGGAATTAATTAGTAGATTCATCACAGATACCTTTTAGTTTTATCGCAGTCCCATTGTACATAAAGACAATTATCTACTGGCACTTTGTCTGATTTACCAGGGAATACAAGAATGGTTTCACATGGGGAAGTACATTCGTGTGTGTTTTGTCAATATGTCACACAAAATCCCTTTATCACGTCCTCCGTAAAGGCTGAAAAATCCCAGTAATGAAGAGTAACTGATTTATTATTATACCTAACTTATAAGTTCATAGAAAACTGCTTGGTAAACTAGGATGCCTATTATCAACAGCATTATTTGACCTAGCGCAGACGTTTTAGCCATGTCGATAAAGCCTAAAGTAAGTCAGGAGCAATAATGTCGAAAATTTGCTATCGAGTGTTTAATACTTAGAAAAATCCAAGAGAAGCAAATCAAAAATGGCTTTGAGTATCAGGTCGGGCAAGGAATAAGCTTGGTAGTATGCATTTTGTGATGGGAAGGCACGGTGCAGGAGGAATCTACTCTCCTAGTAACAAGAATCCAGAGTCCCTTGAGGTAGCCTTAAAGAGAAGTGTCTGTATTCTGCTAGGAAAACTAAAAATCATAGCACTGAGGAGAAGAGCAAAGAGGAGGCATGACACATTCTGGGATAGTAAGAGGGCATGGAAACAGCGCCTGCTCCCAAAAGCATTCTCCCCCTGGGAGCCCTCTGCCTGTCCCTGTGGGGTGGCCTGAGGTGACGTGGGCTTGTGTCTTGGTAGGAGGAGGAAGAGGAACAGCCGCAGCCAGCACAGCCTCCCACCCTGCCTGTTGAGGAGAAGAAGAAGATTCCAGATCCAGACAGCGATGACGTCTCGGAGGTAGACGCCCGGCACATCATTGAGTAAGGCATCCCTCCCCAGCCTCCTACTCTGCCAGCCCCCTTTTCAGGGTGGCAGCAGAGGGCTGTCAGGACTCCCGCCTCTCTACGGACGGCCCTCCCTGCTGTCCAGCCCGCAGACAGCAGACATTAGGGACTGTAAACAGACCAAGTGGATTTACTTCGGATTTCAGTCACTTTCATAGGCATTGAATAGTCAGTCTATCCATTGACATGGTTCATCTTGTGCTTAAGAGGTAGTTAGTTGTACAACAACAGCCACCTCAGGCTGGGTCCCCAGGCCGCCTTCCCCACCCCACCCCCTCCCTGGAGGAGACTATTTCCAGCGTCGTGTGTTTTCAGAGACAGTTCGTGCAGCAGCAAGCAAAATGTGTGCATGTGTTTCTTTTTACTGGTACACGTGTATCTATCCAGGCCCACTTTTCTGCCCATGGCTTTTTTCACTGAAAGTTTTCTCTCAGAGGTGACACTGTGTCTGTACGCAGTGTCATCAGTGACGTTGTGTGTTACATCTTCACGTGTTAGCCCGTCCCTAGTGGTGGGCATTCATGTTATTTCTCATCTTTTGCCCTTAGAAGCACAAGTACAGTTAATATATCAATGTAGTTGTTGCTTATGGTACGCAATTAACGGATGCTTTTGAAAAGAAACTGAGAACTGAGAGTTGTGTACGCTCTAAATATGACAAACATTCATCTAGAGCAAACATGCAGTCCTTTGAAATCCTTAGAGAAATAGGGAAAAGCCCACTAAGCTCACTGACAGATTCTTAAGGAGATAGAAAACCAGAAACCACAGCACACTATAAAACAGTGTGACAGAAGTCGGATCACGTGTGTCTGTCACATTCATAAAACGTAATAGTTTCAAATCCCTTTTTAGGAGCATCTGGGTGGCTCAGTTGATTAAGCGTCTGACTCTTGATTTTGGCTGAGGTCATGATCTCACGGTTTGTGAGTTCGAGCCCTGCGGTGGACTCCGCGCTGACCGTGCGGAGCCTGATTGGGACTCACTGTCTCCCCCTCTCTCTCCCCCTCTCTCCCCCTCTCTCCCTCTCTCTCCCTCTCTCTCCCTCTCTCTTCCTCTCTCTCCCCCTCTCTCCCTCTCTCTCCCTCTCTATCTGCTCTTCCCCCGCACATGCGTGTGCTTACGTGTACTCTCTTGCCCTCTCTAAATAAAAAATAAGATCACTTTTTAAAAGAATTCCAGGTTAGATCATAAAACAGCCACAGTGTAAATGATTCTGGTCTTGTGTGAGGCTGTTCAGTGTGTGCTTTCATTTTAGCCTCACGAGTGCTCAGTAGAGAGAATGGGCTGGAGGACGGGCCTCTGGCTGAATGATGCACTCTTTCTGTGTTGTGGCAGTGACTTGATTCCTGTTCCGGGAATGTGGGGTCGGGACCCACGGCCCCCGAGCCCAGTCTTGGGCCACCCTGGATTAGTAGCTGCTGCCTGGCCCTCCCTCAGACTGGCTGCACCTTGGCTTATGTGATGGCTGTCAGGCCGTGGGTCTTTGGGCAGGAAGCGTGTCGTCACAGGTGGGAATGTGTGTCCTCATGGTGTTTCCATCTTAACTCCCAGGAATGCCAAGCAAGATGTTGATGACGAGTACGGTGTGTCCCAGGCCCTGGCACGGGGCCTGCAGTCCTATTACGCCGTGGCCCATGCTGTCACCGAGAGAGTGGATAAGCAGTCGGCGCTCATGGTCAATGGTGTCCTTAAACAGTACCAGGTAAGGTCGGAGGGGCACATCCACACAGCACTCCTGGGGTTTCCAGGGTGTGGGTGGCTGCCGAAGTCATATTCCAGTCTTTGTCTCTGGACGTTCGCTCTTCCCCTCTGAACCTCCGTTTTCCTGATCTGTTAGCCTAGCCTCCAGGAAGAGTTGAAATTGTGCAATAAATCTGGATCTGCTGGGTGCTTAATGTATGCCGGGCAGAACAGGAGGCTGCTATCTGCTCTCTTCTAAGCGCTAAACAACCCTATTTAGTGCATGCTTCCGTCTCCGCATTTGGCGGACGTGGGGGGCAACCGAAGAACAGAGAGGTGCAGTGATTCCGCAGAATCACACAACTCGGGAGTGGCCAAGCCAGGACGGGCCCAGGCATGGGTGCACGGGCGCTCGGTGCATGTTCCCCAGAGCCCTGCGGTGAGGCAGTGAGGGCAGGGAGCTTCAGTGTCGGGAGCCGGTAGCCCTGCTTTCTGTTGGCCGTTCCAGGTAGAAACTTAGCTGTTCGGATGTGGACCAGAAAAAGAGATTTTGTAGACACATATCACCAGCATGGCAACCCTGTGATTTTGCAGGAGTGATTGCTGAGGATGAGGATAAGTAAGAAAGGACTGGGCTGATTGACAGCGAAATACCAAAAATCCCGATGACCACGGGTGGTTCATGGCCAGGACAGACTTGTGCCTGGCCGTGCCGAGTCTCTGAAGCCCGGGGAATGCTTTCGTACCCGACTCGGGCTTCAGTCCCGGCCGCTTGCCTCTCTCCATGCAGATCAAAGGCCTGGAGTGGCTGGTGTCTCTGTACAACAACAATCTGAACGGCATCCTGGCTGACGAGATGGGCCTGGGGAAGACCATCCAGACCATCGCCCTCATCACGTACCTCATGGAGCACAAGCGGATCAATGGGCCCTTTCTCATCATAGTACCTCTCTCGTAAGTGCTCTCGTCCCTGGGGGAGTCTGGGAGGGTCCAGCGGGAAGGCCACGCGGCTCGGGTTCACGTCACCTCATAGCTTCTTGAAAGACCCCCGTCTCCAAATACAGACCCATTCTGAGGGGACTTGGGGGGGGGGCACACAACTTAGCACCCAGCATCCTTCCTCTGGTTTCCAGGGGCAGGATGGGAGAAGAGTGGGTGATGGAGGGCCCGCCTGTCATCCCTATTGGGGCAGCTCTCACAAGATGACCTTGGAGTGCTCTTCAAGTCCACCAACCAGCACATTGCACACAAGGTGTTGCGGGAGCCAGACCGGCTCCCGCTAGCAGAGTGGACGAGAGCCATTTGAGGAAATATCACTACCTCTTCCTCCCCGGGGCACGGGGCCCTCTGGTCCACCTCCCTTCCTGGCTCTGGCAACCCCAGCACTTAGTGTGGTAGGCTCTGGGTCCTCCAACCGAGTCCCCAAGAGGCTCTTACTCACCACCTCTTGGCACTGCTGACCTCCTCCTCCCGGCAGGCAGCCATGTGGGGCCAAGATTCACCAGCTGCCCTGGGCTTCCGTCTTCCTAGGTCAGCACTGCCACAGCATGGTTCACCTGCCCCAGAGCTTTTCTAGAAGTCCTGGGGCTGGTTCTCATTGACCCCAGCTCCGGTTTCATGTCCTGCACCAAACCAGTCCCAGGCCAGGGGACGGTCCACCCTCATGTGGCCAGGCCTCTGTGTACACGCTTGGCCTGGCCCTGGAGGGAAACCCCCTGCCTTCCGCCAGCACTCAGCAGTGACCGCTTCATCCTCGAATCGGCTGTCCGGGCTGAGCGCTCAGGCGCCGATCCCACAGGAAATACCCTCCCGCTTTGAAGATGGCCAGGCTGCCAGAGGCCACGCAGCCACGGCTGGGGGTCCCAGAACTCTCCCAGCATCTGCTTGGGCAGGTTTATTTCTTCCTTTTGCTTTCCCTTCCTTGTACTCGTGTGAATTTGGCTGCGCTGCTGGAACAGAGCTGCACAGAAGGAGAACTGTTCGCACAGTGCGGCAGAAGGGCCCAGGCTGAGGACAGACGGCCTTGCCTCCCCTCCCCCGCGGTCAGACCCAACTTCTCAGCTTTCTGTTGCATTTCTCCATGTGCCGTCTCTCAGCCCACCAGGGACTGAAGTCCCCCCTTTTTGGGCCCCTCCCCCCAAGGTGTAAGGTGTGAGCTCATCTCTACCAGAGTGGTTCACCCCCACGTGCTGTCCTATAGCGTGGGTGTTTCGTTTTCATTTTAACATTACTTCATTTATAAATAGTTGCAAAATCAGAATAAAGATTTTCTGTATGCCTTTCACCCAGCTTCCCAAATCTTTGCAGCTCCAGGGCAGTTCTAAAGGCAGTGCTGGTCACGAATCTAGAGACCTCATTCACATGTTGTCTAATGTCCCCACCAACGACCCCTTTCTGGTCCAGGCTCCTACTTTTGTTGTTGTGTCTCCGCGACGTGTCTGTGACATTTCTGCAGTCCGTCTTCATCCTCGATGATGTCGACACTTGAATTCTGCTCGGGCGTTAGTAGGCTGTCCCTCAGACTTTGTTTGTGTTGGATGCCTGGCCCTGAAAGTCTGGTAAGAATCCCCGAGAAGGGATGCTGTGCCCTTTCTGGGGCCATGTTTCAGGAGGCACGAGAGATTGAGAGGCCCGGTCAAGGGAGAGGATAACTTTGGTCTCTGTTATGTGGTGCCTGCTGGTTTCCCTGTGTGATCCTAGGAGTTTTCCTTTGTAATTCAGAAGTCCCTGGGGGCGCCTGGGTGGCGCAGTCGGTTAAGCGTCCAACTTCAGCCAGGTCACGATCTCGCGGTCCGTGAGTTCGAGCCCCGCGTCGGGCTCTGGGCTGATGGCTCGGAGCCTGGAGCCTGTTTCCGATTCTGTGTCTCCCTCTCTCTCTGCCCCTCCCCCGTTCATGCTCTGTCTCTCTCTGTCCCAAAAATAAATAAACGTTGAAAAAAAAAAAAAAAAAAAGAAGTCCCTGGTGGGGAGGCATTTAGAGTCCATGGAAGTGTCCCATTTCTCATCACACTTTGCCCAGAGATTTCTGCATCCATCAGATGAGTCTGGGTTGAGACACCTACCCCAGCAGGAAGGGCTGATGGTGGTTTTCTTTCCAGTGCACCTCGCACACTGTGGGAGATCCACCGTGAGGAAGAACTGTACCTTCTCCATGTACTTACTGATGTGTATAACTTTTTTTAAATTTTTTAAAATGTTTGTTTATTTTTGAGAGATAGAACGTGAGCAGGGGAGGGGCAGAGAGAGAGGGAGACACAGAATCTGAAGCAGGCTCCAGGCTCGGAGCTGTCAGTACAGAGCCCAATACCGGGCTCAAACTCACGAACCATGAGATTGTGACCTGAGCCGGCCACTTAACCAACTAAGCCACCCAGGTGCCCTTGTTTTGTGTAACTCTTACCTGAAACTGGCAGAATGGAGACTTTATTTTCTTGGTCAGATTATTCCAGATTTGGCCTGTGGAGACCCTTCAGGTTGGTTCCCGTTTCCTTCCGACATGTCCCGGTCACGGTGTCATGCTTGGTATTGGCTTGAGAATCGTTTTAGCTTTCAAGAAAAGTTGCAGAGGTACTACTGAGAGCTCTGCATGCCCTCCCCCGGTTACCCTGTTGTGAATAACATCTCACGTGACTGGTACGTTTGTCACAAGTCAGGAGCTGGCACTGGCACATTACTGTTAACTCCAGTGTTTACGCCCCTCTCTCTACTTTTCTCCTGGCATCTGGCTGCTGTTCTAGGACCCCACACTGCAGTCAGTCTTCTCAGAGCCTTGGCCTTCTGTGGCCAGCAGGCACTTCTCACATTCCATGTTTCTGTTCATCTTGACGGTTTCAAGGAGGACAAGCCTGGTGATTTGTAGGATGTCCCTGAATCTGTCTGTCTGGTGATTTTTTTCATGCTTGGACAGGATGCTCGGTTTGGGGGCTAAAGAACACAGGGGTAAAGTGTCCCTGTCGTGACATCCTATCAGGGGCAGTTACTGTCACTGTGCCTTGTCACTGGTGATGTTGACCTTGATCACCAGGTTGAGGTCCTGTTTGTCAGGTGTCGACACTGTGAAGTTACACTTTCTTCCCCCTTCCATATTGTATTCTGGAATAGTCACTGAGCTCAGTGCCCATATAAACGAGCAATTAAGCTCCACCTCTTTGAGGGAGAAATAGCTCTGTAAATTCTTTAGAATTCTTATGTACAGAGGATGTATTTTTTCTCCCCATTTAATTTATTTAATCATTTTAACCACTTTTTTTTTTTTTTTTTAGCATTATTTATTTATTTTGAGAGACAGCGCGGCAGAGGGGCAGAGAGCGAGAGGGAGAGAAAAAATCCCAAGCAGGCTCTGCACTGTTAGCACGAAGCCCAACGTGGGGCTCCATCTCACAGACTGAAATCATGATCTGAGCAGAAATCAGGTGTCAGATGCTTGACCGACTGAGCCACCCAGGGGCCCCTACTTAATCGTTTTACGTCAGTGTGGACTCATGGGTACCGAATTTAGACCTTGGTCTATACAGCAGTAGTAGTTTATCTTGTGGCTCGGATCATTCCAGTTTTGACCGCGGGGAGCTTTCAGTTGGGGCTACGGTGTCCCTTTGATAGGCCCCCATCATTGGGGGTACCGAGGCATCTAGTTGTTTTTGGTACCCAAAGGTGCCCCCAGCTCAACTTGTATACTTCCGGCCTAAGGCCTAGAATCGGCCATTTTTTCTAAGAGGCCCCGGTTTCTCTTCTTAGAGGTCAGTATTAGAGATGAAGAGCTGGGTGCTGGGTGTGCCTGGTGCCCCCGAAGTGTCGTTGCTAGTGGGCCCTGTCAACGCACAGCTCTGGGCGATAAATATACGCGTTTATCTAACGTGATTTCTGTGTCTGGTCACGTCCAACGGCTGTCTCTGCCTCAGCCACAGAGCTCTTTCTGGGCTTTCTTACTTGTTCATCTGCAGTGTACGTGGATGGCTGTGTGTGCACGTACAGCAGTTTCCAGGTAGTTCATCTGTGCGAAGCAGCTTTACCAATTGGAGTACAGTGTTTAGATCCAGTTCCTTTTGTCTTGCGGCACAGTTTACTGTCAAAATAACTTTTCCCAAGGTTCTTTAAGTTGGCTTCAGCGAAGGGACACTGTGTGTTGATCTTCAGGCTTTTTACACCCACGTCCCACCCAGACAAGTGCCTGGTCGTTGGAATGACCTCTCCTCTGGGCCAGAAGAGCTCCTTTTGCCCTAGGGAGCTGTTTTAGACATTGAGCGTCCAGCTGTCACATCTACCCACTGAGACAAACGAGTTTGCTCGTCCTGCCTCCTTATCTTTTTTTTTTTTTTTTTCAACGTTTATTTATTTTTGGGACAGAGAGAGACAGAGCATGAACGGGGGAGGGGCAGAGAGAGAGGGAGACACAGAATCGGAAACAGGCTCCAGGCTCCGAGCCATCAGCCCAGAGCCCGACGCGGGGCTCGAACTCACGGACCGCGAGATCGTGACCTGGCTGAAGTCGGACGCTTAACTGACTGCGCCACCCAGGCGCCCCTCCTGCCTCCTTCTCGATCTCTGTCTCCCAGCCTATCTCCTCAGTCTTCCCTGCCCCCAGCTGTCTTGGCTCTTCCCCCCCCACTGCACACATTCCCCACACCTCAAGTTTTAGCTCTCAGCTTCTTTCTTGGTGCCTTGACTGTACACCGTTGCTCCATACAGTAGAATCCAGACTTGAGAAACTGGACCAGGGCAGTCTTGCTGATCCTCGGTAAGGGGTAACCTAGAGCCAAGCCATCTGAGGCAGGCCCAGTGGCCCCAAGATGCCAGGACCCACGCTTTGACAGTTTTTTTGCTCAGGACTTTTGCTTCTAGCCTTCTTACCTTATGGTTGCAAAATGGCTGCACTGCCTCCGTCATTTCATATGGGTTCCCAGGGTGGTGGACAGGGCGAAGGGCAGCTGATTGTCCCCCCCCCCTCCCCTTCTCCTCCCTCCTTCGAGTACTTTCCCCAACAGCATCTTGAACTTCATCTCATTGGCTCCAACTAGGTCCTCCCTGTTGGCCCTGGTTGCTGAGGAGCCTGGGAGCTAGGGGTTTACGACGAAGCCGGTACCACCCTCAGTGGAGCTTCTTGCCGTGGAGAGCTGGCTGAGCCACAAGCAATCTCTGCCACTCGGCCTCTGAGTCCTGTCTTTACAAACTAACCAGGCTAGACTTTCTGAGTAAATTCCCTTTCTCGCCGGAAATTGTATATCCCAGTGTTTCCCAGGGAACCCACCCACCCCCTGTGAACTTGGCTTTATTATTGTCGTCACCCTCCTGAGGCTCTGTCTCAGTCCCCGGTGAATCGTGCCTCCTCATCTACCCGCCAGCCACCCCCATGCCTGCTCACGGCTGCTTCCTCTCTCTCCCCACTCTTCCTGGCCTTGCTCCTCCCATGAAGGAGCAGACGAGAGTCTGTGTTGCTGCCCTGCACCCAGCCCTTCACCCGAGGCCGGCACACTCTCCCCATCTCCGTTGTCTGCTGCTGGGCAGGAACCTGCAGGGGCCGCCATTTTCATTTCAAGGTGCACAAAGAACGTGTGGCGTCTCCCGTGCTCCCCGGTGTCCGGAACACACTCTCCAGCACGGCTCTGAGCCTGAAATGAGCCACTGTGGGTCTGCGGTTTTCCTGGGAGCCGGCTCACGACGCGTGGCATGTTCTCATAGGGGCCTGGTACCCCACAGCAGTGACAGGACTGGTTCCCAGGTTCAACTCCTGGGTCTGGCCTCCTCCAGCCACTGGTTCCAGCCCGGGGCCGCTCTAGGCTCCTCCTACCCAGGGCATCACCCCCTCGTCCCCCACGCAGTCAGTTACTTGGCCAGCTTGAGCATCACGGCCAAGTCGGCCTCGTGCCCCAGCGAACATTGGCTTAGACGGGAGCTGTTGATGAATGAATTAGCACCTGACTGCCCCTTCCTTATTTCCACCAGCACATTGTCAAACTGGGCATACGAATTTGACAAGTGGGCCCCCTCCGTGGTGAAGGTGTCCTACAAGGTACGTCACAGCCTGAAGAGATGGACGTGGATGAGGGCAGGGGAGGGGTGGGGAGGACAGGGGAGGGCAGTCCACTTGCATGACTCACAGGGTGCGTATGCCCACGTTTTCCTGTGGTGTACACACGGGACCATGCTATTCGTGAGGGGTTTGGATCGTCTATTTCACGGTGATGCTTCTTTTTAAGTGATGCCGTGGACTCAACATGTGGCATCCGATGACATCAGCGCATTCACTGCAAGATTTTGTTCTTGTCACCCCGGCTTTGGTTAAAACCCATTCACGTAGAAAGACTCAATGAGTGTACTGTGGTCTGTGGGACATGGGACTTGTTCACCCCGCGAGGAAGACACTCATTGTGCCTGTTGTGTCAGTGGGGAAACTGAAGCAGAGAGGGCAGCCCGGTTGTGTCCTTGGCTGCCAGGCTCCTAGGTCCAGGCTCTTCACCCTGTGCCGGGAGGCTCTGGGCCACATGATGTGGAGGAGGCGGTCCCGACACCGGGAGCAGTGTGGGCAGGGGGAACTTGGTGCATTTAAGGAGCTAAGAATCATTCTGCTGGCAAGAACTTCTGGGACCCAACAAAGCTCCGTCAACCTGGAACGTGAGCCTGGAGAAAGCACCGTGTCTACATCCTGGGGCCCTGGTCACAGGCTCAGTTTGGAGTTTGGAGCTGGGGAGGGGCAGGGCAGGTTTGCTAACCGGGGAGAAGGCTGGAGCTACGTGTCTGGGAGTGCTCACAGCGCCTGCACGAGCACAGGAGGCCCGGGGGGGCAGAGGCCCTGGTTTCCAGCTTCGAGGCCCCAGAGGAGGCCTGGGAAGAGGAGGGAGCTGATGGGCCGCTGAGCAGGGGGCAGGTGTAGCGCAGGTGACAAGTTGGAGGACAGGCCCAACAGCCTTGCCCGGCGCCCTTCTGTGGCAGCCCCAGCGAGGTAGGTGTCAGCCGCCGTGGCCTCAGGAGGCTGAGGCGTGCGTGCCTTCTCTCCCTCGCAGGGTTCTCCAGCAGCCAGGCGTGCTTTCGTCCCCCAGCTCCGAAGTGGCAAGTTCAACGTCTTGCTGACGACTTACGAGTACATCATTAAAGACAAGCACATCCTTGCAAAGGTAGTATGTCCTTGTGTAAAACACACCAAGCCCCAGACAGTCACGTGATGTCAGGGAGCACCTGATCCAGGGTTGTCGTGTGTGTGTCATGCAGACTAGCTTCTAAGAACTTCTGCCCAAAGAGCTTACTCACATAGGGTACCTCCTGACCCGTCACCAGTCCTGTCCTCATTATGCCTGGCAGGGTAAGGGTGAGGCCAGCCTTGTCTCTGCCTGGGTCTGGTGGCCGTGGCCTTCCATCCCGGGTGGCTGTGCCACCCCCACCGTGGCCCTCAGGACCCAAGCCCACAAAGCAACTATGATTTTGGCATTCAGGGCTGAGGACTCGTGCTCCGTCGGTCTCTGGCTGGCATGTGTTTGCTGGGGGTCGTGCAGGCCTGGAAGCCTCTTGAGTGACACTGTTGTGAAGGCAGCTGTGGTCAGGCCATCGGTGGATCACTGAGACCATACCTTGACCCGGGTATAAAACTCACATGGTCCCTTGCCTACAAAAAGGTCACTTTTCCTGGTTTGGAGGCTGAAGATGATGCAGGTGTTCTGACCACTAACCATCCAGCACAGGTTAGGTCGGGTGATCGAATTTTTGACTCAGGGATGGAGGTGTTCACAGGTCATCTGTAGGGACTTCGTTGCTGTGACGATTCGGGTGCTCCATACCCATCTCCGGTGTACAGATGAGGGGGCTGGGGTCCATGAGCAGGCTCTTCCCCTCGTGCCTGTGGTGCAGGCCACCCCTTCCAACCCTGCAAAGCCTGGCCCGTCCCAAGCCTGAGAAAGTCCTTACCTGGCAGCGGCATTAATGGATGTCAAGGCCAAGTGACGGGGACTCCTGGGAGACGGCTCCCTCGCCCCTGCCCCTGTCAGCTCTGCCCTGTTCAGTCCGGTCACCTGACACGCATCGCCTGTCTCAGGCGTCACCGTGTCCACGGGAGGGCGGAGCTGAAGTACGGAGCAGTTGGGAGGCTCGTCACAGTGTCCTGCAGACTCAGGCTCACCGTGAGGCTGGACATCGAGCCAGTGTCTGTCGGTCCTGTGGTCACCAGCAGGCTCTGGGCACAGCCCCAGCCCCTTGGAGCTCCCATTCTGAACTTACCTGTACTAGTACTGCCTTGAGAGGCACAGCCTGGTGGTTGGAAAATGTACCCACTTCTGAGCCACGTCCCCTGTAGACCCCCCACCCCCAGCCCAGGCCCCTCTAATCGGCGAGAGGTGTGTTATTTGTAGTATTTTTCTGTGCTGCGTCCAAGCATATGTAATCTGGGGGGAAACCAGAGTACTTTCCTGCAAAGTGCGTCATTCGCCCGACAGCGGGTCACGGGCATGTCTTCTGTGTGTCTGTCTGCACCTCCTGCTTCACGGAGGCCCTGTTATGTGGCTGTCGCTTGTCAGGGGAACTTGTTACGCCCATGTTCTTCACCTAAATCTGTTGTTCCGGCTGGAGGCTTGCCTGAGAGTTGGGACATTCTTGCTAAGCTAGGGGCGACCCTGCTGCTTCCCGTGCCGCCCCCCCACCCCGCCACACAACCTCCTGCTCTGGGGCCCCGCAGATCCGTTGGAAGTACATGATCGTCGATGAAGGCCACCGCATGAAGAACCACCACTGCAAGCTGACGCAGGTCCTCAACACGCACTACGTGGCCCCCCGCCGCCTGCTGCTGACGGGCACGCCGCTGCAGAACAAGCTGCCCGAGCTCTGGGCGCTCCTCAACTTCCTGCTGCCCACCATCTTCAAGAGCTGCAGCACCTTCGAGCAGTGGTTCAACGCGCCCTTTGCCATGACTGGGGAAAAGGTGTGTGTGCAGTTGGCTCTGTGCTGGCGGTAGGTAAGGCAGGGAGGGGGGCCGTGGTCATGGGAACTTTGCCCAAGTGGACAGTCCCAGGCTCGGCTGGCTTCTCTCAGGTGTCTGCTGAGTGCCCCCCACAGCGGGCCAGGCTTGCGCTGGATGCCAGGGCGGGAGGCCATGTCTTCATGGGGCAAAGCGGCCCCGGTGCCGAAACTGAAGGGCGGAGATCGTGAAAGTGAACTCTGGGGAGTCGCTCAGGGATTTCCTGACCCTGTGCCTCAGGTCCAGGGAGGGGACAGCAAGGAATATGGCCCTGAGGTAGCTGTGGCGCTGGGTCCACGTCCCAAGGGTCCTGTTGGTCCTTCTAGAGAGATCAGATTTCACCCCAAGGGTAGCAGCAGGCTCAGAAGATTTTAGTTAAAACAGCAACACAGTCAGATTCTGTATACTTTGTTTTTAACAAGCGCTGTGATTAACGTCTCTCCATGTCTATATGGCTGGGGATGGCATTGTCAGCCTGAAGACCAGACATTGGCCCGAGGAACCAGGTGTTCATTGCTTGATGAAGTCTCCAAACCGGCTCCCAGTGCACGCCTCCTGTGCTGTTGGGGTTTGAGGGGGGCTTATGGGCAGGTCATGTTTTCTGTCGAATGAGGCTGCATGGCTAGAACCTGGTGACTGAGGAATGGGACACAATTGCAGAGGTTGGAGGTTAATGAGGAGTGTCACTGCCCTCGGTGGCTGGGCTCCCTGGGGCCACCAGTGTTTCTGGCCCAGCCAGCTGGTTCCCAGTCCTGAGGGTCTCCATGGGCAGGTCCAGGTCACCTGGGGCCACCTTACTGTCATCCATGAGGCCCCCTCTCCCTGGCTCCAGTGGAGACAGAAGCCCTTCTGAAGGAGACTGTGGCTTTTCCAGGAGGAGCCCCCAGTTTTCAGACCCCCAGGACCCTCATTCCAAGCATATGGCTCTTGTTTCATTTATTTTCAAGGTTAGCAGCAGTTCTAGAACTCTACTATGAGGTTATCAGGGGGCCTAAGAAAGATAACTTTAAGTCTGGTCTATTTGACTTTTTTATTTTTATTTTTTATGTTTATTATTTTTGAGAGACAGTATGCTCGTGCATGAGTTGGGGAGGCAGAGAGAGAGGGAAACACAGAATCCGAAGCAGGCTACAGGCTCTGAGCTGTCGGCACAGAGCCTGATGCAGGACTCAAACTCACAAGTTGTAAGATCATGACCTGAGCTGAAGTTGGGCACTTAACCCACTCAGCCACCCAGGCGCCCCTTTTTTTTTTTTTTTTTTAATTTTTTTTTTTTCCAACGTTTTTATTTTATTTTTGGGACAGAGAGAGACAGAGCATGAACGGGGGAGGGGCAGAGAGAGAGGGAGACACAGAATCGGAAACAGGCTCCAGGCTCTGAGCCATCAGCCCAGAGCCCGACACGGGGCTCGAACTCACGGACCGCGAGATCGTGACCTGGCTGAAGTCGGACGCTTAACCGACTGCACCACCCAGGCGCCCCCCAGGCGCCCCTTTTTAAAAAAAAATTTTTTTAACATTTATTTATTTTTGAGAGACAAAGAGAGACAGCACGAGTGGGGAAGGGGCAGCGAGAGAAGGAGACAGAATCTGAAGCAGGCTCCAAGCTGCGCAGGGCTCAAACTCATGAACCATGGGATCATGACTTGAGCCGAAGTCAGATGCTTAACCAACGGAGTCAGCCAATTTTTAAGAGTTGAATTTGTTAGCATCATAGCAGACACCTTGGGAGAGCAGCGTTTCTTTCCCTCTGTCCCTGCTATGCTGAAATGAGAGAGGATTTAGGGCTCGCAGCAACAGAGCCCCCCAAGAGGATCATTCGTTTTACAGCAAATGTTCTGTAAATGTGGTTCTGTCCCACTTTCCTTGGGATCTGTTGGCGGGTCTCCAGACACATGAGTTTCTATTATTTGTGGGGAGGCAGCCTGGTGTGCTGTGTGTTTCTTTTCCTAGTAAGGCCTATGGGGTGTGGTTCCCTGGAGCCTTGGTTTCTACACACTAGGAATTCCGTGGAAGGTCCCACGTCCTTACACGTCTCTAAAGGAAGGGGGTGCCCCACCATGCCCCTTAAAGCATAAGGCATCCTGAAACAGGTGCTGAGGGCAAGGTGACTCTAGATGGCCCTGTGCACCCCCCTCACCCCATCCCCACCCCTTTCCTTTGGAGGTAACCTCGGTTTGCTTGTCTCATGGGGGTGCCAGGTGGACCTGAACGAGGAGGAAACCATTCTCATCATCCGTCGTCTCCACAAAGTGCTGCGGCCCTTCCTGCTCCGGCGGCTCAAGAAGGAAGTCGAGGCCCAGTTGCCTGAAAAGGTAACAGATAGTTGTGAGTGGACAAAGCCATGGTGCAGTGTCGTGCCAGGGGTTTTCCGGCGTAGGACCGGTCAGGTGGCGCTCAGGTGATCGTGGCCCTGGTCTCGCTTCGGCATTGTAGTGTCCATGGGGTGTGAGGACAGCCACTCACTCACACGTGCTGGGTCTGCAGAGTGGAGGCGGGTGTGGATCAGAGCGGGGAGGCCACCTGGCATCTGTGGATCAGACGCCTGGGCAGGTCCTGTCCCATCACATCCTGCGGTGCTTAGAGGCTGTGGGCTGCTCATGAACCCACTCACACTGCAGGATGGCTCTGGCTTCTTGCTCAGGGTCCCAGTCCCCCAGCTGTCCCCTTAGACACCCTCTCCTCCCCCCGGTGGGACATGAATTACTTGCCCTTGGTTTTCTGGTGGACTGGAGAGAAGCTTTGGGAAAGTAGTCAAGTTGCCCCTTCTGGGTCAGCACGTCCTGTGTTTCTCTGTCCCGCTGTACCTACCACAGCCTGTCTCTCCTTGTTCCCCAGCTGTGGGGACTCCTCACTGTCATCCACTTACGCCCTCATTTGAGCACGTATCCTGGGGCCAGGTTGTCTCTGAGAGGTTCAGAGGCCAGTGATGGGCTCAGGCTGGGCGTTAGGCTCAGAGATTCTGAGCTCTGACTGGTGACGTGTGTCCCCTGCAGGTGGAATATGTCATCAAGTGTGACATGTCTGCGCTCCAGCGTGTGCTCTACCGGCACATGCAGGCCAAAGGGGTGCTGCTCACCGATGGCTCCGAGAAGGACAAGAAGGTTAGCCACGGGCCCCTCCCCTTCCCCACCTGGAAGTCCAAGGCAGGTGGGTTGGGGTCAGGCCAGGTGTTTGGGGCTTGAGCACATTGTCGCCACCTGAGCCTTCTGTCTCCTTGGAGTTTACCATTGAGATCAAGACCTTGTCTGGTGGTGATCTGAAGGGCATCAGATAGCTGCGGTTTAAATCATACCTGGTGGGAACAGGCATGCTCAGTAAGGCCCAGTGGCCCATTTCCAGGGATTCCCCCAAGACCCTCCCAGTGTGTCACTATCTGATGTCCTCCGCTTATGAAATGCTGGCCTGCCGCGGATACATCTGTCAACAGGGTGGAGCCCCGTGCTAGTTAGACTGTTCCAGTGAGCCTCCCCTTTCCAGCTGGGAAAGAACTGGCTTAACAGCCATGGCCACTGAGCCCCTTCACCTTGGCAGTGAAAGCATTTGGGGTGATGTGAAGTTTGAAGTGGATGGGGTCTGGGCGAGCTGCTACCTTCTGGGACCCCACCCGCCCCAGCTCCCCTCGTAAGGACAGAAATACCCTCCTGGGTCCCTTGATTCTGTTCCCGATGCCTCCCCATTGGCCTACCTCCCCATTTCTTCCTTTCCATGTTTTCTTTGGGCCCTTTCTCACCTGAGCAGTTGCAGCAGATACCCAAGCCCTGCATCCTTCTCTCTGTAGCACGGGTCTTCCCAGGTCATCAGGGCCCATCTGGCTGCAGCCCCTTAGAGATTCCCCTCGAGGCCCCCAACCAAGAAAAATGTTTGTCATTCAGCCTCAGCTCTTTGCCAGTCTTCCTTCCCTTCCTTCCTCCCAGCCTCTCCAGTGTGCCAGGCAATCTCTTCCCCTGGCACTGGCTCTGGGCCCTCTGCGCCTCCCCGGGAGCCAGCCCCCTGCTCCCAACTGCTCCGCCACACGCCATACCTCCCCTGAAGTGCCCCCTTCTGGAGTCCTTCTCCCACCCCACCCCCCCCACCCCCGTCCCCGCAATCTGCTCCAGGGACAAGACCCAACATGGGAGCTTCTCTTCTGCCTTCCCAGGGCAAAGGTGGCACCAAGACCCTGATGAACACCATCATGCAGCTCAGGAAGATCTGCAACCACCCGTACATGTTCCAGCACATCGAGGTGAGGCCCTTCTCCAGGGATGGCAGGCCTTCCGTCCTCCAAGCCGCATCTGTCTGGGCTGAGCCCCTCCTCACAAAGAGTTAGGCTTAATGTTTATTTATTGTTGAAAGAGAGACTGAGAGTGCGTGAGTTGGGGAGGAGCAGAGAGAGGGAGACACAGAATCCAAAGCAGGCTCCAGGCTCTGAGTTGTTGCCACAGAGCCCGACTTGGGGCTCAAATCACAAACCGTGAGGTCATGTCCTGACTGGAAGTCAGACACTGAACGACTGAGCCACCCAGGTGCCCCTCCCTGACAGCTTTTTAAAAGATACTTTATAATACTTTGAGTAGGTGATGCCTGTATTTGTCTTGCTGTTGATTTTCTGTGTGTAAGTGCTTATTGTAAACAATCCAAACAACGTGGGAAAACATGTGATAGAAATGAAAGCTCCAGAAAGCCTAACCCCAGATAGCTGCAGAAAGCATTCAGAGACTCATCTTTGTGGTTATTTTCCCAAATAATCCTGGTAGGGTCCCTCTGCCTCTGCTGGTTGGCATACTAGCTTTTGCCGCTCAGTGATGTGGGAGGGGCCATTCCTGTTTGGAACATTGAGAGCAGCCTCCCTTTTCGTGAAGTCTCTGGGTCAGAACTTTTTGGGGCCACGATACCCTTTGAGAGTCTGGATTCTTCTGAATTGCACACGTATGTCTGTACTCACTGGCATAAGGTCTCAGGATCTTTGCAAACCCCCTGATGCCCCTGGGATTCCATTTCTCTGCTCCAAGAATGGTCTCAGGCGTACATTTTGGTGGTTAACGGTGCTGTCCTGTGACTTACTTTTCTTTGGGGGAGCCTGAGGAAAGGGATGTTGGTGGGATGCAAAAGCAGTATACAGCGTCTGGGTGTGGCCTCAGAGCCACTGTGGGTGACCTCTGTGCACCAGTGTGAGGGCTCGGAGGTGTGGGGCCTCTTCCTGCCCTGCCCTGACCTATCTCTCATTCTGTTGCAGGAGTCCTTCTCCGAGCACTTGGGGTTTACCGGTGGCATCGTGCAAGGGTGAGAAGCTTCCCGGTGAAGGGGGTGGGCACACGGTCCACATGCATGTCTTTTGCACTTCTTTGGTTGGCTTTATCTTAAAGCTCCTGTGACCTTTGTCCAATTTCAGAGGCACCGTGTTCGTGGCAGTAAATTTAGAAAATATAGAGAAGCCCAAAGAAGGGGCTAAAAATCCTCCATACCTTGAGAGTAGGTCACCATTAATCTTATGAGGCAGAGCTGGCTTCCCGGGCCCACCATGCCACATCCGGGCTCTGGGACCCTTGACAGCCTTCTTAACCACTCTGAGCCTACGCTCCGTCTGCTAAGAGAAATGGTATTTGATCCACCTTGTCACGGGAGTGTTTTCTCCAGCGTTGTTCATGAAGTCCAACCCAGGCTTCGTTAAGCCCAGGTGTGGCTGTGGGTTCTACTTCTAGATCTCAACATTGCAAATAGCTTTGCTATGGAGCTAAAGCCACCATCATTTCTCTGGGCTAGTAAACTGCTGTGAAGAACAAAGGCATCAAAATAAAAGATTAAAACGTTCTTTAGCTATGTGTCTTTTGTACCAAATTGCATAATTGGGGTGTCACAGAGTTGACTTCAGGTCCTGGCCCTGGCATATCCGCAGCCATGTCTCGCTGTCCCCCCGGCCTCAGTCTGCACAGCTGTAGACCAGGGGTTGTTGGCTGGAGTGAATGAGAAAAGCGGCTTTGGCCCTGAACCCTGCACGGGGTGCGGTGTGGACACTCTCCAGTGTGAGCCTTTGCTCTTGGAGGTTCTCTCAAGGAATGGGGAGGAGGCCTAGCTTCCTGCTGTCCCAGCACGATTGCTGATCACATCTCTTCTCATTCTTAAAAGTGTCTGAGTTGGACGACAGTCATGTGCTCACCCTTGATCAAGTCTGGCCTGAGCATATTTTAGTTGGGTTGAAATGACTTTGCGGAAACTCCACAGGGGTGAGTGTGTCTGCCTAGGAAGCCACTTCTGTGCCCATGATCATGATGACCAGCCTGCCTAGGCGCTCAGGTCAGCCTGAAGATGGGAGCCGTCTCCTGTGCCTGTCTGCAAAGCACCGCTGTTAACATTATGTGCGTTCTTTCCCCGCTCCCTCCGCTCCCCAGGCTGGACCTGTACCGCGCCTCGGGGAAGTTTGAGCTTCTTGATAGGATTCTTCCCAAACTCCGTGCCACCAACCACAAAGTGCTGCTGTTCTGTCAGATGACCTCCCTCATGACGATCATGGAAGATTATTTTGCATATCGCGGCTTTAAATACCTCAGGCTCGACGGTAAGTGTGACCAAGAGAGACGCTTTTTGAGGGGACTCATTATCTGCAGCTGCCAAAGCTGCTGGCTGGTACCCCGTCCCTTACAAGGCAGAGCAGGGCCTGGAGCTTGGGTCTAGCATCAAGAGTGAGCCTACCACGTTCAGTGGTGCAGGCCTGTGGGACTGGTTGGCCGAGGAGGTTGGCCAGCCTGGGTCTGACACCCCGTTCTCCCGAACATAAGGCTCCTGCTCCGCGCACTACACATCTGAGTCCGGTGTTCACAGGGTTTTATGCAACAGCCGTGTTTTGGTTAGAAGCAGCAGAAATCCGTATCCCCTGGGCATGAGGAAGAAGTATTCAGGGGTTATGCTTGCTTCGGGTACGGTTGGACCCACGTGTCTAGAAGATACTGATGAGCTTTTCTCAGGCTCTTGGCTCCACCGTCCTCCATCTTGGCTTCCTGCTCAGGCATCCTGTCCAGGCTCCACTGATGCTCTTTCAGCAAAGTCCTCAATGGTCCCCAACAAAGGGTGCAGCCCATCGTTTCCCTCAGAGGTCCAGGGGCTGGCTCTCCTTAGGTTGTTGTGAGCCACATGCCCCTCTCTCCAGTGCCACGTGGTTGTAGAGCTGTCACTGGTCAGGCCTGGAGCCCACGCCAGAACTACGTGCACGGAGAGTAGCAGGCAAGGGAGAGCGGGAAGCTGGGGATGCAGGATGACAGCAAGTTCTTCTGGGAACAGTGCTTGTCTGAGACCCTTGTGCTCTCATGGCCTTTATCCCAGCCCACGGGAGCTCCTGAGGGGGGGTGGGTGCTTAGTGAGATGGTGACAGCATGCTGGACGTGTGGTCTGACGCTTGTCAGGTGGCCAGGAAGGCCCCGGTCTCTGTGCGACTGCGGGAGCACTCGGACTCCTGAGAAAAGTGAGCTTGGGGAGCCGCTGGGTGGAACACAGTTAGGGAGGTTGCTTCTTTCCCACAGCTTCTCGGAGCTTTTATTGAAGCTCATTGCCAGGTGCATCTGCCTAACAGGATGCCCCAAACTTCTGGGCCTTCATTTTGTCTATTGCCGTGCAGCTGGTGGAACTGTGGTTTCAAGACCACAGACCTGTGGTCGCTGGCTGGTCGCCCGTCGGTCTCTGCCCTCCCCGCCCCCACGCACGGCCTGTCTTTCACACCTGTCATGCCTTCCTTCAGTCTGGTCTTGGGAGTTCCGTCCAGGGCCACCTTTACAAACACAAATGACAGCATGTCTCCCTGTGCCCCTGACAACAGGACAGCCCGGCCTCTCCAGCCGCCTCACCCGTCCTTCACGGGCCAGGCCTTTGTGAACCCTGGTCCCTGTCTGTGTCGCTAAGTCAACCCTCAGAGGAGGGGCTGTAGGTAGAGAGCATATTCCCACCCGCCACGGCATCTGTTCATTTGCTCCGTTTCTTTCCTTCCCCGTGGTGAGGAGGGGACTTTTGTCTGTCGGCCACAACTGCACAGTACCCACGTGGTCATGGGCAGAAGCTCTGGCAAAGAACAGATAAGAGGTGGGGGCTCAGCAACACGTTGTGAGATGGAGTCTTCCACCGTCAGCGGTGAGAGTGAAGGTGCCAGGGAGGCCCTTCTGCTGTGGGGCCTGCCCCGTCCCTGCTCCAGGCCTTGCCTGTTCCCCCGGAAAAGGGCAGCTGGGGGCACGTCTGGAGCCCAGGCTCCTGAGAGCATTGGGCCTCCATGCTATGTGTCGTGATGTGTAGGTAAGCAGCTAGAAGCACTGAATATTCATTTCATCACCAAAAATGACTCCTGATTTTGCCACGGGCACCTTGGCTCTGAGCTGGCAGCAGGCCAAGCAATTTCGGTGCCCCTGTGCTATTCATGGTGCTGAGGATCGTGTCTTGGCTGGTCACACCTGAGTCCCTATGGCTCCGTGAAGAGGGAAAGCCATTCCCACCTGGAGGGAAGAAGCCCTGTTATGAAGCACCTGTGTGCTTGCCTGTAGCAGGTTCTCCTTGTGAATAGAGAAGCCCCTTGTAGCGAGATCGAGGCGGGCGCCAGCCCTCTGGTCAGTCACCTGTTCCAGGCTCTGTGCTTCGGCACCCACCTGGTTCAGCGCTCATACTGGGCTCATTTTACTCCCAGGTGACACAGCAACCCATTGGTGCTCACTTTCATCTCCCCAGGTGGGAGGAGTGGCATTCGCTAGTGTCCCCGTAAACCCGAACCTCTCGCTAATCGCACTGATGCGTATGTGTTGAGCAATTACGGCGCTGGCCCAGGAGGCCTCTGGGGGACGTGCGCAGGCACTATCCCTGCGCTCCAAAGCAGGTGTCTCCCCTGGCTCCTCTCCATCACCCCCCTTCCCCGCGTGGTCGCCCCTGCTGACCCCATTCTCCCCGTGCCCTGCAGGAACGACGAAAGCGGAGGACCGGGGCATGCTGCTGAAAACCTTCAACGAGCCGGGCTCCGAGTACTTCATCTTCCTGCTCAGCACGCGGGCCGGGGGGCTCGGGCTGAACCTCCAGTCAGCTGACACTGTGATCATTTTCGACAGTGACTGGAACCCTCACCAGGTACGAGTGGGCTGGCGCCCCGGCAGGGAGGGGACTCGAGGCTGCACGGAGACCCTGCTTGCCGTGAGTGGCTGCAGTCCCCACAGCTCCTGAGGCTTTTTTACAGAAACTCAGAGGGTATTTTTCTCTGTTTCTCAGAACATAGAAATTTCTTTGATTTTGGAAAAAACGTACTCCGTTGCAGTTAAAAAAAAAAATCCTGAATTTTTGGAAATACGTAAAGAAAGCAGAAAATAAACCCAATCTTAACAGCTGTCGGTAATTGCTGCTTTTTTAGTGATGCAAGACTTCCAGGCTGCGTTCTGTGTCAACTCTCACACAGTTGTACTCTTAAAAACATTTGGGGCCTAGGTCTATGCTGCTGCTCTTCTTTCTTTTTTTTTTTATTTTTTTATTTTTTTAACGTTTATTTATTTTTGAGAGACAGAACATGAATGGGGGAGGAGCAGAGAGAGAGAGAGACACACACACACACACACAGAATCCAAAACAGGCTCTAGGCTCCGAGCTGTCAGCACAGAGCCTGACACGGGGCTCAAACCCGCAAACAGTGAGATCACGACCTGAGCTGAAGCTGGATGCTTAACTGAGCCGCCCAGGCACCCCTCTTCTTTCTTTTTAAATATATTTTTTTTTCAACGTTTATTTATTTTTGGGACAGAGAGGGACAGAGCATGAACGGGGGAGGGGCAGAGAGAGAGGGAGACACAGAATCGGAAACAGGCTCCAGGCTCTGAGCCATCAGCCCAGAGCCTGACGCGGGGCTCGAACTCACGGACCGCGAGATCGTGACCTGGCTGAAGTCGGACGCTTAACCGACTGCGCCACCCAGGCGCCCCACCCCTCTTCTTTCTTATCCATATGCCCTCTACAGGGCGCCACGACACCAGCTACAGAGAAACGGGGTGTTACAGATAACAGCAGTTTTTAACTTTTCCCAATGTTTCATTCTAAAAGTGATCATTTTTTAATGCAGATATCAATAATGCGAAATAACAGTCCTTTTTTCCCCCTCCCGCCAGTCTCAGCATATGCCAACATGTACCCGTATGCACACAGGCACGTTCGGGTTTTGACACAAAACACAGCATGTTCTAGCACGTGCTTTAGCAGCTGGTGTATTCTCCTCTCGGTGCGAGCACACTGGGAGGCCACACAGCCGTGCGCTCAGCTGCCAGGTGTCCGGCCATATGGTGGCCCTGAGACTTTACTCAGACCGCACTTGGCAGGTGTCTGGGTTTTGTTTCTCAGCATGACCACTTAGGGAGCCCTGTTGTCCCTCTCTTGGAGTATTTGTATGAGGACTCACTGGCCAGTCCACCCTCAGTGGTGGGATTGCTTGGCCCGTGGCCATGATCTCTTTATCTTCTATTCACTTGTGCCACAGTGGCCTCCAGAAGGCTGCCCTAGGTTTCTCCGCCCTCCCCCTCCCCCCACAGGGTATGAGCGTGTCCTTCCCCACAGCCTAGGGGCACTAGTCAGCAGTGTGGGAATTCTAGCCCATCTGATGGGCCGATGCTCTGGTTGGTTACTAGCGACCCTTTCTGCCATCAGCCTGGGGCGTACTTCTCACCAAGACCTCAGCGACCAGCCAATTTCCTGAGAGGTGGTTGGGGGGTGTGCTGCCCCCATCAGCAGGCAGATAGTGGGCAGAGGTCCCCCTGGAGCCCTGTCCTCTGCCACACCAGGGGCATCAGAAGCCACTAAACTTCCTACAGAGCCTAGGGCACATGATCCAGTGCTTACCCTGCCGGGAAGCATACTAGCCAAGCCAGGGGCATTCCTGTCTGCCCCACCCCCCACCCCCAGGCCAGGCGTGGCCTCCGTCAACCCCATGGGGTATGATTCTTGACCGTAGGCCCACATCCCTCTGGCCCAGATGCAGGACTTCACAGGAACCCTCCTGATTTGGGGCTGGGGGTGATGATAGAGAAGTGTTGGCAGCCACGGCTACCACTTGATCAGAGCTTTACTGTGCATCACGCTCTGGGCTGAGCGCCCAGTGCCATTTAGCTCCTCTCCCCACACGACAGCCAGGAGAAGGGCCCGTGTCAGCAGAGTGAGTCCTAAGGCTCATAGAGGTGGAGACTTGGCCTGAGCTGCACATAAGGGAAGTAGCAGGGCCCGCAGCCAAACCAGGCACTGCCAAGATGCTGTCCTGCTTCGGTCATGTCCTGTGCGTGGTGTCCTTAATGCATACGGCCACACCATGCACGGGGCCCTCCCGGGGTAGGTGAGGGGTCCTTTGTCAGCTGTGACATGAGCTGCTTGGGAACATGACCATCCAGGACTTGTCCTCCAATTGGCGCCTTCCACCTGAAGACCCGTAGAGTCCCAGTAAGGTGGGTAGGGGTGATCCCGGGGTGACATCATCCCGGCCCAGTCTTCAGGTTGCATTCCTGGACTCCCAGCTCGAGAAGCTGCTGGTTGGAGCAGGCAGGCAGGAGGAGGCAGGCACACGAGAACCGGAAAGTCTTTCCTGGTGGCGCCGCGAGGTTGACTTCCTCTTAAAACGGCGTAGAGCTGGATCGGGACTGACCCGCGTCTCTTCCTCTAGGACCTGCAAGCCCAAGACCGCGCCCACCGCATCGGGCAGCAGAACGAGGTGCGAGTGCTCCGTCTCTGCACGGTCAACAGCGTGGAGGAGAAGATTCTGGCCGCAGCCAAATACAAGCTCAATGTCGACCAGAAGGTGATCCAGGCCGGCATGTTTGACCAGAAGTCCTCCAGCCATGAGAGGCGCGCCTTCCTGCAGGCCATCCTGGAGCACGAGGAGCAGGACGAGGTGAGGGCAGCGCCGGCCCCGACCCCCTCCCCGGCGTGAGTGGTGGACGCATGAGCGGCTTTCATTTTTGTTTTTTTACCTTTTTTGCACTCTTTTTTTTTTTTTTTTTTTTTTTTTGCATCCCTTTGGAGTAAAGGGAGTGTGGGCTGAAAGGAAAGAGGATGAGTACTTGCTTTTTCTTTGAAGTGGTTTTTTTTTCTAAACTACTGGTGAAAGGCGCCGGATTGACAGCCCTGGAGCCTGAAGTCCTCTATTTATCCACAGAGCAGACACTGCAGCACGGGCAGCGGCAGTGCCAGCTTCGCCCACACTGCCCCTCCGCCAGCGGGCGTCAACCCCGACCTGGAGGAGCCACCTCTAAAGGTGAGAGGGGTAGTTCAGTCTCCACGCCCATCCGGTCCTCGGCTTCCCGGCTGAGACGGCCAGCAAGGGCCCTGACCCCACGGAGCGTGCGTGTGCGTGTGCGTGTGTGCCTCTCGCTGCCGCGTGGGTCCCCATCCACCGCAGCCGGACCGGGACCGCCAGCTCGTTGCCCGTGGCCTGCCGCCGCCCAGCCCGGCCTCTCCGCACCCGAACTAAATGTGTGCCACCTTCTAGGAAGAAGACGAGGTGCCCGACGACGAGACGGTGAACCAGATGATTGCCCGGCACGAGGAGGAGTTTGACCTGTTCATGGTAAGCGCTGCACGGAGGCAGAGGCACTGTTCCCACCTCACGGCCTCACAGGGTGCCCTGCGGCTTCACGCGCCCCACCCTATCAACACGAGATCGAGCAAAACGTCTCGGTGACAGTGGTGTCCCCTGCGGGTAATGGAGCCAGGGGCGTTTCACGAGGTGGCCGCACACTGCCTCCTAAGTGACCCATTTTTCTTCTGTGGCTTCCAAGGATTGTTGCAGCAGTGGTGGTGCATGCGCGCGCGCACACACACACACACACACACACACACACACACACACACACACAGGGTCCCCTTTGGATCCTCAGTACTGCAGAATGCGTGTCCTCCTGAGTCCTTTGCCCTTGAGGCTCCCTTTCAGAGGGAGTTGACACTGTCCCAGGCCAGTGGTCAGTCACAGGTGCTCCTGAGCCCTGGGTAGAGAGCACTGGTCAGCATGGAATCAGAGTGTGGGCCCTCAGCCTCTCTTCTGCCGTCTGTTCTGGAATTTTCTGCCTCAAGCCGGAGCTCCTAGCAAGGGTCTACTATCAGCACCGGGCCAGCCTGGCCGTTGCAAACTCCAGAGCCTCTGTTGAGCTGCCTTGTAGCATCTGTATCAGACAGAGAGGCCTCCCCTTGCCACGTGCCCTTTGTATGCGCGCAGCTCTCCTCATGCTCACGCCTCTCTCCCTCTGCCCCCTTGCCCCGCTTCCCCCAGCGCATGGACCTGGACCGCAGGCGTGAGGAGGCCCGAAACCCCAAGCGGAAGCCGCGCCTGATGGAGGAGGATGAGCTCCCCTCGTGGATCATCAAGGACGATGCCGAGGTAGAGCGTCTGACCTGTGAGGAGGAAGAGGAGAAAATGTTTGGCCGAGGCTCCCGCCACCGCAAGGAGGTGGACTACAGTGACTCGCTGACCGAGAAGCAGTGGCTCAAGGTACATGCTGGAGAGGGCCAGCTGGGGACGGGGTCGGGTACCGTGGGCCTCATCCAGAACCCGAGTGGGCTCCCTTCCGGCCCCTCTCGGTGTTCATTAGTGACAGTGATGCCTCTGGTGTGGGGCCAGCTCGTTCGGTTTCTCCAGACCCGCACAGGAGAGAGCGCCCACGTGGCCCCGAGGCAGCTCGGGACTCACCACTTAGGCGTAACTGGCCTCGGCTCTGCGTGGTCTTCCGGGGTCACTCCCCGGTCAGTGGGAAAGGCAGCGACGAGTTAGTGATCGAAATGCCCTGCCACATGGTAGGGAGTGCCAGCCAGGATCAGACAGCCTCACTTTGGGCACTTTGCCTCCCAGAGCTGGACTCCTCACCTGGCTGTGGTGGGGGGAGGAAGCAGGTCCCTGTCCAGGCTCAGCATCGCAGCTGCTCACAAGTGACATGGTCATGGTTTTCAGCAGACACGCCTGGATCCCTGGCAGCAGCAGGTGTAGGCGGCTGAGTCGGGGCCTCAGGGGTCTGGTTGGCCCACTGTGCCAGCACAGGTGGCAACGGAGTCGTGGTGACAGGTCAGGCCTTTCCCCAGGCTCGGGGCTTTGAGTGCAGAAGTGATGGCTGGGAATCCGGCCATGGAGTTTGACAAAAATGTCCAGGAAGCAACACTTTCCAGGAAAGCAGGTGGGGGCGTTCAGGTTGCCTTGTTGATTGGCACACCCTGGGATAAAGGATACTGCCTTCCCACGTCTCCAGTTGCACTCCCTGGGGTTCCTCCTGATTAACTGTGGGCCCCAGTGGTTCCTCAGTGCAGGAGGTCCAGCAGCCCTGGCCCCATCCAAGAAGCTCAGAACCACCCAGACTAGTGAGCTTGCCTGCTGAGCTGTGCTCAAGAGGGGACCACTGAAACATGCTGGGGAACCAGGCGACCCTCAGGTGGGGCAGGTGGCTTGTCCTGCTCCTCACCTTTCAGCCCCGAGCTCCAGGGACGAGAAGAGAACCCCAGTTGATGGAACATAGGCCCAAACACAGACCTGTACGACTCCCATGGTCATACACTCCCACGGTTGAGACACGGGTGCCCTTTAAAAAACAGTTGCCCGTGGGTTAGTATCATTTTTTTTAACGTTTATTTATTCTTGAGAGACAGAGACAAGGTGTGAGTGGGGGAGGGGCCGAAAGAGGGAGACCCAGAATCCGAAGCAGGCTCCAGGCTTTGAGCTGCCAGCACAGAGCCCGACGTGGGGCTCAAACTACAAACTGTGAGATCATGACCTGAGCCAAAATCAGATGCTTAACCGACTGAGCCACCCAGAGACCGCTATCGATTCACTTCTTTTTTTTTTAATGTTTATTTTTGAAAGAGAGAGACAGAGACAGAGCATGAGTTGGGGGAGGCGTAGAGAGAGAGAGAATCCGAAGCAGGCTCCAGACTCTGAGCTGTTAACACAGAGCCTGACATAGGGCTCGAACTCATGGACTGTGAGATCACGACCTGAGCCGAAGTCAGACACTTAACCGACTGAGCCACCCAGGTGCCCCTTTTTTTGTTTTTTTAAAAATAGAAATCATATACCACTGAGCTCACTTAAGTTGTACAGTTCAGCAGTTTTAGTATATTCCGAGTTGTGCAGTGGTCACCACAGGTCAGCTTAAGAACATTCTTGTCACCTCAGAAAGAAGCCCCATTCTCTTCAGCTACCCTTCTGTCCCTTTATTCCCACTAGCTCTTGCTCTGGACGTTTCGTATAAATGGAGCAATGTGCTATCCTTTGGCATCTGGCTTCTTCCAGCTGGCAGACTCTTTCCAAGGTTTATCCATGCGGTAGCAAGTTATCATTCCTTTCCAAGGCCGAGCAGCATTCTGTTGGACAGATAGGCCACACGGTGGTGATGTCTCTGTTCGTGCAGACACTTGGCCTGTTTCCACCCCTTGGCTATCGTGAACAACGCTGCTGTGAACGTTGGTGGACAAGACTTTGTGAGGAAACACGTTGTGATTTCTCTCACATAGATATCTAGAAATAGAATCGCTGAGTCAGATGGTAATTTCGTGTTTAGTCTTTTGAGGAGCTGTCAGACTTTTCCAAAGCGGCTGCGCTCTTTTGCTTTCCCACCGGCAGCAAGTGACAGATCCAGTTTCTCCATAACCCTACCTATATTTGTCACCTGCCCTTTGATTGCAGTCATTCTGGTGGTTATGAAGCGGTAACTTCATTGTGGTCTTTATTTGCATTTTCTTGGTGTCCAGTGGGGTCGGACATCTCCTGATGTGCTTGTGGGCCATTTGCGGATCTTCTTCAAAAGTCATTTCATCAGATGTATGGTTTGCAGGTATTTTTTCCTATTCTGCGGTTTATTGTTTCACTTTCTCGATGGTGTCCTTTGAAGCACAAACGTCTTTAATTCTGACGACGTCCAGCGTATCTGTTTTTCTCCCGCTTGTGCTGCGGTATGGTGTCTGAGAGTCCACTGAGAAATGCAAGAGCACAAAGATTCACCCCTGTGTTTTATTTCAAGGGGTTTTAGAATTTCAGCTTTTACACGTGGGCCCATGGCCCTTTCCGAGCAGTTCTTGTTTAGGGTGTGAGTTAGGGATCAGACTCCATTCTTTTACAAGTGGACAGCCAATTGTTCCGGCCCCATTTGTTGAGAAGGTGATGCTTTCCCTACAAAGCGTGTGCCTTTTTGTATGTCATACCCGTTAAGAATTTGCATTAATAAAACAAAAAACAAAACACATTTGCCCAAAACAAGTACTCTCTTTTCTTAGTGCTGGCCCTTTAACTGGCCTCACTTTTCTGGCAGCCGCTCTGGTGCCACATGTACCAAAACTCTTCAGAGTGTTGCTGGCACGTGCCCTTCTGACCTGCGTGTCCGGGCCTCAGGACCAGAGACCCTAGTCTCGCGTCCCTAGGGTGGCTGCGACAGTGACCACAAACTGGGTCACTTAAAACTACAGCAGTGTATTCTCTGACGGTTCTGGAGGCTTAGAGACTGAAGTCAAGGTGTCAGTAAGACCCTTTTTCCGCTGAAGGTTCTGGGGGAGGCCCCTTCCTTGCCTCCTCCAGCTTGCTGTGGCCCCTTGGCCTGTGGCCCCATCGTTCCAGTCCACCACCATCTTCCGTGGCCTCTCCCCCGTGTGTCTTTGTGTCCTTTCCTGTCTCTCTCGGGGACATTCTCACTGGAGCTGTGAGCCCACCCTGACACAGGATGATTTCATTCTGCTCTTTAAGTAATTACATCTTAAAACATCCTATTTCAACATAAGATCACGTTCTGAAGTTGGACATGGACACGAACTTCGGGGAACACTGTTCCACCCTCCGCACCCACCCTGGGCTCCCAGGACACGCCCTCCCCCGTGCCAACCTTGCAGTGGCTCCTGCCTGCCACGCGCTCTTCCAGCCGTTCCTTTGGCCTGGATGCCTTACCCACCCCCTCCCTTCAGATCTCAGCCTGGTGCTACCTCCTCTGAGGCGCGCCCTTGACCCCCGACCTGGGCACGTCTGCCCCACCATCAGAGCACCACTCACCCTCCTTCTTGGCAATCGACACGCTTTGTGCCACGCTTGCAAGATATTTGTCTGCTTACGCTCTCCCCTCTGTGAGGGGTTTTTTCCCCGCTGTGTCCTCAGCTCATGGCCCTGTGTCCTGCTCACGGTCACAGCTGACACATGTGAGGGGACGACCAGCACATCCCCGTGAGTCCCGCCCCCACTCCCTTTCCTGATTCCGGGCTCCCCTGGAAACGTGGCTTCTTACTTCTTTACTTGCGGGGATAAAACGTGCAAGTTGGTTATTACCTTTGAGAAGTATGAAGTTGGTATTGTTTGAAAATTAATATCGTTCAGATACAGCCTCTTCTGCTCAGCACTTCCACTTCCACGAATCCACGTGCAAGCCACACAGCTGTCAGTCGTGGCATTGGTTACACTGGCACCCCTCCCCCAAACGGAAACCACCTAAATGCCAAAGAACGGGATGTTTAAACGAGGGTGTGTCGTACAATAGAATACTAAGCAGACGTTCAAAATTACATTGCAGAAAAATGGCAGGAAATACACCCAGGATATAGTAAGGAAAAACATGAGTCCCGTTGTGGTACGTGGATGTGACCGTAGCTCTGTCCCCAGTCCTGCACGTGTTCGTGGGAAGGGCCGGGAGCATCCTGAAGGTGGCTGGCAACGCTGGCTGCACGCAACGTGAATATACCTGATGCCAGTGAACCCCACGCTTAAAAATAGTTACAGCGGTCAGTTTTCTGTTCTGTATGTTTTGCCAGATTTTGAGAAAAATGCAGAGGGTCTGGTGCAGAAGTATGAATAGTGTCACTGTGGGTGGAGGGATTCCAGGGTTCAAGTCTTCAGTCTCCATTCAGTGAGGATATGCCTCTAATTGCTAAAGAAATGCGACTGTCTGTTTGTTAAGGACAGGCGGGCGCCGGGGCACACGGAGGCACACAGGCCTGCCCTGGTCCCCCGGGGCCTGTCGAGAGCCCCTGTGAGCGTCCCGCCCAGCTGTGCCCCGCGGGTCCGCGCCGCGGCCTTTGCCTGTCGACCTCGGTGCTGGCTGTCCTATTTTACCACTATTGACCCTGAAGGCCATCGAGGAGGGCACGCTGGAGGAGATCGAAGAGGAGGTCCGGCAGAAGAAATCCTCTCGGAAGCGCAAGCGGGACGGCGACGCCGGCTCCTCCACCCCGACCACCAGCACCCGCAGCCGCGACAAGGACGATGACAGCAAGAAGCAGAAGAAGCGCGGGCGGCCACCCGCCGAGAAGCTCTCCCCCAACCCTCCCAACCTCACCAAGAAGATGAAGAAGATCGTGGATGCCGTGATCAAGTACAAGGACAGGTAAGTCGGGGGGCATGGCGGGCGGGCGTTGGGGGTCCTCGGAGGTGCCTCCAAGCCGGTCGTCGGGTCAGTCCCTCCACGAGCACTGGCTGCCTGTCCTTGTCCCGGGACCCTGCCCTCCTGAAACATACTGTCTGCAAGAGGGAAGCGCACCGTGTCAGCTGTGGTGACAGGAAGAGAGAGCGTGGTGGGGAGGTAGAGACAGGGTGCTCTTTTCAGGGAAGGTGACATTTGAGGGCAGCCCTGAGGAAGGGAGGTCTGGGATGAGTGCTCCAACAGAGCCGAGAGCCAGTGGAGAGGCCTCAAGAGGCCAGGGGTGAGCGAGGTGGAGAGGCAGGGGTCTGTGCTGTGATGGGCGCCGATCGCACGGATGGCGGACGGTGGCAAGGAGGCCCGCAGGGCGAGAGCACAGAACAGGCAGCTTTTTTTCTCTAGACTTTCCACCGTCTCCCCACACTTGTGTGACCAGCAAGCCTGGTTTTCGTTCTGGCGTCCTTGGTCTGGGCTGTCACGGGTGGGCTGCACGTTGAGAAGACAGACCAGGTTCCACTCGAGGAACACACACACACCAGATTCGAGACTGCGGCGGATCCATTTGTGAATCACAAGTACCATATAAATAGCAAAATAACGTCCTCCCAGGCCCTTCAAGGGAACAGGTGCACATTCTGCCAGCTCGAGGCAGGTCGTGTGGACTGCCAAGAGGTGGCTATGGGTGCGAGGCCTGCGCCTTGCTCAGGACTCGGGTTGTTCTGCTCCCCTTTCTGGTCCATACCGGCCAGTACGGCTGTTCCAGTAATGGGAAGGTTGTCCAGCTTGACTTTATAGTAACACTTGGCACTCGGTCATTAAGCAAAGTAAGGATAAGCTGTAATCTGTAGGAGGGAAAAGTGTCAGGGTGTAAGCTGTCAGCGTATCATTTGGAGAGGCTCTTACCAAGTGTGAAATTTTGGGGGGTGGTGATGATTATAATACCCAAACAAAAGATACAAATTGCCTTTCAAAAAAGAATCTTTTAGGGGCTCCTGGGTGGCTCCGTCAGTTAAGCGTCCGACTCTTGATTTTGGCTCAGGTCATGATGTCCCATTTCGTGCGCTCAAGCTTCGCATTGGGCTTTACACTGTCAGCGTGGAGCCTGCTTGAGATTCTCTCTCTCCCTCTCTCACTGCCCCTCTCCTGCTGGTGTGCACGCACACGCTCTCCCTTAAAATAAGTAAGATAAACTTTAAATAAATAATAACAATAAAAAAGAATCCTTTATTATTAAGAGGAACAAATGGCTGAGAAAGGCCTATTGAAGTTCAGCCACTCATTGTCAAAACATAGCTGCGGTATTGAGAAGAAAATGCTGAGCTAATTTGCAGACTTCACCTTTGAGGCGAATGCCACACAAAAAAAACGTAGAAGACTCACAATTATTTAAAATATGGAATATGCAGGGGTCACCTGGGCTCAGTTGGTTGAGTGTCCACCTCTCGGTTTCGGCTCGGGTCATGATCCCAGGGTCGTGGGATCCAGCCCCACGATAAAACCTGGAGTGTGCGAAAATCCAGTGGAAATTATAGACCCCAGTGTTTTCTTCCCTGATCTTCTTGCGAGGGAGTCTTAAAATTGTCAAAATGAAGAAGACTCTTGAAGGTTAGGGGGCAAGGATGGACTTCTGAAAAAGTCCTGCTGATCTTTTGGATATCCAAATGGAAAAGATGAACTTTGACCCTGCCCCACACTTTACCCGTATGTTAACTTGAAATGGATACCAGACGTAAATGTGAAAGGTAAAACAGTTCTCGAGGAAGGCGCGGATGCACATCTTCCTGGCCTCGACGTAGGCGTAGACTTCCTGAACGGACACAGGCACTGCTGTCCGTAGAAGACTCATAAATTCGGCTTCACTGAAATTAAGAACATTGGTTCATCCGAGGACGCCCTCACAAAGTCAGTGGATGCTCCCGCAGGCTGAAATCTTAAAATGGGCAAAAGTCGCAGACGGACTCCTGGAAGAAGACATCCCAGTGACCCGTCAGCGTGTGAAAAGGTGGTCGGGATCAGTGCACAATGTCGAGGTAGCACACGGGAAAACCAGAGGCGCTTCTTTCTGTAGGCTCACCGGAATGGCCAGAACTGCGTCAAGAGCTGGCAAGGACGTGGAGTAGTTGTACCTACGTGCCGCTTACGGGGGTGGACGGCGCTTTGGCCGTAAACCTTCTCACCCAGAGATCGTTGAGCCACGCGTGTCACCAAAAGACACGTACAAGCACGTGTGCGTAGCAGCCTGGATCGTGACCGCCTCAAACAAAACAGCCTGGTGTCCATCCGTAGGAAAATTATCTCAGTGGTGGCCTAATCAAAGAGCAGAATTCCAAAAACCACCGGACAGACAGTCTGACGCTCCCTGGGAGAATCTTCTAGTCATTTTGTTTGGGTGAAAGAAGCCAGACACCGGTACCTACTGTATGCTTCCAGTTATGGGAAGTTCAGAAGCTGACCCATGGTGATGGGTATCGAACAGTGGTTACCTCAAGACGTGAAAACGTTACGCATTCAAGATAGGTGCGCTTTCCTGTATTGTGTCACGCCTCGGTTTAAAAGAAAAAAAGAAAGATACTTGGAAGCGGCCAAAAACGTGTCCATTTTTTTAGTCATCCTCTGACCTTCTGAGCATCATTCTTCGTTGTGTATCATGTGAGAAAAGAGGAAGTGTTCCCCCGGCTGCTGCAAACAGTTGTCTTTCCACATCTGCAAGAGTTTTTCTTGCACGTGCAAGATTGAGTGATTAGTCAGCCATTACACTGAACCCGGCTCTGAGGACTCAGTGATCCCTTGTTGAGACTGTTCTCTTGCAGGCGGCTGAGATCCTGGTGGGGACTCCGGGATCCAGTTTGATGAAAGGCCCCAGCTCTGGAATGCCAGAGCCGCACTCCCAGTCGACCTGATACCCGCGTGGCAGGGCGCCCCGGTGGAGGCCTTGGTGCGGGGTTCACATTTAACCCCGCGTCTTCCCGCAGCAGATGGCGTCACAGGACTGGGAAGAGACGTGGCGGAGTTGCGAGTGAAACGGTACAGATGGTGGGTAAAGGAATCCTCCCCGTGCTGACATTGAGAAACCTTTGGTTCGCGATTGGAGCACGTCCATCCGCCTGCTGCTTTGCTGTGGTCACACAGAAGATCAAGCAGGGCACGTAGACTCAGGAAAATAGTCCCATTTTCCTGCTGAAAAAGTTACCTCATCGCAAATACTTTCAAAGATGAAGTTTGGGTAAAAGGCTAACCTGTTTAATGGATGTTTTTGATGTTCATTAACAGAGTTTGAAACTCTGGGGAAAACAACAGTACAACAGTATGGTTCCCCCCGTTGAGACAACTGGGTGAGAAGTGAGACCACCCTCACCCCGGACACCAGCCATGGAGCTCAGGGATCCAGGACCACCCTGAGGCTGGCCAACTCTCTAGGCGGACCCTGAACTCTCAAAGCTGTTAAACTCACAGTTTCAGTTTGTTACAGTGAAAGGACAAAGATTGACATGGGGCCAGAGTCCCAGAGAGTTCTGTGTGCGGGTTTTCCAGCCACTCTCTCCCCCGAGAGTCGCTGACAGCAGACTTCTCCTGGCGGCATTAGGAGACAAGACACGCAGGGCGCTGCCAGCCAAGGAACCCTTAACGTCTAGAGTTTTTATTGGAACTTGTTCACAGAGACACGACTGACCACCCACGTGACTGGCCTCAGGCTCCAGGCCCTCTGTGGTTTGAGCTGACACCACACGACCCATCGCCACTACCCTAAATCGCATTCTTAGACTCTCTGGGCCCGAGGACCCCAGGTAAACAAAGGCAGCCCATCAGGCAGGACATTTCAAGGGCTGAGAGTTCACCTCCCAGGAGCCTAGTGCAAAAACCAGGCCTCTCTTCGGACCAGGTGAAATTCTTAGGGCACGCTTGTCAGGTACCCGGAAGGTTCTGAGGGACCAGCTACTGTGCCACACCAAAGAGAACAAGAACGGAATAAATTTGGAAGTAGCCTAACACACGCTTTCTTGTCTCAGACTGCCAACATAACTCGTTTCCAGAAGGGACCATGAAAGATTTGCATTAAAAATTATTTTTTATTTATTTATTTTATTTTTTTTTACTTTCCAGAACTTTTTAATTAGCTAAATTCTATACTTGAGTTGAACACGAAGCCTGAGGACAGAACGAATCGTTAACAGCTTGGTTCCTCCCGGACACCACAAAGAATAATTACAGGACGTTGTCAGCCTTTGGGTTCACCGTGTCCCGAGTCTGCCTCGGCAGGCAGGAGGCCCTGGTGCTGCGGTTTCCCCCCCAGCGCCTGTGGGAGCTGGGGCCGCGTCTCCACGCAGCCACCTGACAGCAGCGGTTCCTTTGCACCTCTGCTGCTGTGTGTGAGCAGGGTCGCCCTTCTGTTCGTTGGCGTCACTCCAGATGTTGCTTTTGATTACGTACTTCGAGATCTCCCCCAGGTGTATTTAAACACCAGTGCGATCCCATTTGACATTACCTTTGTGCTTCTGCCCTCATCTACCAAAGGTAACCTCCTGATCGAGAAACTTTCGGTCCCTTCGCACCTGTTCCCACTGGGGCTGCCACACCCGTCCCTCCCAAGGCCCCTGTGTCCAGTGTGGCCTGAAGAGGTGTGCCACAGAAACAGAGCCTGAAGATACGTAGGGGCCTGCACCTCTTCCAGGAGAAGAGGAAGAAAAGAGTGTCCTAGGCAAAGGGGACAGGGGACAGCATACGCAGGGGTCCTGAGGTCAAGGGCATGGGCATCCTATGTCCAGAGGAAGCCAAGGAAGGCAAGGGAGCTATAATGGGCCACTCCCATGTTCAGGACCCCACAGGGTCCCTTCTCCTTGGTGCTTGGAAATCTCAAACTGCATCAGGGAACCCTGTAATTAACAGCCAGAATTGGAACCAGAATTAAGAAAGTAAGTTGGAGGGGCACCCGCGTGGCTCAGTCTGTTGAGCGTCCAACTTCAGCTCGGGTCATGATCTCACGGTTTGTGAGTTCGAGCCCCACATCAGGCTCACTGCTCTCAGCACGGGACCTGCTTCAGATCCTCTATCCCGTCTCTCTACCTCCTCACCTGTGCTGTCTCTCTCTCAAAAATAAACGTTAAAGAAAGAACATTGGAGGTAGGGGTTTTCGCTCTAAAATCCAAACATGCAGGGGCACCTGGGTGGCTCAGTTTGTTGAGTGTTCGACTTCGGCTCAGGTCATGATCTCGCGGTTTTGCGAGTTTGAGCCCCTCATCAGGCTCTGTGCTGACAGTTCAGAGTCTGGAGCCTGCTTCAGATTCTGTGTCTCTCTCTCTTTCTGCCCCCCTCCCCAGTCACGCTGTCTCTTTCTCTAAGAAATAATAAAAACATTAAAAAATGTTTGCAAAAAATAAGATCAAATAAGACCAGATGAGTTAGGCACAGGTTCCCGGTCAGGTTGGGACCTTGTCGTGGGGCTCTTTGTGCTGCCAGTTGGTGTCTCCATCCCTTAATCCTTCAGAGGGCATCAGCAGAAGTGAGCCAGGGTATCTGGGCACTGTCTCCAAATGCTGGTCAGCAGGTGTGTGCTCTGGAGTGTGTACTTGATGCCTCGGGGGAGGTTTTAGAGAACTGCATCTGCTGGAAGGAGCCATTTAAGCAGGCAGGCTCCAGAGGACCCTCCATAGAACCTGTGCTCCCCACGGGGGTTTTGAGCTTGACCTTTATCAGCGATAGGGCAGAGTCACAGCTGCTGTAAAGATCACATGCGGAGCAGCGGAGGTGTCAGTGCCAGGTTTCCTGAACTGACCGTACTGATGCCACAGAAGAGGACATCTTTGTTCTTAGGAGATCCCTGCAAGTTACTCACGATGGCTCAGAAAGATGGTGCATGTGTAGAGGCTCCCCCGGCTGAACCTCCCATGGCTGAACCCCGCTGAGCAGCCCCTCTGGGCCCCCTTCCCCCTCTACCCTGCCAAGAGGCAGCAACCCTAAACGGGCCAGAGGGCTTGAAGGTCACAGAGATCTGGGTTCCTCCTCCATGTCCACGTCTCCATTTCCAAGTCCGCAGCACAGAAGGAGAATCCCCTCAATGGGATTATAGAGACCCTGAGCGAGACGTCTCGGGCCAGGCATGCTGCCCGTAAACCAGCCCCGGATCCATGTCAATGGTGAAGGGCCCCGGCCAGAGCCGGGGCAGCAGCCTCAGCCTGGGCCTGGCAGCCACTGCCCAAAACCTGCAGTCATGTTCCCCGTGCCCTCGCAGGAGCCCTGCACCTCCCTGATTAGAATCAAAGAGAAGATGGCTTTCGGAGTTGAAAGGTTTGTACCTTTGATTTGCAAGAAAAACGGGCAGTGTAACAAGCCCCAGGGAAGGTTGTCCCCCCCACTCCCCCCCGAAGGAAGTGTCCCCCCAGGAGAGGTAACTGCAGCTGGTAGCAAGCCCCTCAGGATAGTCCCCTTGTGGCAGAAGAGAGGGTAGCAGACAGCCCTTTGTCTGGAGTCCAAGCTCAGAATGGGTGTGCTCCAGGAGAAGCCAGCCCTCTGCCCATGGGTCCAAGTCTGGGGTCAGCACTTTCTATCTGGCCCCCAGCCCAGAGCCTGTCGTGAGAAACGCTGAGGTGAGATGTCTTCCGAAAAGTACTGATCCCCATCCTCGGGGCCCAGGCCAGGCTGAGTGGAGGCCCAGGCCAGGCTGCGGGCCCAGTGGGGGCTCTAAGCCACGGGAGGATTAGCCCAGGCAGCCTTGCCGCGTTGTGCTGAGTCTGCCCCGTGCAGTTGCACCTGCCCCATTTGTCATCCTGCCGATTCCATCTGAGGCTTCACTCCCTGCTAGTGAGTGGTCATTTCGAAATGGAGCACACCAAAGAAAAGACAACAGTGCAGCTGTCTTAGAAGGGTCTTAAAACTAGAATTACAGGGGCGCCTGGGTGGCTCATTCGGTTAAACGTCTGACTCTTGATGTCAGCTCCGGCCATGATCTCTCAACAGTGAGATCAAGCCCCAAGTCAGGCTCTGTGCTGAGCACGGCGTCTGCTCGGAATTCTCTCTTTCTCTCTATCTCTGTCCCTACGTGGCTCGCGTGTGCACACGCATACATCTGTCTCTCTCTCTCTCTCTCAAAATAAACTTAAAAAAAAAAAAGTAGAGAGGCGCCTGGGTGGCTCAGTTGGTTAAGCGTCTGACTCTTCGTATTGGCTCAGGTCATGATCTTAGTTTGTGGGATCGAGCCCCACATCAGGCTCCACTCTGACAGTGTGGAGCCTGCTGGGGATCCTCTCTCTCCCTCCCCGCCCCTCCCCCACATGTGCACACACCACTCTCTCTCGGCACAAATAAACATTAAAATATTTTTTAAAAAAAACTAGAATTACATACAAGCTCAAAAAAGGACAGGTACACTGGACTCCAGAAAGAAGTAGATCGGGGTGAACAGTCCCACCCTCTGCTTCCCTCAGAATCCCGTGTCAGATCCTTCTTTCTTTTTTTTCTTTTTTCTTTTTTTTTTTTTTTTTTAAGTTTATCAGAGCAAGCTGAGGAAGAGCAGAGAGAGCGAGCGAGGGAGAATCCCAGGCAGGCTCCACACGGTCAGTATGGAGCCTGATGTGGGGCCTGTGTGAGATCCTTCTAAAGTGCTCATGCATTTCAGCAATATGTTCCTTCTCTATGCAGGGAAAATAATAAAGAAATGGTCTTGGGGAGCCTGGGTGGCTCAGTCGGTTAAGCAGCTGACTTCAGCTCAGGTCACGATCTCGCAGTTTATGAGTCTGAGCCCCGCATCCAGCTCCTTGCAGACAGCTCAGAGCCTGGAGCCCATTCTGTGTCCTCCCCTGCTTGCACTCTGTCTCTCTCTGTCTCTTAAAAACGAATAAGTGTTAAAAAAAAAAAAAATTAAAAACATGAGATACAGGTTTTGTCGAACTATATTAAGAGACATGTGCCCCCAGGTATGTCGTTGGCTCATTTGAAACCGAGCTCATCAGACACTTAATCAGCATCATAACCTACAGCCAGTCTTGGCCTTGGCACGTGCACCCTGAAATAAAGCTTCCCCCGGTCCTGGCTACTGGGAGAGTGCGGAGGGCACAGGACCGATGGCCTGTAGACCATTGTTCTCAGTGGACTCGTTGCTGAACATCATTTCCTTTCGTTGGTGCTGGAATCAGAATCACTTGTGTGCCACGCGGCCCTAAGACCCAACGCTGAGATTACCCTTTCGGGGGGTACACGTGGCAGGTGGAGGCTCTTCATAAATTTTTGTAGTGTGGCAACAGACTGAACCTAGAAAGCGACTCTACTGATCAAGTAAATGAATACGTTCAAATCATTCCACTTTCAAATTTTGTTTATGGAATACCTTTTTTTCCCTTAATGTTTATGTATTTATTTTGAAAGAGAGATTGAATTCCATGCAGGCTTCTCCACCCCATGCAGGCTCAACACAGAGCCCAATATGGGGCTCAGTCTGAAGAACCGTGAGATACGACCTGAGCCAAAACCAAAAGTCAGACGTTTAACCGACCGAGTCACCCAGGCGTCCCTGTGGAATACCTTCTGAGATCGTTTCCCATGAATTGTCTACAGCTAAATCAGTTCTGATTTTTGTTTTAATTAAAAAAAAAAAAAAAAAAAAAAACTTTTTAAGGTGTGTATATTGTGAGAGAAAGAACACTCACGAGCTGGGAAGGGGCAGAGAGAGAGAATCCCAAGCAGTCCCCGAGCTGTCTGCACAGAGCCCAACGTGGGGCTCGAACTCATGAACTGGGAGACCATGGCCTGAGCCAGAAGCAAGAGTCAGACGCTCAAACAACAGTCACCCAGATGCCCCTGCAGCTAAATCGGTTTTGAAACACCTGAGCTCCTCTTATCCAGGACCTTGTAGGCTCGGTTAACTGATGGAGGGTCCAAGGAGAACATGGTCCCGGGGCTTAAAGATGTCACAGGAAAATGGTCTGAACTCGACTCTGGGAAGGCAAGCAGGGCTGAGGGCCAGAGAGGGAGTACTTCCTGGCAGATCTGGACCACTTCTATACTGGCCTAGAAGGATCTACCTTGGGTACCACCTTTGGTTGATTGCTTGTGAAGTCTGGCCCACCAGCTGTATGTGTATCACCTGTGAATTAGGAATGCTATTTTTAGATGATTTTGGAAATTTCAAAAAAGAATATTATTCCATGGCATATAATTCTATGAAATTCAAATTTCATTGTTCATAACGGAAGTGGTGGTGGAACACAGCCAAAGCTCACTTTTCTGCGTGTTGTCTGTGGCCACTTTCGTGCAACAGTGGCAGGAACTGAGTAGTTGTGACAGAGACGGCATGGCCCACAAAACCTAAAAGATTTATACCCAATGGGTGGGTTGCAGAAAAAGTTTGCTGACCCATGATTTCGAGCAGTGTACGGGAAAGGGTGGGAGAAGTCCCCGACTTAGTCCGGGGGGGTGTGTGCCCAAGCCCTGCCTGCCACCAGCTCTCAAAGCCTCTCTGGTGTTCCAGTCTGTTAGGGATATGGATGGACGATGTCTTTGATGCAGAGAGGTCGCGGTTCTATCCTTTTGGGGGGCAGTGGGGTTCCCGGTAGTTGGTGCCAGTCTTTTCCGGAACAGGGCGGTATATAGATGACCGTGCGGTGTTGGGGCGACGAAACACTCTTATTCCGAGCTGACCTTCGTCATAGCCGAGTTTGAACCCTGCTCCTTGGCCCTGAGGCTTTCACCCCAGTCTGTTTCTTTCATTCGGCTAACATTGAGTTCCTGCTGTGTACCAGGCTTCGTTCCAGGTGCCAGAGATAGAGCAGCAAATAAAACGGCGAGGTCACTGCCCTCATGGCCCGTGTTCTAGTTCAGTGAGGACACAGACACACAGGATCTGGTAGGGTGGAATGACCACTGCTCCAGGTGACTGGCTTCATCTCTAATTCTGTAAAAGGGTTAAATTGTCCGGCGCTCCTGGGCGGCTCAGTTGGTTAAGCGTCTGACTCTTGGTTCGGCTCAGGTCATGATCTTGCAGTTCTGAGTTCGAGCCACACATCAGGCTCTGTGTTGACAGTGCAGAGCCTGCTTGGGGTTCTCTCTCTCCCCCTCTCTCTGCCCCTCCCCTGCTCAATCTCTCTGTCTCTCTCAAAATAAATAAACTTTAAAAAAAAAAAGGAAAGAAAGAAAAACATTGAATTGTCAGCGTTTCTCGAAGAAGACGCAATACCTGTGTGACAGGGCAAGAGAAACACCAAGTGCAAAAGGAAGTATTGGTAAGTCAGAATTTGATTGAAAGTTAGGTCCATTCACCAGAAGACACCATCGAGAGAATGAGAAGACACGCCACAGACTGGAAAAGGTGTTTGCGGTGAACCTGTCCAGCAAAGGCCGCTCTGGGGGAGGAGAAAGATGTGACAGGCAGTGCGGAGAGAGGTTGCCGGTGACCATTCCGCCCGTGAAAGGGTGCCCGGCCTCACTGCCCGTCAAGGGACCATGAGTTAAAACCACAGGGAGATACCGGTTCACAGCCGGGTTGTAGAAGAGCCACGCCGAGGAGGGCTGACCGTGAGCGCAGCAGACAGGATGAGAACAGCCCATCTGCTGCCGAAAAAGGCAGCGGGGGGCCCTGTCCCCCCACCCGTATCTCCTGAAGCTGAACGCCCCCTACCCTGCTGTCAGGCATTTCCGGCTCCAGGCGTATTCCCCAAAGAAGTGCAAGGCAGACACTCGGACGTGAGTGTCTGCAGCCACCTGCTTCATGATACCCGGAACCGCCACTGCCCAGGTCCCAGCCAGCAGCACATAGACAGGCGGACCGTGTGGCACGTGCCAGAGGGACAAATCTGACAGCGATGAGGGAGGCGGCCAGAACTGGGAGCTTACCATGCGTGATCCCGTAACAGCAAGTTCAAGAAGAGGTCAAGCCCACCCAGGTCCCAAGCATCTGGCAGCCTGACACACCTGAAGATCTGTGCCTTTGTCTTACGTCTCCATCATTCTTTTCCTTCTTTTTTTTTTTTTTTTTTTTTTTCAAGTTTATTTATTTTGGGAGGGAGAGTGGGGGAGGGGCAGAGAGAGAGAATCCAAGCAGGCTCCGCACTGCCAGCACAGAGCCCCATGCAGGATTCGAACCCACGAACTGCGAGATCATGACCCGAGCTGAAATCAGAGTCGGATGCTTAAACGACTGAGCCACCCAGGCGCCCCTCCATCATTCTTTTTTATTACACTATGTGAGGGGACCTGGGTGCGGGTCAGAGAACTGAAGGCTGCAGCTGGGTCTCCCTGAGAGCGGTGGCTTTGATGATTCTGAGGAGGTGGAGAGAAAGACGCTGATGTTAGAGGCCACGGACAGCCCACACTGGAGGGACAAGCTGCCACCAGAAGGACTTTGGGTTTTATGCTCAGGGAGGTAGGCAGCTGTGACTTGTCTACCTCTAATGCAGACGTGAGGAAGGCTCTTGGCCCCCAGCCTGCCGCCGCAGTCATGGTGGCAGGGCAGGGGTCTCCAGAGGACTCCTGAGGATAAAAAATGACATCTCGGGGCTTTGGGGATTTCCAAAAGGTCTTTGCTATTCGAGAGAGGGTGTCTTTAAAAGTCCCCCGTCGTCCTGGTGCGCTGTCCCTCTGTCACATGCTCCCAATCCCAGGCCATCCGCACTCAGAGCTCACTGCACCAGAGAAACATTAGGCAGGGTGGCCAAGCGGACCTTTATTCTCAGTGGCGCCATTATTCTAGAGGTTTGTAAGACGGCCCCGTTGCTCGTTGTCCTTTCCTTTCTCCAGCAATTTCTTAGCCCAGCGGAGGAGAGAGGGTTTTATTACAAAACTTTTTTGCACTGTATTCCAGCGCTAGAGTCCTGCCTCGTGAGCTCCTTCGAGGGCCACGCGCGTGCCAAGGCTCAGCCACCATCCTGGATGCCACCAGTGAGCACATGTGGCCGACGGAGCCCAGCCCTCACGCCCCGTGCGGCACAGTCTCCACACCCAGTAGCGCGCTGCAGAGTGAATCTTGCGGGTCAATTGGCGTCTCTAAAAAGTGAAATGGAGAAAACTTCAGTCTGTCTCACTGAGGAAGGGAGTCCCTTGTGCGAGAGAAATGCCGTTAGTGTGTCTGACCGTTCTGTCTGTCAGCATGAGAAGGAAGAGCTCTTAGGAGGTTACAGGGGAGATCGCGGGATGCGTGCAGGTTGGTGGGCGGTGGGCTGCGGCTCAGGTCTGCCTGGGCCAAGGAGAGCTCCCAGGGCCTCCTGATACCTCCTGGCGTTTTTGGAGTTGATGCGAACAAGCTCCCGTTCTCTGTGGCCAAACCACCCCCGGCCATTTCCAGGAGAGGGGAAGCCTGCGACTCCAGGCAGGGGCCCACGGCCTGGGAACGACGGCCCGCGGGTGGCTTGCCCTCCCCTATCTGTGACCCGCTGGACCCAGTATGGGGCAGGACGTGGCTAAACGCTCAGCCCGGAAGGAAGGGGGAGGCTGGCATGCGCTGAGCGTAAGCACCCCCGCTTGGCACAACTTGAAGGACGGGCTGGAAGGCGGAGGCCCGAGGCGGGCTGCGTCTGGGCACGGCTTGCCGAGCCTCCCACCTCCACGTGCTCGTTGCAGCAGTTGGAATAACAGTTTGGGGAGAACGTGTATGTCAAGTGCCCAGCCCAGAGCAAGGACCAAATGTCCCGTGTCTAGAGTACAAAAGGTGCAGGGACTGGATTCCAGCTCTTGTCTGTCGGGCCTGCACCTCAGGAGACCCCAGCCGCGGGAGGCGGGCCAGGGCACTCATGAGGCACAGGAACCCAAATGGGCAAAAAGCTTCCAGAATCCCAGCCTCAGGGAAGCTGTCTTGGCAAAGCTGCTGCTTTTCTTTTTTTTTTAACGTTAGATTTATTTTTGAGCGAGAGAGCCAGAGTGTGGGCGGGGGAGGGGGCAGAGAGAAGGAGGCACAGAGTCTGAAGCAGGCTTCAGGTTCTGAGTTGTCAGCACAGAGCCCGACGCAGGGCTCGAACTCACAGATCGCGAGATCGTGACCTGAGCTGAAGTCGGACGTCCAACCGACGGAGTCCCCCAGGCACCCCAAACAAAGCCACTGCTCAACGCAGTTGTGACGTTGGGAGCATCCAGCAGCAAAACCCAAAACGCAATCGTGCTGGTACTACTGATTTCCAGAATAGTAAACAAAAAGGAGAACGGGGTGCGTTCAGTATGTGCAGACAGCAGGCTGGAGAGGGTGGGCTGCTCTGTCCTTCTAGAACTCTCTTGAAAAGAAGAGAGGAAGTGCTCATGAGGAGGCCACAGTTGCCAGGAGCCAAAGGGCCTCAGCCTGCCGGCAGCACTGAGACCCGGTCGTCCATCTCACAGAGGTGACTTTGAAAAAGCCAAGTTGCTAAGCAGTCGGAAAGGATCCCAGGCCAGGGGCCAGACACTTGGGTGGTGGGACCCAGATGAAACCACAGCCAGCGTGTGTGGGGTCCTAGGTGACGAGAGAGGACCTGCAGAGCAGGGCCTCGACCAGGTCACCGGCTCCCTGGGTCCCACGAGCCAGGGTCCCTGTCCTCCAGGGCTGACAGAGCAGAAGGGGAGACTGAGCTCCTGAGAGTTGACTTCTCCCATCTGCCAGTCCTTGACATGCCTGCTCCCTCCCTCCTCAGGCAGGCCCCAGGAGTGCTGTCCCTCCGAGCTCCTGTCCCCAGACAGAGCCAGGCGTGGGCATGGCACAGCCTGGTGGCCAAGTGCATGGCTCCCCCAAAGGCGAGGCCCAGGAGACGAGACCCCACCACACCTCAGGGCCGCTCAGGATGCGGCTTTCCTCTGCTCCCCTGTGGAAAACCAGCACTTTCCCAATAGCAAGCACCAGTAAACTGCTTTTGTCTTCTGTTAGCGTCTTTCCAGGGGGCATCCCCTGGACGGGTTTTTGCTAAATTCTCTGAAATTCACTGCAACATAAGCAGATTTTTGTATCATACATAATTATAATTGTGATTCTGCTTCTTTCGAGTGCCAAGGCTTTTACGGTATTTGGCGACATTTCCTTCAGGGGCAGGGAGGATTGGGGTAAGGGCAGAGGCTGGATTCAGATGCATCCCCGGCCTCTCTGTGCATGGTCGCCTCTCGAGAGAATGTTTCAGAACTCACAGGAAATCACTCCTGCACGCATCGACTCTCTCACCCTTTTTGTCCTCAAACAATGGGTGTTGGCCAAGTGGGGGCTCTCCCAGCAGGCGGGGCCTGTGAGTGACGCCCACTGTGTCCCGCCTTGCAGTAGTAGTGGACGTCAGCTCAGCGAGGTGTTCATCCAGCTGCCGTCCCGCAAGGAACTGCCCGAGTACTACGAGCTCATCCGCAAGCCTGTGGACTTCAAGAAGATAAAGGTAACCCTGGCGTGGGATGTGGGAACTGGGGTTTCTCTGCAGGGATGTGCCTACATTAGTGTTTGGGGGGTCTGACCCAGTACCTTCCATGGGCACCCCCCTCTGGGAGCTACGGGGAGTGTGTGAGACATGACCAGGAGCAAACTGGGCAGAACCCAGACCGCCTGACCAGGGACCCAGTCATGGGCTCTTGGGGTTCCTCGTGGCCTCAAGAGACCCGTAGTGCAGGTTGGGGGAGAGGGTCCCACGGTCGTGTCGGTGGGCAGCCAGCGTTTGGGGCTCCTTCAGGATCACCCACGGCCTGGGCTTTGGCCAGGCAGCTCTTGTGTTCAGTGGGCCTGAGCGTCCGAGTCTAAACAGAGTCACCCGGAAGACTGGGCCGTGACCACGTGAGGCAGAGGGATTCCCGGCCCCAGGGTCCCTGGGCACAAGGCAGATTCCCAAGGTAAGGCTGCTTCTCGAACCCTGCCCGCAGGAGCGCATCCGCAACCACAAGTATCGCAGCCTCAATGACCTGGAGAAGGACGTCATGCTGCTGTGCCAGAACGCTCAGACCTTCAACCTGGAGGGCTCCCTGGTGAGGAGGCGCCTGGGGCAGAGGGCAGCCGCTCCTAGCTCTGGCCACCTTCACAGCTAGGCCCAAGCCAGCCTGCCCTTCGCTCCATTTTGAATTGACTGATTTAAAAAAAAAAAAAAAAAAAAAAAATTCCTGGGGAGCCTGGGTGGGTCAGTCAGTTAAACGTCTGACTCTTGATCTGGGCTCAGGTCTTGATCTCACAGTTTGTGAGTAAGAGCCCCACATTGATTGGGCTCTGTGCTGACAGCATGGAGACTGCTTGGTATTCTCTTTCTCCCTCTTTCTCTGCCCTTCTTTGACTCGTGCTCGTGAGCTCTCTCTCTCTCTCTTGCTCTCTCGCTCTCAAAGTAAATAAAAACTTTTTAAAAATTCCCAACAACTTTGAATATTTTGCCAATTATAAAAGCAATGTAGGGGTGCCTGGGTGGCTCAATCAGTTAAGCGTCTCACTCTGGATTTTGGCTCAGGTCACGGTCTCATAGTTTTTGAATTTGAGCCCCAAGTTGGGCTCTGCCCTGACAGTGCAGAGCCTACTTATGATTCATTCTCTCTCTCTCTCTCTCTCTCTCTCTCTCTCTCTGCCCCTCCCCTGCTCTTGCACTCTCTCTCTCTCAAAATAAATAAACGTAAAAAAAAAAAAAAGGCAACGTATTCCTTACTAAAAGGCGCAAAGAGAATAACAAGCAGATCAGAGGAAATAAACTCAGTCCCGTCCATCCAGGATGACCCTATGAGCAATCCAGTGTACGCGTTGAATTTTATTTTGAATTCACTAGGGACTCCCTTGAAAGGAATTGTGTAGATACGTTCTTTCCTGCAATGAGATTAACATACACATACAACCTCACGTTAGCAAACTGTTCCTAAGTGTGTCTAGGGTAGATGCCTCCTGGAAAAGGGATTTTACACTCCTCTAAGTTTGGGGGAAACACTGCCTTAGACAAGGGACATGTGTTTCCAGCGCCTTGAAAAGCAAATGCTCTCTGGGATTCTTCAGAGGGAGGAAGGAACCTGTAGCTGTTCCTAAACTGACACACCCACCCTTTTCTCCGGGGCCATTTCATAAGCCTCCTGTTCTCTCAGGAACTGGTTGGGAAAGGGTTACTGAGATGACCCTCTACCCTGTACAGGCTGTCCTTGCCAGAGGGCAGGGCCCGTGGCCCCAGCTCACTCAAACCCCACGTCTCCTTCCAGATCTACGAAGATTCCATTGTCCTGCAGTCAGTGTTCACCAGTGTGCGGCAGAAAATTGAAAAAGAGGACGACAGTGAGGGCGAGGAGAGCGAGGAGGAGGAGGAAGGCGAGGAGGAAGGCTCCGAGTCTGAGTGTGAGTCCCCGAGGTGGGTGGTGTGGCAAGCCAACGTCACAGCCAGGCAGCCCCCGGCCGCCCCTGGCTCGGCTTGCCGTTCTCTCCCCAGCTCACGTCTGTCTTTCTTTTCCCCCCACTTTCTGGTCCCTCCCCCAGCCCGCTCTGTCAAAGTGAAGATCAAGCTCGGCCGGAAGGAGAAGGCACAAGATAGGCTGAAGGGGGGCCGACGGCGACCGAGCCGCGGATCCCGGGCCAAGCCGGTGGTGAGCGATGATGACAGTGAAGAGGAGCAGGAGGAGGTGAGCCCCCGGAGCCCCGGCCTGAGCAGGAGCAGGTAGCCAGTGGCAGTTGGGTCTTGGGAGATGCGTCCCCATGCCAGATCCAAGACCTCTGGCACAGCCTTGGGAGGGTCAGTGCTCTAATAGCCCCCGCCCCACAGATGGGAAGGCTGAGGCTTAGGATCGTACATGGCCACATAGCTCGAGACCCAAGTCTGTGCGACTTGGGCAGCGTTGCCTCTCCAGCGTTGCCGCCATGCTGAGGCCAGGGATGCCGGGTTTGTATCGGGGGTGGGGTCAGGAGACGCTGGGGTTGAAGATGCCACCAGCCTGTCCCCCGTCTGTCTTTCTGAGCAGACGCAGCACCCTCGGTCGCAGAGGCTTTCAGCAGGCCCTTGCCCTGTGTAATCTATGGGGAACACCCTGAGGCCTCCGCTCGTGGCTCCGTTCCGGCCTATGTAGGATGATCTCCCAAGAATGGTAGTGGATAAAAACAAAAACAAAAATGCCATGATCTGAAATTACAAGACCCGTGAGCGCTGCCACGAGTGGAATGTCGGTGCCGCGTTCCCTCCGCGTTGGGGAGAAGCTATGGGAGCATCCAGCCCACAGTGGGCATTTTTGTGGACATGGGGGGCTGGCAGACCCACCCGCTGGGTTCAGCTATGCTTTGCCCTCTGGCTGTGGCCGGGATGTTCAGCCCTTCCCTGGGCTGGGACCTGGGATGTTCACTTCACTTTTGAGCCTCAGTTTCCACTTCCACAAAGCAGGGAGGTCAGGAGGATTACGTGGTGCTTGGCCCAGCGAAACTGCCTCAGAGCCCTTTCATCGTTGCTATTTTTCTCAGGCCATTTTCAAGGATAGCAGCAAAAACTGCTACCTCAGAGTAAATCTGACTGTAGACATACATGACGACCTTATGAGGAGGACATTAGTGGTGTCCTGAACATGGAGGGCTGGCCTGTGTTTCTGGAGAGGAGGGTCTGGGCTGTAAAGCTCCCCATCTGCCCATCCGGATCCAGCAAAGCGTTTTGTGGCCCTTGCCAAGCTGTTTAAACCGTTCACACAAAAGAGCAGACCTCTTACGTAACCAAGGTGGTTTTGATGCCACAGGTCGGGGGCACAGGGATAGGCACACGGTGGTGGGAGGAAGCAGAGAAGGCCCAGCGAGCCTCCCAGATTTCGAGGAAGAGTCGATGGAGGCGCGGGGGCCAGTCCTTGGGAGCAAATGACATTGAGATTTGGCCGTGGCAGTGGCAGTGAAGCCAAAGGGTGCCCCGCCCCTGGCCTCACACCCAGCCAAGGCTGTTCAGTTCCCGAACGTGCTTAGAGCCCAGGTAGGCCCCGGGGGAGGGGACAGGTGCCCTCAGCTGCAGGGCTGACTTGTGCTCTCTCCTGCTGTCCCCCTCCAGGACCGCTCAGGAAGTGGCAGCGAGGAAGACTGAGTCCCAACATTCCAGAGTCTCGACCCCGGGCCCCTGGTTCCAGGGCCGAGGCGGCGTAGCCCTTAGCAGTAACGGGTAGCAGCAGATGTAGTTTCAGACTTGGGGGAAACTGTATAAACGAAAATCTTCCATATTTATACGGCAGAGAAGATGTAGGACTGTTTGTGTCTGGCCCCGTCCCGGCATCAGTAGCGTTTGTAACAGCATTAACTGTTTAAAACAAGAAAAAAAAAAAAAAAGAATTACGAATTGGGGAACACGCGACACCTGGTTGTCTTTCCTTTCCCGGCAGTACTGTTGCGGCCGCAGTTTGGAATCACTGTAGTTTAAGCCGTGGATGCATGTTTTTGTAGCCGTCCACTCCTTGTACTGTATTTTATCGGACAGGTCAGACTCGCCGGGGCCGGGGTCCGCAGGCCCGGCGGGGGTATGTCAGTGTCACTGGATGTCAAACAGTAATAAATTAAACAGATGAGAAAACTCACAGCCTTGCCTTCCGGTGGACTCATTCCCTGCTCCCTGCATGGTGGTGAATGCCTTGGGGGCGTGGGGGGGTGGGAGGGCGCCTCGCCTCAGCCAGGGCCCTGTCCTCCCATCACCAGATCCCACAGGACCCACTCCACAGGGAGGACACCGAGGCCCAGGCGGAGGAGAAGGACTTGCGCAGTCCTCATACCATCAGATCTGCAGCTCAGGCTCCCGGAGCAGACAGCTCAGGGCCTTCCCTCCCCGCCTGCAGCCAAGGCGCGGCCGGCAAGACAGCCATGTAAATGGGCAGGTGCCACACAGAGGCCCGGGCTGTTACCTGGGAAGTCCAGGGCATTGTGGGAGCCCAGATCATCAAAGAGAGCTCCCAAGTCCAGAATTTACGTTGTTCTTTTCTATGCTTTTTGTCTCTTGATTAAGATCCTCTCTTCATGAGTCATTGCCATCGCATTTGCCTCTCGTTCTTCAAACACTGTTCCCTTCAGTTCCTTGAACATGTTTATAATGGCTGCTTTGAAGCCCAACATCTGGACGCCCTCAGAGAAACGTTCTGTTGACCATTTTCCTCAGTGTAAGTCATGCGATTTTTTTTTTTTTTGTTCAAAATGGACATTTTATTTGTACTTATTTTTTGTTTTTAAAATTTTTTTCATGTTTGTTTTTGAGAGACAGAGTGTGAGCGGGGGAAGGGCAGAGAGAGAGAGGGAGACACAGAATCTGAAGCAGGCTCCAGGCTCTGAGCTGTGGGCACGGAGCTCTGTGCAGGGTTCAAACCCACCAACGGTGAGATCATGACCTGAGCAGAAGTCGGACACTTAACCAACTGAGCCACCCAGGTGCCCCAAAATGGACGTTTTAAATAATATATTGTAACAACTCTGAGTCATTCCCTCTTCCCCCATGAAGAATTTCGGTGGTGAAGGCTCTAATTTCTTTGTTCAGTGATTAACTGATCTAACCCTGGAGAGTGTTTCCCCCACAGTGTGTAGCTGCTGATATATCTGCTCAGGTTTGGGTTTTGGTTTTGAAGCAGGTTTCCTCTAGGAGGCGCCCCTGGTTCGGCCTCGCTTCCAGATTAGCCAGCGACGGCCACCTGAGAGTCACTGAGGCTCCGTGCTGGTGGCCCTGTATATATTAGGCAGCTTGCAGGCTGGACCTGCTTCGGCTTCCTGCCACCCTCTCTTAGGGTTTCTCAGCACATGCGCGCCGCCTCCCCCTGAGCAGGTTGCATGGAACCGCGAGGGCTTTCCCCGTCTCTCAGCGCATGCGCGCAGCCTTGCACCTGCAGGCAGCTTTCTGGACCCTTGCAGTATGTGGAGCCGTCACTGGCTGCCTCATTCTCCAGGCCGCTCAACTGCTGCCCAGTTTGCCAGTCTTGGCAACCAGGATCCCAACCTCAGGCTGGTTAGGAGAACTTGGCCTTTCCCATTCATCCCACAAGGAGAATCCTACCTATTTCCAATCTGCTGCTGTTCATTTCCAAGGCCGGGCGGTGACTTTCAGGTCCTGGCCTGGCTGGCCGGAAGCAGCCGCAGGCAAAAAGTATCCCAGCCTCCCACCGCTCTCACCTGCCATTCCGATTTTCCTGAATAAACACTTTTTTTTTTTAAGACAATTTTTTAAAGTTTATTTATTTTGAGAGAGAGCAAGCATGAATGGGGGAGGGGCAGAGAGAAAATCCGAAGCAGGCTCTTTGCACTGTCAGCACAGAGCCCAACACGGGGCTCAGTCCCATGACTTGCAAGATCATGACCCAAGCCAATATCAAGAAGAGTCTGACGCTTCACCGACTAAACTACTCAGGCACCCCAATAAACACTTTAATTTGTTGAATGCATTTGATCAATCTCAAGGATCCTGAAATGGTTGTCTGTGCGAACCCTGTCTAGTTTCATTGTTGCTTTTAGGGCGTGCATTTGCCAGGATCCTCCCTCCCATCCGTTTGGAAGTCCACATTTTTTCGTTTGTTGTAATGACTTTGCCTTTATTTTAATAGATGTGAATTTATTTTAGTGCTTGCAGAAAGTCACCTCACCACACTCTCGATTTCAGGATATTCAGGATGAGGCCAGTTTCAAAATGAGTCCTTTGAGGGGGGCAAAAAGTACAAGTGGAACTTTGGTATGACAAAATGTCTTATGATCCATGAATTGGTATAATATAACTTGTTGGTGAAAGACACCAAGATGCAAAATAATACTGAATTACTGGGCACAAGTGTATACATCTCGTGCAGAGTCTAGAGTTGAGGTCTCACAGTGTTGGAAAACCCATCCACCTGTGTTGTTGCTCTAGCAACAACCAGACATACGTCCAAGGTCACCTCGTGGCCCAAGATGGCTGCTGGTACTCCATCTATCCATTCCACCTTCCAGCCAGCAGTAAGGAAGCAAGGGGAAAGAGAAGGCCCCACCCCACCCCTTAGAGACCCAATTTGGAAACTGACATATCACTCTCTTATGCCCTTTGGCCACAACATAATCATGTGGCCACACAAAGCCACACAGTAAGCTGAGAAATGCAGCCTTGCTTCTGGTACCTACGTGCCCAGCTAAAGTTAAGGACACACAGCTTGCTCACTGCCTGCTGGATGGTGGTTATGCCCAGGTTTCAGATGAGAAAACAGGCAGAGAGAAGGGAAGTATGTATTTGCCCCGAGGCTGCACTGCCAGCCCTGCAAGCAGTGTTGTCAGGCCATACCCCCCTGCCTCCCAGGTCTGATGGTTGTGGGTTTGAATCCTGGCCCTGCCGCTTCCAGGCTGTGTGACCTTGGGCAGCATTCAGCACTTTCTGAGCCCACTGGGAGATAAGAAACCAAAAGGTACTTGGGAGGGTTCTACTTCATTCTTCAGGCATTCCTACGTTTTCTATGGTGACAACAAAAAGGAAGATAATTTTTTAAGTGAAAAAAGTGGGGGCGCCTGGGTGGCTCAGGGGTTAAGCATCCGACTTCAGTTTAGGTCATGATCTCATAGTTCACGAGTTCGAGCCCCGCGTTTGGCTCCGCGCTGACAGCTCGGAGCCTGGAGCCTGCTTCGGATTCGGTGTCTCCCTCTCTCTCTGCTCCTCCCCCACTTGTGCTGTCACTCTCTGTCTCTCAAAAATAAACAAACATTAGGGGCGCCTGGGTGGCGCAGTCGGTTAAGCGTCTGACTTCAGCCAGGTCACGATCTCGCGGTCCGTGAGTTCGAGCCCCGCGTCAGGCTCTGGGCTGATGGCTCAGAGCCTGGAGCCTGTTTCCAATTCTGTGTCTCCCTCTCTCTCTGCCCCTCCCCCGTTCATGCTCTGTCTCTCTCTGTCCCAAAAATAAATAAACGTTGAAAAAAAAAATTAAAAAAAAAAAATAAACAAACGTTAAAAAAAAGTTTTTGTTTTCTTGTTTTTATTTTTTTAATAGAGAAGAAGAGTATAGACCTGAAGCACCCGGCTGGCTCCATCAATGGAGCGTGTGGCTCTTGATCTCAGGGTCATGAGTTCCAGCACCATATTGGGCATAGTGTTTACTTTTAAAAATAATAAAATTAAAGGGGCACCTGGGTGGCTCAGTCGGTTAAGCGGCTGACTTCGGCTCAGGTCACGATCTCGCGGTCCGTGAGTTCGAGCCCTGTGTCGGGCTCTGTGCTGGCAGCTCAGAGCCTGGAGACTGTTTCAGATTCTGTGTCTCCCTCTCTCTGACCCTCCCCCATTCATGCTCTGTCTCTCTCTGTCTCAAAAATAAATAAACGTTAAAAAAAAATTTTTTTTTTTAATTAAAAAAAAAAAAGGTGGGGCGTAGACTCTCATAGGTGACAGGCCACAAACATCTCCCATCCCACGTGCACTTCTAGAACCTTGCAACTCCCCCATTCGATTTCATCGGATACGGAGTCTAATTCTCCCCTGGAATTTGGCTTGGGACTGCTGGTCACCCGCAGAGTGCAACGCAAGTGACACAGGGCACCACAGCTCCGCCCTGTTTGCCGGAAGACTCCCTCCAAGGTGCCAGCTGCCTGGAGGCTGAGGAAGCCAAAACAAGCTGATGCCGAGAGACCCCCTAAGATCTGCACAATGAGGGGCGCCTGGGTGGCTCAGTCGGTTGAGCGTCCCACTTCAGCTCAGGTCGGGATCTCACAGTTCGTGAGTTCAGATTCTGTGTCTTCCGCTCTCTGCCCCCTCCCCGCTCACGCTGTCTCTCAAAAAGTAATCAACGTTTAAAAAAAATTTTGTTTTAAATAAAAGGTCTGCACAACGAGAAGGAAGAGGTGCCTGGCCAACCCCCGAGTTCTCAGGCTCCAGCCCCTAGCTCTGTACGCCTGCCCAGCTGAGCCCTTCCCCCATTCCTGGCACATGGAAACCCTGAGAGAGAATAAAAAGGATTGGGTTTTTTTAGGCACTGAGCTGTGGGGTGATTTCTTAGGCAGCAGCAATAACTGGAACATCCTAAAACAAGTTTTCAGAGGACACGGGTCTAATTAACCCGGACAGATCTTTAGAGCATTCCTCTGAACCGAGTCACTGCCACGTGAATGTTTAGAGAAAGTTCTCTCAGGATGCACCCCAAGCACACGATGTCCGGAACAGCTGTTAATTCCCGGGACCGGGGACAAGAGAATGGAGTTGGAAGCTTCTCCAAGCTGGTGAGGTTCTGGACACCTGTCCATTATAAGAACCATTTCTTTCTTTTCTTTCTTTTCTTTTTTTAATGTTTATTTTTGAAAGAGAGCACACGCAGGGGAGAGGCGGGGGTGGGGTGGGGTGGGGGTGGGACACAGAATCCGAAGCAGGCTCCAGGCTCTGAGCTGTCAGCCCCGAGCCCGACACGGGGTTCAAACCCACGGGTCAAGATCATGACCTGAGCCGAAGTTGGATGCTTAACCGACCGAGCCACCCCGGCGCCCCAAGAACCATGTCTTAATTCCTCACCAATGTTTAACTCAACAGAAGATTTCTAGATTATGTCATGGTCTCAAAGATTTCTACTGCAACCAGGCCATTCATTTTGGGGGGGAACATTAATATTTATGAAGTGGCCAAGGCCCACATGATCATGTTCCTCCCACACCTGACTGCCCCCCTTCTCAAGTGGCCCCAGTGGCCCCCATCAGACCATCTCAGCTGTCATCCCTTTTCCTGAGGCTCCACCATCCGGTCAGTGTCCCAGCTCGGGCCATTCTCCTCAGTAACTTCAATCTACTCACCTTGCCCTTTGTCCACCCCTGGCCCCCACCTCGAGCTGCAGCCACCGTCACGGGTGTGATCAGCTCCTCCCTGATTCCCTGGCTTCCACTCTGTCCCTGCCAGGCTGTCCTTCCCACACGGCCAGAGGCGTCTAAACTCTCAACTCCTGGGTGCATGTGAGCCCCAGATCCTCTGAGCTGGCAACTCTCCAGCCATAAGCACTTTAAACCTCAGCCACCCTGAAATTTTACACCACACGCTCACTGGTGTTTGCCCAAGCGCCTCCTTCTTCCCATAATGGCTCACCTGGCAAATCTCCTTCCTCTGAGCCTCATCTCAAATGTTGCTTTCCTGCCCCTTCTTGCCTTCCTTGATATCCTGGGAGAGGAAGCAAATAGGCCCTCCTTAAGAGAATCCTAAAAATCGTTTCTTTCCCAGAGGGCCCGGGTAGCTCAGTCAGTTAAGCATGACCCTTGGTTTCGGCTCAGGTCATGATCTCACGGTTCGTGGGTTTGACTGTTCGTGGGTTCGAGCCCCATGTCTGGCTCTGCACTGGCAGTGCAGCCTCTGTACTTGAGATTCTCTCTCTCTCCCCCTCGCTGTCTCTGCCCCTTCCCGGCTTATGCGCATGCACTCTCCCTCTCTCTCTCAGAATAAATTTTAAAAAAATTGGTAAAAAATAAAGATAAAAAACAGTGATGAAATACTTTATTTATTTGTTTGTTTTTATTATTTGGCCTAGCAAATTGGCAACGATTTGTTAAATGCTAACACACAGCGTTGGCAAGGCGGTGGGCAGGCAGGCTGACCCCAGTGCGGCGATACCTGGATATGGCTTTCCGCAAAGCAAGTAGACAAGATGACTCAAAATATTTATACTCCGTTCTCAGGAATTTCCCTTAAGGAAATCATTAGGGATACAGTCCGTAGAGAACAGGTATCCTTTCCATGGGTTTGGTGGGAATAAAAGTGCTCAACAAGGCAACATCAACACCCATTAGGGTTTATCCAGAAGATACTGAATAGCCATTAAACATATTATGGGCATGAGAAAGGGCTTATATATGATACAAGGAGGGGGAAATGGGCTATAAATGGTATCGTCCAATAAAATTTGAGTTAGGGGCACCCGGGTGGCTCGGTCAGTTAAGCGTCCGACCCTTGATTTCAGCTCAGGTCACGATCTCCGGGTTCATGAGATCGAGCCCTGCATCGGGCTCTGTGCTGACAGTGCAGAGCCTGCTTGGAATTCTGTCTCTCCCTCTTTTTCTGCCCCTCCCTCATTCTGTCTCTCAAAATAAATGAATTTGAGAGAGAGAGAGAGACAGAGTGTGAGTGGGGGAGGGGCAGGGAGCGAGGGAGACACAACCCAAAGCAGGCTCCAGGCTCTGAGCTGTCAGCACAGAGCCCGATGTGGGGTTTGAACTCACTGACTGTGAGATCATGACCTGAGCTGAAGTCAGATGCTTAATCGACTAAGCCACCGAGGTGCCCCTAAGCATTTTCTTTAAAGAATTTGAGTTAAGTCTATCGTCTTATTAATTGTATTGTACTAATGTTAATGTCCATAGTACTATGGTTATGTAAGAATATGTAAGATTACCTACCATTGGGAAAGGCTGGGGGAAAGGTCCATGGGACCTCTCTGTACTGTTTTGCAACTTCTGTGAATCTATCATTATTTGAGAATAAGAGTTTAAAAAATTGTCTCATGATGAAACCTGGTTATATGTTGCTGTAACAAACATTCTCACCGTCTAATTGGGATCTATCAACAAAGGGTGACTTCTTTTCTTTACATACTACAAGGTCGTATAATGGTAGTTACCCAGGGACCCAGAAACCTGGAGGCTCTGACTTGACAGGTGCCTCCATAGTCACCAAGGCAGGAAAATGAAACTTAGAGCATCTCCCTGAAGGTGACACTTCTGCCTAATGTCCTTGGCTGAATCAAGTCATATGGCCACCTATAGCTTCACTCAGGGACAAAAGAAGCAATCGTTTTGGGGCCTAGAAGAACAAGTTTAGTGAGGACCACAATGTACATAGGAAACCATCTCGGGGCGCCTGGGTGGCTCAGTTGTTTAAGTGTCCGACTTCAGCTCAGGTCATGATTTCACAGTCCCTGAGGTCGAGCCCCACGTTGGGCTCTGTGCTGACAGCTTGGCCCCTGGAGCCTGTTTCAGATTCTGTGTCTCCCTCTCTCTCTGCTCCTTCCCCATTCATGCTATATATCTGTCTCTCAAAAATAAATAAACGTTAAAAAATTTTTTTGAGAAAAACAAAAGAATCTCGGGTGCCTGGGTGGCTCATTTGGTTGAGTGTCCAACTCTTGGTTTTGGCTCAAGTCATAATCTCACAGTTCTGAGTTCGAGTCCTGCATCGGGCTCTACTCTGATAAGGCAGAGCCTGCTTGGGATTCTCTCTCCCTCTTTCTCTCTGCCCCTCCCCCACTTGTGCTATCTCTCTCGGGATAAACTTTACAAAAATAAGTAAATACAAAATAAAAAATAATCCCATTTCATAAAGATATACATTACACATATATAAAATAGATTACAGGAATAAATAATACACACGGTGATGATCTTGAGTTGTTTGCGGACGTCTCTTCTTGGTAATTTCTATGTTTTTCTGTTTTCTACTTTCTAAAGTTTTTACTTTTAAGCATGTGCTGTAATCCAAGATCATAATGGAAATAAAGAAAATTTAGATCAACCTCAGAGAAATAGTCTAAGTAGGAGACAATGAGGATGAGAATTTGAGGAAGTAACTCAGTGGTGGTTTTTCTAGCCCCAGGCATTTGTTATTCAGTCTGAGTCTCACTGACATTTTATCCAGTGGGATTCTTGTTTACAAATGACATAAACCTGCCTGGGTGGTTTCTGAATCAAAAGGACCATGGGGGCTGGATTCCCAGCCTGGCTCTGGAGTCAAAGTCTTGGGTGTGAGAATAGGATTGGCCGATTCCAGGTCACATGCTCATGTTCCTGTGCAAGCGATGCTGGGAAAGCTCATAGCTATCCTTTAGAATTTCTTTTTTTTTTTTTAATTAATTTATTTTTTTTAATGTTTATTTATTTTTGAGACAGAGAGAGACAGAACATGAACGGGGGAGGGTCAGAGAGAGGGGGAGACACAGAATCTGAAGCAGGCTCCAGGCTCCGAGCTGTCAGCACAGAACCCGACGCGGGGCTCGAACTCACCAACCACGAGATCACGACCTGAGCCGAAGTCAGACGCTTAACCGACTGAGCCACCCAGGTGCCCCAGAGCATGCGACTCTTGATCTCAGGGTCGTGAGGTTGAGCCCCACATTGGGTGTAAATAAACTTTAAAAAGAAAAAGAAAAAGGTGATCCTGGAGCTGATCTCCGTTTCTTCTCAACCGTTCTCAGTATGTGGCTTTCACCTTCATGCAGGTGAGACAGCGGCTAACACCTCCAGGCACCGCCGTAACATCCAGACAGGAGGAGAAGAAGGCGGAAAAGTCAACAGCCAAAGAAAGCATTTCTCCTTTCAAGGATTGTGTTTTTACAGGAGCAGGCATTTCCACCTGCTTCACTGATTACAACTGGGGCTCAGGGCGACCAGCAACAGCAAGGGAGTCTGGATCAGTATAGCCTGGGTACATTACAGCCTGAAATGGGATCGGGATTTTATAGAAATAAACAAAGGAAAGGGATGTAAAATGGCGCAGCTGCTGCCGAAAACCATATGGAGGTTCTTCAAACAATTAGAAATAGAATAACCGGGTGCCTGGCTGGCTCAGTCAGAAGAGCGTGTGACTCTTGATCTTGGGGTTGTGAGTTCGAGCCCTGCATTGGATGTAGAGATTACTTAAATAAATAGAAGTTAAAAAAAAAATGAGGGGCGCCTGGCTGGCTCAGTCGGTTAAGCCTCCGACTTCGGCTCCGGTCATGATCTCACCATTTGTGGGTTCGAGCCCCGCAACGGGCTCTCTGCTGTCAGGGCCTGCTTGGAGTCCTCTGTCTCCCGCTCTCTCTGCCCCTCCCCCCTCTCAAAAATAAACATTAACAAAAAAGAAGAAGGGAAAGAAAAGGCACTGTAGTTGCAGGCAGCTAGAAGTATCCATTGTCCCTGCAAACAGGTGTGATGTACCCCTCTCACCTCTCCCCCACCTCTGTGACACAAGACCATGAGTTGCAGTCAGTTCAGCCAAGGAGCACAGAGCTCGGATTCCAGGCCATCAGGCCCCTGACTGTTGAACCATGCAGAATGGGAAGGGCAGGCACAGGTCTGCGGGGCCCCTGGAGGGCTTCTCCCAGGGGCTTTTTCTCCCTGGATTCCCATGGGTTCCTGGCAGCCAGGGTAGAGGCGGCCTGAAAGACAGGGCTGGGAAGCCGAGTTGCCCTTGACTTAGACCCCGAGGCCAAGGCTCACCCTGGCTGACGCAAGAAGCTGTAGGAGCCAAGGTCTCCTCCGTGGCTTAGAGGAGATTTTCATAATCTGGGTTTTTTTTTTTTCTCATTTATTTATTTTCCTCCCTCCTTTCCTTTCCTCTTTCCTTTCTATTTTTATTTTAATTTTTCTTCTCCTTTCTAATTTTTCATCACGGCAAAATACACATAACATAAAATTCCCCACCTGAACCATTTTTTTAAAGGTTATTTATTTATTTTGAGAGAGAGAGAGAGACCGTGAACAGGGGAGAGGCAGAGAAAGAGGGAGAATCTGAAGCAGGCTCTGTGATGCCAGCGCAGAGCCTACGCGGGGCTCGAACTCACAAAACCGTGCCGTCATGATCTGAAATCAAGAGTCGCACACTGACTGAGCCACCCAGCGCCCTCCCCCCCGCCCCCATCTTAACCATCTTAAGTGCACGGTTTGGTGGCCAGTGTTATACAACCATCACCATATCCACCTTCAAAACATTCCCAAACTGAAATGCTGTCCTCATTGAACACTGCCTCCTGGTAACCACCATTTTCTTTCTATCTCTATAAATCTGGCTCCTCCAGGGACCTCCTCTAGATGGAACTGTACAGTATTTATCTTTCCTTGACTGCTCTGTTTCACCTTTTCCTGAATCGCCTAAGTGGTGCTACATCGATATGACGCATCCTGGTAAGACGTCGAGCATCACAGGACACGGCGAAAGACACTTTCCCACCTGCCTCCTCAGATCGGAACCTAGGGGTATGTGCCTCCCAAGGACGTTGGGACCCCGGTGGCGTCTCGGACTAAATGTAAACAGAATCTGACGGTCATTCCTCCGTGGCCGGACCGTGGTCCAGCCTGATCATTGCTCATCGCTGCGCTTGAGTCTCCTAGTTCCCGCTCTGTCCCCCCCCCCACAGCAGCCAACAGGCGCCCAGGAGCACCCAAGTCCTGCCCCTCCTCTGCTCAGAACCCTCCGTGGCTCTGACTTTTGGGGTAAATGCCAGCGTCCTCCCCACTGCCCACAAGGCCTTGCACAACCTGTCCCCATCACCTCTTCTCACTCACTCTCACCCAGCCACACTGGCCTCCCTTCTGGAATGTTCTAACCTCAGTCCTACCTCAAGTACCTTCTACCTGCTAATCCCTCTGCCCACATCGCCCTTCCTTTGGCCAGGTCCTTTTTGTTATCCAGCCCTTCGCTTAAAAGCCCCCATCCTCAGAGAAGCCTCTTTCCTTTTCCCATCTAGGCTCAGCCCCTTGGTGTGAGGGACACTGCTAACATTATCTATCTTGCTCGAGGTGGTGGTCACACAGATGAGTACATATGAAATAAATCTCTGAAGGGGTGGGGGGAGGCACCTGGGTGACTCAGTCAGTTGAGGGCTCGACTCCCGGTTCGGCTCAGGCCATGATCTCACGGTTTGTGAGTTCGAGTCCCGCATCAGGCTCCGCTCCAACAGCAAGGATTCTCTCTCTCTACCCCTCTCTCTCTCAAAAATAAATAAATAAATAAATAAATAAATAAATAAATAAATAAATGTTCTCTCTCTCTCAAAAATAAATAAAATGAGGGGCGCCTGGGTGACTCAGTCGGTGGAGCGTCCGACTTCAGCTCAGGTCATGATCGCACGGTTTGTGGGTTCAAGCCCCGCATTGGGCTCTGGGCCGACAGTTCGGAGCCTGGAGCCTGCTTCGGATTCTGTGTCTCCCCCTCTCTCTGCCCCTCCCCTGCTCATACTCTGCCTCTCTCTGTCTCTCAAAAATAAATGTTAAAAAAAATTTTTTTCAAATAAATGAACTTAAAAAAAAAACTAAACCCATGTACAACTCTAAAAAAAAAAAAATCTATGGAGCTGTACACATAAGGTTTGTGGACCACATTGCATGTATATTTTATCTCCATCCAAAAAAGTCATAGGGGCGCCTGGGTGGCTCAGTTGGTTAGGCAGCTGACTTCAGCTCAGGTCATGATCTCGCGGTCTGTGGGTTCGAGCCCCGCATTGGGCTCTGCGCTGGCAGCTCAGAGCCTGGAGCCTGCTTCGGATTCTGTGTCTCCCTCTCTCTCTGCCCCTCCCCTGCTTGCTCTCTGTCTCTCAAAAAAAAAAAAAAAAAAAAAAAATTTAATTAAAAAAAAAAGAGTCATAAAAATAGACACCTCCCACACTAGCCACTCTTGTTTCATATTATCCTCTCGTGTTTTGAATCTGGTTATCCCAAACCATCTCGCGGATTTGTTTCATGCTATTTCCTGCCCTGGAACTTCAGCTCCAGGAGTGGGGGGGGATCTTTGTCTTGTCTCCCTGGGGTCCTCGGCACCCTAGAACGTTCCTGGGACACAGCAGACACTCAGGAAATTTTTGTTGAATGAGGAATAAAGACAAGGAAACAGAGACCCAGAAAGTGATTTGTCCAAGGTCCTAGAATTTGGCCCGGCCAGATTTCCCATACCTCTGAAGCTTTTCCAGCGTCTTCCAGATATTTCAAAATTCAGAAAATTCCCCATGTGCGGGCAGGCTGTAAGCAATGCATTTCACATGGCTGTATTTCATGAAACGTGACAAGGTGCGGACTGTGAATGACTGAACCTTGCATTTCAGGATTCGTGTGGATGACGAACTGGTGTGAATTAAATATAAAATATAACCTAAGAGGCATAATCCCCGCTCATTCCCGCTCTCCCTGCCCCCACCTCACCTCTTGCCCAGGCCTCTCTCCCACCCTGTCCCATGACCTAATTAATGAATCATCTGCCCAAATTACCACGTTAAGCATGCATCTCTCAACCTCCGTGGCCTCAAATGCTTCTCACTGCCCTGGAAATAGTTTCCCTCATTTGAAGGGCATGCCAAGGCCTCTCGGGTGTCCATCCTGATCTTCTTTCAGCCTTCCAGGGTTCCACACATGTGCCCCGCCCTTCAGCCCACCTCTCCCTGTCCCCACCTCAGTGCCTCTCCTGCCATGCACAGTTGGGCAGTTTGAGGTTCAAAGAAAAATCGAGCGGAACGTACAGATTTCCCACATACCTCTGTCCCCCTACAGTCACGGCCTCCCCACCATCAACATCCCCACCAGAGTGGTGCATTTGTTACGATGGAGGAACCCGCGCTGACACGTCATCATCACCCAGCGTCCATAGTTGACATTACGGTTCACTTTCCATGTTGTACGATCTCTGAATCTGGACAAAGGTATGACATGTAGCCACCGTTACAGTAGAACATGGAATCATTCCACGGCCCTAAAAAAACCTCTGGCCTCCGCCCATTCACCTTGCACCCCCCAACCCCCCCACCCCCAAATCCCTGGCAACCACTCATCGCTTTACCATGCCCATAGATCTGCCCCTTCCAGAATGTGACACACACAGTTGGAAGTGTGGAATAGCTTGTTAATACGCATTTATGGTTCCTGCAGGTCTTTTCATGGCTTGAAAGCTCATTTCTTCTTAGTATGGATATTCCATTGGCTGGATGTGTCAAGGTTTATTTATTCATTTACCTGCTGAAGGACATCTTGGTTGCTCCCAGGTTTGGGCTGTTATGAATAAAGCTGCTATAAACATCCGCATGCAGGGTTTTTTTAAAAAAAATTTTAATGTTTATTTATTTTTGAGACAGAGAGAGAGCTTGAGCGGGGAAGGGCAGAGAGACAGACAGAATCCAAAGCAGGCCCCGGGCTCCGAGCTGTCAGCACAGAGCCCGACGCGGGGCTCGAACTCATGAACCGTGACATCATGACCGGAGCCAAAGTTGGATGCCTAACTGACCGGACCGAGCCACCCAGGTGCTCCCTTTTGTTCGTTTGTTAATCGGGTCGTTTTGTTGTTGAGTTGTAGGGGGTCTTTACGTATTTTGGATGCTAAACCCTTGTCAGATGCAGGATGTGCAAAATATTTGCTCCCATTCCATAGGTTGTCTTTTCATTCTCTTGAGCGTGTCCTCTGATGCGCGGTAGTTTTTGATTTTTCTGAGATCTTTTCTAAAGATTTTTCTTTTACTGCCTGCGCTTTTGGTGTCGCGTGCAAGAGATCAGTGCCCAGTCTACTGGCATGAAAGTTTACTTCTATTTTTTCTTCCAATAGTTTTATAGCTTTAGCTCTTCCTTTTACATCTTTGCTCCAGTTTGAGTTCATTTTTGTACGTGGTGAAAGTAAGAAGTGTCCAACTTTATCACCGTGCACATGGCTATCCACTTTTCCCAACACCATTTGTTCAAAACACTGCCCTTACCTTATTGAATGGTCTTGGCACCCTTACGAAAAATCATTTGACCGGACCTGCGTGGTTTATTTTGGGCTCTGTATCCTAGTCCATTGGTCTATGTCCGTCTTTATGCCAACACCACACTGGTTTTGTTGTTGTTGCCGTTTTTTTGTCTTAAGTTTCTTTCTTTATTTTGAGATAGTGCGGGCAGGGGAGGGGCAAAGAGAAAGGGAGAGAGAATCCCAAACAGGCTCCGCACTGTCAGCTCGGAGCCTGATGCGGGGCTCAAACTCATGAACCGTGAGATCGTGACCTGAGCCGGGATCAGGAGTCAGACTTTTAACCAGCATGAGCCACCCAGGCACCCCAATACCACACTATTTTGATTACCGTGGCCTGAAGGGAAAGGAAGGGAACAAGAAGGAAAAATGATGTAGTTGTAACATAGAAAAAAAAGCAAATCCATATATGGTGCTTATTTTGTGCCAAGCGTGGTTCTAATCAATCGCTTTATGCATCTATGTATTATTAATTTACTTAATTGTCAAAACAACCCTATGAGCTAGTCCTGAATGGAGGCTGCTGTACGTGGAAGCAGAGAAATTAAACAGCATGACTCCATTCTTAAGGCAATATATGACCATGGCCATGTGTGTGGCAGGGACAGAGTGGCCTTGCGATTTCCACGGGGAAGGTCAAAGAGAGACCTTGTCCAGGCCTAGGCACCCTCGAAATGTTTACAGAGCTTTTATGGCCCTTTTCCAGGCCTGCCCTTACATCTATGTAGAATTAGCTTTGAAGACATTAAGCCAAGTCCCTTCCCAGAAGAGAGCTCCTTCCTGGTAAATTTTTTCAGCCCTGATGGGGAGAAAGGGCCTCCAACCACCAGATGAATAAGAGAAAGCTGGGCTCAAAACCAGAAACTGGGCTTGTTAGGTGTTGTAACTGTTCTGAAGGGAAAGAAAACTTAGTTTTATTTATTTGACAAAAAAAAAAGTAGCATGTGGTCTTAGGAACGGAATTTGATGAGGACATTCATAAATGTGACAAAAACTCCCAGAACCTGCCCATCCTTACAAATTTTCCCAGGTGATTGCTAATTATGTCAATTGACACTCCCTCCCCCCGCCCCCCCCCCCCCCCATGGAACCTGCCATGTAAGGGAAGCAAGTATGATTTCCTCTCCTTTCCTCGTTGGAAAAGCTAATTTATTCACCCAGGGTCTGATTCCCAAGCTGGAGCTCCAAACTGTTCTTTCTTACTCTGGATTAATCGCGCGTTTCCTTCTGAGGTTTCAATCGTCCCCTTTCTGCCTCCTTTCATGGGTTTCCCCATAAGCCTGCTGAGAGGTTAGTTCACCCTCCCAGGATCAATGTGTAAAACCCCAGAGAATTCTGCTCATTCCTGGAGGACCCTTCCAAGACTGCCAGACCCTTAATGGGGTTCAGGCAAGATTCTCACATGTGCCTTTTTGGCAAGGGGCTGCTGGCATCTCACCCAAAAGAGACTCGATTCTTAAAAGCAGCTCTCCATCAGCCCTCTGTGATTAAGGCAATCAGGTTCAACTCTGCAAGCTGTTTTGTTTTGATTTTGCTTCGGGGAGAGGAAGCAGCCTGGTTGTTCGAGTCCTTCTCCTAAAAGAAGAAATCAATATTTATGTCCAGACCCCAACTGGATCAATGACTTTAGAGATGTTTTTGCTCATATTGATCCAAACGCTGGATTCACTGGATCAGTTGGGGGCTGTACTTTTTTGAAGATTTTATTTAAATTCCTCACTGATGAGTATTTTGAAGAAAACTCAGTTAACATCTCTATACGATTCCTAGAAAGGCAAAGGCAAGTAGGGAAAGGCGACGGTAAAGTTTCCGATACGTCCCGTTTTCCCTTTGGAGGCACAGGGGGCGATGGTCATTAGCCTATTAGATGATTCGGGAGCGAGGTTTGGAAAAGACTGGAATCCGACTCAGGGCTTCACGGGTTAACAGCCCTTGTAACATCGGCCGTTCGAAACTCCTCCTCTCGAAACTCCTCCTCCCGCAGTGAGGTGAAGATATTCGAAAATCACCCCACTGCAAACTCCTCCCCCTGCGAGGAAACTCACATTGAAATGCTGCAAATGACTGGGGCCCCGCAGACAGTCGCCGCCGGGCCGCGCCAAACCCGGGTTTCCTGCGCGGACTTTGCGGACTCAGACTCGGGCCGGTGTTTTACGGGAGGAGGCTGGGAGCATGAGGGCCGCGGGCTGGGGGCTGAACTGGGCCGCCGCCCTGTTCCTCGCAGCGGTGGGGACGGCAGGTAAGGCTGGCTCCAGGCGCCCGCGTGCGGTGAGATGACCCCCAGAACTTGGGGAGCCCCTTGGTAATTTGCGGGAAGGATGCGAAAAATGCCCCCATCCTTTACTACTTGTGGGAAAATGGCACGAAGTCCTTCCCAAACGGCTGGAGGGAGCGCTGAGGGTTGCGAGGGTTTGGGGATGTGGGGGAGTCAGGAGAAGCGGGGTGAGGTTTTCCCCACAAGTCTCTGCCAGAAGGGGGGACCCCCTTATCTTCCCTCAGACCGGGACACGGGGCTCTCCAGCCCTAGGGAGGCAGGGACACCCCTCTCCCCCCCCACCGAGCTGCTCTAGGGAGAGGACTAGCAGAAGCCCGAGGTCCCTGCGGGCGCTCCTTCGCGTCCGCCCGCGGACAAGTACCCACGCGCCCCAGGCAGCTTCGTATTGCGCTAGGGAGGCTCCGGACCGCGGAGCCGGACGCTGCGATTCCTAGCGGGCGCTACACGCGCGCTTCTGCCGGTGGCCACCGCCTCCAGCCCCGCCTCCGGCTTCGAGGGCCAGTCCCCAAGCTCCCATTGGGCGCGATTGGAACAGGCGAGCCTCGAGCCACTCCCCTCGGCCAATGGGAGTCGGCGGATGCGGAGGGGCGCGCGGGCCGGGGCGGGGCTGGGAAGAGGGCTGGGCGGGGCTCGAGGTGCGGCTTGGGACGCGCGAAGCACCTGGTTCCGTGAGGCGGCCGAAGGAGTTCCCTCGCGTCCGTCCAGCGCTCCTGTCACAAAGGCGACGCGTCCCGGGCCCCCGGAGTCGCCTCCGTGAGCATGGGCAAGGTGCCTACCGCGCTCCTGGGCCGCCTTCGCGCAGCCCAAGGTTTCCTTCGAGATCTGGCCCGAGCCCATTTCGTCCCCGCGGCCGCCGTCGCTGCCCCGGGTCGAGTTCACATCCGTGTCCCCAGGCCCCCCCCCACAGGGCCTACCTCCTTCCCTGGTGGAACCGTTGCCTCAGAAATGCCCGCCCCTCTTCGGTCGGAAGCGGAGACCTTCCACCCGGGCGGGGATCGGGAGGCGCCGACACCGGATGGAACCCTCAGGGTGGCCCTGTTTGTTTCGAAGCTCTGAAGGGGGGTTCGACGACTTTTTTCCTCTTCGGGGGTTTCAGGGGGGTTGAGATTTAGTGAAGAGACTAGTTGGTGCCTGCTCCTGAGTTACCCGGTGGCTTTAAATGAACTGCCGGAGGCATCTGACCTCGCCCTGGGTATTAGATAAATGATCTTTTTCCTACTTAGAACCGGCGCAGCCCATAAAAGAATCGGGGCTGCCTAGTAACGGGATTGCCGGAAACTTTTCCACGGATGGGGCGGTGGCTTTGCGTGGGGCGCTTTGAACTCTTGGAATTCCTGCCCGTGACGCATGAGTTTTGGCTGAGAGGTGAGGAAGGGAGTTGATGCCATACAGCTGAGGATTATTGAGATAACTCTGCCACCCAGTTGTGTGAAGAGGAGGGAGTGTGGCTTGTCAAGAGGCACTTGGTTTGACCTGTGTTTCAAACGCTGATGGGCTTCATCCCTAGGAGGAAATGATGGCAGTGAGGTCTTGAGCAAGATGGGTTGCTGACTTTAGTTTTCTCTCTCACCGAGTGGCTGAGGATCTGATGTAATCTGTGTTGGCCAGGAGGCCCTGAGACCTGAGGGGTTCCCCAGACTCCTGGGAGCCAGCAGCTACTCTGCTCTGGTGTTAACCTGATGATGTATATTTGTGGCAGCCCTGTTTTGCGCCAGCTCGCTCCTTAGCGGTCTTTAAAGCATTTTGGGGAGGTGGCAGGGGATGGAATTTCTTGTCCCGTTTCCTTGGAAATGGAAGTCCTTGGAATCCGAGCTGCATGTGTTCACTTAGCCGGGTCAAAATCCGTTATCTGCGGATATCAAGTATGCCCAGGGCACACCCCAATTCAGAAAAAATAGAGCATCCTGCGAAGAGTTGTCCCTGCCTTTGCAACATGCCCCCCGGGGGGGATTCAGTGGTCATTGCTGGGCATACTTTTCTTCTTGGACAACACTGGCAAAAAGACAGGGAGATTTTTTTTTTTGAGACTGCAAAGCTTCAAGGGGAACTACCTGGCTCACTGTGTCTTTCCAGGATATTTCTGCTCTTATCTGTAGGGTTCCTTCCCCGATAAGACCCAATTCTAGATACCTTTGTTGCTCAGTGCTTTGATGGCCCTCACGTCCCGTGTTAAGTACGTTAATGGAGTCCACACTTTACCCGGCTGTCAAGCAAGTGACATGTGTTGCTAAGACACTGTGGAACTTACCAGCAACCGCAGAAACAGGCTACCCCACCCCGAAGGAGCTGACTTCAAAATCTTCCCTCGAGATCACCCCTAAGGAAAATGCCTTGAGATCACCTAGTTTGGAAAAGAGCCCTTGGTAAATTGATTTCTTGTTCATTTTCAGCTGAGTCCGTTAGCTCTGGCCATTTTTTTCTTCCACGGAAATGGTTCTGTCTATAATTTTGATGGCCCTCAACAACAGCTATCTTCAGTAGCATGGGAAAGAAAACTTCGAAAGCATTTTACCACCTCATTTGTGTGCTGGTGAAAAAGCAGAAATGTGTATTCTCCTTTTCCGTTTCGATAACCTTGTTCCTGGCTTGTCACTCGTGACAGGAGAGATTGAAAGGCTATTTAGAGATTTGAGCATGGGGGCCGAGGGCCGGCAGGGGTACGGGTGGGTGTGGTTCTTGTGCAACCCTAGCAGAGAGGAGTTCAGGGGTGGGGTGCTCCAGGTTGCTTTTACTGAAATTAGATGAAACTGACCAGGAAAACCAAGCCTTGATTGGGCAACAGGGAGGAAGCAAGAAAACCCTGTGGTTTCTTTGGGTGATGGTGCTTTAAATTGGACTGGTTCTGGAGTGCCTGTGTGGCTCAGTCAGTTAAGCGGCTGACTTCGGCTCCGGTCAAGGGCTCGCGGTCCGTGGATTTGAGCCCCGTGTCGGGCTCTTGTGCTGGCAGCTCGGGACCTGGAGCCTGCTTTGGATTCTGGGTCTCCCTGTCTCTCTGCCCCTCCTCCCTTGCTCTCCCTTGCTCTCCCTTGCTCTCCCTTGCTCTCCCTTGCTCTCCCTTGCTCTCCCTTGCTCTCCCTTGCTCTCCCTTGCTCTCCCTTGCTCTCCCTTGCTCTCCCTTGCTCTCCCTTGCTCTCTCTTGCTCGCTCTCTCTCTCTCTCAAAAAAAAAAAAAAAAAAATCAACATTTAAATTGGACTGGTTCTGACCCTTTGCCAGGATGGTGTTTTCTGCTGTGGGGACACCCATCTGATGGGGTGTCCCTCGGTGCTCACTGTTCCTGATCCCTGTCCCCACCAGCAATGCTATTACTACTATTTCCAGTCTTTCCTGTAGCACGTTCTGTTGGTAAAATAGAGCTTTGTGCAAAGCTTGGCAGGCCAGAGCAGTGGATTAGTGGTAATGGAAGTTGTGAGCCCCTAGGGGAGGAGGGGATGACAGAAGCTTCTCCTCCACCATCCTTACTGTGAGTGCCCCTGGCCTGAACTTCCTTTTTAATTTTTTCTGAGTCCTGGAATTCCAATTACTCTTTTACCCACCCTGTGTGCCAGCAGCGAGAAGTGAGTCATATCCCGTTGTGGGTACAATTACGATTCAGCTATGAGTCAGTGCAGTGTGGGGCGTACTGTAGAGGCAGGTCTGAGAGACTCCTCCTGTTCAGGTCACTCTTTGGACTTCTAAGAGCTTCTTATATTTCTCTATTGGTATCCCCTCTATTCTCCTTTCAACCCCCCCTCAATTTTCTCCTAGTATCATCTGACTGGTTTCCTAACCTCTGGCAGAAGCACTGGACTTGAACTTTGAAGACCCAGAGTTTGTTGGCTTTTTACTTATTTATTTATTGTTAAAAAAAAATTTGTTTTTAAATTTTTGAGAGAGAGCGGGAACAGGGAAGGGGCAGAGAGAGAGGGAGACACAGGATACAAAGCAGGCTCCAGGCTCTGAGCTGTCAGCACAGAACCTGACGTGGGGCTCGAACCCATGAACCGTGAGATCATATTCTGAGCCGAAGTCAGACACTTAACTGACTGAGCCTCCCAGGTGCCCCCCAGATTTTATTTATTTATTTATTTGTTTTTAAGTTTATTTATTTTGAGGGGGCAGGGAGAGAAAGAGAGGGTGAGTGAGTATGAGTGGGGGAGAGGGAGAGAAAGAATCCCAAGCAGGCTCCACGCTGTCAGCACGGAGCCTGACACAGGGCTCGAACCCACGAGCCGTGAGATCATGACCTGAGCCAAAATCAAGAGTTGGATGCTTAACTGACTGAGCCAGCCAGGTGCCCCGGAAGGTGGTTTTTTAAAACTGGGTCCCAAAGTCCCTAGCCCCCAGAGCCCTCAGGCCAGGTTCAAGATTGGGTTCAAACCTAGCTGAAATATTCGAGGGGGCCTGGAGGTCTCTGGGCTTCTCTACTCCCAATGGAATGACCAAAGACAACAAAAGGCACTTGGGAAGGTTAGAGAATTAGAGTAACGAGCACGAAAGTCAGGCGTATGCAGCGACTGGCATTGCAATTATTTCACTTAATTATTTTTTCTTACCTCTTAAAAAAATCTCAAAAATAAAGCATTCCTTGAAGAAAAATGACTCTGAAGTGAATTGGCCACTATTCCCTATGCAGAAGCACAGATAAGATTCTGTTTCTCAAAAAAAAGGACCATACTGAACTATTACAAACTATTCTGAACCTTGTTTTTTCCCCCCCAGTTAACAAAATACGGGCAGCTGGTGGCTCAGTATGTCAAGTGTCCAACTTCAGCTCACTTCATGATACCGCAGTTCATGAGATCGATCCCTTCGTCAGACTCTCTGCTGTCAGCATACAGCCTGCTTCAGATCCTCTGTTTCCCTCTCTCTCTGTCCCTCCCCCACTTGCACATGTTCTCTCTCTTTTTTTCTCTTCTAGGGGCACCTGGCTGGTTCAGTCGATGGAGCCCGTGAGGTCTTGGGATTGTGGGTTCCAGCCCCACCATGTTGGGTGTAGAAATGGCTTAAAAATGAAATCTTACAGGGGTACCTGGGTTGTTCAGTCAGTTGAGTGTCTGACTCTTCATCTCAGCTCAGGTCTTGATCTCAGGGTTATGAGTTCAAGCCCCACACTGGGCTCTGTGCTGACAGCTCAGAGCCTGGATGCTGCCTTGGATTCTGTGTCTCCCTCTTTCTCTGCACCCTCCCCCCCTTACACTCTCTCCTCTCTCTCTCTTTCTCTCTCTCTCTCTCAAAAGTAAATAAGCACTAAAAAAAAAAAAAAAAAAGATAAAACAGATGTTCCAATCAGATATGATGGAAAGTCAGGCAAAATAAATACAAATAAGTTATCAAGAACACTATTTGAATTGTGGTTTCATGTGCCCAACTGTTAAAGATTAACCCAGCCTTGGGGTGCCTGGCTGGCTCAGTCCGTGGAGCACGTAACTCTTGATCTCGGGGTTGTGGGTTCAAGCCCCATGTTGGGTGTAGAGATTAGTTAAAAATCTTTAAACAACCAAAAAACTGTACAATATGACTTGAGATTTTATTATTATTTTTTTAATTTTTTTTTTAACGTTTATTTATTTTTGAGACAGAGAGAGACAGAGCATGAACGGGGGAGGGTCAGAGAGAGGGAGACACAGAATCCGAAACAGGCTCCAGGCTCCGAGCTGTCAGCACAGAGCCTGATGCGGGGCTCGAACTCATGGACTGCGAGATCGTGACCTGAGCCGAAGTCGGCCACTCAACCAACTGAGCCACCCAGGCGCCCCTGACTTGAGATTTTAATTTAATTTTTTTTTTCAACGTTTATTTATTTTTGGGACAGAGAGAGACAGAGCATGAACGGGGGAGGGGCAGAGAGAGAGGGAGACACAGAATCGGAAACAGGCTCCAGGCTCTGAGCCATCAGCCCAGAGCCCGACGCGGGGCTCGAACTCACGGACCGCGAGATCGTGACCTGGCTGAAGTCGGACGCTTAACCGACTGCGCCACCCAGGCGCCCCTGAGATTTTAAATCTAAGTAGGATACCATCATGAATAAGATTTATTTATTTAAAAAAAATTTTAATGTTTATTTAAAGAGACAGAGTGTGAGTTGGGGAGGGGCAGAAAGAGAGGGAAGCACAGAATCCAGAGCAGGCTCCAGGCTCTGAGCTGTCAGTAGGGGCTCAAAGCTATAAACCGCGAGATCATGACCTGAGCTGAAGTTGGACGCTTGGCTGACTGAGCCTCCCAGGTGCCCCTATTTATGTATGTATGTATGTAGCTAGCTAGCTAGCTAGCTAGCTAGCTAGCTTGAGAGGGGGATTGAGGGGCAATGGGAGAGAGAGAAAAAAATCCCACTCCCTGTGTAGCCCTGTCCCACAAACCTGGGATCATAACCCGAGCCGAAATCAGGAGTCAGATGCTCAGCCGACTAAGCCACCCAGGCACCCCAATTATTATTATTTTTTTTAAGTAGGCTTCACCCCTAGCATGGGAGCCTGACTCAGGGCTTCAAACTCACAACCCTGAGAGCAAGACCTGAGCTGAGGGGCACTTGGGTGGCTCCATTGGTTAAGCATCTGACTCTTGGTTTTGGCCCAAGTCATGATCTCACAGTTTGTGTTTGAGTCCCACTGTGGGCTCTGAGCTAACAGCTCGGAGCCTGCTTGAGATTCTTTGTCTCTCTCCCTCTCTCTCTCTCTGTCCGTCCCCCGCTTGTGTGTGAGCACACAACTGCTCTCACTCTCTCTCAAAATAGAGAAAGAGAAAGAAAGAAAAGAAAAAAGACAAAGACCTGAGCTGAGATTAAGAGTCTTGATAGTTTGAAAACCTCTTAGTGACATAAATTTGGATCCTTACTCTCAAAGGAATGTGAAGATTTAAAGTTACAAGTAGACCAAGGAAACTGGTAGTTACCCCACCTCTATCTATATTGAAGTAGATTAAAAGACATTCTAGGGGCACCTGGGTGGCTCAGTTGGTCGGCTCAGGTCATGATCTCCTGGTTCATGAATCAAGCCTGGCATCGGGCTCTGTGCTGACAGTGCGGAGCCTGCTTGGGATTCTCTGTCTGCTCCCCCCACCCAAAAAAACAAATAAACTAATGATTTCTCAGAATTTTATCTCTTTTTATTTCCTCCCTACCTACTAGAGAAGGCCCCTCATTTTTCCTTCAGCTTGATGATTTAATAGTGTCAATTTTCTTCATTACTGTTTCCAGCACAGGTTTGTAATATGCTTTATTCATGTGCAAGGGAGGATTTTTTCCCCTACCTTAATGGACCCATACCATTATGTCAAGTTTTACACATTGTTGGCAGGTCACTAGATCTATTCTTTGCATCCTCCACTATACTTTTGGTTTATGAAATTTGTTGTGTGTGTTCTGTTTCCTGGGAAGGATCGGATTCATTCTTCAGCTGGCAGGAAATAGACACACACAGGTGACGTCGTCAGTTTCTGTTTCTGGCACTGAATGGTCCTTTCTCTTCCCTTCTCTCTCAGTGGGGGACAAATGTGGGAGAAACGAGTTCCAGTGCCAAGATGGAAAGTGCATCTCCTACAAGTGGGTTTGTGACGGGAGCGCCGAGTGCCTGGATGCCTCAGATGAGTCCCAGGAGACCTGCAGTGAGTCCCCTTTGCGAGTAACACGCTTCCTGCCCTTTTTGATGACAGTGGGTGACAGATGAGGTGGAAATCAGTCTGCAGATTGATGTGTTCGACCATGAATTGGGACTTGGGAGAAGAGTTATTTCTGGAACTTAACTTTAACAACTTAAAAAAAAAAAAAAAATGAAATTTACATGAGATAAAATTAACCATTTTAAAGTGACTAGTCAGTATTATTGATACAGTCACAATGCTATACAACCACCACCTCTGTCTCCTTCCAAACCTTTCCATCACTTCATGTCTGATTTTTTTAACAAGCTCCGTGAGATACCCTTCATTTTGACCCAGAAAGGTGGGCGTGGCACCCTCCTTTTGAAAACTGTTTTTCCTCTGCAAAGCGGGGCCTGGTGAGGCAGACCGGGCTTCCCTTAGAGTGAAGGCTCGATCCCGTTTCTCCCACAGTGTCTGTCACCTGCAAGCCGGGGGACTTCAGCTGTGGGGGCCGTGTCAACCGCTGCATCCCTGAGTTCTGGAGATGTGACGGCCAGGTGGACTGCGAGAATGGCTCAGACGAGCAAGGCTGTCGTAAGTGTGTTCCCTCCCCTGCCCGCCCCTACCCCTCTGACCTAACCGGAGCTGCGGATAGGCTGCTCTTCACCTGGCTCTGTCTCTTGGGGTCTCATGCCAACCCCCCTCACACTGTACGAACCCCACCTTGCCCAAGGGGCATTGCAGCGGATAGCGATGGCATCACCTCTACGGTCATCCGCACACACAGCGAGGCTGTCTTGCCCGGTGTCTCCCCCAACCACATGGCACACGCTTTGGTGAGTCGCCGTGACCACCACCAGCCACGCTGGGAGGCTGAGTGCACAGTAGGTCCCGCCTGGCCAGGACCTGATCACCCAGCTAACCATTGACGAGAAGAAAAAAAGCTTCACCAAGTTGAGGGTTCTGCCAAGAAACAAGGGGGGAGCGCACTTTGGAGAGCTGGGTGCCTGTCCTGACTCTTTCATGTTAGTTGGTTAGTTTTTAAACTATCATTTTGGGGCGCCTTGGGGGCTCAGTCGGTCAAGTGTCCGACTTCAGCTCAGGTCATGATCTCACAGTCCGTGAGTTCGAGTCCCGAGTCAAGCTCTGCACTGACAGCTCAGAACCTGGAGCCTGCTTCACATTCTGTGTCTCCCTCTCTCTCTGCCCTTCCCGTTTGCCCTGTCTCTCTCTCAAAAGTAAAAACATAAAAAAATTTTTTTGAAAAAAAACCTGTATTGTTTCTTGTTTTAGATGTATTTGTTTATTTTGAGAGAGAGAGAGAACAAGCAGGGGAGGAGCAGAGAGAGAGGAAGAGAGACGGAATCCCAAGCAGGCTCCACACTATTAAGCGTGGAGCCAGATGCAGGGCTCATACTCTTGATCCCCTGAGATCATGACCTGAGCCGAAATCAAGAGTCAGATGCCTAACTGACTGAGCCACCCAGGCACCCCTTTGTTTTTATTTTTTTAATGGAGCAAGGTTTCATTAAATAACAAAGATAATGTCAGATCTTCAAGTTCAGAAAATATAAAAACCCAGGATATTGAAAAAAAAAAAAAAAACAGCACATGAGTGTTCACATACATTTACTTTTTTTTTTAAGATTTTATTTTTAGGATGCCTGGATGGCTCAGTAGGTCAAGTGTCCAACTTGGACTCAGGTCATGATCTCACCGTTGGGTTCCTGAGTTTCAGGCCGCCCCCCCGCCCTGCCGCCTGGGGCTCTGTGCTGACAGCTCAGAGCCTGGAGCCTGCTTGGGATTCTGTGTCTCCCAGTCTCTCTGCCCCTTCCCCACTCGTGCTCTGTCTCTCTCAAAAATAAACATTTAAAAAAAATTTTTTTTAAATAATTTCTACACCTAGTGTGGGGCTCGGACTTACAGCCCTGAGATCCAGAGTCACAGGCTCCACCTACTGAGCCAGCCAAGCGTCCCCACATACATTTACTTTAGAAATGCATGTCTAACCCTAGTCAGTGGCCACCTTGATGGGACTGGGGTCCGGCCCCTCCCGGGGCTCGGTGTCCTCATCTGTGGAATGGGCTGCTACTGAGGAGGAGAGGCTCTCTGGTGACCCCGTTGTCTTTTCCCATTCCCCCCCCCCCCCCCCCGGCCCCTGCAGTGCCCAAGACGTGTGCCCAGGATGAGTTCCGCTGCCAGGACGGGAAGTGCATCTCCCTGGAGTTCGTCTGTGATTCGGACCGCGACTGCTTAGACGGGTCCGATGAGGCGTCCTGCCCCATGCCCACCTGCAGCCCCGCCCACTTCCAGTGCAACAACTCCGCCTGCATCCCCGAGCTGTGGGCGTGCGACGGCGACCCGGACTGCAAGGATGGCTCAGATGAGTGGCCGCAGCGCTGCGGGGGCCGCAACATGTCAGCCCCACAAGAGGACGACAACCCCTGCTCAGCGCTGGAGTTTCACTGCCACAGTGGCGAGTGCATCCACTCGAGCTGGCGCTGTGACGGCGGCCCTGACTGCAAGGACAAGTCTGACGAGGAGAACTGCGGTAGGGGCGCCATCGGGGGTGGGTCCTCTGACCTGTCCCTGTGCCCCCCCCTGGTGTGGGATGGGTGGGCCTTTTGGTGGTTAAACAGTTTTAGATCACACAGCAAGAAAGTCCATCTCGTTTCGTGTTTCTTCCAGTGTTACTGATCACCTGGAGAAGAGAGCATCCCTAAAAGGAGGCTTTTTTTTTTTTTTTAATTTTTTAAGTTTATTTATTCATTTTGCAAGGGGTGGGGGAGGGGCAGAGAGAAAGCAGGTGAGAGAGAATCCCGAGCAGGCAACAAACACATGGCTTGAACTCACAAACCGCGAGGTTGTGACCTAAGCAGAGATCAAGGGTCAGACGTTTAACCAACTGAGTGAGCCCCCCAGGACTCCCAGGAGACTCTGTCTTTAACACTTACACAAAAAGCTCTTTTTCCTACAAGGGAGCAAGCTGCATGTTGCAGTATTATTGTGGTCCAGAAAGGATTCTGGGCTCCAGGCCTGGCCGGTGACCCCCAAGCTTTGTGACCCTTGGCCAGGGACCCAACCTCACTGCATTGTGTTCTCCTCCCCAGTAGAATGGGGCAAAGGCCTTGGACTTTGCAGGTTTCGGTTGGAGTCCAGTGCGTCCCAATAGAACTTTCTGTGGTGGTGGAGACGTCCCACGTCTGTGCTGACCAGAGCAGTCCTTGCCTCCCAGTGGAGCTTGTGTGACCAGAGAGTGGAGTTTTTTGTTTTATTTCACTTTAATGAATTGAAAGTCAAGTTGCCACACGTGGTGAGCGGCTCCCGTGTCGGAGACCGTGCAGATGAAAGGTGTGTGGCCCAGGCCCTGTGTCCGTGCTTCCTTGTTGTAAAACTAGCGATGGTAGAGCTCCTGTGGATCTAGACCAGGGTTTCATGTTCCTGTTTCTTTGGTATCTTTGCCCAGGTGCGCTCTCCCTAGTGGTAATCTCTGGGGAGATGTAATTAGACTTTTAAAAAGTTGCTTGAAAAAAATCTTAAATTATTTTAAAGTTTATTGATTTATTTTGAGAGAGAGAGAGAGAGAGAGAGAGAGAGAGTGGGAGGGGGGCAGAATGAGAGGGAAAGAGAGAATCCCAAGCAGGTTCCTCACTGTCAGCACAGAGTTCGACACAGGGCTCGATCTCACGACCCGTGAAATCATGACCTGAGCAGAAACCAAGAGTAGGATGCTTAACCGACTGAGCCACCCAGGTGCCCGTATTTATTTATTTATTAATTTGTTTACTTAATTATTTTTTTAATTTACGTCCAAGTTAGTTAGCATATAGTGCAATAATGATTTCAGGAGTAGATTCTGGTGATTGATCCCCTAAGTACAGCACCCAGTGCTCATCCCAACAAGTGTCCTCCTTAATGCTCCTTACCCATTTAGCCCATCCCCCCACGCAAATCCCTCCAGCAACCCTCAGTTTGTTCTCTGTATTTAAAAGTCTCCTATTTATTTTTTAAAGTAACCTCTGCACCCAACGTAGAGCCCAAATTCATGACCCCAAGATCAAGAGTCACATGCTGGTCTGACTGAGCTCTCCAGGCACCGCTAAATGGCACGTTCTTATTTATTTTTTATTTACTTATTTTTTGAATGTTTATTTTTGAGAGAGAGCTGGAGCACGAGTGGGGGAAGGGCAGAGAGAACGAGCGAGAGAGAGAGACAGAGAATGAATCCCAAGCAGGCTCCGTGCTGACAGCGCAGAGCCCAACATAGGACTTGATCTCATGAACTGTGAAATCATGACCTGAGCTGAATGAAATCAGGAGTTGGACGCTTAACGGACTGAACCACCCAGGCTACCCTAAAAGTCACATTTTAAAATAATGGATGACTTTGTACATGATCTGTACTAAATTTTTTTTTTTAACGTTTGTTTATTTGTGAGAGAGACGGCATGTCAGCAGAGAGGGGGCATGAGATGGAGACAGAATCCAAAGCAGGCTCAGTGCTGTCGGCACAGAGCCCATTTTAGGCCTCGAACTGTGGACCTTTGAGATCATGATCTGAGCTGAAGTTGGATGGTTAACTGACTGAGCCACCCAGGCGCCCCCGTACTAAAACTTAACACAAACTAACTTAATTCTCATAACTTGTGAGCAGGCTTCCCCCACTCTTGACAGATGGGGAAACTGAGGCCCAGAAAGGCTGAGTAACCAGTACCTTGGTCCCTTGCAGAAACAAAAAATTTGTCTTTTTCCCCACGTCTTGTAAACTCTGGAGTTGTTTCGCAGTGATGGACCGTGTTGTACTTGGTGATGCTGATAGCATCGGTCATAATTTGTCCTGCCTCTGTCTAGATTGGGAACATGCCATTGCTTTTCTGCTGAGAGTGGCCTGTTGGCTCTTCCAGCATTGTAATAAATTACATGTCCTTGGGGCGCCTGGCTGGCTCAGTTGGTAGAGTGTGGGACTCTTGATCTCGGGTTGTGAGTTCGAGCCCCACGTTGGGTGTAGAGATTACTTAAAAATAAAATTGGAAAAAAACAGTTATGTGTTCTGAAAAAACGAGTGTGTGGAAAGAGTGGAGAGGACTCCCAGAAAACTCACTGGTTGCGTTAGGGTGCTCCCCACCCCACTTTCCTATTTTCCAAACGTTGCTCTGTGACTTCGGTAATAATTTTCCGGGATTCTTCTTCATTGAGGAAAACAGGACTTGCTGCCATGAAAGAAGCGTTAAAACTACATTGGCAGGGGCACCTGGGGGGCTCAGTTGGTTAAGCATCCAACTCTTGATCTTGGCTCAGGTCATGATCTCACAGGTTTGTGCGTTCGAGCCTCGCATCGGGCTCCATGCTGACAGCATGGAACCTGCTAGGGATTCTCTCTCTCTCCTCTCTCTCTGGCCCTCTCCTGCTTGCTCGTGCTCTCTTTCTCAAAATAAATAAATGAACTTTAAAAAAGTTAAATAAATCTACATTGCCTAAAATTTTGAATATGAAGACTGGTGTTCCTGGGGTGAGAAGCAGGTAAAATGACGAGGCGCTCTCTCCTGCTCATGGAGGTCGTAGAGTGTGTTTTTTCACCGCTAATATCTTTCCTGTTACAGGCTGTCTCTGATGCCCAAGGCAGCCAGGAAATTGCTGTTTTAAAGGTGGTAGTTGAGGGGCACCCGGGGGGGCTCAGTCAGTTAAGCGACCGACTTCGGCTCAGGCCATGACCTCGCAGTTTGTGAGTTCGAGCCCCGCATCAGGCTCTGTGCTGACAGCTCGGAGCCTGGAGCCTGTTTCGGATTCTGTGTCTCCCTCTCTCTCTGCCCCTCCCCCACTCACACTCGGTCTCTGTCTCTGTCTCTCTCTTGAGAATAAACATTAAAAAAAAAAATTAAGACAAAATAATAAAAGTGGTAGTTTATTTTGTCTTCGTGGTTCCCTTGAGAAAAACCAACACGTGCCCTGTCTTTCCCAGCTGTCGCCACGTGCCGGCCTGATGAGTTCCAGTGCTCGGATGGGACCTGTGTCCATGGCAGCCGGCAGTGCAACCGGGAGTATGACTGTAAGGACATGAGCGACGAGCTTGGCTGTATCCATGGTGAGCTCCTCTCAGGTCAGCCCTGCGTGCGCTGTGCGTCCTCGGGCAACTTACTCAACCCCCCTGAACTTCACTTCCATTTACCTGAAAACATGTATGTTATGAAATCACCTGCTTCAGGACTATGAGATTTAATGAGGTCAAAGTGTGCAGAGCTCCTGTCTTTGAGCTCAGGGGTAACACGGTACGGTTCGATGTTAAGCACTTTCCTGAGCTTATGGTGGAGGGATTCCCCTCCCGGGAATGACCCCGGAGAAACTCGCACCTGTAATCAGAAATGGGCTCAGGATCACGCAGAGCAGCACTGGCCTAACAGCAAAATGCTAGAAGCAACCCAGGTGTTCATCAGCAGAGTTAATTTAAAAAATTGTTTTAAACTGTGGTGAGACACGTGTAACGCAAGGATACTAGTGGGCTTATTTTGTTGTTGTTGTTCTTGTTCTTAATTTTTTTTAATGTTTATTTATTTATTTTTGAGAGAGAGAGACAGAGCATGAGCAGGGGAGGAACAGAGAGACAGGGAGACACAGAATCCAAAACAGGCTCCAGGCTCCGAGCTGTCAGCACAGAGCCCGACGCAGGGCTCGAACTCACAAACCGTGAGATCATGACCTGAGCTAAAGCTGGACGCTCAACCGACTGAGCCACCCAGGCACCTCTTGTTTTCTTTTCTTTTTTTTTTTTTTTTTTTTAAGGGCGTGCACACGCACAAGCAGGGGAGGGGCAGACAGAAGGAGAGACAGAATCCCAAGCAGGCTCTGCACCATCAGTGCAGAGCCTGATGCAGGGCTTGAACTCACGAACCGTGAGATCATGACCTGAGCCAAAACCAAGAGTCGGATACTTAACCCACTACGCCACCCAGGCGCCCCGATGAACAATATTTTAAAAACAGTATCCTTGTGGGGCACCTGGGTGGCGGAGTCAGTTAAGTGTCCAACTCTTGATCTTAAGCCTTGATGGAGAAAAAAATATTTTTTTTTTTTTAAAGTTTTTTTTTTTTTTTTTCAACGTTTATTTATTTTTGGGACAGAGAGAGACAGAGCATGAATGGGGGAGGGGCAGAGAGAGAGGGAGACACAGAATCGGAAACAGGCTCCAGGCTCTGAGCCATCAGCCCAGAGCCCGACGCGGGGCTCGAACTCACGGACCGCGAGATCGTGACCTGGCTGAAGTCGGACGCTTAACCGACTGCGCCACCCAGGCGCCCCGAAAAAAATATTTTTAATTATAGTACTTAGAGACTGAAACAAACTTTTGTGAACAAGAAGTTAAATTCTGATAATGGACTTTTTAAAAATTGTGTTAGGGGTACTTGGGTGGCTCACGTGGGTGCCTGGGTGGCTCACGTGTACGACTTCAGCTCAGGTCATGAGCTCATGGTTCGTGAGTTCGAGCCCCGCATTGAGTTCCCTACTGTCAGTGTGGAGTCCGCTTTGGAGTTTTGGATCCTCTGTCACCCTCTCCCTTTGTCCCTCCCCCAATTGCACGCACACGTGTACGCGCTGTCTCTCTCTGTCTCTCTCTCTCTCTCTCAAACTAGCTAACTGAATAAAAATTGTAGTCACCTGCGTATAACAAATTTTGCCTTCGTCACCATTTTTAACAGTTTATTTCTGTGACACTGATTACATCATGTTTTATTTATGAATACATTTGCATATAATCTCGTATAAATGAGCTATCATGTTAATAAAGAGTAGTAAGCGGGCTCTTGCAGCTCAGAAGCACCTGACTCCCTTCTCTGGCTCTTAGTGACGCTGTGCGAGGGGCCCAACAAGTTCAAGTGCCACAGCGGCGAATGCATCACCCTGGACAAAGTGTGCAACTCCGTCCGGGACTGTCGGGACTGGTCGGACGAGCCTCTGAAGGAGTGCGGTGAGCCGCGGGATGCAGGTGGCTCTTGAACTTGTGGGGAGCTGGAGTGGGACTCAGACATGGATACTTTGGGGCTGCAAGGCTCCTGCCCAGCCGTGCCCGTGAGTGCTTTAGCTCCGGGGCAACACGGACATGGGGGTCCTTGGGGATAAGGGGCTTTGTTTCCAAGCCTGTGTTCACATCTGTAGGATGGGACAGTGATGGTTCACATACCCTGCTGGGGGGTGGCTGACGGGATGCTTGTAAAGTTTCGGCAGTGCTCCGTGAACCATAACTGTGTAAATATTTTGGACTTTACCAGCTGTAAGGTCTGTCACAGCTATTCAATGGGGTGTTACAGCAGGAAAATGGCATACGGATGTACACGCATGCGCACATGAATGCGTGTGGCCGTGCTCCAAGAAAACCTTATTATGGACACTGATGTTTGGATTTCACAGACCTTTTATGTGGCACAAAATGCTGGTTTTCTTTGGATTCTTATTTTTCTTTTCAACCATTTAAAAACCGTAAAAAACTGTCCTTAGCTTTCGGGCAAGAACAGATGGTGGGTTGGCTTTGGCCGAAGCCCTGTGACAGGCGCCAGGTCGTGGATGCTGGACCTTAAGCGCCCTGAGTCCGGTCCAGCACTGTTGGGCAAGTGATATAGCCTCGCCTGGGCCTCAGTTTCCCCGACTGTAGTTGAGCTGTCTATAGGGCTGTTGGGAGTTTGTATATGCAACTGTGGAACACAGTTTTTATTTTTTTATCATCAAGAACATTTTGAAATGTGGTTGACAAAAAAATAACGTTCAGATTTACCTTCTTAACCAGTTTTAGGGGTAATGTTCAGCAGTGTTAGTACATTCGCGTGGTCCTACAGCCCTCACCACCATCCATCTTGAGAACTTCCTCATCTTCCCAAACTGGGCCTCTGCGCCGTGAAACACTGACTCCCCGCCCCCCCTCCCCCCATCTACTTCCTGTCTCTGACTTTGACTCCACTAAGGACCTCCTAGGAGTGAATCCTCCAGTATTTGTCCATCTGTGCCTGGCATATTTCACTCAGCGGAATGGCCTCCAGGTTCATCCGTGGCATTGCACGTGACAGTGGTTATTTTAAGACCTTTTAGGGGACTTGGTAGTTCACTGGCCTCCACGTCATTGTGGTGATTACGATAAGGCTGATGAGATAGCGCAGGGAGGCTGATGACCTGAGCGTGACCGGTCTGTGTCCCTCCTGTCACAGAGACCAACGAGTGTCTGGACAACAGGGGCGGCTGCTCCCACATCTGCAACGACCTCAAGATCGGCTATGAGTGCTTGTGCCCCGAGGGCTTCCAGCTGGTGGACCAGCGAAGATGTGAAGGTGATTCCTAAGCCACCTCGGCCCTTTCCCCTCGTGTGGTGGCCCAACCCTCTGTGCCTCAGTTTCCCCGTCTGTTAAGTGGGCACGAAAGCGGTCCTGACCTCACAGGCCTGTAGGGAGGATTTGATGAGGTGCCAAATGCACGGGCCATTCTAGCACAGGCTTGGCCCCCGAGGAGCACCCTGTCCTTGCCTTTGGGGATTAATAATTAAGAAAGAAAGCTCGGCTGACGCAGCCTTTACTCTGCTTGGCTGCACCCCTGAGGTGAACGGGGAGGTCAGGGTCACTGCTGGAGATGACACTTGGCTATTTCAGTGTGTTCGTTTCTGAACCTGATGGTCACCAAGACCCTGCCACTGGGAGGGATGGCTTTCGGTGGGAGCCCTCACTCCCATCAGCACCCCATGAGGAAGGAGCCCCAAACCCCTTTCTGTGTCCCGGCTTGCAGATATCGATGAGTGTCAGGATCCCGACGTGTGCAGCCAGCTCTGCGTGAACCTCGAGGGCAGCTACAAGTGCGAGTGCGAGACGGGTTTCCAGCTGGACCCCCTCACCAAGGCCTGCAAGGCTGTGGGTGAGCCAGGGGCGGGGGCGGGGACGGCGCCGGGAGCAGATGCGGTGGCGGGTTTCATCATGTGAACTTTGCATACACTCCAAAGACCTGGGCAGACCGTGTGCCCTCTGGCAGAGGGACGAGCGGCCCAGTTAGGAACTTGCTGGGAGGCTGCCCGCACATGTCCAGCTTCTCTGGGGACACAGGTCAATTGCACAGGGAATGGTTTGCGGCCCCCAGCCCGGCCAATGGCTTTAGGGGACAAGAGGTGAAAAGCAATGGCCCTATGAAGGGCCCGCTCCTCCTCCAGCTGTTTTGGGAGGTCTTTGTGTTTTTTGTTTTTCTTAGAGCTAGAGCATGAGTGGTAGGAGGGGGCGAGGGAGAGAGAGAGAGAAAAGGAATTTTAAGCAGGCTCCACGCTCCGTGCAGAGCCAGACATGGGGCTCAATCCCACAACCCTGGGATCGTGACCTGAGCCCAAACCAAGGGTTGGATGCTCAACCGACTGAGCCACCCATGTACCCCTTGCTGAAATATTTTAGATCGCCTTCCGTTTCCTCAAGGATCTGTTTTAACCTTGAAGTTTTTCTCCCCTGTTGTCATCCCTTTGTGACCGTTCCTTGGGCTCCCTCTGTCACACCCCTGTGCGTTTCCTGGTTCTGGGGAAAACTGGGGACAGAGATCATAAAACCCTCTAGGATTTGAGATACTACTTTCGTTCCAACCTGTAGGGCCAGTGTCTATACAGATCCTTCCCAGGGGTAGGCGTGGTGTTGTGGGGAGGGGTCCTGAGTGAGGTCTGTTGTTCCAGTGGTCAGCTCATTGGTGAATGTCAGTGTCAATGTTACAGCACAGCTGCCAGAGTTGGGACAACGTGGGTTTGAGTCCCAGCTCTGCCATTTACTAGTTGGTGTGACCTTGGGCTAGTCCCCTCCCCTCTGAGCTCTGATCCTCTTCTGTATAAAGGGACTTTGACAACACCCCTGGCCTCCTAGGAGCGTGAGGATCAGTGAGGGAAAACGTGATATGAACAGCACTGAGCAGAATCTCCTGCCCTAAGGAATCCCTGTGGACACATTAACTTATCATTTCTTCATATTTATGTTCCAAAATGTAAAATGCTGGGGACCCAGTGTTTTATTTATTTTTTATTTTTTATTTTATTTATTTATTTATTTTTTTAAATTTTTTTTTTCAACGTTTATTTATTTTTGGGACAGAGAGAGACAGAGCAAGAACGGGGGAGGGGCAGAGAGAGAGGGAGACACAGAATCGGAAACAGGCTCCAGGCTCTGAGCCATCAGCCCAGAGCCCGACGTGGGGCTCGAACTCACGGACCGCGAGATCGTGACCTGGCTGAAGTCGGACGCTTAACCGACTGCGCCACCCAGGCGCCCCTTTATTTATTTTTTAAAGTTTATTTATTTTGAGAGAAAGAGAGAGAGTGCATGAGCAGGGGAGGGGCAGAGAGAGAGAGAGAGAATGAATCCCAAGCAGGCTCCAGGCCCTGCACTGTCAGCACAGAGCCAGATGCGGGTCTCGAACTCACACACTTTGAGATCGTGACCTGAGCCAAAGTCAGACGCTTAACTGACTGAGTCACCCAGGTGTGGGACCCAGTGCTTTAAAATGTAGGTTTTGTTATCATTCAAGCATGGTGAGGCCAGCAGATCAGGAGACGACCCCACTGGAAAGATTGGTTGTTACAGTTCCCAAGAGGAGGGGGCGTGGCAGCCCCAGGGGCCATACGGGGAAGCGCCAGGTTGCTCCGAGGGAGAGTGAGAGGGGGCACACGTGGGCTGGAGCCTCTTGTGGTTTCCTCGGGCATGAGGTGAGGCAGGGTGAGCAGGCTTACGACTGGCTGTATGGGAGAATCCCAGCAGGCTCTGGGGCCAGGGCGCTGCTCGTGCTGTCTGGTGTCTGTCCCAGGGTGACCCGGGCAGGCGGGTGGATAGCGGCCCCGAGTGCGAGAGCCCAGTAGAGGGGGTGGCAGGTATGGGCTGGCTCGTTTGCACTTGAGGCGGGTTGTGAACAGTCCCTAGGAGCTGGCTGGCCCTGGGAGGGGCTGTCCCTTCTGCTCTGCAAGGCCCAGGATGTCAGGGCCTCAGAACCACATGGTTAATACACTAGGGGGGCCTTTTCCGCCCCATCCTGGGTGTCTTCTCTGGTTCAGTCAGACCCCAAAGGGTGACAAACGGGAATCGGGGGGTCCTTCTTCTCCCCTGAGCGTCCTTCCTGTGTTCCCAGGCACTATCGCCTACCTGTTTTTCACCAACCGCCACGAGGTGAGGAAGATGACCCTGGACCGCAGCGAATACACCAGCCTCATCCCGAACTTGAAGAATGTGGTCGCCCTGGACACCGAGGTGGCCAGCAACAGAATATACTGGTCCGACCTGTCCCAGAGGAAGATCTACAGGTGAGCCTTGGAGCCACACCCAGCGCTCAACCCCCGGTGACTCGGGGGCCCCTCTCACTGATGCTCTCCTCCCCCTGCTCCTCCCCCTCAGTACCCAAATCGACAGAGCCCCCGGCTTCTCCTCCTATGACACCGTCGTCAGCGAGGACCTCCAGGCCCCCGATGGGCTGGCGGTGGACTGGATCCACAGCAACATATACTGGACAGACTCCATCCTGGGCACCGTCTCCGTGGCCGACACCAAGGGTGTGAAGAGAAAGACGCTCTTCAAGGAGAAAGGCTCTAAGCCACGTGCCATCGTGGTGGATCCCGTTCACGGGTGGGTGCTGCTAAAGCCGAGGGCCACGGAAGGAACGGAGAACACGGGCGGGGTTCAAGAACTGGTTAGGGCTCCAACCGGGGGAAGGCGTGTGCCCGAGCTGGACTGTCCCCAGCCACAGTGGCTCCTGCTCTCAGGAAAAAGCAGGACCTGAACAGTCGCCCTCCCCCCACCCACCCTTTGGGAGCCAGGGACCGATCCCTCTTGAGGTTTGCTGTGGTCCCCGAGATGGGAGCGGGCCCTGGAAAGCTGTGCCCTCAGGACGAGAGCCCCAAAACCAGAAGTTAGAATACGGATTTTTTTTTAAGTTTATTTATTTACTTTGAGAGAGATGGTGTGAGCAGGGGAGGGGTGGAGAGAGAGGGAGAGAGAGAGAATCCCAAGCAGGCTCCATGCTGTCAGCACAGAGCCCGATGCGGGGCCTCAAACTCACAAGATCATGAGATCAAGACCTGAGCCGAAACCAAGAATCAGACCCTTAACCGACTGAGCCACCCGGGTGCCCCAAAGTAGGGATGTTTAAAATGGTATTCAAAATCAGTACTTATTTAAATCCCAATTTGGGATTTTATGTCCGAGTATCCTGTGCCTGGACAGGAAAGGTCAGAACAGTCAGCCCTGATGGTAGTTTTGGGGAGGACGTCACGGGGAGTGAAGGTCGCCACGCCTCGGAGCCCCCAGGAGGGTGTTTGCAGGGCCCGCGGCTGACTCAGCAGCTCCGGGGCCCCCTTGGGGGGCACCTGTGTCCCCGCCCCGTGTACTGTGCCTGTTACACCACACCTGCTGGGTGTGGAATTGCACAATTCTGGAAGGGCAGCCTGGCGGCAACAATCAGAGGAAAGGGGAACTCGGGAGAGAAGCACCAATCAGGTGGGCTAGAGCTGGGGTGCAGGTAGGCCTGGGTCCCCATTGAACAAAACATTTGTTCTCGTTTGGCGGAGGGCCACTCGGTTGAGTGGCTTTATTCCCGCAGCTTTCAGAAAGAGAGAGACTCCCGGAGAAAACCACTTAGATACAAGTCGTGGTGCGTGCATGCGTGTGTGTGTGCGCGTGTGCCGTCTGCTCTTGTGTTTCTTTCCCCCCACAAATAGCCACACGTGATCACACAGTGTTCATCTGGCTTTTTCGTTTGGCGTATGGGGTTCATTCCCTGTTGGCTTGTTGAGCCACGATTTCCTTGTACCCAGTGTGTGGAAATGTAGTTATTTTTCCCCCTTACCTCACACAAAGGCTGCAGATACCTTTGAATACCTTTGAATATGAGTCACTGCAGTTTACCCGCAGGACTGTAGATTCTAGATTCTTCATTCCGGAAGTTGGATTACTAGCTCCGGGGGTACGGGCGGGGATAGAGCAGCAAACTGTCGTTCAGCACCTGGATTGTGAAACCGACCTTCCGTCCAGAAGGGCACCCGAAGACTCCTTTCCCTCACTGTCGGCAGCAGGTTTTCGCTCTTGCCAGTCATTATGGGGAGACTGCTGGTACGTTTGTCTACTTGTGAGTTCGAGCATCTCTTCAGAGGCTCAAAAGCCATCGGAGATCCGCTTCTAAGTGTAGATGGGAAAGCAGCGAACGCAGGCATGTGAGCAGGGATTTGTAGCCCCACGTTCACAGCTGCCAGGGTATGGGCCCCCCCAGCGGACGAAGGAGAAACTAAATGTGGTCCGTCCACCCAATGGCATTTTACTCAGTCTCCAAAAGGAAGTAAATTCTGGCACCATGGACGAACCTTGGGGACATTATGCTAAGTGCAAGAAGCCAGACACAAAAGGACACATAGGATTCTACTTCCAGGGGGTCCCTAGAGGAGTCCCCTTCATAGAGTCAGAAAGCCGAGTGGTGGGTGCGGGGGGCTGGGGGAGGTGAAGGAAGAGGTGGCATTTAATGGGGTCAGAGTTTCAGCTTGGGAAAATGGGAAAGTTCCAGGGATGGCTGGTGGGGATGGCTGCATGGTGGTCTATGTGTACTTAATGCCACCGACTGGATACTTAAAAACGATCAAGATGGTTTGGGGCGCCTGGGTGGCTCAGTCGGTTGAGTGTCCGACTTCGGCTCAGGTCATGATCTCACGGTTCATGGGTTCGAGCCCCGCGTCGGGCTCTGGGCTGATGGCTCAGAGCCTGGAGCCTGTTTCGGATTCTGTGTCTCCCTCTCTCTCTGCCCCTCCCCCACTCATGCCCTGTCTCTCTCTCTGCCTCTCAAAAACAAACATAATAAATAAATAACAATCAAGATGGTTTATGTGGCGTATATTTTGCCACGATTAAAAAAATCGTTTTAAAGCAAAAAAAAAAAAATTATAAAATTAAAAATGTATAAAAGCCTTCAGAAAGGCTGAAGGGTATACATTACGGGTCCTGGTCCTGACGTTGGAATCAAAGTCTCCCTTTGTTCTTGAAGGTTCTAAATCCTGCCAGGTCTCCCCATGTTGCAGGCACTAGGGTAGCAGAAGAACCAGTCCAAGGTCTCCTTGGGGGGCTTCTTACAATTCCTGGCCTGCTGCTCCAGATGGAGGCCGCTCTTCGGGGCACGCTGGGCGCCTCCCCCACTGACCTTCTCCTGTTCATGCTACTCTCCCACCAGCTTCATGTACTGGACGGATTGGGGAACCCCCGCCGAGATCAAGAAGGGGGGTCTGAACGGCGTCGATGTTTACTCGCTAGTGACGGAGGACATCCAGTGGCCCAATGGCATCACCCTGGGTATGTCCTTGGGACCGTGGTCCCTGGGGTCCACACGGCCCCGGAATGGGGTTGTCACTCATACATGGTGGTGGGTTGTTGGGGCTACTTTTCTGGGCACATCTCCGCCGGGTCCTTGGGGGTGCTCCTTCCTGCGGGGAGTGGAGTGGCCAGGCCCGGGCCCCTTGGGCGTCGGTGTGTGACCTCTCCTTGTCCACTGTGGGTTCTAGATCTTTCTGGTGGCCGCCTCTACTGGGTTGACTCCAAGCTCCACTCCATCTCGAGCATTGATGTCAACGGGGGGAACCGGAAGACCGTTTTGGAGGATGAGAAAAAGCTGGCACACCCCTTCTCCTTGGCCATCTTTGAGGTGGGGGCTGGAAGCAAGTGGTTGCTCCTTGGGCGCCTGAGGGGATTCACATCCAAGTCCCGGTTACTGAGCACGACTGACATAGGGGGCATAAACGCTCAGGCTAATGGGTCAGCCCACATTGTCTAGTTCATCCAAGCCAGGACTAACAGAAGACTGTCTGTGGCTGTAAAAAGGTCTTAGATCTGGAGTTATTTCTATTTTCTTCTCATCAAAAGAGTCAGAGAGTTGTTGCTTGGTTTTTTTGGGGTTTTTTTTTATGTTAATTTTTTCTTTGAGACAGATATCACAAATGGGGGAGGGACAGAAAGAGAGGTTGAGAGAGAGAATCTCGAGCAAGCTTCATGCTGTCAGCACAGAGCCTGACGCAGGGCTAGATCCCACAAACCATGAGATCGTGACCCGAGCCGAAATCAACAGTCAGACGTTTAACTGAGTCACCCAGGGGCCCCCACGTTGCTTTTTTTTGTCTTTTCTTTCTTTTTTTTTTCTTACGTAAACTCTACCCCTAGTGTGGGGCTCGAACTCAAGACTCTGAGATCAAGAGTCACACACTCTCCCAACAGAGCCCTCCGAGCACGCCCTCTCCAAAAGAGTCTTAGAGTAGGAATTCTCACTTGGAGGCCATCTTGCCGCCCAGGGGACATTTGGCACTTTCTGAAGACTTTGGTTGTTGCACTTGAGGGGGGGGGTTACTAGTTCCTAGTGGATAGAGGCTGGTGACCACCCTTCAAAGAGAAGAGGGGACCAGCCAAAGTGGGTTATCTGGCCGGAGTAGCGCCACAGCAGAGAACGGCTCTGAGGCGATGTTGCTATATTCGTACACCCGTGTTCAAGCAGCAGGATTCACAACAGCCCAGAGGTGGAAGCGACCTGGGTGTCCCATCAGAGCTGATCTGCTAAACAAGATGTATATCTATACACTGGAATGTGGTTCAGCCTGAAAAAGGAAGGAAATTCTAACACATGCTCCAACACGGACGAGCCTTGAGGGAACTAAGCCAGACACAAAAGGACAGATGCTGTAGAATTCCATTTTTTTTTTTTAAACTTTTTAAAGTGCGCATGCGGGCGAGCAAAGGAGGGGCAGAGAGAGAGGGAGCCCGAATCCCAAGCAGGCTCGAACCTCAGATGTGGGGCTGGAACTCACGAACCGTGAGATCATGACCTGAACTGAAATCAAGAGTCAGATGCTTAACCAACTGAGCCACCCACGCGCCCCTGTAGAATTCCACTTACATGAGGTCCCTAGAGGAGTCCCATCCATAGAGACAGGAAGTAGATGGGGGGGGCTGGGGGAGGGAGTGGGGAGTCAGTATTTCATGGGGACAGAGTCTCAGTTTGGGAAGATGAGAAAGTTTGGGGCATGGGTGGTGGGGAGGGCTGCACAACCATGTGAATGTATTTCATGCGACTGAACACACTGAAAAAGGGTTAAGATGGTCAGTTTTGTATTTTATACATTTAAACTTTTTGAGTTTTTAAAAATGTTTTTATTTATTTTTGAGAGAGACAGAGTATGAGCAGGGGAGGGTCAGAGCGAGAGGGAGACACAGAATCTGAAACAGGCTCCAGGCTCTGAGCTGTCAGCAGACAAACTGTGAGACCGTGACCTGGGCCGAAGTCGTCGGATCCCCAAGCCGACCGAGCCACCCAGGCGTCCCACAATTAGAACTTTTTTATTTTGTAAAAAAATTTTTTAATGTTTATTTTTGAGAGAGAGAGAGAGAGAGAGAGGCAGACAAAGCATGAGCAGGGGAGGGGCAGAGAGAGAGAGGGGGAGACCCAGAATCCGAAGCAGCCTCCAGGCTCCGAGCGGTCAGCACAGAGCCCGACGCGGGGCTCGAACTCACGAACCGTGAGATCACGACCTGAGCCGAAGTCAGACGCTCAACCGACTGAGCCACGCAGGTGCCCCAAAACTTTTTTTGAAGAAAAAATAAACGAGGCTAGTACCACCTAGTGCTGCTTCTTCCCGGAGATTCGTGTGCCTTCTGCCCATGGTTAATGGGATCTGCCATCTCTTTTCATGCCCGCATAGGATAAAGTATTTTGGACGGACATCATCAATGAAGCCATTTTCAGTGCCAACCGCCTCACCGGCTCAGACATTAATCTGCTAGCAGAAAACCTGTTGTCCCCGGAGGACATTGTCCTTTTTCACAACCTCACACAGCCAAGAGGTAAAGACGGGGTGACTGCCTCCCCCCCAGCTTCCCTGCTGTTATTTCTGGAACTTTCCAGAATTTTCTAATCTTGTTCTCACCCTGACTCCCTGCCTCTTCCGCCTCAGGGGTGAACTGGTGTGAGAGGACGGCCCTCCGCAACGGTGGCTGCCAGTACCTGTGTCTCCCGGCCCCACAGATCAACCCCCACTCACCCAAGTTCACCTGTGCCTGCCCGGATGGCATGCTGCTGGCCAAGGACATGAGGAGCTGCCTCGTAGGTAGGGGCACCAGCCTGGGCACGAGTCCTGCTTCCGCCACCCTTGTGTCTGTAACACTCGTGAATCTCTCGTTTGGAGTACAACCAATGATGGAATAACAACACCGTTATTAGCGCATTTCAACTTTCACTACATTGATTTTATTTCTTTGTGGCCAACGTCACGCACTTCCTCTCCGTGGTCACGAGGAGCACAGTTATCAGAGGGGCACTTGGGCTGCGGGGCACTCAGGAGATGTTTCTTCTTTCAGAGCCCGAACCTGTTGTGACCCCCCGGGCGACCTCCACGGTCACGGTCAGGCCAACGGTGCGCTCCACAGCCGTGAGGACGACAGTGCGCCCCCCAACCGCGGGGCCAAAGCACACAGCCGGCCCGTGGTCCGTGGCCAGCCCTGAGTTCACCACGCCTGAGACAGTGACAGTGTCCCACCAAGGTAGATGTCGGGACTACCCTGGGCCCTGGTTTAACAGCTCGGGCATCTCGATGGGCCAAAGGAATCTTGGTGAAGGGATGGAGTGGGCTTAGCTTTCACCCCTGCACTTTCTGACCTGGCCTGTGCCTTGCGGAAGCCTCCGTTCCCCTCTCTGTTAAATGGGGCTGATAACAGTGTCCGTCAACCCTCCCTAAGGCGTGTGAAGGCTTTGGGTGCGTGGTGGTGGCTTATCCCAGAGTCCTCCAGGCACAGGGACCTGAAACATTATCGAGGCCCCTTTGATGACCTGTTTTCAGGCACTTGCCCAACAGGGCCAGGGTGAGGCGGTGAGGCACTCCCTTGGGCACCATCTGAGGGCGTACCAAAAGCCCAGCACTTAAATAATATTTTACTACATTATTTTTTTTTAGTATTTTTTTACTGTTTATTTTTGAGAGAGCGAGCGCACTCGTGACAGCATGAGCAGGGGAGTGGCAGAGAGAGAGGGAGACACAAAATTGGAAGCAGGCTCCAGGCTCTGAGCTGTCAGCACAGAACCCGATGCAGGGCTTGAATCTGCACACTGTGAGATCATGACCTGAGCCAAAATCAGATGCTTAACCTACTGGGCCACCCAGGTGCCCAACTACATTAAAAATAAATAAATAAATAAATAAATAAATAAATAATCACCAAACTATGGGCCATGGGCCAAACACTTGGTTTTGTAAATATAGTTTGATCAGAGCCAGGGTCTCAAAGAGGCAAGTGTAGAGTCAGATCCTGTCTTCCTAAAAATGTGATCCTTTGTCATGGGATCTCGGCCTTAATTTTCATTAAACAAAAACCAAAAAACACCACACACATTAGGATGTTACTTGATCACTAAAGTCTTTTTGGTGGGAGGCAGGGAGGAGGCTCTAAAGTTTTTGCTTGTGGGTAGGGCCTCGCTGTCCTCACCCTACCAGTCTCAAGGTCAGAGCTGGGCTCTCAGTGAAATCAGTGGAAGACTTGCCATTCATCTCTTTGGCCACCAGAGGGCCCCTGTCCTGGAGTTCGATCAGCTAGAAAATGGAGCCCCTAGACTTTCTTTTGACCAGGAAAAAAAAGGGGCGCATCAGCAAGTTTCAGACATTTTCCCCCACTCAGAGTAGCTAAAGCCCCTGTGCAACCATAAACAAGGTAAAGCGGGGACTGCTGTGGTCAAGGGAGGCCGGGAAACCTTTTTGCTTGGGGGTGCCCCTGCTTGAAAACCCATTTCACAAACAGGCCTGTCTAGGGCGTCTCGATTTTGGTGAATGAGTCCTTTTAAGGGAAAAACTTCTCAAAGATCTTGCTGCTGCCTTATTTATTTTAATGTTTATCTATTTATTTACTTTGAGGGAGGGGGAGGTGCAAAGAGAGAAGGAGAGAGAATCCCACGTAGGCTCTGCGCTCAGTCTCATGAACCATGAGGCCATGACCTGAGCCGAGATCAAGAGTCGGATGCTTAACCGACTGAGCCACCCGGGCACTCCACCTTAAGTTATTTTTGTTAAAAGTTTTCTTAAATCTGAGCCGATGTCAAAGTAGAAATTCCATGCACCCAGGTGGGGTTGACTTTAACTGGTGACCTATGTACATGTGGCCCAGGTGTGGTCTTTCAGTCTTCCCAGCCTGTTTGCCTGCTTGAAGGACTTTAAACTTTGATTTGCACGGGGCCCTTACAGGGCTCAGGTGCACATTCATGGTTGCGTAACGAGGTCTCCCCCGATATTTATTAACTGGGGACAGTTGAGACAGGACTAGGGCGCTTCGGCGCGATCCAAGCCAGGCACTGGGGTTGCTGCACGGTATGGAGTCACGTGGTGGCCGCTGCCCCACCCAGAACGTCTCATTTCCATCAAATGCAGACCCAGGGTGAAAAATTCCACCAGCCACCTCACCAACTGTTGAGAACGTACCTGCAGGCTTTTGCCTCCCAGACTGTTGGCCCCTTTCCCAGAGCCTCGTAACGCTTGGCTGAAGGGCCCTCTTAAATCCGCTCCATAACCGTGTCTGCTAATGAATAAGGCCCCAGCGTGGTGCCTCCCCAACCCGGGAGTCCCTCCGAGTCGCTTTGAGCTTTTAAGGACGCCGAGCAGCACCAGGCGTTTTTCTCGCGGGTGTCGGCGGCCGCACACCTGCCGCGTTTTCCGTGGCTTTCGCTGTGGATCTGAACCTCTCTTTCTCCCCTCTCCCGAGCAGCCCTGGGCGACGCTGCCAGCAGAGGAGACGAGGAGAGACCGAGGAGCGTGGGGGCCCTGTACGTCATCCTCCCCATCGGTAAGCCCGTCAGGCCCGCCCCACTTCCCGGCTCCCCGCCGCAGGACCGCCCTGCCCAGCCAGCCGGTCCGGTCCACCTGTACGCCCAGAATGGGGGCGCCCCCCCCCCCCCCCCGCCCACGTGCCCTGTTCATCACTGCGGCCCCCTGTGTAGCTCCATTCACTCAACAAATCCGGTCGAGCACCTGCTGTAAGGCCGCTTCTGGGCCGTGGGGCCGCAGCTGTCCCCGCCGCTGGGTCAGCTGCGGGAAAGGGGCTGCAGGGAAGGCCTCCCGCCTCCGGAGGGGTGCCTCCTGGCAAACGGTGCTCTTGTAGGGGGAGTTTGGGGGGTTCTACACCCTCCCATCCCTGTCCATCGTAACTCCGTTAGCGTCACACCTGATTTTCCTTTTCTAAGGAAATCCTTCCGAGGTGTCCCTTCCCCACCCCCAGCCCACTCACAGGACCTGCACTTTAGTGCCCAGAGGCCGTCTGGCTCTGAGTTGACAGGTGGCAGTGGGACCCTTGCCTCCCGAACAAGGCCCCCACCCTGTGTCCTCCCAGCAGAGCCTGAAGCTGTCCCACGCCCTGGGCAGTGGCCAGGTTTTGTTTTTGTTTTTGTTTTTTTTTTTTACAAACCCGGGCTGGGTGAGCCCTTGGTTGTCCCCTGGATCTGGGAGGGGCAGGGCGCACCACCCAGGGGTCCCCTCATAAACGAGGCAGAGAGCACCCAGATGGAGAAGAGAATGAGTTTGGCCGTGTCCATAGAGAACAGTCCCATTTTTGAAAGAGCCCCATGACTCAGAAGCACCTGGAAGAATCGACTGCGGTCGGGTATTTCCGGGGCGAGCCAGTCACAGCGGGCTTCGAGTTAGAGACTGGTCATGTGTATGGATAGGTTCCCCACCCCCACCCCACCCCCCCGACCCCGCAGTGGACAAGTATGGCTTGAAATTGGAACAAAAAAAACCTATAGAAGTCCGAAGCCAGGAGTCTGCAGGCGGCATCACTTGGGGACGTAGGGCTCTGGGGCCACCTGCTGACTGGGCTGGGCCACCTCGCCCTGCAGTGCTGCTCATCCTCCTGGGCTTCGGGACCTTCCTTCTCTGGAAGAACTGGCGGCTGAAAAGCATCAACAGCATCAACTTTGACAACCCCGTGTACCAGAAGACCACGGAGGACGAGGTCCACATCTGCTGCAGCCAGGACGGCTACACCTACCCTTCGGTGGGTGCCCTGCGCCGCCCTGGAGGCCCCCTTCCTCCCTGCAAGGCTGTGAGGTCCTCCGGGATGCCCCCGTGGTGGGGGACCGGCAGGGGGACAGGGGATCGGGAGAGGAAAAACAAGAAAGCCAGTGGGGGCTGGGAGGGAGGGAGGGAGGGAGTACGATTTTAGATAAGGAGGCTGGGGCAGGTCTCCCTGCGCAGGGACAGCCCTCGAGCAGGCTGGTGTGCCTGAGGAATGCAGAGGTGGCCGGAGCGGGGGCTTGGGGGCTGTCGAGGGAGGAGCCGAGTGACAGGGACCATGGCAGATGGAGCAGGGTCTTGTGGGCCATGGGGAGGATTCTGGCTTTGCTCTTAGAAGGTAGGAGCCACGGAGGGTTCTGAGCAGAGGAGGGACTTGACCTGGCTCAGGGCTCACAGGCGCCCTCCCCTGGCTGTGGGAGGAAAGACCGAGCCCCAGGTCGGGAGCCCAGAGCCCAGGGTGGAACCCGGTGTGCTGGTTCAGGCCGAGATGGGCCGGGCTGGCCGCAGGGTGGGGCCGGGAGGGAGCGAGGCGTAGGTGGCCTCTTGCCATGTTTACCGAATGTTGGACTGATCGCTTCCGGCGTTTATCTTTCTGTTGACAGAGACAGATGGTCAGCCTGGAGGACGATGTGGCCTGAGCCGCCGCCTCGAGTCCTGTGCTTCCCCGGAACCTGCTGCCCGACGCGGGCAGGAAGAACACTTTCTCCCAGGACCCTTGACCCACGCCACACCCTTCCTCCTGGTCCCTGCAAAGAAAGTAGTGACCGAAAGCACTGTTGGTGGCCACAGCCTCAGCGCCGGCAGCCGCTTGGCCTGCCTGCCAGAGCTTTGTTTTATATATTTATTCTTCTGGGAGGCAGAACGGGCTTCCGACGGCGCACACGCAACGGGTTGGGGTTGGGTTTTTTTCTTTCTTTCTTTCTCTAGGAATAGCGGAGAAGAGCAGGCCAAAAGAGCTGGGGGGACATCTCTGTCCCCTCCAGGGACCGCTCACTTCTCCCCCCCTCCCGACGCACTGACCGAGGAGCACAGGGGGAGAGGCGGCACATGAGTTTGAACCGCTAGAGCAGGCACTACCCCCGGGGTCCTGGGTAGCTGCCGGACCCCCGCCTCTCTAGCCCGAGCCCCCAAACTCAGGAGTAAGTGCGTTCACCCCTGCCTTGCTGGACGGCCAGAGTTAGCTTTAGCTCTGCTCCCCCCAGACGTGGATCAAACTAGGGTTTCCCCAGCGAGGTTCGTGCCCTCCCTTGACGCCAGGACTCTGGCGTCGCTGTGGCTCTGGCCAAGTGCAGCATCCCGGGGTGGGGGGGGGCACTGAGGCCCCCCCCTCCATTCCCCGAAACCGCGACAGCTCCCAGAGAGAGCCCGAGCCACCTATCGTCCTTAATATTTATTAAGTGCCTGAGCTACCCCGTTACCCGAGGCGCGAAGGCAGCGGCCGCCATCCTCTAAGAGCACCCGTCACTCTGGGTGTGGCTGTCTGGACCCCAGCTCCTTCCAGGTCCCCTTGCACTTTTTTTTTTCGTTCGGGGCTGTATCCTGCGTCAAGTTGACGTTCTTACTATTTTGCACTGGTTTCTGTTCCGGGTGGGAGGGGTCCGTGCGGATGAGCCTGCTGTCTGGGGCCTCCCTCCCCTGCCCCCCCCCCTCCCCGGCACATCAAAGTCACAATCACGACTCTCCGGCTAGCGTGGCCGCTTCTGTGCAGATGCCCCTGGGCCGTTAATTTCCCCGCGAGAAGACGGTTTGCTTTAGCCCTGCAAGGCATCCCCTGGGCTTGGCCATTTTTATGGGACTTCGGAAACCAAACTTTCTGATCCTATCACACATGTCACACGACCAAAGAAAGAAGTGCGAGCCTGTTGTGGATTCCTGCCTAAAGTCGTCCAGGGAGTGTCCACGTTCACTGCATGACCACTAAGCACTGCGTCCTACTCTGCAGGAAACTGTGAAAGCCTTTTCTCCTTCGGAAGCATGTAAATAAACTGCTGTACAGATGCGGGGGCGGGGGGGGCGCTTTTTGTTACGTTTGCACTTTGTATATTCGTTAGACATTTATCACTTCTATATATGAAACAGAGATCTATTTATTTTTGCAAACCCTGGTTGCTGCATCTGTGACCCCTCTGGGGGCTCTGCATTGGGGGGAAGTTGTCTCTGAGACGCCTCTTAACTTTTGTACAAAGATGATTCGTGCGGGCTTCGCGCGAAGCCCTTCAGGAGAAATGGGTCTGTGTTGGGTTGTTTTGGGGGATGGGTACCGCTTTTTACAACCACTGTATAGAACGTTTTTATAGCCTGAATGCCTTACTGTGATCGATTAAATTTCTTAAATGAACCGCTTGGCTCCTCCTGGAATGCTCTTTTTCCCCTCCTTGTCTGGGCTCCTCCATCTGGACATGGGCGGGACTTTCCCAGGAGGCGGTTCTGGAAAGGGAACATTCCCGAGAGCTCAGGACAGGCTGCGGGCTCCGGGGCGCTTCCCCGAGTTGGGACTTTTTGCTAAGTCTGCACGCTCGTCCCACTGAACTACATCTACTGGGCAGCTGTGATACAGGCGAGGGCCTTTTTATTTTATCCACTGCAGTGACTAATAAAAGAGAAGAGTCTGCCCTCAAGGAGCTGACAGCTTAGAAGGGGAAATGGAGGCTGACAACATTAGTTTGGAAGGATGTTAAGGTAACGGAGAGAGAAGTGACTGGCAGGGAGATTCCTTTAGGGGGGAGTCCGGGGAAGGATTCTCTCAGGAGGTGACACTTGAGCTGAATCCAGAAGCACAAACGAGGGGAAGAGGGTCCGGGGCTGAGACCTTCGCACTTCGCTCAATCAACACGAGTGATTTGGAAGGAAGCTTCCCTTCACACCCGTGGGCTCCGGGGGTGGTTTGGTGTAAGTTTTCTTACAGGAGGAGACCAAGGCTAAACACCCACCTAATTAGTTGCTAAGATACAAACCAAGAGGGGGCGTGCGGGTGACTCAATCCCTTAAGCCTCTGACTTCAGCGCAGGTCATGATCTCACGGTCTGTGAGTTCAAGCCCTGCGTCGGGCCCCGTGCTGACAGCTCAGAGCCTGGAGCCTCCTTCAGATTCTCTGTCTCCCTCTCTCTCTGCTCCAACCCCCGCTCATGCTCTCTCTCAAAAATAAATATTTAAAAAAATTTTAAAAGATGTAAAGCAAGAGATTTCATAACACAAACCCAAATAATCGTGAGTTCCGGCGAATCTGCCCTCAAATTCCACTGTGGCGACATCTGGCTAGAGCTGTGGGCGTCCAGGTACACGCACCCCCATTCTCTCGTGCACCCAGGCTTTACCGGAGTCTGGACCCGGAGGCAATTAGGGCCCCTGTCCTTGAACATCGCAAGTCAAACCACAGTCTAGACGTAGCAGCTGGGGTACAGTCAGGAGCACAATAGGTCAACGGATGGAACTTAATCCCGGGAACCAAGTATAACAGACCAAATGGGGCAAGCCGTAATGACAGGCCACCTTGCGCGATTAGGGTTCCAGTCTAGGTCCCTAGAGGAGTCCCATCCGTAGAGACAGGAAGTAGATGGTGGGAGCCAGGGGCTGGGGAGTTAGTGTCTCATGGGGACAGAACTTGAGAAGAGCTGAAAGTTCTGGAGACGCATGGTGGGGATGCCAGCCATGGTAACATACTTGATGCCCCTGAATTGGACACTTAAACGGGTAAGATGGCAAACGTGATGTTTATATGTATTGGGACACCATTTAAAATAATACTAAACGATCTTTTTTTTTTTTTTTTTTTTTTGAAGACGAAATTGGGAGGGCGCCTGGGCAGCTCAGTCAGTTGAGCCTCTGACTCTTGATTTCAGCTCAGGTCATGATCCCAGGGTGGTGGGATCGAGCCCCATGTCAGGCTCCATGCTGAGCACGGAGCCTGCTTAAGATTCTTTCTCTCTCTCTCTCCCTCTGCCCCTCTACCCCCCTAGCGCTCTTGAGCTCTCTCTAAAATTTAAAAATAAAGACCAAACAGGAGAACAATGAGATAGCCAGAAATGAGCAACAGTGTAAGGTGGGGCTGGTGTTACTGGAACCCAGGAGGGAAGCTGGTGGGAGTGTCCCAGGAGACACTGTCTATGGCAGAAAAAAGGGAGTCGGCGTCTCCCCTCCTCCCGACGCCCTCTCCCACCAGCGTCCCCCACTGGCTGAACTCAGCAGGGCCTCGGGATCGGGGTTCCCTGTCTCACAGGGCAAAGGGAAGGCAGGCAGGAACCGGCTGGGAGCAGGCGACCCAGTTGAGCTGGGAAGGAGAACACACTGGGTCGGGCCACCTAGGTGGAGACGGGTGACCTTGGGCCCATTAGAGCCTCAGTTTCCCCAGTTGGAACTGGGGTCAATGCTAACCCCCCACCTCCCAGGCTCAGGCCGTGTAGGGGGTTCTGCGCATGCCTGCAGGACACGGGGAGCGGCAGGGACTGTTATCTTTTCTGTGTCCACAGGGTGGCACTTCCTTCCTTCCTTCCGTCTTTTGTCTTGGGAAGGTTCCAAAATGCCTCTGGGGGTGAAAACTGAACAGACCGCACAGGAAGCGTCGGGGCCGCACACGGACGGTCGATAATTGGTTGATTGACTGAGTTCATGCTCAGCCGCGTGGCAAACGGGACAAATGAACATAAATGGCTTGGCGAACAGAAGGGGCGTGGAGGTGGCCCGAGGATGCAGCGGGAGGTGGGGGTGGGGGGTGGGGGTGGGGGTCCCGGGCCAAGGGCACACGTGAGAACGGCCAGAGGTGATGGAAGTTTCTGGTGTCTGGCTCAGGCCAGCCGTTTTCTGTTGAAACAGGACCAGTGACTAAAATCCTTCCCGGGCGCTCCCACCGCATCGCTGAATGTGGCACAGGCACGTGGGACTGGAAGCTTCACGACAAGAGCATATCCTTCCTGGGGACATGCTCCTTGGTGTGGTCCTCTGAGGAGAGGACAGTATCAAGCGCCCATTTTACAGATGGGAAAGGGGAGGTTCAGGTCACCGAGCTCGGGGGTCGGGGAGGGGGGACCCAGATGCCACGCTCGCCTCTCCCTACTGGCTCCGAGGAGCGGGGGGGGGGGGGGGGGCGGGGACGGATTCCCTGGGCTCAGAACGGGGTCCCCCGTTGGAAGGCCCCAAGTAAGACTGCCCTGGTGCCAGCTCCCTGGTCTGCGGGCTCAGTGCCACCGGGGTGCGGGGTCTGCAGGGGCGAGACGCCTTCTGCAGCTGGGGGTGGTCAACCCCAGCACAGGGTAGAGGGGGCTGGCCGTCCTGCCCTCCCGGCTCTGGGGGCTCAGTAGCTCTGACCAGGACAGGGTCGGGGGTGGGAGGAAGCTGCTCAGCTAAGCTTACACCCCAACCCGTGTCCTCTGCGCCCCCCCCGCAGCCCAAACCACAGCTGCCTGTGGTGAGTCAGGCTGGAGCCTGCAGGGCTGAGTCCAGGTCCATGGGGGAGAGGGGAGAGGGGAGAGGGGAGGGCTGCCCTCCCCCTGCAGCCTCCCCCGCCCGCCCCTTCCCCACCGTGGGAGTCAGTGCCCCGTTCCCTCCCCCAGGAAGTGAATTCCCGGATGTAGGGCTGAAGGAGAGGCCGAGGGCTCCGACTGTGGCGAGCCCTGGTCACATCATCCACCCCTGCCCAGCAGGGCAGCCGAGTGGGGTGGAGGGGTTGGAGGCGGGGCTGCCCCTGGGACTCCTGGCTCCTACCCAGCCTCCCCTCCAGGCAGTTCAGGTTTCAGCTCTGCTTCCTGCCCTGGGTGGAGGGGCTCCCTCCCACCCGAGCCCCGCCCTCCCAAGGCCCAGCTGCCCTGCTTCCCCCAGCCTCTGCTCCCACGCCGCTGGCGCCGGATGGAGCGGGGAGCTTGGGGCCGACAGCAAGACTAGCCCCCTAGAGACGCTGGGCTACTGCAAGGTGGCCTGTGTTAAGAGGCTGTCGTCAGGCTCCCTTTTCCTGAGCCCCAACTCTGGGGTCCTGCCTGGAACCTGAAGAGTCTCTCCAGCTCTTACTGTGGACTGCAGGCCCTGCATGATCAAGCAACCACTCCCTTCTCCCGACCCCATGCGATCGACTGAGCCCCTGCCTCAACGTTCAGGCCTCCCAGTTCTCCCAGTTCTTTTTGCACTTGTTCCCTCTGCCCGGATCACTGTCTCCACACTTTTGTCCCCTGGGGGGGGGGGGGGAGGTGCTCAGGTCTGGGCTCCAATGACACCGCCTCACCAGGGCCTCCTACAGAGCCTCCCCCAAGAGCAACAGTATGGCGAACTGAAAGTTGGAGTTAAGTACACAAACTCTGGATCCAGTTCAAACCCTGGATCTACCATTCACTGGCTGTGAAAACATATACAAATAACTTGACCTCTCTGTGCCTCGGTTTCCTCCTCCGTGACACAGTAAGTATTGGCCTCCCCTGGAGTGTGGCTCCCTGATGGGGGGCCCGGCAGGTCACAGACGCCCAGTCCACATTCCTGAGTCAATTGGACAGGCTGCCGGGAGCTTGGGACCACCCAGGCCCAATGAGGGCCACACACAGTGTCCCCAAGACCCCAAGGATTGCCATGACGACGCCCTGCAGCCAGTCTTCCCAGATGGTCCCCAGCCAGTCCAGAAAGATCAGATCACGGCTTCACATCCAACAACTGAGGTTCAAATACAGCCTCGGACACCTGTTCCCTGGGCACACGCACTGCACTCGCCCACCCCGTTGATCTATAAACTAGGAACAGGTCTGACCATAGCTCACAGCAGGATGGGGCATGGGGGACCCTGGGTGGGCCGACCCGCCCATGGTGACCAAGGCCAGCCGATTCAGAAGATGCCGGGTGGGGACCCTCGAGGGCAGCCAGCCTTAGGGCTTTACCGCCTTAGCTCGCACTCAGCATTTCCCTGGCTGTTCTCCCCGGAAACCAATTACAAGCCAGGTCAGCTGGGCATTCCGGTATGTGACACACCGCCACCTATCACTAGTGACTTAGAACTTCGGCCTCCCGGCTCCACCAACACAGACGTGAGTCCCAGTCCTTGCTTGGCCTCTTTCAACCTTGAATAAGGGGCAACCACCCCAGAGGCTGTTTCTCATCTGAAAAGCCAAGATGCTCTCCCATGGACCCGACAGCCCCACTGTGGGGGGCTCAGTCTCCACGGGTGACTTTGGGCAAGTGACTGGACCGTGCCATGCCTGTGTCACCATCTGTAAGATAAATATTCCTTACTGGTTTGTGCTGGTGCGGGGCCCATGCTGGCCCTGGGGGAGGTTGGGTGCAGGAGGGGGAAGGGGGTCAAGCCTCAGCTCTATTTTTTTTTTTTAATTTTTTTTAGGTTTATTCATTTTTGAAAGACAGCGAGAGACAGAGTGCAAACAGGGGAGGGGCAGAGAGAGAGGGAGATATGGAATCCGAAGCAGGCTCCGGGCTGTCAGCACAGAGCTCGATGCGGGGCTCGAACCCACAAACCGTGAGATCATGACCCGAGCCGAAGTCAGACGCCCAACCAACCGAGCCACCCAGGCGCCCCAAGCCTCAGCTCTAAAGGCGCAAGACCAGTGACCTGGCTCCCCTGGTCCTGGGGACCCGAATCTCGCTTCCAACTCAACTGGGTTGGGCCCAGCACCCGACATGCCTGCCACCGGCCTCCAGGACTCAAGAGCTGGGGACCACCGCTGCCCGGGCGGCTCTCGGAGGGAGAACAGGCAGAGACGGGGGTAGGGGTGCAGACCGGAGGCTGTGGGCCTGAGGCTGTCCTGCTGGCTGTCCCAGGCATCCTGCCAGCGCTGGGCAGTGAGTCAGAGCCCAGGCATGCGGAGGGCCCGGGCCTCTCCAGGCCCCTGTGAGCTCAGGCACCTCCCTGAACCCGCCCGCCAGGCCACGTTCCTTACCCACTCGCTCACTCCTTCGGCCAGTCCCTGGGGCTGCCTGGGGAGACAGACGTACACAGCCGCTCCGAGCCTGGGTTCGTGAGGCCTCCCTGAAGGGACCTTCTTCCTCTTGGAGAAACTGAGCTCCAAGCAGGCCAACACCTCCTTGGCCCCCTCCCAGAACAAAGAGCGATTGCTCAGAGAGGGAGAGGAGGCCCACGGAGGGCTTTAGGGCCTGGGCCAGGGGCACCGATAGGCTGGTCGGTAACAGCATCCCGCCCCGCTGCACCTGCTTTCTCTCCCAGGCAGGCCAAGGTTTGATGGTCTGCAGGTTTGTTTGATTAACCGCGAGGCTGCAAGCCTCATTGCCTGCCCCCCCGGCTCTCGGCTGGGCTGGGTCTATTCTAGCATGCTCTCGGGGGCCCACCGGGGCAGACAGTGCTCCTGGCAACACCTCCCCCCCCCCCCCCCCGCCCGGGCGCAGGTGAGCAGGCCGAGGCCAGCTGCGTCAGCAGGAAAGGCCACCAAGGTGACAACAGCTACTCGGCCGACGAAGTGTGGACGCCTGGCCGGTTCTTGGCTGAAGCCGCAGGGCTGGGGGGCTGCCTGGTGTGTGCTCCACGTTTGTTGTGATGGAGGGGGCAGGGGGGGGAGGGGGGAGTCCTCCTGGCAATCAGGGGGTGGGGACCGGAAAGCTGCTGGATGTCCCGCAATGTCCAGGGCAGCCGGCACCACAAAGAATGACTAGACCTGAGGTCGCTAGGGTCGAGGTGGGAAAACCCCGGTTGAGTTCAAGTCTTCTGCCCTTTGGGGGCCGATGGTACAAACAGGAGGCTCTGTGCCCATTTCATACCGTAAAAGACCCTACCGATCTTGCAAACGAAGACCGCTCAGGAAGACTTATAGGAACATTTACTTGAACATGTAAAGCCGAGCCCTTGGCAGGAAAGCAGGGCCTCTGAGGTTCTGGGAATCTTTGTGAACCGAATGAACTGGTCCCTCTCCCTACAGCCCAATAGGCAGGCATCCTTGCCCGAGAACCTCCAAGGGTGACCTGAATGGACTCTTTCTAGGGCCCATGATGGGCTCAGATACTGCTAGAACTTACTGCTTACTGTTTCCTCTGCCTAGAACGCATCCTCCCTGATGAAAACAACACTTACTGTACCATTGCACTTCCTAGAAACAATTCAGTGATATGGAGGTGCAGGAAGCCTACTGACAAGGCTGTACCGAGAAGGCAGCCTGCGAGGTTCAAGGAAAACCTACTTCCCCTTGTCTACCAGGCAGCCAGGCTGGCCCTCAGCTTCCCATTTTCTTTATATATATTATAGAATAAATTATATATATGTATACATATACATATATATATAAATTTTGGTAAATGCTTTTTTTTAACGTTTATTTTTGAGAGAGAGAGAGTGTGCATGCACGTGCGAGCAGAGGAGGGGCAGAGAGAGAGGGAGATGCAGAATCCCAAGCAGGGTCCAGGCTCTGAGCTGTCAGCACAGAGCCCAACGGGGGGCTTGAACGCATGAACTTGGAGATCATGACCCAAGCAGAAGTCGGATGCTAAACCGACTGAGCCACCCAGGGGCCTCACATTTTGTTTTGAGAGAGAGAGAGAGAGAGAGAGAGAGAGAGAGACACAGAGAGAGTGAGCGAGCGCAGGGGAGAGGGGCAAAGGGAGAGAATCAAGTAGGCTCCATGCTCAGTGCAGAATCCGATGCAGGGCTCGATCCTGCGACCCTGGGAGCACGACTTGAGCCGAAACGAAGAGTTGGATGCTCAACCGACTGAGCCACCCAGGAGCCCCCACGAGCTTCCCATTCTTAGCGGTACCCCAAATCAGAGGATGGGGCCTAGGTGAACGCAGACTGGCCTGGGTCGTGCGCTGCATCAGTTAGGATTTCCTTTAGCTGTCTGTGATAAAAAAAAAGTAACAATGGCACACACGAGATAATTTAGTCCCCCCCCCCACCCCCACGTAGACTCCGGTGCTGATACCCAGTTCCACCGTCGTCAGGGGACCAGGCTCCCATCACCCCTAGAGGACTGTATCCCTCCTCACATGTGTCAGGGACTGCCAGGGCTCCAGTCAGCACTTCCAATTCCAGAAAAGAGAGGGGAGGGGAAAGAAAGGGTATATTCCCTTGCCTTTTAGGGATCCTTCTAGAAGTCTCACACATTTCCACTTCTATTTCATTGGCCGGCACTTAGCTGCAAGGGAGGCTGAGAAATGCTTTGCTCAGGAAGCTACAAGGGCTCCCTTAGGGGGGGAGGGGGGCCCAGGATCAGGGAGGCGGCCCGTGGGCTCCGATACACAACCCACCCCCCTCCCCGAATCTCTTCCTCATCGACTCCTTGTCCTTTCTGGTCCTGGCACAAAAGTCGCCCCTGTCTCTGTCCCCTCCCCAGCCAGGGTCCCCTAGCACTTCTGACCCTCTCTAGCTCAAGGGTGGCATCCGCTCCGACTTGACTCCTTCCTCGGCCGAAGGGATCCTTGTCCCCTTCGCCTGTGTCTCGGGCACCCGGCACAGTTCCGGGCGCACGGTGGCACTCGAGGATGGGCCCTGAGCGAATCCCAGACGACAGAGCCCTGGGACCTGTCCTCGTATACCGCAGCGCCATTCGCACAGTGTCGTCTCAGATGTGAAGCAGCAGCCTGAGGTCCAGTCAGTTCTCTAGGGTTACCCGGCCAGGGCCAGTCCAGCCACTGAGGCCGCTCAGGGGCCGAAAGAAATCTGGTCAAAAACCCGTCTCTGGAGAAACATTTAATTTTCAGCTCCTCTCACCGCTGAGGCACCGACCACCCACCACACTGACTCGTGCCGTGTGCAGACGCGTCCTTGAGGCTCCGGGCTACCAGTCCGTGTCTACCAAGTTCCAGAGATAGTCGCTGATGAACTTCTTGGAGAGCTGGGTGCTGTCCAGCTGGACAGGCTGGGCGACGCTGGGGCCGTGATGAACTGGGGGAGATGTAAGGAAACCTGACATACACAGCCCTCCCCGGGACCCCGTGAAAAAGTTGTAAGGTATTTAGAGACTGAGGGGCGCCTGCGTCTCAGTCGGTTCAGTGCCCAGCTTCGGCTCAGGTCATGATCTCATGGCTCATGAGTTCGAGCCCCGCATCGGACTCTGTGCTGACAGCTCAGGGCCTGGAGCCTGATTCCGATTCTGTGTGTGTCTCTCTCTCTCTCTCCCTCCCTCCCTCCCTGCCCCTCCCCTGCTCACGCTCTTTCTCTCTCAAGAATAAACATTAAAAAAAAAAAAAAAATTAAAAAGAAAAAAGAGATATTTAGAGACTGAGGGGCGCCTGTGGCTCAGTGGGTTAAGCATCCCACTCTTGGTTTCGGCTCAGGTCATGACCTTGCGGTTTGTGGGTTCGAGCCCCGCATCAGGCTCTGAAAGTGCAGAGCCTGCTTGGGATTTTCTCTCTCACCGCCCCTCCCCGACTCGCTCTCATGCTCGTTCTCTCTCAAAAATAAACTTAAATTGAGAGACAGAGCGTGAACAGGGGAGGGGAAGAGAGAGAGGGAGACACAGAATCCAAAGCAGGCTCCAGGCTCTGAGCTGTCAGCACAGAGCCCGACACAGGGCTCGAACTCACAAACCGTGAGATCATGACCTGAGCCGAAGTCAGACACTTAACCGACTGAGCCACCCAGGCGCCCCTTTTTATTTTCTTTAATGTTTGTTTATTTTTGAGACAGAGAGACGGAGCATGGGTGGGGGAGGGGCAGAGAGCGAGGCAGACACAGAATCCGAAGCACCTCATTGGCCAGTTTTGAAGTGTGCAGCTCAGTGGCATTCGGTGCACACACGTTGCTGTGCAGCCCTCCCCACCGTCCGTCTCCAGAACATTTCCAGAGCCCGAAACTGTGTCCTCGTTAAACACTGACTCTCCTCCCCTCCCCTCCCCCAGCCCCTGGCACCTGCCATCTACTTCCTGTCTCTACGGATTTGACTCCTCTAGAGACCTCTTGTAAGTGGGATCAGACAGTAGTTCGCTTTTTGTGTCTGGCTTATTTCACTTAACATCATGTCTTCTAGATATATGCATGTTATAGCATGGGCCAGAATTTCCTTCCTTTTTTAAAAAAAGGAAGGAAATTTAAATGTAACTAATTTATTAATATTACTTATTATTAATTGTTTACTTTATTATTTAATCTATTCATTTAAATTTAATTAATTCATTTCAATTTAACTAATTTATTTAAATTTATTTTATTGAAAAATTCTAATATTTATTTATTTTTGAGAGAGAGAGAGACAGAGCATAAGCAGGGGAGGGGCAGAGAAAGAAGGAGACAGGATCCGAAGCAGGGGCCAGGCTCTGAGCTGTCAGCACAGAGCCTGATGGGGGGCTCGAGCCCACGAACCTGAGATCGTGACCCGAGCTGAAGTTGGACACTTAACTGACTGAGCCACCCGGGCGCCCCCATTTTTTTTTTTAATTTTAGAGACAGCGATAGAGAGAGCACAAGCAGGGAGAGGGGCAGAGGGAGAGAGAATCCTAAGCAGGCTCCAGGCTCAGCACAGAGTCCAACATGGGGCTCGATCCCACCACCCTGGGATCGTGACCTGGGTTGAAATCAAGAGTTGGTTGCTCAACAGACTGAGCCACCCAGGCGCCCCTCCTTCCTTTTTAAGGCCGAATACTATTTTATTGCACGGATATACCACATTTTGCTAATCTAGCGCTTTGCTGATAATTGGTCTGCTTCCACTTTTCGGCCACTGTGACCACCGCAGTCACGAACACAAGGGTGCAACCCAGAAGGGGGACTGCCGGGTCATATGGTGATCCTACGCTTCATTTCTGAGGACCTGCCAGACTTTTCCACAGCGGCCCAGCCCTTCACAAGGCCGCCGGCAGCACACCGGGCTCCGCGTTCTCTGCAAAAGGATACTGCCTTTGACCATCCCTGGCTCACACTCATAGTCCCACTCAATTTTGCTAATCTGGCGATAAAGCTGAGCCACATACCTGTATGAGAACACGAGAGAGAGAGAGAGAGAGAGAGAGAGAAAGAGAGATTAAGTTACCCCAGCGTAGACTCCAACTCAGGGCCGCGGGACGACCCACGTGCACGCAGGGCAGGCACCACCACACGCACTGGCGGGACCTACACGGCCGAAGGGATGGTGACAGTCGTGTCTTCGTCAACTTCCCTCTCCTGCCTCTCGAGACTGGCCTCGGTCTCCTTGAGCTCCTCCAGCTCTCTGGTGAGCTGAGTAAAGCAGGCAGTTAAGGTCACCTCGCTCTGGAAGGGGGGCCGCCGTGGGCCCAGGGCTCCGAGCTGGGTTCCCAGCACGACCAAACGGGCACCCCGGCAGTGAGCCCGAGGCCCGGCCGTCCGCGCACGCAAGGAAGGATATAGGAGGCTGGCCTTCAGACGGGTGTCCTCCTCGCCGGCCTTCCGGAGCTCAGCTTCGAGCTGCTGCAACTCGGCGCCCCCCTGGTGCGCCCGCTCCTTCGCATCCAGAAGGCTCTGGGCCACTTCTTCTTCTGCAGCCAGGATCTCTATGGGGCAGGGCGGGGCGGGAGAGAGAAGGCTGAGACCCTTCGAGGAGGTCTCTCCAGGGTCTGGCCTTGCCCCAGAAGAGCCCGAGGCCTCAACCACGATCGTCCTCACTTCCCCGTCTACAGCTCCCCAACCCATTGGTCCTATTTCCAAAAGCCCACGTTTTGGTGGTCCACCGAGACCTTGCAAAAGTGCTTCCATTTCACCAAAACACATGTGGAGCCTCCACAAAACCCCACAAAGGAACGATTGAGTGAAAGCATCTTCTTCCTTGAAGGCCTCCTTTCTTCCTGCTTTTCAACCCACCTTGTACTTTTCTCTCTGCTCTGGCCACAAAGACACCTCACCATTCTGCAAACACGCCCATTTTTCACAGGCCCGGCCTCCACCTGCCCGTCCTCTCTGAGATGCCCTTATGCTCCCACCCTTCGGGCGCTCGGAGACCCAGCCTTCGAGACCTGCTGGGTAATACACAACCGGGGCAGCTGGACACTCTGCTCTCCCTCCCAGGGCGTGGCCACGCCTCTACCACAGCCCAGCGGCACTGAATTGTTCATTCCTATTCCTCCTTCTCCTCCTCCTCCTCCTCCTCCTCGCTCGAATCAGGGACTGCGTTTTACACTCCTCATATATCGCCAGCGCCTAATCAGAATAAACATGCTTTGACCAAAACATCCAGAAAGATCAAAAACACCCTAGCAAGGTTACCGTGTTCCTTCCCATAGAGCTGGAGGAACCTGCCGACTCAGGGAAGGCACAGATGGAAACACTTCCCAAAGGGCAGGCGTTTAAGTGTTTACAAACTTACATTGAGTTAATTTTTAATCAAGGTATTACATGTATATGGCTGTGAAAATTTAAACACACACAGGGCCCCCCCCCCCCCCCAAGCCTCCCCACGCCTCTGAAGCAGCCACTTCCAAATCATCACTGTTTTCTCTGGCATTGACGTTCGTGTTTCTAAATAATTTGCTTAGGCTGCTATTTCTTGGTTTGTCTGTTTTAAACAGTGCCTGCTGATTTCCTGTTAGGAGAGCCGAGGGTCTGGCTTTCTTCTGCAGCCTTCCTGCCCCTTCTCCCCTCACCCTCCCCACAGACAACCTTGTTTCCTTGGATTCTTCCCTGGGAGTGCCCTCTTCCCCGGGGGCACTGTCGCAAAGTACCATTACCTGAGCGTGTGCTGAGTGCTACAGGATAGCCCCGGAGCCCCTGTTCAGTATGTTCTCAAAACCCTCTGAGGGAGGTGGCTTAACCCCTGCCGCCATGGAGAGATGAAGGACAGAAGCCTGAAGATATTAAAGTGACTTGTCCACAGGCACATAGCTCTGAAGCCTGGATCTGAACTGGAGCCCTTTAACTCAAAGTCCCGGCTCCCTGGAACACGGACTCTTGTCTCCCTGGCCCCAAATCCATTCATTCTGCTGAAGCCCACGCAGGCTGGGTAATAATGATCTTCTCCCCAAACCATCAATGGAGGAGGCGTGAATGGAGTGCGGAGGAGAGAGAGGAGGAGGAGGAGAGAAGGAGAAGACTCTGGCTGGGGTATCCATCACACTTAGAACAACCTCCAAACTCCCAGGGTTGGGGGGCGGTTCACTGCCTACAGGGTCTGGCTACAGCTCATCTTCCACTTTCTCCTGGGCGTCCAAGTTCACTCCTACCTGGCGACCTTTGCCTTTGCATTACCTCTGCCAGGAACACTCTTCCCCCAACCCCCAAGCCATCCCCTGCCTAGCTCCTAGATCATTTCAGTCCCAAGCCAGACAGCACGGCCACATAAAACATAACTGTAAAAAGACTTAAAAAAAAAAAAAAAAAAGAAAAAAGAAAAACAAAAACCTGGCACCGAAACCACTATGGAAAACTGGATGAGTCTCTCAAAAAACGAAATATCAAACTGCCATGTGATCTAGCATGGGAAATACAAAATAGAAAAATACACAAAGAAAATACAAATTTTCTGGGAAAATACAAAAAGAACTGGGAGCAGGGACCCAAAGAGGTATTTGGACACCCATGTTCATGTGTTCATGGTGGCATTATTTACAACAGCCAGGGTCTGGAAGCAACCCAAGTGTCCATCAGTGGAGGAATGGACAAACAAAATGAGGTATGTCCGGACTATGGAATTATTCATCCCTCAAAAGGAAGGAAATTTGGGCACCTGGGTGGCTCAATTGTTGAGCCTCCGACTTTGGCTCAGGTCACGATCTCAATGTCCGTGAGTTTGAGCCCTGCATCGGGCTGGCTGCTGTCCGTGCGGAGCAGAGCGAGCTTTGGATCCTCTGTCGCCCCCTCTCTGCCCCTCCCCAACTTGCACTCCCTCCAATTTATTTAATCCTCACCATAGCCCCGGATCCCTCCCAAACCTCCTTGGGTTTCCGCTAAAATATCATCTTTTCAGAAAGTTTTCGCTGACTCATCCCAAAGCATCACCACTCCCTCCTATACAACCTAGTTTCCTAGCCCACCATCTCCTGACATAACTATTTTTCTTTCTTTCTTTTTAAAAAATGTTTGTTTATTTTTGAGTGGGAGAGGTGGGGCAGAGACAGGGGGCCAGAGGATCCAAAGGGGTTCTGCACTGACAGCGGAGAGCCCGATGGGGGGGCTCGAACTCACGACCGGGGCGAACTGAGCCGAAGTCAGATGCCAAACCAACTGAGCCACCCAGGTGCCCCTCCATTTTTCTTGTTCGTCGCCTGACCACCCCACCACTAGCATACCAACCCTTTAAGGGACCGTCTGTTCTGTTCTCTGCTTCCAACCCGGGGCTGTATGCCTGGCACACAGCAGATGCTCAGTAAAACAGCTGAACCTCAGTAAGTGGGGATGCTGGGATTAAAGCCCAGCGCTTTGACTCCTGAGCCCCAGTTCGAATCTTGAGTCCCCCAGCTCCTGCTCGTGGACCGCTCGGAATTTGCCAGTTCCTGCCAGCTCCTATATTCACCACTAACTCTCTGGGAGGTGGCTGCCATCCTGAGGTCCATTTCACGGGTGGGAAAACTGAGGCCCAGAGGAGGCAGCGCCCAAGGGAGAACAGGGGAGGGATGGGGGCGCCCAGGAGGGAGGGTTTCGTCAAGGCGGACCTCCCGCCCCCTCCCATCACACGGGCCCGGGTCCCGGCCGCCCCCGGCCCCAGCCCTGACCTCGCAGCCGTTGTTCGGCGCTGTCTTGCGTCTCCAGCAGCCGTTCCACCACCTGCTCGTGGCGCCCCAGCAGCCGCCGTTGCTGCGCCTCCGCGCGGTTGGCGCCCAACAGGCTCAGCAGCCCCTGGCTCACCTCTTCCATGTCGCGGAAGGCCGCCATGACTATGCCAGGACCAAGCCCGCGCAAATTTAACTGCCCTCATTGCCCGCCCCTTCCCCGGAGACCCCTGTTCCCATTAGCTTGATCTTACGTCAGTCATCAGAGAACGGGTGGGACTTAGCTTCAGGTCTGGTCCAGTGCGCCTGCGCCAGCTCCTCCGTCCGTCTCAGACAATGGCCAATCGGCCGCAGGGAGCGGGGGTGTGTGCCCGCGGGAGTTCTGCGTGTTGCGCCTGCGCAGGTCGGAAAGCGCCTGGCTGAAAATGAAGCTGTTTATGAGTCCTTAGCTGCAGAGACCGTACTGCAGCCAGGGCGGGGTTCTAGGGGCGAAGCGTTGGACTGCATTTCGTTCTATAGTGCGTGCGTGGGATACTCACAATAAACATAATAAATAAGTAAATTCCCTGAGAGGCTACATAGCAAAATGGAGCCTGCAACTAGATTTATCGGATTCGAGTCCCACTTACTAGCTTTGTTACCTTGGGCAAATGACTTCATCTCTTTGTGCCTCAGTTTCCTTCTCAGGAAGATGAGGGTCACGATAGTGCCCACTTAAGAGTTGGCGCGAGGGGCGCCTGGGTGGCGCAGTCGGTTAAGCGTCCGACTTCAGCCAGGTCACGATCTCGCGGTCCGTGAGTTCGAGCCCCGCGTCGGGCTCTGGGCTGATGGCTCAGAGCCTGGAGCCTGTTTCCGATTCTGTGTCTCCCTCTCTCTCTGCCCCTCCCCCGTTCATGCTCTGTCTCTCTCTGTCCCAAAAATAAATAAACGTTGAAAAAAAAAAAAAAAAAAAAAAAAAGAGTTGGCGCGAGGAATAAGTGAGGACGGTGCCTGGTATTCAGTAAGCACTACATTAAGGCGTTAAATAAAACATACGTAGAACACTAGCAGGTAAGGCACTTAGCCTAACTGGGACCAAACACCATACTGTGTGAAGGGTTAGGGTAGAGAAAAGACAAGCTGCACGTTTATGTGGCAAGCTTCTCAAACTGAGGTAAAGAAATCAATTCAACAGGTCATGACCAGCATTTTCTACAAAATACAATGGGGGAAAAATCTGTGCACTGTATACCGAAAGTTAACTATTGTTTTGGGAAACTCCAAAATTCGCATTTGTGTCCTGGGTGTGGCAGATTATATTTGCAAAAAATGGCTACAGAAATAGTTCCAACCTTGCCACTCCCCGTCAAGAGGCAGACTCCCATCCTCCTCCTTTTGAACCTCAGCAGGACTTTGTGCAACAAATAAAATGTGGCAGAAAGGACACTGTGTGAATTACTACCAGCCTTGATCAGAAACTAGGATACGGCTTCTGCCTGGGGCTAGCTTGTACTCTCTTTTGCTCTCTCTTAATTTTGGGATACTTTCTCAGAGCCCAGCTGCTGTGTTGTGAGGAAGCCGAGGTGAGTCTCACAGGTAAGGTCACAGCAGAAGACCGAATCCAACCATCAGACAGGTGAGTGAGGGAACATTGAAATCATTCCAGTCCGCAGTCTCCCAGCCATCCCAGCTGACACCGAGAGGGGCAGGGTCCTGCTGAAACCAAAAATCTGTGAGCAAGATCAACGCCATTGTTGGGGCACCTGGGTGGCTTCATCTGTAAAGCGTCCCACTTTGCCCCAGGTCATGATCTCAAGGTTCGTGAGTTCAAACCCCATATCAGGCTTTGCACTGACAGTGCAGAGCCTGCTTAGGATTCTCTCTCCCTCTCCCTCTCTCTCTCTCTGCCTCTCCCCCACTTGTGTGCTCTCTCTCAGAGTGAATAAACTTGAAAAAAAAAAAAAAGATCAATGCCATTGTTTAAAGGCAGTAAATTTGAGGGGTGCCTGGGTGGCGCAGTCGGTTGAGCGACCGACTTCAGCCAGGTCACGATCTCGCGGTCCGTGAGTTCGAGCCCCGCGTCAGGCTCTGGGCTGATGGCTCAGAGCCTGGAGCCTGTTTCCGATTCTGTGTCTCCCTCTCTCTCTGCCCCTCCCCCATTCATGCTCTGTCTCTCTCTGTCCCAAAAATAAATAAACATTGAAAAAAAAAAAAAGGCAGTAAATTTGAGAATTATATGTTACACAGCCATAACACCTGGATCACTGGGTCACATGTGAAATTTCTGTCTTTATGTAGGTCACACAAAAGACGTCAGAGGCCACTGATCTAATAGCAAGACTGCACCGTAAGCAAGGAAATGAATGAACAGGGTCACTTTAGATACGAACAGGTGCTTTGAAGGCACTCAAACAGGGTCCGGGATGGCGTCACTAGGGTTTGAGGCGGGGAAGGAAGTGACTTCAGGTCAGGTGGTCAGGGACGGACTCCCTGGGCAGGGGCCATATGAACCATGAACCAGGATCTGAGTGATGAAAAGCTGTTGGGAAACCAGCATCGGGCAGAAGAAAGAATATGCAAAGGGCAGGGTAGTGGGGAAATTTTTAATTTGTTTAAGGAATAGTGAGGAGGTCCAAGTGGCTGGAGAAGAGTAGGAAGAGGGTTTCGGGGGGCCCTGAAACTCTATTCAGGTGTAACAGGAAGCACTTAAGGCATTAAGTAGGATTTGCCAACGGGCTGCAGGTTATAAGGAAATTTATTTCTATCTGCCATTTCCTTCTGCCTTTGTTTCCCACATCAGTGCTAGTGGCCAAGAGGGGAAGGGACAGGCACGGAAGTGAGGGGCTCCATGAAGCGAAAGGTTTAGGGGAGTTCTCAGCAGCTGGGGAAAGGCCCCGTGGAACTATCGAAAAGATGGGTGCTTGGCTGTGAGTCTGTAGAGATGTTTGGGCTGGGAATAAAAGCCAGTTGCCGGGATGCAGCTGAGACTAGATGATATCACCCTGGAACAGAATAATGAGGAGGAGGGTCCAAGGACCAAGCTTGGAGACCCTCCAACTATAGAAATTACAGAAAAGAGGGGGAAGCCAGGAAAACAGAGTAGGCACAGCCAGGGAGTTCGGAGAGAAGCTACCACAGAGCAGTCAGGTCCCCAACCACAGGCCTGGGGCCACCTTCCTCCTCAGAGCTTACTTTCATGAAATGGTTTTTGCAAAGCAAACCCCCCTCCCCCTCAAGGGCTGTTTTTATATTTTTACAGTGGTCCGGCTGGGGACACCCTTCGGACGAATATATTTATGTAGTCTCGCCCAGGTCACAGATCCCTTTGAAATCAGACAAAAGCAAGGAGACAGGCTCTTCCTTGAGAAACACACCCCACATCCATGCGCTTTTTGGATTTTGTGCATATTTTGGGTTTGGGACCCCAGAAGGCCAGCCCCAGGTTTTTAGGTGAGGAATCTAACTGCCCAGCCTGTCTCGTGGAGTCTCTAACAGATGTAGAAATGAGGACGCTCTTGCAGAAATATCAGTGCGTGTGGGCATGAAGCTGGGTCCCCTGGGTCCCCAGAGACAGCAATGGTGGCCAGCGATGCTCACTCTTCCCTTGGCTGAGCATTCGTGCTAAGATTGGGGACAGGGGCTCGGGTGCTCTGAGCCTACAGGTGGTGGATTACTTAACAACGCAGAGTGAAATAAAGAGAAGACGTCAGGGCTTCCGTAGATTACCCGTGACCTTGGCAAGCTCTTACCCTTTTCTAAACCCCGGGCTAAGGATAGCTCTCTCTTATCAGCTGGGGTGGGATGTTCACGAGGTGAGCCATTCACGGGATTGCACAACCAAAGCCTGACAGATATAAGTGCTCCTGTCAAAAAAAAAAAGGTGAGTCATCTCCTTTCCAAAAAGCAAAGCCCTTCCGAAGCAAGAACCACACCTCCCAGACACGAGGATGGGCACTACTAAAAAAGAAAAAAAGTATCGGCCAGGATGCGGAGAAGTTGGAACTCTGGTGCACTGTGAGTAGGAATGTAAAATGGTGCAGCCGCTATGGAAAACGTGGCAGTTTCCTCACAAAATTAAAAATAGAATACCCCAGCCATTTCACTTCTGGGTAAATACCCCCCCCCTATTGAAAGCAAGGCCTTGGAGGTATTTCTACACCCCACCTTATTTACAAGAGCCGAAAAGGTGGAAGCAAGTGTCCACCGATGGGGGATTATTCAGTCTTAAAAAGGAAATTCTGCCACCTGGTACCGGGATGAACCTTGAGGACGTTATGCTAAGCGACCTAAGCCAGTCACAAAGACATCCGCTGCACGGTTCCACTTATTTGCCTCTTGGCTCACAGACCCCTCTGGAGAACTGAGGAGTAAGAGACCTGTAGCTCAGAAACATACAACGTCGTGTATATTTCTGGGACTTGCAAAACCTTCTGAAAGCCACCCATGATCTCCTGGTGGAACAGTCTAGAGGAAAAACAGAGGAGGACGCATAAGGCGAGCACTTGGGGGGAGTGAGGGGAGGGACCCAGGGATGGGCAGGGAGGGTGCCCCACCTTGTTTCGTTGCTGGTGACACAGGGATATTGTTTGCCAAAAGCCATAAAGCCATATGCTTTTTTTTTTTTTTTTAATTGATTTATTTGTTTTGAGAGAGACAGAGACAGCGCCAGCAGGGGAGGGGCAGAGAGAGAGGGAGAGGGAGAATCCCAAGCAGACGCCGGGCTCGAACTCACAAAACTGAGATCATGACCTGAGCTGAAACCAAGAGTCAGACGCTCCACCGACCGAGCCACTCAGGCACCCCAATTTTTTTTCAAGGGAGATTTTGTTGCACCTTCCACCGTGCCAAACATTTCTGTGGTTTTAGAATTTTGCCTTTTACAATTACTATGAATTGTTTTGTCACAAGGAAAACAATGAGTAAAGATTTTTTCTGAAGTCTTCACGGTGGGTGTCCATTAAAACTTCTTGTAACAGTGGCAATGCATTGGATTTCTGCAGCTCAATACAACGGCCGCCAGGTGCTTGTGGCTATTGGGCACAAATTTACTATAACTCATTTATATTTCAATGGAAATAGACACATGCAGACACATTTATGTTTAAGTGGAAATAGGGGCGGGCGCCTGGGTGGCTCGGTGGGTTAAGGGTCCGATTGTTGATTTCCGTTCGGGTCATGATCTCACAGTTCATAGGTTCAAGCTCCACATCAAGCTCTGCGCTGACAGTGTGGAGCCTGCTTGGGATTCCTTCTCTCGCTCCCTCTCTCTGCCCCTCCCCTGCTTGCTCTCTGTCTCAAAATAAAAAAAAAAAAACAAAAAACTTTAAATAAATAAATGGAAATAGCCACTTGGGACAGTGCCTGTGTAGTGCAGAGCAAAGGGAATTTACTGTGACTTTCCTGTTGCCTTGAACACTAAAATGAGCCCCTTTCTTTTTATGTTTATTTTTTGAGACAGAGAGAAACAGAGCATGAGTGGGGGTGGGGCAGAGAGAGGAAGGCACAGAATCTGAAGCAGGCTCCAGGCTCTGAGCTGTCAGCACAGAGCCCAACACGGGGCTCGAACCCACAAACCGTGAGGTCACGACCTGAGCCGAAGTCGGACGCTTAACCAACTGAGCCACCCAGGTGCCCCTATTACTTATTTATTTTTAAATATTTAAATGTTTCTTTTTTTTTTGAGAGAGAGAAAGCATGATTGGGGAAGGGGCAGAGAGAGAGGGAGACAGAGGGTCTCAAGCAGGCTCTCCACTGACAGCACAGAGCCCGATGTGGGGCTTGATCTCACCAACCTTGAGATCATGACCTGAGCTGAAGTCAGACGCTTAACTGACTGAGCCACCCAGGCGCCCCTCTTATTCATTTGAGAGAGAGGACAAGCAGGGGAGAAGGGTAGAGGGAGAGGATCATAAGTAGGCACCACGCTTAGCACAGAGCCCGACTCAAGGCTCAAACTCTCAAACTGTGAGATTGTGACCTGAGCTGAAACCAAGAGTCAGATGCTCAACCAACTGAGCCACCCAGGTGCCCCTAAAAAGCGATCTATTTTAAAGCTTAAAGAGGATTCCCTGGGAATGCAAGCTGGTGCAGCCACTCTGGAAAACAGTCTGGAGGTTCCTCAAAAAACTAAAAATAGAACTACCCTATGACCCAGCCTTTGCGCTACGAGGCATTTATCCACGAGATACAGGTGTGCTTGTTTCGAAGGGACACATGCATCCTAATGTTTACAGCAGCACTATCAACAATAGCCCAAGTATGGAAAGAGCCCAAATGTCCATCGATGGATGAATGGATAAAGAAGATGTGGTATATATGTACAATGGAATATTACTCGGCAACCAAAAAGAATGAAATCTTGCCATTTGCAACTACGTGGATGGAACTGGAGGGTATTATGCTAAGTGAAATTAGTTAGAGAAAGACAAAAAATCATATGACTTCACTCCTACGAGGACTTTAAGAGACAAAACAGATGAACATAAGGGAAGGGAAACAAAAAGAAGATAAAAACGGAGGGAGACAAAACAGAAGAGACGGAGAACAAACTGAGGGTGACGGGAGGGGTTGTGGGAGGGGGGATGGGATAAATGGGTCAGGGGCACTAAGGAATCTACTCCTGAAATCATTGTCGCACTAGATGCTAACTAATTTGAATGTAAATTAAAAAAATAAGAAAAAAAAAAAAAAAACTTAAAGAGGAATACAGTGGACCAAAGACCAGACACTGATGCGTGGATATTATCATAAAGTAGCTTTATTAAATTCCTTTACCTTCTAAAAAACGATTATAAAAAGGAATACTTCATTTAAGTGTAATACTGTCTTTATGGACGTACCGTGGTCAGGAAGTGAAGTTAAAGGTCATGAATACACGTGACAGGAGAACAGGGGACAGAGGCGGGATGTCCCTGTAGCCTAGCATACCAAGTCCAATGGGTATGGGGAGAGGGGAGAAGGGGAAGCAGGGATAAATATGGACTTATGTGGGGAGCGGCGTCGATGAGCTGCTTCTAGGAGCTTCGCTTGACCATACCGCTGGCTCCGGGGCCAGACGCGCAGGTACACAACTTGTGTCCCGCTTCTCAAAGCTGCCCAAAGTTGTGGCCTTCTGTCAGACACCAGCAGTTGTCCCCAGTAGGCTTTGGTTTGGTTTTCTCTCCAGTTTACACACACACACACACACACACACACACACGCACACACGCACAATCTAGGGTGTCTCCTTCAACCATCCAAACTCTTTTGTCTTAGGTACCTCCCTTCAGTCAAAATGAAAGCAAGCCAGACTCCATGAAGCCAAGAAGCCTACTTCTGTAGGCGAGAAGCCAGCGCTCTGCTTTACTGAATGACCACGAGCGAGCGCTCATGGGCCGAGCGGACAGAAGCGGACGAGAGAGGACAGGACACCTATCAGCCAGGGATCTTACTCCCTGTCATGAGGCACTTAACTTCTCAAGGCTCGGAACCCCCCCCCCTTTTGTTGTTGTTGTTGTTCACAAAAGGAAGGAACTGGAAAGAAAACTATATGGAGATTCTGAGGACAAAACAGGCCATGAAGGAAACTGCGTGTGTCTGGAGAGCCCTATTTCCAGCAGGCTCTGTTCCAGGCAGCTCCGGAAAGCCTATAGGTTGTTGGGTGGGGGGGGGAACCCCCAAAAAAAAACACACAAAAAAAACCCCCCAGCTGGCCCTTGTTTGGTTTTCGGCAAAGCCCTGTCTCTTTAAGTTTGCACTGGGAGCCCTCAGGGGGGCAGCCAACTTTTAATTGTGTGCACATGGAGTTTCTGGAGCTTGCCCTGTGTTCTGCCAGCAAGTACATGTCCTGTTTTGTCTTTTTTTTTTTCCCCCCTTTGCGGGGAGAAATTGTGGAGTCTGGGGAGGATGAGGACGGCCCGCTACCAGGGTTCTAAGCCCGGGGACTCAAACAGCTGCTCTGGGAACCGGATTCATTTCCTGAGTCCCCAGGTCTGAAGGATTTTCTAGGAAAATTAATATTTGCCAGAGCCTCCACGTGTGGAGGGGACGGATTTCTGGGTGATCTCTCGATGTCTCGGCTGCGGGGTCCTGAGCCGCCCCGCCGCCCCCCCCCCCCACTTGACTGGGGGTGACGCAGGCAGTGGCAGCGAGACAGCAGAACAAAAAGGACTGAGCTCCCTGCCCTGGGTGACAAGGACAGAATCTGTTTTGCGAAGAGACCAGAAGACAGTTCCCCCCCCCCCGCCCCCAAGAAAGCTGTCTGGGGAGGGCAGGGCGGGGGGCAGGGGGTAGTGGACAAAACACTATTATATACCAGACAATTAAATGTGGGGCATGCGAGGGGGGCGTTAAGCCACTCCGGACGTGACCCGTGCGTAACAACATTCAGGATTAAAATGAAACTATGCGATTCCAGTGACTTTCAAATCTGGCAACAAGTAATACGATTCCCGCCCTCCCCCCCCCCCCCCACAATGATTCAAAAATACAGTATTTTTCCCTTTCGCCCTCCTCCGTCCGTAATTGTCAGTTGATTGTTCTCAACGTTCTTCATAAACCCACGCCCCGGCCTCGGCCGCTGGCGCCAATTTATGTAAGAATTTAGCTCCGGTCTGCACCGCGGCTGCTTTGAACTGGTGTACCAGGAAAAACCCGCCATAAAGCTGGAGTCATGTTGCTGTTGGGGGCTCCTCCTGGGAAGCAGAAGAAAATCCCACTTGCCTTTGTGACTCGGGCCTTGGTGGGTATGGGGGGGCTGCCGGCGAGGGAGGAGGGAGGAGACGAGGGAGGAGGGACGGTTCGCTCTGGGGCTGGCTGGCCCCCCCCCTGGGCCTCCCTCCCGGCTACTCTTCGGCAGAGGATGACGCAGGACTTTCGTCATCTGACATCGGGGCAAACTGAAACAAGAAGCAGAATTCCTTTTGTTTGGCATCGTTTCGGATGCCTACAAGGCGCCAACTTTGTTGGCTGGCCCTGTGGCTGAGGTGAGCGGACAAGGGGGGACTTGGTCCCTTGGCCTCAAGGAGGTGACGTTCAGAGAAGCACACGAATGCAGAGGAGGATTTTCATCACAGATAAGGGGTGGAGGGGAATGAAAGTAGAGAGCAGGCAGGCAGGGACGGGGACTTGCAGGGCGCAGTGATGTGGAGCACTCCGGCACAGGAAACCACAAATGCAAAGGCCCTGAGGCAGCAGCAGCGGCTACTGGCCAAGCAGACTGAGCAAAGAGGGAGAGGAAGGAGAGTGGGGCGTGGTGAGGGTAGTCACGCAGGGCTTGGTGGGCTTTGGGGATGACTTTGGCCTTTTCTCCAAGTAGGGTGACAGCCACAGAGGGCTGTACCCTCACTTGGGTGTTCACGGTGACCTCCGGCTGCTGTGGGGAGAACAGACTGGAGGTGGCAGTGAGGGCGGGAGCCGGGGCACCAGGGTGGAGCCAGTGGCAGTGGTCCAGATGGATGGTGGTGGATGACTGGGGCTTGTCCCCCAGGGGTCCCTGGGAGCAGGACCGCACATCACCCAACAGGACATCACCTGCTCCTATCATCCCCATCTTCCAGGTGAGGAAACTGAGGCCCAGAACTCTTCCCCAGGTGACACCCTGAGCGCCACAACGGAGTCCCAGGTGTCCTGACACCCTGGGGAATGAAGCTGGAAAAACCCAGAGCCTCAGGGAGAATCTGGAAGTCACGTGGGAGACAGATGGCTGTTTGGGTGGCCACCGCGCCACCCTCGAACCGGGCCCCAGACACGCCTCAGGGAGGCCAAGTGTGAGGCAGGAGTGAGGAGGAGGGGGCGGTGAGTTTCCTGCCCAAGGTCTGGAGTCAGAGGGACTCCAGGGCCTCCACCCCTTCTGATCTGTGAGACCTTGGGCCAGGGATGTAACCATGCTAAGCCTCAGCTTCCCCACCTGAAAAATGGAAAGAATAACTACTTTATGCAGCATAATCAGGCTATCGTGGAGGGTTCAAGAAGTCATGCCTGAGAGGCATTCAGAGGACAGACCATCAGACTGGAGAGCTCGTCTCTTCCATCAGACACTCACGCTACACTAAGTATCAAAATTATCTTCCTGTTAGGCTTTCAGAGAGTGTTTTGCTAACAGGCATGATTTCTTAAAAACCCTGGCTTGTGTGGTCAAATAAGGAAAATGCCAAGTTAGACACCAATTGGGTTTCTTTACAGTGAGACCTCTCAAGGCCTTTGATACACTGACACGCTTCAAATAAAAACCAAAGTCCTCACCGTGGCCCACAAGGTCCTGCGTGATCTCTGGTGTCCCCTCCCTGCTCTCCCCGCCTCCCACTGGGGCCCTCGATGCTCCTCAAACACACCAGGCATGCTCCCGCCTCAGGGCCTTTGCACGGGCTGTTCCATCTGCCTGGACAGCCACACGACTCGCTCCTTCACTTCCTCAATAGCTCCCCATCTCTCCATGCCCCTCTAACCTTGTTTTAGATTTCTTTCCGGCAGTTAGCATCACCTGGCTCTGACACGTCGTCTTGTGTATTGTGTATCTGACTACGACGCCTGCTCTGTGAGGGCAGAAACGGTTTCCTGTTTGGCTCAGGGCTATGACTGCCAGGGCCTAAAGCAGGATGTGTCATGCGATAGGTGCTCTGTAAGTATTTCTCGAATGAGTGAATGGGGATTAAGAGCATGCATTTGGCTCGAGACGGATCCAGGTTCGAATGCTGTTACTTGGTCTCCGCTGTCCACACCTCATTTCCTCATGGGGGCACCAGGGCGGTTCACCAAGCAGATGACTCTTAAGTCCTTGGCACGAGCCCCATACAGCGTCAGCCCTTTGTAACCGCTTGTGCCTTCCCAAAGCCCCCCACCGCCCACAGCGTCCAGGGGTTGGCACTCACCGAGCACTTGATGTTCATGCGGGAGTAGAGCATGGATGCAATTTCACTCTGCCCCGCATCCAAGGCCACCATCAAAGCTGTGCTCCCGTCCTGTAAAGATCCACTGCTATGATGAGGCCCTGAGCTGTGCTCCTGCCCTCCCTGGGGTGCCCCTGGGTGGGGACTCACGCGGTCGGTGAGCGAGATGTCGCAGCTGGGCACAGCCAGCAGGAGCCCCGTGATCTCCTTGTGGCCATGCTCACAGGCGCACATCAGGGCCGTGGAACCGTCATCATCCTGGACATTGACGTCCGCTTCACAGGCCAGCAGGGCTTTGACCACATCCACCCGCCCGTGGCTGACCGCCAGCATGAGGGCCGTCTGTCCCGCCTGGGTAGGGCAAGGAACAGGCTTAAGGACCATGTCATCCCGGGCACCCTTGCTCTGGAACCTTCCATGGTTCCTGAGTACTGTGATGTTAACAGGATCTCTACTTGCTGGCCTCCTTCTAGATCTCAAACAATCCCTCCCACCACTGGGCCTTTGCACTGGCCGGTCCCCTCCTCCTCCTGCTGTCTCCTTCTCATCCCTCACATCTCGGCTTAAATGTTTCCTCTCCTGGGAGATGCTATTTGCCTACCCATCCCAAACCCCAACTAAAGCAGGTTCCTAGCTCCCGGGTGTAAATATATGTAAAAATTTATTGAGCTAAGATTTCTATGCTTTTCTGTATGTCAGCTAAGGCTCAGTAAAAATCAAATCAATGTTGGGGCACCTGGGTGGCTCAGTCAATTAAGCGCCCGACTCTGGCTCAGGTCGTCACCTCACGGTTTGTGAGTTCGAGCCCCGCGTTGGGCTCTGTGCTGACAGCTTGGAGCCTGGAGCCTGCTTCAGATTCTGTGTCTCCCTCTCTCTCTCTCTCTGCCCCTCCCCTGCTGGTGCTCTCTCTCTCTCTCTCTCTCTCTCTCTCTCAAAAACAAATAAACATTAAAAATTAAAATAAAAAATCCACGTTCATTAGCGGATGAGTAGAAAAAGAATCTGTGGTATACCCATACTAAAGAATATTAGCCTTAGGAAGAAACGGAGTACTGATGCGCACTGCCCCGTGATGAACCTTGGAAATACTACGCTCAGTGAAAGGAGCCAGACGCAAAAGAACACATACTATGCGATTCTATTTAGACCAGATATCCAGAATTGGTAAATCCGTAGAGATAGAAAGCAGACCGGTGGTTTCCAGGAGCAGGGGGAGGGAGATGGGAAGTGACAGCTCATGGCGCAGTGTTTCCTTTGGGGGATGATAAGAATGTTCTGGAAGTAGATAGAGGTGATGGTTGTACAACATTGCGAATGCACTAAATGCCACTGGATTGTGTACTTTAAAAGGGATAGTCTTTTTTTTTTTTAATGTTTATTTATTTTGGAGAGAGAAAGAGAGAGTGTGAGCAGGGGAGGGTCAGAGAGAGAGGGAGACACAGAATCCGAAGCAGGCTCCAGGCTCTGAGCCATCAGCACAGAGCCCGATGTGGGGCTCGAACTCACAAATCGTGAGATCGTGACCTGAGCCGAAGTCAGATGCTTAACTGACTGAGCCGCCCAGGTGCGCCCCCCTCTTTTTTTTGAAGTAAACTCTACCCCCAACGTAGGGCTCAAACTCACGACCCCAAGATCAAGTCACATGCTCTGCCCACTGAGTCAGCCAGGCGCCCCTAAAAGGGATAACCTCGTGTGAATTCCACCTCAGGTAAAGTAAGCAAACCACTGAAATTTTGTTTTTAAAGAAAAGCGAAATCAATAAAAAAGCAAGCAGGGTCTGCTGTCATTCTGCCCCACGACAGCGCCCTGTTCCTCTCCTTACTGTATTCAGGCTGTTGCAAATCCCTCCCTTTCTTGCTGTCCCCAGGGAGTCCTGGCTACTCCCTCTGCCCAGACACCGGTCCTCACTCCAGTCACTTCCATGCTCTCCCGACTTCTGCTCCCCAACATGCAGCCGAAGGGACGTGTTAAATCAGAAAGCCGGCCATGCCACTGCTGTGGTTAAATGCCCCCGGTGGCTTTCTGCAGCCCCCGAGTCCAAATCCGCCCCAAGCCTCTGTGCTGCGTGGAACGCTCTCAGTTCCCAGAGCTCCAGGCTGGCTAGGGGGCTTCAGCAGGGCGGGCTCTGTGCCTGCCTGTCCACCATTTGAGTCCCCGGTGCCCAGCAGCCGCCCAATGAATTACCAAGCAGGATGTGGGATGGTGTCGCTTTAAGAAAGGTGGGGGATCCCTCCCACACACCCTGACCCGTCTCCACCGCAAGGCCCTGTATCAGAGGCAGCCTGGCAGGCAAGTCGTTAAGGATGGGGTTCTAGACCTAGATCTGGGTTCAAATCCCACCTCCTCTAGTCCGACCTTGAGGAAATGAGCGCTTCTCTGAGCCCCAGTGTCCTTCTCCTGTGGAGGGGGGTTTCTCCCCCTGGGCACGGAATGAGACCAAGTCTGGGCTTGGTGCACAGCCAGGACTTAGTGAGCGGGAAGGGCCGCCTGGGTCTGCAGCACTGAGGGGTCTTATACCTGGCTGGCTTTGGCATTGACATCTCCGAGCCGGAAGAGCTGCAACACGGTCTCGAGGTCGTCCTGGGTCTTCAGAGTGGCCAGGGCAGTGAGCATGATGGGGCTGTAGCCAGCGCGGTTCTGCTTGTCCACCTGGCAGACGCCTGGCGGGGGGTGGGGGGGGGGTTGGCAAGGAGGACATGAGCCATCAGACCCCACTGATCCCGGCCAGGCCTGCCTCAAAACTGGGGGCGGGTCCGTGAGAAACAGGCAACACCCCCCCCACCCCCCCACAGTCCAGCTGTGCCCGGATTCCTCCCTTTTTCCAGGCCGAGAGCCCCATCCTGCCCCACGGTCTCCCCCTCCACCGTGCCACCCCATTCGACAAGGGACTTCTAGGAGGGGGACTGTGTCTCCTCCATCAGACGGGCTGGGTGGGGTCTCCTCTACCAGACAGGGAAGACAGCGTCTCCCCCATCAGACCATGAGACCAGGGTAGCCGCCGGGGCCCCCCTTGCTTGCCCGGGGCCCCCTCGTCCTGCCCCACGGGCTCACCGCTGTCCAGCAGCTGCCGCACCACGGGGAAGTTGGCGTGGGACACGGAGTAGTGTAGAGCGGTGTTGCCATTGCCGTCGGCGATGTTGACCACGTAGTCCAGCAGCCGCGCCGACATGGCCCGGAAGGTGACGAGGTGGCGCCGCACAAGCTCAGGGTGGGCGTCGCTGCGGCAGGCCAGACGCAGCCACTCCTGTAGCACCGTGGTGTAGGCCACTTTCTGGACACGGGGGGGGGGCGGGGAGGAGAGGGGTCTGAGGGCGGCGGCGGCCCACTCCCCCCCGCCCCCAGACGGAGTCCCAGGATGGGAGGGCGCACGTGGACACCCGCACCCGGACCCAGAGCCTGAAGGACAAGTGGGGACAGCCCTCCCCAGGTGACCCCCTCGGCTAGAAAGCACGCGCCCCAGCCGGGACAAGGACCCTAATGGGAAATACAGATGCTCCAGTCCCAGATGTGCCCCCGAGGAGGGCGTGAGCGTCTCTATCCCGGGTACGTGGTCTTTAGAGGCAGGTACTGACACCCATAAAGAGAAATGCGGCAGCGCCTCCCTTCAAGCCCCCCAAAGAACAGGAACCAGAGGCCAGGAGTGCTAGCAGGGGACCGTCCTCGGCCCCTCCCCCGACCCTGGCCCCTCTTCAAGGCCCGTGACTCGAGTGCCAAGCCCCACAACCCCCCTAGCTCTCGACTTGGATTCTGGTGTTCCCTTGAAGCAGGTACCGGGAGACCATGCAGATGGGGAGAAGCTGGGGTGGGGGTGGAGGGGCCCCGGGACCCCATCGTACCAGCTCCCGCTCGCTGAGGGCATTGGGGTTGTCCAGATACTTTTCCAGGGCCAGGCAGGCTGAGATGAGGTCGGGGCTTAGTTCCATCCTGCCAGGGACAGACAAGAGGGGAGTTTATCTTGGGAGCACTCACCTCAGCCTCCTAGGTGACCCCAGACATGGGGAGCACGCAGATCCCAAGAGGAAGTAGACAAACAGGCTAAAGTTTATTCCAAGTGGGCAGTGGTGGATAGAAAATCTTCTCCCCAAGGCAGATTTTTCCCCAGTGGGCGGGGGGGGGGGGGGGGGGGGGAGAAAAAGACACAAACAGGACAGGCAGGTGGCACATCTGTCCCAAAGACAGTGGGGTGCTTTAGGACCAAACTTTGCCTGTCCCTTAAATTCTAGCCCCCAACAGCCCAAATGGCCCCTATCAGGCCCTTTATCAAAACCTGCAGACCTTCAGATGACCGGGAGAAAATGCTTGTTCACTAATTCAGACTAAGGTGTGCATGACCGATGGGAGGTTCCCTCAGAGGGCACGAATGGTGAAATCTGAGGCAGAGGTCACCCACCTTGCCCTGAGTCCCCCCTCCTCCCCCAAGAAAACTGACCGGATCTCCTCCTCTGCATTCGCTCCTGACACCCCCTCCTCCACCAGCACATGCTGAGGCTCCCGAGGTGGCTGGCACTCCTCCTGGCTGCTCTTGGCCACCGCTGTCCCCGAGGGCCTGAGCTGGGGGGCTTCGGCCACACTTGGAACCCTCTCCTCTGGTCCCGCGGCCTCGTTCTCTGTGCTCTCGTTGTCCGAGAAGTTCTCTGCTGTGCTGGAGTCCTCAGAGGAGGACTCGTATCTACGAAGGAAGGATGGGCGGAGTGGGGGAGACATCACAGGATGGAACAGGACGTGGCAGGGGAGGGGCACAGGGCTCTGACTACTGGACCGCTCTGGGCCTTGGTTTCCCCATCTGTTAAATGGGAACAGTGGCAGTAACAACCTCCCGGGGTCGCAGGGATGTGCCCTACAGCACCTGACCTGGCACACAGTGGGCACTCAACAGACACTAGCTCTGACTGTGACCGTGCTTGGGGTGGGTCAGGGAGAAACACTGCTTGTCACCTTCTACTCCTCGGTACCTCTTCCCCCTTTACCCCTTATACAAGGGCTTCAGACCGTCACCCCTGCAAACAGGACCCACTTGTGCTACTTGCTGCCTCTGGACAGAGTCTAAACTTTTGGGTCTGGCATTCGAGTCCCCAAATCATCCCTGTCTCTACCACGTCCTATGCGTCTTGCTTTTTTTTTTTTTTTTTAAGTTTAATTTGAAAGAGAGATAGAGAGCAAGCAGGGGAGGAGGCCGAGAGAGAGGGAGACAGAATCCCAAGCAGGCTCTGTGCTGTCGGGGTAGGGCCCAAGTGGTGGTGGGGGGGGGGGGGGGGGGGGACTTGAACTCATGAACCGTGAGATCGTGACCCGAGCCGAAGTCAAGCAAGTCAAGAGTCGGATGCTTAGCAACGGAGCCACCCAGGCACCCCACCTCCTGCTTCTAAGGCACAGTCACTGCTTCCTCCCACCTCTGAGCCTTTATCTAGGCTGTGCCCACCCGCAGGAGCCTCCCAGCCCCCACTCTTCACTTTGCTAGCACCCTCGGCCCGCCTTCAGTGACTTCCCCGGGGACATCGGTGCCTCCCCCAACACTCCCATACCGCTCTAAGGGTCCCCACCCCCTATCAGGGCTCTGACCGCACGGTGTGGGAACTGCCCGAGGCCCCAGTGGATTGGGAGCACCATTGGGGCAGGACGCCGAGTCCAGCACTGGAGCAGCGTGGAGTAGCGTGGAGTAGCGTGGAGCAGCGGTTACAGCACAGGCTCGGAAGCCTGGCCACCAGGCAGACACGCGGTCGCTGTGTGAGCTCCAGCAAGGCATTCGGCCTCCAGGGGCCTCAGGGTCCCCAGCCATCTATCCACCGTGGTTAAAGGAGCCTAAGGAGCCTAGACCAGGGTGTGTTCTCTGACGAACAGGAGGGGAGGAGCTGAGGGAGGGCGGGGGTGTGGGGCGGGCGCTCCTCTTACCCGCCATTGACCCCCACAAACTGCAGGCTCCTCCGGTGGGCTGGGGGGTCCGCGGGCTCCTCTTTGCGCTTCATGATGGACCGCACGCCAGCCGGGGGCTCGCCTGGGGGGACGGGCGGTGCCTTAAGAATCTCCCGCAGCCAGACCCTGTGCCCTGGGGCCTCCAGTGCCCCGTCCCGAGCGACGGCCACCCTCACTCACCTGCGCCCCCCGCCTCCGCGGACCCGCACGAGGCTGCCTGCCTGGCGGGCTCCGAGTCGGCAGCTTCCCGGGCGAGCGCTCCGCCTGCCTTCTTCTCAGGCTGTGCCAGGGACGTGGCCGCCACCCCTGGGGGCGACGAGGGTGACTCCGCAGGGGCCTGTGGGAGACCTGGAGGGGCAGGGAAAGAGGTGTCACTGAGGATAACAGGGGAATAACGGTGGCCTCCACGGGGTCACACGCCCCGTGGGCTAATACCGGTGTTGCCTGGTCAAATCCTCCCAGTCCGGGAGATCCGGATCGTCAGAGATGAGGAAACTGAGGCACAGAGGGTTGCCTGAGGTCACCCAGGGAACGAGCGGCAGAATCTGACTCCCGACACGGGCCTCTTGCCGGTGCTGGTAGCTGGTCAGGGACACAGAAGATGCTGTCACTCTGCAATCCTGGCTTGTGACACCCCGCCCCCCCCCCCCCCCCCCACATCACACTGAGGGTTGTCTGGAAACAAGGTTTGGTCACAGCCAAGAGTCGCAGTCTTGATAGGAACTCGAATCTCCCAGGAACAAGCTGTGTGACCTCAGGGAAGTCACTTAATCTCCCTGTGCCTCGGAAGAATGACATTTCCTCCACCATGGCGTCATTGTGCAGACTGAAGACAGTAATTTGGGGGGAAGGGGCTTAGAACAATGCCTGTATAGTGCTCGAGGGTCATTTGTTAATCCAAGAGAATTGTAAACACTATTTTGATAAGATTTAAAAAAAAACTTTAATGTTTATTTATCGTTGAGAGAGAGAGAGAGAGAGCATTAGTGGGGGAGGAGCAGAGAGAGAGGGAGACACAGAATCCGAAGCAGGCTCCAGGCTCCGAGCTGCCAGCACAGAGCCCGATGCAGGGCTTGAACCCACAAACCACGAGATCATGACCTGAGACGAAGTCGGGTGCTTAACAGACTCAGCCACCCAGGCGCCCTTTAAGTGTTTCATTTATTATTTATTTTTGAGAAAGACCAAGAGGGTGCGAGCAGGGGAGGGACAGAGAGGGAGGGAGAATCTCAAGTAGGCTCTGCACGGTCAGCACAGAACCCAATGTGGGGCTCGGACTCAGGAAACGGGGATCATGGTCTGAGCTGAAACTAAGAGTCAGATGCTTAACTAAGCCACTGGGGCGCCCCAAGATTTATTATCATTTTAACGAAAGCAAGGCTGTGTTATGGATGTCACAGCTCCTTTCTTCTGACCTTCAAGCAGGAAACAGACACTTCGACCATCAGGAAAAAGAAACAATACAGGTCGTTAGAAAATAAAAATTAAAACCCCATCTGGACCGATTTTCAGTTCAGGAAGATTAAAATATTCTGGGAATGAGTGATGGAGACAGTTACATACCAGCGTGAGTGTGCTTAGTGCCACTGAACTGGACAGTTTGCTTATTTATTTATTTAAATGCTTATTTATTTTGAGAAGGAGGGAGGGAGGCAGAGAGAGAGAAAAGGAGCAGGGGAGAGGCAGAGAAGGAATCCCAAGCAGGCGATCTCATGACCATGAGATCACCACCTGAGCCAAAATCAAGAGTCTGACCCTTAACCGACTGAGCCACCCAGGTGCCCCTGAACCGGACACTTTAAAATGGGTAAGATGGTAAGTTTTATATTACACATATGTTATCACAATTAAAAAAAAAACAAAAACAGGGGCGCCTGGGTGGCGCAGTCGGTTAAGCGTCCTACTTCAGCCAGGTCACGATCTCGCGGTCCGTGAGTTCGAGCCCCGCGTCAGGCTCTGGGCTGATGGCTCGGAGCCTGGAGCCTGTTTCCGATTCTGTGTCTCCCTCTCTCTCTGCCCCTCCCCCGTTCATGCTCTGTCTCTCTCTGTCCCAAAAATAAAATAAAAAAAAAAAACAAACAAAACAAAACAAAACAAAAACAAAAACCACCCAGGTTGGCCAGAGGACAAAGGTGACTCTGTGGGCCCTCAGTCCCAAGGGTGCCCAACTGCCCATCTGGGGTGGGGGTGGCAGGGAGATCCAGGCCTGGGTCACCAGCCTAGAGCCAAGCAGGAAGAAAAGTGCCACTTTGGGGGTGCGTGGGTGGCTCGGTTGAGTGCCCGACTCCTGATTTCCGCTCAGGTCACAATCCCAGGGTTGTGGGATCAAGCCCCGAGTTGGGCTCCTCACTGAGCATGGAGGCTGCTTGCTTGGGATTCTCTCTCTCTCTCTCTCTCTCTCTCTCTCTCTCTCTCTCTCTCTCCCTCTGCCCACTCCCCTGTGTGCACACGCGCGCGTGCTCTCTCTCTCAAATAAAAAAATAATTAAAATATTAAATTACATTAAATTTTAAAAGTTTTTAATTTTTTTAATGTTTTACTTATTTTTGAGAAAGAGAGAGAGAGAGAGAGAGAGAGAGCATGAGCAGGGGAAGGGCAGAGACAGGGAGACACAGAATCCGAAGCAGGCTCCAGGCTCCGAGGTGACAGCACAGAGCCAGACATGGGGCTCGAACTCACAAGCCGTGAGATCGTGACCTGAACCAAAGTCGATGCTTAACCGACTAAGCTACCCAGGCACCCCTAAAAATTTTTTAACAAAGTGCCACGTTGAGCATCCCCATCTCACAACCGGCTCAGGTCCCCCCAGGCCAGATGGCTTTCCTGTCCCCACTTCCCCAGGTCGTCCCCTTGCTACCACAGGTCATGGGCTCTACAGACCAATTCCTTCTAATTCCCTTTAACAGCTAAAATTTTTTTGGATAGTAACTACCTCCTTAAGTCCCTAACACTCCACTGGATTTAAGAACAGAGAGTAAATAGTCAGCACAAGTAACACGGAGCCCCGATGAGACACTCGGCCACAAACGTGTCTGATGGCACCCCAGCCCAGGGTGTGGCCAGGCCAGGCCGATTCCGGAGTCATGGCCTGAACCCCTGTGGGGAACCGAAGCGCACCTCTAGGTTTTTATGTGAATCTCCTGATTTCTTTTTTTAAGCTCTATCAACACATTCATATCAAACAAACAAACACACTACGTGGCGAAGCGGGATGGGTCAGGAGGCAGATGGGTCAGTTCCCAATGTCAATGTCTGCCCCAAACTCAGGACTCCTCGTTTAAATGCCAGGGAGGGTCGAAAGATCAGGGGAAACAACTTTCTGCTCAGTGAAATGAGCCAGTCACCAGAGCACAGATATTGTATGATTCCATTGATGTGAGGTCCTTAGAGGAGTCACGTTCACAGAGACAGGAAGTAGATGGGGGGTGGGGGGGGGCAGGAGCTGGGGGAGGGGGTGGGGAGTTAGCGTTCCACGGGGACAGAGTTTCAGTTTGGGAGGATGGAAAGGTTCTGGAGACGGGTGGCGGGGAGGGCTGCACAACAGTGTGAATGAGCTTAATGCCACTGAACTGGACGCTTAAAAATGGGTAAGATGGTAAGTTTCACGTTAAGTGCGTTTCACCACAACGTTTTTCAAAGTGTTAAAAAAAAAAAAAGGAAAAAGGAAATAGAGCAGCACCATAGCCCATCTTGCCCCAAGGAGAAAGCAGGTCCTGCTTCCAAAAGCTTGCCTGGCTCCTTCTCGCATGAGGAGTTCAAAGTCAGACGCTGCAATGCTAACGTAACAATAACAATAATAAAACCGATCGTATTTATTATTGTTCTTCCACTAAGGAACGGGGCAAAATGATACCACAATTTATATGGAAGAACTGAAACCCATGACCAGCTAAGACAACTTTACAAAAAGGGGCAAAGATGGGGAACCTGGCTGAGGAGAGAGTAATACATTCCAAATGGCCAAACAGCCACAATGGCCCAAACAGCAGGCACTGCTGAGGGAAGAAATGGGTCAACGGAACAGAGGAGAGAAGGCTCTAGCTGCGGGAGCTGGGGTTAAGTAAAAGGGGTTTCCGCAAATTAGCGGGGAAGGTGGCCTCTGTGGTGTGATGCTGGGAAAAAAGCAGCTTACTCCACCCAAGAAAAATCAAGCTGGATCCCTACCTCACACCTTAAGACATGAACTCTGAAGGATCACTGTAGCTACAGGGAGAAGATATAACAGAATACCGGAGGCCTCAGAAGGAGAAAGATTCCTTCAGAAATTCCTCAAAGCACGCAGGGCACCTGGGTGGCTCCGTCGGTTAAACATCCGACTTCAGCTCAGGTCGCGATCCCATGGTTCATGAGTTCGAGCCCTGCGTCGGGCTCTGTACTGACAGCTCAGCCTGCTTCAGTTTCTGTGTCTCCCTCTCTCTCTGCCTCTCCCCGGCTGGCACTGTTTCTCTCTCAAAAATAAACAGTAAACTTTAAAAAAACTTTTTTTTTAAATACAAAATATTAAAAAAAGAAAAATATGATGGGTTTAATCCCTCATGAAGATTTCTATCAGATTAAAAAAAAAACACCATCGTAGACAAAGTTAAATGACAGAAGAATACACACTGTGGGAAGATATTCATAATGCCAAAAATGACCAAGGATCATCTTCTAGAACAAGAGTCAATAAACTTTTTCTATGAGGGGCCAGACAATAAATATTCTCAGTTCCGTGGGCCATAAGGTCTCGATGGGAAAAGCGGCTCTGGACAGTATGTAAATGAATGGGTGTGGCTGTGTTCTGATACGTTTGAATTCCATATAATTTTGCTCATGTCACTCTTCTTTTTATATTGTTCAACCATTTAAAAACATAAAAACCGGGGGCGCCTGGGTGGCTCAGTCGGTTAAGCATCCGACTCTTGATTTCGGCTCCGGTCGTGATCTCGAGGTTCGTGAGTTCAAGCCCCTCCGCGGGCTCTGTGCTGACAGTGCAGAGCCTACTTGGAATTCTCTCTCCCCCCTCTCTCTGCCCTTCCCCCACTTGTGTGCATGCGTGCACGAGCACATGCTCTCTCTCTCTCTCTCTCTCAAAATAAATAAACATTAAAAATAAGTAAGTAAATAACAACATAAAAACCTTTCTTCGCTTGTGAGCCTACAAAAACAGGCAGCGGGCTGGATTTGGCCCAAAGGCCATAGTTTGCCAACCCCTATTCTGGAATATGCCAGGACCTTCTGAAAACTACCCAAGGAAAAGAGGACAAAGGCTACAAATAAGTGACTCACCAGAGGAATCTTATATTAAACATGTATGGTGATCCCCAATCTCACCAAAAATCAAGGAAATGCACATTAAAACAAGGAGATACCATTCTGCACCAGCGTCGATGTGCAAAAATTAGAGAAAATTCCATCTGGGGAAGTGGGCACCTCAGATCCAAGCATGGCTGGTGAGAATGGACAGGGAGAGCTTTTCCAGAAAGGATCAGACAAACCTTGGAGTGAAGTTGTGAATTCCCTGTGATTCAGCAACCCCAGGGGCCCACCGAGGGGGTATCGGGTAAGAAAAGTGTCACACACACCTCGGGCAGACGGCTGTCTGGTCATTCCAAGTGACAAACCAGGTTTATAAACGTCAGGGGGGAGAGTTCAAAAATAGTGCACAGAGAGAAAAAAAAAATAAGAAACAGCAAGATTTTTTCTTCTGAAATCACAATACCATTTTAGGAAATTAAACATGCCCAGAGCATATTTTTCAAGGACACTGAAATGTCTAAATAAGCTTCTGGAAGGTGGATTGCAAGGAATGATATTTAATGGGCTGGGGTGTGTGTGCGTGAATGGCATAGGGCAGCAGTTGGCGAACTACGGACTGTGGGCACGATTTTTGCATTTTTAAATGGAAAAACAAAGAAGAATGCTATTTGGGACATGTGAAAATTACACGAAACTGAATATCCTACGACCGTGCTTGTTCCTTTATATATTGTCCATGCTCACATGCTTACAAAGGCAGAACGGGGGCACTAAACTCATCAAAATGTATACATTTAAATATGCAACATTTTTTTTTGTATATTAAGCGCATTTCAATAAAGCTTAAAAAAAAAAAAAAAGAAAAGAGCAGAATTGAGTCATTGCAACCAAGATCATGTAGCCCATAGAGCCGAAGCTATTTATCTGCCCTCAGCACTGAGGGCGGAAGAAGGTGGAAAAAACCTCAAGTAACACAAGAGAGCTGGCATGCACAGACCAGCGGAGATGGTCGCTGTGAGCTGAAAAATTACATTGACTCAGTTTGGGCCTCTTGAAGGCCACAAGACATTTTTAAAAATTTAAATCACTCACCCACCCAGTGTGGGAAGGGAGTGAGGCCACAGGGGAATAAAGCAATTTGGCCACAGACATCACGGTCCTCAAAAACGCTCTTTTGGAAACCTGTCCCGAGAAAACAGAAGACGAAAGGGATTTCCGCAAAAGGACATCTTTGTGGCATCAATGACAGTAGAGACTGATGTGGCTGTTAAATAAATACTGCATCCCAGGATTTTTTTTTTTTTTTTGGAGAGAGAGAGAGCGAGAGAGAGAGAGAGAGACAGCGAGCAGGGGAGGGGCAGACACACACACACACACACACACACACACACACACACACACACATATACACACACACAGAAACCGAAGCAGACTCCAGGCTCTTTGCTGTCAGCACAAAGCTGATACAGGGCTCGAACTCACAAACCGTGACATCATGACCTGAGCTGAAGTCGGATGAGCCACCCAGGTGCCCCAGGCCAGGAATTTTTCCTAACAGGAAGCAATGCCCTGGGATAATGTTAAATCAAAGAAACCAAGGGCGGAGTTTAAAACCTGGCTTCCTGAACAGTGGGCAGCCACCCCGTGCCTCAGTTTTCCCCATCTGTAAAATGGGGATTAAAAACACCACCCACCTCATATGGGTGTGCTGGGGACATAGATGAATTAAAATATGAAGAATGTCAAAAAACGCCCTGGCCCATAGGAAGGCTACCTAAAGGCTCTTAAAAATCAAATAATGCAGGGCGCCTGGGTGGCTCAGTTGGTTGTGTCCAACTTCGGCTCAGGTCACGATCTCATGGTTCGTGGGTTCGAGCCCCGTGTCAGGCTCTGTGAAGATCCTGCTTGGGATTCTCTCTCTTGCCTTTCCCCCGCTCTTTCTCTCTCTCAAAAATCAAACAAAAAGTAAAAAATAATAAAAATAAAATAATGCGAGACAACAAATTCTATCAGCTCCCTGTTGCCAGACCTAAAAAAAAAACAAAAAAAAACCCCATATTATCTTGTGCATGAAAAAATTCGGAAGGAAAGAAGCAGAGAAGCAGAAGTGCTGACAACAGCTGGGTCTGGGCGGCGGTGGGTTTATGGGGGTTTTGTTTAGTGTGCCAGATTTTTCTGGACTTTCCCAACTTTCCACAAAGAATATGAATTGCTGTCGCAGGGGTAGGTTTCCAACAAACGCAAAGGAAATTTCAAGGCCTCGGAGACCCCACGCACACACATGCCCCCCTGCCCCTTCTCCCACCGATCTCTCTGGAAGGTGGGGGGATGGGACTTTGTGAGGTCTCCAGGCCTCGGCCTGCACCACCCACTCTTGCCAGCCTGAGGGGAAGGCAGCTTCTCCCCGTCCCCACCCTTCCGCCCCAGTGAGGGAATTCTAGACGGCAGGGAATTTGGGCTCCTCCCTACCTCCTCCCCCAGGGAGTCCTCCCAGACCTACCCATCGTGCTGGCGGACCTAAACACGTGGTCCAAACACTTGTCAAGTCCTGTACTATCTGATTGCATTTTTCATATCGCTCCTCCCCAGTCTACAAGTCCTATTGGGCCCCCCTCTGATGCTTAAGGACCTCTGGACCTCCCATCTCCATTCCAAGCCTCATCCTATTCCAGCTTGTTCAAGATCTTTTTAATGTTGTTGTTGTTGTTTTAACATTCATTTATTTTTGAGAGAGAGGGAGACAGAGTGCAAGCAGAGGGGGGGCGGGCAGAGAGAGAGACACACACACACAGAATCCCAGGCAGGCTCCAGGCTCCGAGCTGTCAGCACAGAGCCTGATGTGGGGCTCGAACTCATGAACCGTGGGTGAGATCATGACCTGAACCGAAGTCGGACGCTTCCCAGACTGAGCCACCCAGCCAGCCCCCGGCTTGTTCAATATCTTGATGTCCTCAGGCCCCTCCTCGCCTCAGGACCTTAGCCCCTGCTGGGAACACTCTTCTTCCCACCCCGGTGCCACGCGGCTGATCCTTCTCGTTCACATCTTGGTTCGAAGGGCCAACAGCTAACCCTTGAGCACCTACTATGTACTTGGTGCCACACGGTGATAGGAACTCACACATATAAACCTCACACGGGTCTGGTGACACTGGGTTGTCAGGACCCCAGATTTGCACATGAGGCACAGACAGGTCAAATAACTTGCTCCAGGGCACAGAGCTAGGGGGCAGGGAAATCAGAATTGGAACCGAGATCACCACCCCATCTAACTGCTGCCTACCCCAGGCCCGTTTTATTTGCTTCTAACACGTATTCCCTGAAACGGTATTTCACTTTTCTATCACGGGGCTTCACTTGTTTATTGCAGGGGTTCTGTCTGTCTGGTTCACTGCTGCATCCCCGGTGCCTGGAAGAGTCTGGCACAAAGCAAGCATTCAATAAAAGTCTGCTAGAGGAGAAGACGTTGAAATGAACCGGCACACTCCAGTTCTGCCCAAGCAAAGCAGAGACGGGGCTGGCTGCGGCAAGGAGTTAAGTGAGACACAAGGAAGGACTTTTGGGGGCAGCCGCCTGCATAGAGTGGGAACATCACTACGTCTGTGTGTCCTGCAGGCAAGAAGCCCCACGGCTGCCCAAGGTGGCACGTCTGGAATGGAGGTTGCCTCCCAGAAATCCCAAGGCTGAGCTGGGCAGGGCCTTTGGCTGGGGGCCAGAATCAAAGCGCTGGGTGTTTGTGATGGACGCAGAACAGAGAAGTGGTGTCCAGAGCTGGCCAGGAACAACATGGAAAAGCAAGAAAACACAGCTGGGTCCCCACCCTCCAGTTTGCGCCCTCGGGTCCCGCCACGGGGCTCTGACATTCAAGACTGGGTTGGGGACCTGAGCGGCACCCTCGAGCCCTGCTGTAGGTTCGGGCTGACCTTGGTTTAGGTCTTGGCTCAGCCACTGCCTAGCTGTGTGACACCGGCAAGTACAGCTTTTTCCTGAGCCTCAGTTTCCCCGGCTATAAACAGAATTGGCCTGAAAATGATCAACAAGCATTGATTGAGTGTTCACTGCGTGCATCAATTCACAAGAGTCCCTAGAGGTAGGGGACTAGCGCTATGTCACTTTACAGATAAGGAAGCTGAGGCCTCCAGAGGTGAAGTCCCTCACCCAGGGCTACATCGAGAAGTAGAATTTGAACCCAGGTTGCTTGGGATATTAAAGCCCACAGTCCATGAATGAAACGCTTACCATAGCACCTGGCATCAGGCTAGTGTTTGATACAGAACAGCTGTCATGATTATGAATCATTCCAACAGCTTCCGCCAGAAGCCTAAGGGTGGCAGCGATGGGGCAGCTGCCATTTTGCACAACCCACATCCCCATTCCTGGCATGAGGACTCAGCACTTTCTCCAGGGGACATCCCTTATGCTCCCTCAGAGGCCGCAGGACTTGGGTGGGGCTCCTCTACCCCCAGCATCTGGGGCTGGGCAGTGAAGGACACGGCGACTGGCACAGCGATGGGCACATGACTGCTGCCAGTCCCTGAGGGGTACCCTTGGGATTTTTTATTAGCACTATTCAGACTGAGAGGTTCGCCTTCCACTGAGATGAAAGGACAGATGCCTGGAGTCGTGGGGCCACCTGCACTCTGCTAAGAAAGAAGACCCCAAAGTGCACGGAAGAAGAGAGTCAGAGACTCTGGATGATAGTTGAGCACCTAGATCCAGCTATGCCTGAAGCTGTCACTAAGTTACACAAACAGTACATTTCCTTTTCATTGCTTAAACTGGTCTGAAGTTGGTTTCTGCCCTTTACCGAATAAATTGGGAGGGCTTTGGGGCCCAGCAAACCAACAGCCTTGGGGACCCTCCCTCAAGGCTGTCTGGATACTTACAACGTACTAGCCAGGAAAACACGCACTTAACAGATACCCAATTTCTCTGCATGGTTCCCCACAGCACAGAGTCGGCAGCACAACTGTCCCGTTTTCTCCAGAGGAAGAAACAGAGGCTCTGAGAGCCGGAGTGGTTGGTCTGATGGAAGGCCAGGGCCGGGGCTGGACCCCGGCCTTCACAGGAACAAAGAAGGCCTCTCCGCCATCCTCCCCTGTCTACTGTGGCTCACCTGCTGGGTCACTGCAGCTGCGCTCCGTGATGCTGATCTTCTTCACCAGGTGAACGTTGCTGGCGGGCGCAGCAGATGTTGGGAACGCGGTCTCTACCAGCTCGTGGCTACGGAACGCGGCAGGGCTCTCCACCCCTCCAGACGGTGCCAGGGACCGCAGCCCTGTTCCATAGGGCTCCAGACTCTGGGCCCTCTGTGCAGGGGTTCCGGCAGCCGTGCTGGCCACCACCTCCACCTCCCGCGGCCCCTCTACCACCCGGACAGTGTCCACTCGGATCGGGCTGTCTGGTGGTGGCCTGGCCTGAGGCTGGGGGTCCGCGTGCCGGGCCTGAGCCGCCTGCAACTCCTGCAGCGCTTTCTTGAGCTGGGTCTCCAGCACCGTGACCTTAGCGGCGAGGGCTGCCTCCCCGTCAGGCACACCCAAGTCCCGCTCTCGGACCCAGGTGCCCACGCTCCTGGTCTCGAGCGTCACTGGATCTTCGGGGGGCTCTGGGAGGTCCAGGCAGAGCTCGCTGCGGCCCCGGGCCCCCGTGGGATGGCCCAGGAATTTCTGGCTCTTGAGCTGCACCGTGAGCTGCCGTTTCTCCTCCTGCAGCACGGATAGCTTCACCTGGAGCACGGGGATCAGCTTCACCTGCTCCTCCAGCTGCCGCAGCTTCCGCAGGGCGCCTGCCATCTGTTCCCGCACGTGGGCCAGGTGCCCGGCGCTAGGAGGCACGGGTGTGGACAGTCCCGAGCTCCGTGGCGTCGGGGGTGGCAGCCCCACGCCCACCAATGAGCTGGTGGAGCCTGCTGCGCTGGGGGTCAGGGAGCCCAGGCCGGTGGGCGCAGCCGCCTGGTCCTCCAGGCGGCGTCGGGCATCCAGCAGCGTGCGCTCCACGCGCGGGTTGAAGCCGGCGCGGGTCTCTAGGGCACCGTACTGCGGGTAGAAGCCACGGCCGCAGTAGGAATAGGCCGAGTGGCGACTGTCCCCGCTGGCATTAGAGCACAAAGACTCGGTGGAGGTCCACCAGGAGCCAGGACCTCGGGGCAGTGAGCTGAGGCGGGGCCGGCGCTGCACGGCCACGCGCCGAAGCGTGTGGCCTTTCTCGATGTCATCCACATACTTGAGAAAATCCAGGTCGAGGCGGTAGCCATAGGGCGTCTCCACAGAGTACGGTGGGTCAGGCTCCCTGGCAGGGAAGGCGGGTGGGGAGGCTGGACCAGGGGTCCCTGGGGTGTAAAGAAAGACCAGGGACTCTGAACACCGCTGTCCCCTCCTCAGGGGGAGACTCATGTCCCCAGGAGAGTCCAGGTTTATTTGCCCTAGGGATAGGAGCCCACTGGGTGCTTAATAATGACTCCAGTCTCAGGGCAAGGCCCTGTCACTCTCTCCGAAACCTGCAGGGTAGGGCTGTGCCTACTCCCTCCACCGCCCCCCTCCCCCACAGGGACCCATCTCCCTACTCACACCAGCCCCCTTCCCTGAAAGTCTGTCCCTTCCCCATCAGACCCTCCAGGGTAGAGCCAAACGTTCCTTATTCAGGCCCTTGGGGCAGGGCTGTGTTTTACCCTCAACCACCCCACCCCCACCACCTCCTGCAAGGTTGGGCCTCATCATCTCCCAGACCCCAGGGCAGGGCCCTCTCTTCCTGAGCCCCCTGACCTGGGAAGGGAGCTGGCACGTGCAGGACTTGGGCCATCCTCTGGTCTGCAGAAGCTCCTCAAGAGTCACTTGGGGTCTGTGACTCAGATCACCTGCAGCTTGGGCTGAGGCTTACCTGGGAGGAGGGGTATTGGAGCTTGGAGTCAGGAGGAGTCTGCAGGGGGAGGGGGGGATGGGGCCACCCCCCCCTCCACAGCTGCCCCCTCCCAACACTCCCTCTTCCCCAAGTCCGGGACCCTCTCCTAGGAACACACCCGGCCTGGCTGTGGAAAGGGGTGGGGGGCCCCCACGGCCTGGAACAAAGAAACCAAACCTCACAGCCTGCCTGCACATCTGTCCAGCCCCTGGACAGGCTCCAGCTGTTCCCACAGCCCCGCCTCCACAAGGCCCTGGGCCGGGGGGCCCGAAGCCCGACAGGCCCCACCCTTCCTGCACCCCTCCTCTCAGTCCAGGCCAGAAGCTGGCTACAGGGACAGATAGGGGCTGAGATGGGCAGGGGGTTGGGGGACAGGCTTCCTAAGTGCAGGAAAGCCTTCCTGCAAGAATCCAAGGACACAGAGACACAGAGGCAGAGAGATGAAGGGTAGGGGACCCCAAAGGAGAGCTGGGTCAGGCCAGCCAGGGTAGGGGGGCAGGGAAAGTTAGGGGGAGGCAGTGAGGAGCAAAGCCTTTCCTCTTTATGGAAACAATTTTCTCTAAAAATAAACAGTTTCGCTGCCGGGCTACACGAGAACTTCCTGCCCCCCCAGGATGCGTCCGGCTCAGGGGCGCAGCAGGGATAGAGGGCCGGGTGGTGTCCAGGGAAGTCATGGGGGTTGTGGGGGGGGGGGCGGGGAGGAAGTAAGACAGGGCGCCTGGAGGCTGCAAAAGGGAGGGACAATCAGAGCCTCTCACTAACTCCCCCTCAGCCCTGGAGGCCGGCCAGGGCCCTCCTGTCCCCAACACTCAGCCTGGGCTTGGCCAGTCCTTTCTGCCGTCTGACCTCCAGCCACCCTGCTCCAGAGGCCCCAGCCCATCCTACCACCAGGCAGGACCCTTTCTGGCCTGTGGGTGCCAGGGCGGTGGGTACCTGGGAGGATGGGCCAGGTGGGGCACTTGCTGGGCATGAAGGCGGGGCTGGGGCTCCGGGGCAGCCGGGCTTGTCCTTGTCTTACACTCCGCTCGTCCCTTGCTTAGTGTCTTGCTTAGTCTCTCCACGCTTCTCTGCCTCTCTCCACGTTCTGTCTCTCTGTGCCTCACTCCACTTCTCTCTCCGTCTTTCTTCACGTCTTTGTCTTTCAACGCCTGGAACACAGTCACCGATTGTATGAAATCTGGGTTTTCACCTGCTTGGAGGCTCACCCCCTACGCACCTGGGAGGTGATCAAAACTCTTTTCTGGACACCTGAGACAGACTGGTGGCAGGAAGCAGGACTGGAATAGCCTGTGGGGGCCCCTGGAGGTGAAAAGCGGTGGGGCAAATAATAGTAATAACTGTAATAATCACCCCAGCAGCTCATTTGATCACAACGTCCCCATCAGGCACACAGTTATTGATTGCTCTGTTTTGCAAATAAGGAATGGGGGGCGGGGTAGGCACAGAAATGCACAATGACTTGCCCAGGGTCACCGGAGGGGGAAGTGGCTGGGTCTGGACTCGAACCTAAGCCTGGCAGATTCCCCACTATTGGCCACACCACCCCCACCTCCCAATGCCACATCCCTCTGCCCACTTCCAAGACAGACTGAGGTCTGAGGGTCTCCAGCCATCGGACCGCCCTCTACGTGCGCGGATGACCACAGGTCGAGAAAGCAGAGCGGGGTGGGCGGGGTGGTGAGGGAGGGTGTCTGTGGCTGAAGCCCCTCTCCCTCTATGGGACCCCTGGGATATAGATAAGGAAAAGCAGGATAGGAGAGAGATGGAGAGAATGGGAGGCGAGACACTCCAAGAGGGGACAGGTAAGGGGGTGCAGGGTCCCAGGCGGGCCCGAATGTCCGGCGGAGTCTCCTTCCAGCCCCACTCCCAGCCAGACCTGGACGTCTCTGGGGTCTCTCCGACCCAAAGACCCCGGCAGGGGTGACCCCGCCCCGTGCAGGGAGGGGGCGGGGCCTGCGGGGTCCCCGGCTAATGGCAAACAGCTGCCGCTCCCCACACCGGCCCAGCCGCCAGGCCGAGGCCCAGCCCGGCCGGACGCCCGGCCGCCTTCCCGCCGTCTGGGGCCTGGCTCTGCTCGGCCACGGAGGAGGGCGAGGGGGGACAGAGTGGGGGTAAAGAGGTAGAGAGGAGGATCGAGATAGGGGAGAGGGGCAGAGGGAAGACAGTGATGCGGGAAAGGGGCAGGACACCTGGAGGAGGATGCGGCCGGGGAAGAGAAGCAGGGACGGGGTCAAAGACGGGGAGGGGACAGAGACGCGGGGGAACGAGACACTCCAAGTACGGAAAGTTTAGACCTAGATGGAGGAGTTGGAGGCAGCGGCTCGTAGAGAACGGCGAGGTCGCGTCCCGGGATTGGGGGTGGGTGGGGTGGGGACCACGCTCGAACCCCGAACCGGACTCGAACCCCGACCCAGCCTCGGGTCCTACTCGCCTCGCGCGCTCCGGCCGCCGCCGTCCCAGCGTCCCGCCGCCCGTGCGTCCTCCGCGCGCCACCGCCCGGCCGCCCGGCCCTCGGCGGTGGCTCCGCCCCCGCCCTGCCCCCTCCGGGCCGGCCCCGCCCCCAGTCGCCGGCAGCCTGGACGGCCGTGGGGGGAAGGGGGAGACAGGGGATGCTGGGAGAACGCGATTGCACCTGGACTGCAGGTGTGTGGGTGCGCGCCCGAGCGAACCGGTGTCGTCCTCTCGCCCCTCCTCCCGGAGTCCCCAGGGCAGGGTCCTCCCCACCGCTGCAGCTGGGCGCCGCGGGGGGCGGGGGGGGGCGGGGCTGGCCGGGGCCCAGCTCCGGGAGGGCGCGGGCGGTGGCGGTGGCGGCGGGAGGTCACCCCTCCCCCAGCCGGCCCAAGGCTGGAAGCGGCCCAGCACAGGCCTGGTACAGGGTGGCGTGACGGCCGCGTGGTGGGGAGTAGGGCTGGGTCAGTGCGAGGCTGCACAGCCTCCGGCTAAGCCAGACCTGGCTTAGCAGCCTTTAGCGGCAGGCTAAGCAGCCTTTAACTGCTTGGTGCCTCAGTTTCCCCAGCTGTAAACCGGGGTTAAAAATACTTCCTACCGGATAATGGCATTAAGAAGATTCACTAACCAGGAGGTAGGGGCCTGATGGAGGCCCCTCAGGCAAAAGGGCCCATAAATGGGGCAGTGTCTATCTCCGCGCCCTTTAGGGCAGGGCTGAGTACTCTGCAAGGGTTTCACTAACGTTACTATTATTCCCCATGGGCACGTGACATTGTTATTTGTGTGTCGACTCCTCTACTAGAATGACAGCTCCACAAGGGCAGGAATTTGCCTGTTTGTCACTGCTGTGCTCCAGGCACCCAGTGAGTTCTCAGAGTCTGTCAAAGATCAGGGTGTGCGGACATGACCCAGCTCCCAGGATCCACATCAAACAGGCTGCTTATGAAAACCATTTTAAATTAGAAAAGGTAAGAAGCATCAGTGCACACAGATGGGAACAGAGGAACAGAGGGCCCAGCCCCGTGTGCAAATTGATCACCCCACAGCCCAGTCAGTGTGCAGTGGGGGAAAGGCACAGGCGGTGGAGGCCAGGGTGCTGGTTCTTCTGGGCCTGGCTTCAGGCCTCGCAGGCTCAGAGGTCGGCCTTCCGGAAACTTGCTCTGTTCAAGGAGTTCCTGGGGAAGAATGAGGTGGGTTAACGTGGCGAGAGGGCTCCCAACTCCCGAGTGCTCATCAGCCTCTCCGTCCTTCTCTAAAGTCACAGATTCTCTCTTGGAATCTACCACCGAAGATAGGAATTGTGCCCATGTTACAAACGTGGAAATGGAGGCTCAGCAAGGCGAAGTCCCACGTCTGGGAGATGCCCCAGCCAGGATGTGAAGTGGCTGCCCAGAGCCCGCCTGGCATGCATGCATGTCCACAGAGTTGCATGTTTGTGCAAAGCTGTGAGCGTGCACACTGACGCGCGCGTGGGTTGACACGCGCCTGTATGGCAGCGCCCATCTGTGCCTGCCTCTGCCCTCTCTCTGTGGTCGGGGGCCGGGGGCCGGGCACCTGAGGCCTGCCGTGGGAGGCGCCAGCAGCTGGGGCAGGCGCTGGGTGAGCAGGGGCTGCAGAGCCTCCCGCAGGCGACAGTAGTTCCGCTCCAGCTCTCGGTGGTACTCCTTCTGGTCCGGCCCTATCAGGGCCTTGTTCTTCCGCAGGGCGTCCTCACACCTGAGAGACAGATGGCAGGAGATGATGCCCGGGAGAAAGCAAGCCTGGAGGTGGGGGACAGTCCAGGGGTGGGGCCAGGAGCTACAGTGGGAGTCTGATAGGCGGAGGGCACTTCGAGAGGCGAGAGGCGGGAGCTCCATAATGGACATCAGGGATACAGAGAGGCTGTATGGGGTCAGGAAGGCAGAGCCGTGATGGGGGTGGTGGGGGGCGCGGGGGGCAGGCCTACTTCTTGCAGAAGTCCTTGAAACAGAGCCGCAGCTTGTTATGATGCCTGAAGAGTTTGGGGTCTTCCGGGATCTCCGCCAAGAACACCTGGGCCACCTCCAGGGGCCCCTGCAGGGGGCAGAGGGGCTATGAGGGTGTCTGCACGGCCCCTGGGGTGCTTCGGGCAGCCTGCAGGCCCCACTGGCTGTACCTGGTTCACAGTGGGCCCCACAGAGCCCTGAAGCACCATCTGTAGCATCTTGGCGTCGGGCGGGTCCTGCTCGGTGGCGAAGGCCAGCTCCCGTGTCTTCTTCTGCATGTCTTCGATGGCCACCTCCACGGGTGTCAGTACTGTCTGTGGGGGGAGGGGAATGGCAGGCACTGACTGGGGCCTGAAGAGGTCCTGACCCAAGACGGCCCCGGGCAGCCTGGACCCCTGCTGGGGGCGGAGAGGGGTTCCCAGAGGCTGTGAAATGAACAGTGTGTGGGGGGACTTCTGCCGGCCTGGATCTGGCAGGGTGGGGGCGGGGGGGAGGGGGGGAGGGTCTGGTCTCAGCTGCCTGTGTCTGGTTCTGAGGACTTGGGGTGGGTGGTGGGCCAGCCTCAGGCTGGCTGGGTCTGGAAGCAGAGGTTGGAGTCTGACTGGTGTCCAGGCATAGGAGTTTAGGGTCCTCTCACCTTCCCGACCTGGGTCTGGGGGTACTGGGCCTCCCTTGACCTTGGATCGCGGCACCTGCCCTCCCTGGGGCCCCGCCCACCTCCTCGCGGTGGCACACGCGGATCCGGGTCTTGATGTAGGGGAAGGCGTGGTCTGTGCTGAGCAGAGTCTTGCGCTTGTGCTGCTCTGGCAGGTCCCCATGCGCGCGCCCGTCAGGCGTGAAGGGCGTGCAGAACAGGAAGGTGCGCAGCCCGTAGTTGCGGTCGAAGTAAGTCACGCGGTCCTTGAGCTCGTAGGTGTCGAAGTGCGGTTCCACGTAAGTGATCTGGATGTAAGCCTGGGACGCAGGGCTCAGGAATGAGGCTCCCACAGCCCCAGTACACACACATCCTCCCTGAAGGACCCCATCCCTGGAGAAAGGGGATTTGGATCTCTTTGGGTCGGGGAGCTTGAAATCTGGGGGGGTCCCACATCTCACGTCTCGAGGTTTGAGGCTCTCCCAAGGAAAAGGATTTGGGGTCCCCAAGGGAGATACGCTCTGAAGTTTGCCTCCCTGGATATGGGAGACCCTGGGATGGTCAGGCGTCCTCACCTTCTGTGGGTCAAGCTTGGTCTTGTCCACGGGGTTCGAATCTTTGACAATCTCGACCACGTCCTCCCCAAACCTCTCCGTGTAGAACTCCTGGGGACACGGGGCTGACTTGGGGCCACAGAGGAGCAGCCCCCACTCCGCCCAGGGCAGCCCAATGCCCGTCTACCCCCTACTGCTGGGACGTGCCTCCAGCCGGTGTGAAATCTCAGCCAGCTTCGTGATGGACGGCTCTTTATACACAAACTCCTGCTCGTCCAGGTCGCCGAAGCGGGCACCATAGAAGCCCACACGGAAATACGTCCCGAACACACGCTGCGTCTGGAAGAAGGGGAGCTGTGGCCCAGGAGGCCCCTCTGGAGGTCCCCTCGCCCCACATGCAGAAGAGGTGGGCATGGGCAGGGGGAGCCCACGAACATGAAGTCACAGGCACAGTTGGGGGGACGCTGAGAATATTGGGGTATGGTCCCTGACGACTGCCAGCAGCTCACACCCTCTTTGTCCCCGACCTTTATCTCCTGCCTCCCCCAAATCTTTGTTCTCATTTAACACAAGCCCCTGGTTCCCGATTATCCTCGCCCAAACACTTCTTCAGAGTCTGGGTCTCAATAAGAAATTAGGATTAGGGCTCTGTTGCTAGGGCTCTGTTGAGTACAGCTGTGTCCTCAATGCCTACAGCGCTGGGTATACAGCAGGTGCTTGATAAATGCTTGAGTGGCCGAGGGGATGCATAGCCCTCTGGGACAGAAGCCCTGGCTCCCTTGTTCCAGGTCACCCCCCCCAACCCCCACCAGAGAAAGGGCGTAGCTCTGTGTTCACTCACCAAGACCGATCCAGGCAGGGTGGGGCGGGCACAAGGGTATTGGTAGGGAAGGGAGAGACATTGTCATGGGAGAGGTCAGAGGTAAGAGCCCCCAAGCTCCAGGGTCCCAGTCTATGCTGCCCCGTGAGTGCCATTCTTTGGGCGGAGACCAGAGATCTGGGACTTGCCTGTCCCACCCGGCCCCCACCCAGCCCTCCCATCTTGGCTCTGGGTTCCTGCCTTCTTTGGCCAGAAAATTCTCCCCAAACTAAGAGATGCCTAAAAATAGACCCAAGTGGGGGAGAGGCGGGAGAGGGGGAGCACTAAATGGCAATGGGGAGCAGAGATCCTGGAGGAAGCTGGGGAGACAGAGACAGATGGATCCGAAGAGACTGACAGAGAGTGTTGAGCAAGACAGGGAGAGAGAAAGAGACAGGGAAAGGGAGCAAGAGACAGAGACAAAGAGAAATACAGAGACAGACAAGGAGGGAGTCAGAGCACCCCCCCCTTACAGGCAGTGACCAAGCTGGCCCTGCCCGAGGGAGGGGTGTCTCTGGAGAGGTCCCAGCTGGGTGAGTCACAGGCTGCCCTCGGGATCTAGGGCAGGGAGGGGGACCTGAGGGACGGAAAGGGGGGGGGGGGGGGAAGGGGGGAAGAAGTGGAGGGTACGTCATCACCTACTGAGCACCAGCCCCTGCGGCCAGGCGGCCATGTTCCTCCAGCACCCCCTGGTGGTCCCTGACCACTGCTGACCAGCCATCATGGGGGCCCCAGAGGCAGGTGGCCACTGGGCGGACTCACCTCCCAGCCAGAGCTCTGTCGGAGAGACAAGGGTCAGAGTCAGCTGAGCCGTGGTGGGGGTGGGAGCTGGGGCCAAGGGCAGGGTCTGGGAGGGCATCCCGACCCACCTGGTGCATGATCTTGGTGAAGGCCTCCTGCAGTTTGCCGTGCACGGCAGCCAGCTTCTTGTAGTCTCGGTGGGCTTCCAGGATGGGGATGAGGGTCTTGTAGACCTCGTTCACTGCCTCATAGAGCCCGCCCTAGGGGGTGGGGCACATCAGGATTCCCAGCACCCTCCCTAGTTTTCTCTCCGGCCTGGAAAAGCCCACCCGCTGTACAGTCCTCCAGGGCTCCTCTTTGATCACCTCCTCCAGGGAGGCCACCCTGACCACCCCACCCCAGATGGGACACCAGTCTTTCCACTTGGCCCCCATAGACCCCTCCGTGCTCTCTATCATGCTGACGATAGACCAGGTGCTGTATACATCTGCACTTTACCCCTGTTCCTTCACTGGGGGGAGGAGCCTTTTTTTTTTTTTTTTTTTAATTTTGCAGAGAGAAAACGAAAACTCAGAGACACAACTCCCCAGGGCCAGGACCTGAACACCAGCCCTTCTGGCCTAGTACCCAAGACCTCCACCCCCAGCTGCCTCTTGGCATGTGGTCACCACCGCTCCCGAAGTGCCCCTCACCCACAGCCGGTGCCACCATGAAGCTAGCAGAAACCCTGGGAAGTTTCCTGACCAACTGTGAGAGGTCTGCGTGTACCGTCTGGTTTATTCCCCCGAGGCTTTTGTTTGAGCCTTTAACAAGATGACAATAGTGAAAACCCCACTAGGGGTCTGGCAGCCCAGAAAATAAATCTCACCGGAAAAACCTGACTCCGAATCTGACTCCAGACCTCATCACCAGCTCCCAGAAATGTGGGGACAGAGGAACAAGTAAAGCAACACCATGGGGACACAGCCGGCCTTGTTCAGGCCAGAAAACCCCTTGGAACAGGGGTGCATGGGTGGTTCAGTCGGTTAAGCGTCCGACCTCAGCTCAGGTCATGATCTCACGGTTCGTGAGTTCAAGCCCCGCGTTGGACTCTTATGTTGACAGCTTGGAGCCTGGAGCCTGTTTCGGATTCTGTGTCTCCCTCTGTCTCTGCCCCTCCCAAATTCACACTCTGTCTGTCTGTCCCTCTCTCAATAATAAATAAACATTAAAAAACATAAAAAAAAATTTAAAAGAAAGAAAATTCCTTGAAACAAAGCCCACATCTCCAACAAATGAAATGCAGGAAAAAGAAACAATTGCTTTCATGCAAGCAAGCAAACTGGGAGAAAACCTTTTTACAACAGTGGGAAATACAATGCCTGAGCCTCAACCTATCAAAGAAAACATTAAAAACCCTTACTGTAAAAATTGGGGAACTGATGCTGTTTTTTGTTTTTGTTTTCTTTCTTTGATTCAAAGAGCCTTAAGAGACTTGTCAGTCACAGCCGTCGTGGATCTTATAAATGGATCGTGATTCGAACAAACCAAGTGCAAAAAAAAAATTGTCTTGAGATCATTAGGAACATCAAGCATGGACTGGTATTACAGAATTCCCGTTAATGGGGCACCTGGGTGGCTCAGTTGGTTAAGCGTCTGACTGGCTCAGGTCATGATCTCATGGTTTGTGAGTTTGAGCCCTGCATCAGGCCCTGTGCTGACAGCTCAGAGCCTGGAGCCTGCTTTGAATTCTGTGTCTCTCTCTCTGCCCCTCCCCCACTCACACTCTGTCTCTCTCTTTCAAAAATAAACGTTAACAATTTTTTTGAGGGGCACCTCGGTGTCTCAGTCGGTTAATCGTCCAACTTTGGCTCAGGTCACAATCTCACAGTCCATGAGTTCGAGCCCCGCGTCGGGCTCTGTGCTGACAGCTCAGAGCCTGGAGCCCGTTTCAGATTCTGTGTCTCCCTCTCTCTCTGCCCCTCCCCTGTTCATGCTCTGTCTCTCTCTGTCTCAAAAATAAATAAACGTTAAAAAAAAAAAAAAAAAGAGAATTCCCATTAATTTGGTCATGCACAACTTGAGTTGTATACCAGGGTTTCATCAACGAGTCTGCACAGGGAGGTACTTGTGTGTGTGATGGTGTGATGGGGAGGGTTTGTTTAAAGCTGGAACTTCTCCCAACTCCAACACACACAGAATCTCTGAGATCTTGTAAGAATGTAGGGTTCAGGGGCGCCTGGGTGGCGCAGTCGGTTAAGCGTCCGACTTCAGCCAGGTCACGATCTTGCGGTCCGTGAGTTCGAGCCCCGCGTCGGGCTCTGGGCTGATGGCTCAGAGCCTGGAGCCTGTTTCCGATTCTGTGTCTCCCTCTCTCTCTGCCCCTCCCCTGTTCATGCTCTGTCTCTCTCTGTCCCAAAAATAAACGTTGAAAAAAAAAAATTTTTATAAAAAAAAAAAAAAAAAAGAATGTAGGGTTCAGAGGGTTTGGGGGACCCAGGACTCTGCATTTATAACAAGCCCCCAGGTGATACCCATGCTGCTGGTCCTTGGACTACACTAAGGCTTAAAAACAAGAAAACAAACAAAAAAACTAGCTGAGTAGTTGTGTGGGTTTCATCAAGCAATTTGTGAAAATTCAGATCTTGGGGCGCCTGGGTGGTTCAGTTGGTTAAGCGTCTGACTTCGGCTCAGGTCATGATCTCGCAGTCTGTGAGTTTGAGCCCTGCATCGGGTTCTGTGCTGATGGCTCGGAGCCTGAAGCCCGCTTTGGATTCAGTGTCTCCGTGTCTCTCTCTCTCTCTCTCTCTCTCTCTCTGCCCCTCCCTTGTTTGCGATCTCTCTCTCTCTCTCAAAAATAAACATTAAAAAAAACAAAAAACAAAAAAACAAAAAAAAACCCCAAAATACTCCATCAAAACCAACAAAACAAAACAAAAACACTAGAGGCAAAGAGAAGATGAAACAAGAGAGTAAATACTGGTGGTTGTTGGATTTGAGTGCTGGGCATGGGGGCGATGGTCCAATTTTTTCCTTTTAGGTGTGCTTGAAATTTTCTATAATAAGAAAAAAATTTAATAGCGGCTGAATGTATCGAAGGCTTACTACGTCCAGGCCTCGTGTCAAGGGTTTTACAGGGAGAGTGGCAGGTAACGTGAGCTGGTGAAGGTCCCGGTTGTCCTCTGCAAATCCCCTGCCCAGAAAGGGACCAGGCAGCAGCTCCGCCGTGAGTCTCCGGGAGCAGGCGCTGGGCCCTTCGGCGGGTCTGATGGCGCCACCCTGGCCCGAGCCCCAGGTCCCGCGGCCGGCCGCAGGCCTCACCATGGTGAAGTAGGCTGCCGCCTGCTCCAGCAGTCCCACCAGCCCCAGCTCCGTGAAGTGCTTTCCGGAACAGAAGCCCTCCTCGTCAGGCGACAGGATGTCGTCGGAGATGGCCGATTCCTCTAGCACGTTGGATGAGATGTTCTGTGGTGGGAGGCGGCGTTAGGCCCCGGCCCCACCCCACGGGTGCCACCCCCCACCCCAACCTGTCACCCGGGCAGCTCACCTGGAACGAGACGCAGCCCACGGGCAGGTAGCGGCTGTCCTCCAGCAGGGCGAGGTACTCGGCCACCAGGGCGGCCGCGTGCACCATACACTGGGCGGCCTCCGCGTGGTTGCCCAGCTCTGCATGTTTCCCTGCCATGTTCTGCAACCACGTGAGCCGCAGGTCGGGGGAGCCCTGGTAGCCGCGGGCAATCCTGGCATGCATGGGGGGGGGGGCGGGCGGGGGTGAGGAGGTGGGGCACTCGCCCTGTCCCCACTGCCTATCCCTCACTTGTCCGCCCCCTTTGCTTGTTACCCCAGCCATCTGCGCCTCTCACCAGCCAGGCTCCTCGGCCAGACCCCCATTTACGTGGGGCCTCCTCACCTATTGATCTGCTCATCTCTTTTCTCATGCGTCCTTCTACTTGTCTCCCACTGACCAGCCAATGGCCTCACCTGCTTAATCTTAAACCACGCCCTGCTCCCCCATTCCCCTTGCTCGAGAACCATGTCACCGGCCTCCAGGCCCGTCCATCCCGTCTGCACCCTGCCTTCCGTCTCCATCATCTGTTTCCCGTCTCCTACTCCCCAATTTCTTTCTATTTGGTTCAAAAATTTTTAACATTTATTCATTTTTGAGAGACAGAGAGAGACATAGTGCCAGCGGGGGAGGGGCAGAGAGAGAGGGAAACACGGGATCTGAAGCAGGCTCCAGGCTCTAAGCCGTCAGCACAGAGCCCGACGCGGGGCTTGAACCCATGAACCATGAGATCATGACCTGAGCCGAAGTCAGAGGCTTAACCGACTGAGCCACCCAGGCGCCCAAGAGATTCTTTTTTTTTTTTTTTTTTAATTTTTTTTAATGTTTATTTATTTATTTTGGAGAGAGAGAGAAAGAGAGAGCACAAGCTGGAGGAGGAGCAGAAAGAGAGGGAGACACAGAATCCAAAGCAGGCTCCAGACTCTGAGCCGTCAGCACAGAGCCCGACGCGGGGCTTGAACCCATGAACCATGAGATCATGACCTGAGCCGAAGTCAGACGCTTAACCGACTGAGCCCCCCGGGCGCCCCACCCACTCCCCAATTTCTAACCAAACCCCTCACCTCTCCTCCAAATCACTTCTTTCCTGACCCATCGTCACCGGTTGGTACCTCACCTGTCCCTCCCACCTGTCCCCTTCACTTGTCCTTATTCTCATCTGTCGCCGTCCAGTGTGTGTTCACCTGGCACCCTTTTCCCCGTTCACTTACCTGGCCTCCCCTTACCTGTCTGCTCACCTGTCGCTGTCACCATCTACTCCCCCATCACCTGTCTGTGCGGGAGAACGGCCGCAGGTCCCGCCTGGCCCGCCTCACCTGTACATGAGATCGATGAGCATCTCCGGGTCCTCCTGATGCTCCTTCATCTTCACCGTGTCCGTCAGGATCATGTGCAGGTTGAACATCAGGTCCTGGACCTGGAGCCGGGGAATGGCCAGGGGCCACTGAGGGCGTGGAGACGCCACCAAGCATGCCGGGCAAGCAGGCAGGGCGAAGCGCAGGCTGAGGAGGGCGTGGCGGGGGCGTGGCGGGGGCGTGGTCACCTGCTCCGCGAAGGTGCTGTCCCGCAGCCCCACGTCCTCTTCCGCATAGGTGAGGATGGTCTTCAGTGACCGTCTCAGGTGCTCTTCACTGAAGCTCTGTGTCGTCCCCACCAGGGACGAGAGCGACATGGTCACTTGCATCTTTACGCGGGCAAAGTTCTGAGAGGAGCCCGGGAGGAAGAGCTGTGAGGCCTCGGACTCTGATCCCCAGGGCCTTATCGACCTGTCCGCGCCACCCGTCCCCCCTCCTGCCCTCCATCTGCTGCACTGACACCTCCTACCTGCCCCTCCTACTTACGTTGCCGATCTCGAAATTCTGGCGCATGAGGAGGTAGAGTGAGGCGCTGGCGTGCGTGCGGATGGTGCTGATGCGGCTGCCGCAGTGTCGCAGGAGCCTCAAGCAGAGATCGGCACACAGCTCTGTGTCCTCCTCGAACAGCAGCTCTGGGAACTGTCCCCCAGGGCAAGACAGACACTAGTCGGCCCCTCCCCATTCTGGCACGGAAGGTCCCGGATGGGGGTGGTGGCAGGGGCATCTGTGTTCTGCCCGCTTTGGCCAAGCACAGTGGGCTTTGGAATCAGGCCTGGGGGGAAGCCCTTGCTGTGTGACTCTGGGTGAATGACTCTGCCACTCTGATCCTCAGTTCCCTCCTCTGCAAACCATGGCTAAGGAGGGTCTGTCCCATGGGGTCGCTGAGCATATGGCAGGCGCTCAACGGGCGGTGACTATTACTCTGATAACCGTGACCGTCGAATGGGGCTTACCTTGGACACCAGGGATCGCTGTGTGGCCAGGCCATGCTGCAAGAAGAGGGCACTCTGGGCACTGCCCAGACTGTAGAGCACAACTTTAAGCACTGCGCCTAAGACGCTCTCCCGGGCCTCTGACAGCATGACCGTCTAGGGGGTCAGAAATCCAGCTGTTAGGGACTGAGCGGCTTACGGGGTCAGGGAAAGAGAGGGTGATGGGGTCGGAGGTCAGGGAGACGCTGGCTCAAGCCCTACCTGCACGATGATCTCCAGTGTGTCCAGAACCACCAGGCTGGCCTCGGTCGCCAGGTTCCCGTCCACCAAGGCCTCGTGTTCCATTTCATCCTTGGTCCTGGAGGGGACGGGAGGGGGTTGGGGGCTGAGGTCCAGGGACACCGGTTTTTCTGGAAGCCGGTCTGACCCCAGCAAACTACTTCCTGCCCACACCCACTTGTCCACACGGTCTGAGGTCTGTCTCCAGTGTGTGATGCTCTTCCGCCAGCGGACGTTCTCCTGGTTCCCAAAGGGACTCCTCTCTGAGACACGCAAGGCGCGTGTTCACGGATGTGCGAAAACACAAAGACGTGACCGTGAGGAGACGCGCTCAGGCATTAAGATACACGTGTGGGATAACCCGTGAGGACACTGGGTGACACGTAAGCGTGAGAAGGGAACACACAGTTAAACATGAAGGACATGTGAGAACAGACAGGGAACACAGACACCCGTGTGCACAGGGATGATGCACACGCTTTTTTCTGGGAAAAATGAGCCAGACATGGAGGTAGGGATGCCCCCCTCCTGGGGTCCCTCAGACAAAGGCTGGGAGCAGCTGGTGGGGACGTGCACAGGACACATTTCCCCCTCACCACGACTCCGCCGGACCATCTCCTGTCGTGCTCCAATAGTGCCCAAGATGGCTTCCTCCAGACGAGCCTTCATGTCCAGTGACTTCTTGAACGTGAGACTGTTGATGCGCTCAAAGGCCTTTTTCCCCTGTGAGGACAGAGAACGGGTTCAAGGTTGACTCTGCCCTTTTCTGTGGGACCTGGGCTACTTGGTCCCACTCATTCATCCTTTCTGACCTCCAGGATCCTGTGCTTGGAGACACAGTTCTCCCCTTTACTGAAAGGTCTTGGCACCTTCCAGAGTCTATTCACAAAGGCAATTCTCCCTTTTCTCTTTGGCTCAGCACAGAAACAGTCCATCCCTTTACCCTCAAACCCGCAGGAAGCTGTGCATGAAGACAGTCCACCCCTTCGCTCCCATCCACAGCACCCCAGGGACCTGTACACACACTCAGCCTGCCTCGTACAGCCCGTCCCCCACCCCCCGGCCCACTCCCACCCCCACACCTTGTACTCAAAGGCAGCGAGGCAAAGGTACAGCAAGTCCAAGAGACGACCCAGCTGAGGGAGGGCAAGGTCAGCAGCCCAGCGCTGCAGGAGGGCTGGCTCAGCATTCTTCAGGACCCACAGCACACACACCAGTAAGGTCCGGCTGGACTCAGCAGAGAGGGGGCAGCCTGAGCGAGAAGCCTGGGGCCAAATAGGGGAGAAGGTGTTCAGAAGGGGCGGAGTTGATTTTCATTTCCTCCAAATTAAGATGAGAACTGGCCTGTCAGTATATCATTACATAACTTCTATTACCAGGTTGGAGGGTGTCTCTGGGGACCAGTGCCATACTCACTGCCACTGGGCCCTGGGAGATGCTAGCCCGGGAGCCAGGGGCTAGGGGGCCACCAGCGATGGCCATGGCCACTGAGGGGTTGATGGTGCCTCCGATGTCCCCTTCCCCTTCTGTGTCTGAGTCGAGCATCGAGGCCAGTCTTGACCGTTGACCTGGGCCCTCTGCGGGGAGGGGCAGGAGAACAGAAGAAAGAACCCTTGGTAAATACCGTCTCTGTCTCATATTCTCGCCCAAAGTTCACCTCCTCAGGGAAGCCTTCCCTGATACCACTCCCCCAGACCAGGCTGAGGTCCCCCGTCATCTATTCTCAGAGCTCACTTTTTATGCTTGTCGTTAGACACGTTTCTCACGCAACTGTTCGTAGGATCCACAAAGGCCTGAACTCCATCTGCTTTGGCTGCTCCTATATGCTCAACACTTAGAATGCGGCCTGGCCCTCAGGCATAGTAAACGTTGACTACGAGGAGGATGATGATGATGGCAACAATGGCAGTAATAATAATTAACAATAAATGCCACCGCTATTGCCACAGCATCAACTAGCACTTACATAGAGTCTCCGATGTGCCAGATGCTACTGTAGGCACTTTGAAAATATTAACTCTTAATCTTCAAAACAACCCTGCAACACAAATACTCTTATCATCCCCACTTTATGGATGAGGAAACTGAGGCACAGAGCGATTATGTCACTTGCCTGGGGTCACGCAGCAAGGTACATTAGGATCTTAAGCTAAATAGTCTGGTTCCAAACTCTATGATCTTCAAAGAGTAGCCCTCATATCTCCTCTCAAAAAAAGTTTCATCAGAGAGACAGGAGCTGCCGACAAATACAGAACTGATCTCGCCCCAGACAGTCTTACAACATTAACTGAGCTGAACTAACACTCCAGCCCAGCTTAATCTAGCTCGGTTCCTGACCAGATTGAGGTGATCAGCCCATTATCCCATCTGCCTAAGAGAGGGAGAGAGGGGCCCTCACTGGGAAAAGAGGACATTGCTTCAGTCATGATGCTTCCTTTACATATAATGTCCAAGATACGATAACGAATTACTAGACAAAGGAGGAGGTTTGGGGCGCCTGGGTGGCGCAGTCGGTTAAGCGTCCGACTTCAGCCAGGTCACGATCTCGCGGTCCGTGAGTTCGAGCCCCGCGTCGGGCTCTGGGCTCATGGCTCAGAGCCTGGAGCCTGTTTCCAATTCTGTGTCTCCCTCTCTCTCTGCCCCTCCCCCGTTCATGCTCTGTCTCTCTCTGTCCCAAAAATAAATAAACGTTGAAAAAAAAAAAATTAAAAAAAAAAAAAACAAAAACAAAGGAGGAGGCTAGAAAATATGATGGACAAGGAAGAAAAAGACAACAGAAGCAGGCACACACACTACCAAATGTTGAAGTTAGAAAACAAGGACTTTAAACCATAAAGTGGCAGAAAAGATGGACAAACGCGGCTACCAAGCTGGGAAATTACAATCGAGAATTGGAATCTACAAAAAAAGAAAAAAAAGCAAATGGACATTTTACAGCCGAAAATGATAACATCTGAAAACTCAAAAGACTGGACGCAGCCAGAGAAGAGATAAGCAGAGAGCCTGAATACAGGTGAACAGGAAAGTTGCCCAACCGCAAGCAGAATGGAAAACAGAACGGAGCACAGTGGACACATGTGATGCGATCAAGAGGTCGAACGTACGTGTAATTGGAGTCCCAGAAGGAGAGAGGCGAGAAAAGGAGGCATAAAAAAAAAAATATTCAAGAGATGAAGACTGAGAATTTCCCCCAAACAACAGAGGGGATCAACCCAGAAATCCTAAGTCTGTGTTTCCAACTATACGCTGTCCCCCAGGTGCCAGTGAATGTGGAAGACGAGTGAATGAATGAACACGGGGCTCCAAGCACCCCCTCGCCCGATGCTCCCCACCTTCCTCTCCTCGTATTCTCTTCCTAGAAGATCACGTTAGAGTAACGACTCCTGTTTACAGTGGGGTGACTGCCCCAGTATGCCGCTCCCCAGAGTTTCACATAACCTTAGGAAGTGGCCGAGGCCACCACTGTCCCCATTTAACAGGCTCAGAGAGGCCGATGGCTTTCCTGGGCCCCACGACAGCACTTGAACCTCCTCCCCTGACCCCACCACCCGCGCTTTTATTCCTAACCCTGCGCCCCCCTCCCCTTCCCCCATCCTTCCTGACCTGAGCTCGCAGGGATCGACCCAACCCCTGGATCGGGTAACCCCGTCCTGCCCCTGGCTCACTGACCAGCAAAATCATGCAGCCGTGGCAGCGTGTCCCGTGCAAGTGACAGCAGGGGTAGGTACAGCTCGGCCACACGGGCCTTCACGGCAGCCTCGGTGTAGCGGGGGTCAGCGTCATGGCCACAGAGCAGACTGTGGACGGCACTGATGGCCTTCTTGTGCAGCAAGGATGCCCTGTCGCGGAGGGTGGAGCTCAGGATGGGGTGGGCGTGGCCCCTGGACCTTTCCACCGCCCCGGGGGCCAGAGGGGGCCCTGTGCTCACCCCTCGGCCTCAGGTTCCAGGGCCAGCGCCAGCTCCGTCAGCAGGAGCCCAGCCAGAAAGTGCTGCTGCCGGAACGGCCCGCTCAGCTCAAACATGCTGGTCACCTTGGGGTCTGGGGCGTGGCTGGAGAAGGTGGAGCTCTGCAGAGGGGAGGAGGAAGAGGAAGCGGGGATGGCAGGAGGTCAGGGATCAAGGGTCAGAGGCGCGCGACTGGAGTTACCCACGTGTGAGGTGCCAGGGCCTGGAGTCAGAGGTCTGAGAAACAGCAAATGGAACCCTGGTTGAGAGCAAGGATTTAGGGGTGAGAAAGGAGAAGCTGGTCCTCCCGAGAAATTGGCAAGGAGGAGGAGCAGAGGTGGAGGGTCAGAGGTAAGGGGTCAGGCCCCCCGGGCAGCGGCCCACTGTGAAGCGGACAACTGAGGGACCCACAGAAGCCGGGTTCAGGCGAGAGGTCACAGGTCAAGGGGAGGAGCCAGAAGAGAGGCCAGCCCACCTGGGAGGTGGTGGAGGATACGGAGGGCGAGGGCGAGGCCGGAGGCGACAGGGGGCAGCAGGGGAGGTTGAGGGTCACGTAGTGCTCGTGGCTGCACAGGATGCGGGTGAAGTCCATGCGCAGGGTCAGCAGCAACGCCGGGTTGGGGGCCGACTGCAGCCGCGTGGCCACCTGCGGGGTAGGGGGTCGGTGGGTTACCTTGCTCGGCCCGCCACGCCCACAGCCCTGCCCTGTCACCTGCGGGTGCACTGTTCCCGCCGGGCCCGCCCCTACCTGCTTGTAGTGGGCTCGGACCAGGCTGAAGACGAAGCCTCGGTCCGCCAGGGACAGCAGATCGCTGAGGAAGAAGGCCAGGCTGGCGTTGAGGCGCTCGGCCAGCTCCGCATCCTGGGGGCACAGGGTCTGTCAGCCCGCGCCCACGTGTCCCATCGGGCCTCAGTCTCCACACTGGGCCTGGCTCTCACCACGGCCACCAGGGGCCTCCAGGACCCGCCTCACTGCCCCACGGCCTCGGGGCTTCTTGACGTGCCTTCATTTCTGGGCTCCTGGTTGTCCTCCTCTGACTGTCCCTTCCGGGCCCCACGGTTATGTGTCTACACTCCTCGGGACTCTGTTCAGAGCACTGTTTTCAGGGCACCCGGGTGGCTCAGTTGGCTAAGCGCCTGACTCCTGACTTCGGCTCAGGTTGTGGTCTTACAGTTTGTGAGTTCGAGCCCCACGTCAGGCTCTGCACTGACAGCACAGAGCCTCCCTGGGATTCTCTCTACCCCTCTCTCTCTGCCACTCCCTCTCTCTCTCTCCCTCAAAAGTAAGCAAATTAACTTTAAAAAATAAAATAAAAAAGGGGCACCTGGGTGGCTCAGTCAGTTAAGCGTCCGACTTCGGCTCAGGTCGTGATCTCACAGTCTGTGAGTTCGAGCCCCGCGTCAGGCTCTGTGCTGACAGCTCAGAGCCTGGATCCTGCTTCGGATTCTGTGTCTCCCTCTCTCTCTGTCCCTCCCCTGCTCACACCCTGTCTCTCAAAAACGAGTAAACATTTTTAAAAAAGATATATATATATATATATATATATATATGTATATATATATATATATATATATATATAGTAAAGTCATCTTAAAAAAAAAAAAGAGGGACGCCTGGGTGGCTCAGACTCTTGATCTCAGCTCAGGTCATGATCCCACGGTTCTCATGGGTTCGAGCCCTGCATCGGGTTCTGCACTCACAGTGCGAAGCCTGCTTTGGATCCTCTGTCCCCCTCTCTCTGCCCCTCCACCCCTCACTCTCAAAAATAAATAAATGTTGGGGCGCCTGGGTGGCGCAGTCGGTTAAGCGTCCGACTTCAGCCAGGTCACGATCTCGCGGTCCGTGGGTTCGAGCCCCGCATCAGGCTCTGGGCTGATGGCTCAGAGCCTGGAGCCTGTTTCTAATTCTGTGTCTCCCTCTCTCTCTGCCCCTCCCCCGTTCATGCTCTGTCTCTCTCTGTCCCAAAAATAAATAAAAACGTTGAAAAAAAATTAAAAAAAAAAAAAATAAATAAATAAATAAGTAAATGTTAAAAAAAAATTTTTTTTCAAAGAACCCTGTTATTTTTCCTTTCATTCGATTTCAATAACACAATATGGATGGCAGAAACTGGCTGCTGACTCCCCTCAAATCCTCTCCCCTCTCAGAGTACTGGAATCTTTCTTCACAGTTCAGAGCTGGGTAAAGACTACATTTCCCAGCCTCCCGTGTAGCTGGGGATAACCATGTGACCACATCCTGGCCAAAGGGGTTTGGGAAGCAGTGATACGGTCGCTTAAACAGAAGGGACAGGTCCTCCTGTTCCCACCCCCTTGTCACACATCATGGGGCAGGTACCACGTTGAACCGCAATGGCCAGCCGGGCCCATCCTGTGGAACCCCTTGCAACCCACCTATGCTCAGAAATCAACTTTGGTCACATTGAAACCACTTGTGATTATGTTTGGGCAAATTAACCTCTGCCCTACTTGGTACACTCCCAGCAATCATTTTAAGAAGCATACGGGGAGCATCTTCCATGTGCCAAGTCCTGTGAACCAGACAGACATGGTCCCTGCTGCTTGTCCAACTCACAGTCTTGGGTGGGGGGAGGCAGACAATAAATAGAAGACTTGGAGATACTCCCATGTGCTCTGAAGGAAACTGAACAGGGTGCTGTTTCGAGAGAAGCCCCAAAGACAAGAGAAAGCCAAGAGGAGAAAGGCATCCTGAGCCCAGAACATAGTAAGTGCAAAGGCCCTGGGGCAGGACGTGCCTGGAGAATGTGAGGAACAGCAAAAAGGCTGCTCCTGGCTGATGCTTGCTCTGCCCTCGTGCTCTCATGAGCCACTCTGTGGCTTCACAAGGTAGCCTCGGTGGCCCTCACTTTCCTGCAGCCCCAAAACACAAAACACAAACCTGCCTTAGCTCCGAGTCCACGGTGGGGACAGAGACTGGGTCTTCGTTGTGCGCTGAGCCTGACACAGTCAGTGCTCGAGAAAATGTCAAATAAAGCAATGAAACCACTGGGGCCCATCACTGATGCCTCCCTGGCAGCTGGGACGATGCTGCCTCTCGGGGCTGCTGTTCTCTGCAGCCCTTTCTGAGGGACGTTTCCTCACAATCTGGGTCAGCCCCTGGGAAGATAGCCCCTGGGGAGGCCCCAGTGGAACAAGGTCGAGAACTTTGAGACCAGCCCAGAGGTCGCGGGAGATTGCACAAGGGCTGACTTGGGTTGGGCCAGCATTTCAAAAATCTGGAACGTTCCTTATCAAATCCAGAAGTCCCATTTCTCCTTAAAAGTCGTGCGTCCTGGCCACAGCTAATGGGTACATGCCCTCTAGGCCATCAGAAGCCTCACTCTCCCCAGGTGGTGAGGGCGTGGGCTTTGGAGATGGTGGCTTGGGTTCAAATCCCCATTCTGCCCCTTCTCAGTTATGGGGTATCGGCTTGTGACCAGTCATTCTCTGCCTCAGTTTCCCCGTCAGCAAAATGGAGGCAACAATAATACTGACTTCACGGGGGTAGTTGGGAGAATTTAATATGATCCATCTAACGTGTTTAAGATACACAGTAAGCACTCAAATGCCCAATATTGCTACTATTATCATTATTATTATTGCCTGCCAAGCTCCTAACACCGGAATTAGTGATCCAGGACCTGGACAATCATCAAGGTCTAAGAACATCGATGTCCATTTATTGAGCACTTACTGTATTCCAGCACTGTAGTAAGGGCTAATGATCTGTTCTATCGCCTTCCCACCCTCATCAACTTCCCATTCTTACCTTTGCTCACTCTACTCCAGCCAAACTTACCTCCTAACTGCTCCCCTATCAGCCCAGGCATGGTCCTACCTCAGGGCCTTTGCACTCGCCGTTTCTACTGCCTGGAAGGCCCTTCCCCCAGACAGGGCATAAAGTGCTCCTTCCCTTCCCTCAAGTCTCCTCGAAACGTCAGCTCCACGAACACATAGATTTGGGTCTGTTTTGTTCCACTGCTGTGTCTCTAGCATCCAGCGCAGGGCTGTGCCCACGGTTAGTGCTCAAGAAATAGATGCTGAGTGAACAGACTGATCTGGCAAAGGGGGTTCGCGTTTCCCCGCCTGGCCCGCTCTGAGGCCTCTCGCAGACCCCTCCCACTGAGGCCCTTTCCCTCATACCTTGTATACGCGGGTGATGACTTCCAGGCCCACAGAGCCCACAAGGGCCGCGATGTCGTCCAGGAAGCGCCCAGGGAAGCGAAGCTTGCGGGGCGTGTCCAGCCGCTGGCCCAGAAGCAGGTGCAGGGCCATGCTTTTCACCTGGGGGCGGGGCGAGAGCCGAGGGGGGGCTTGAGGGACTGGACTGGGGGCGGGGCTCACTAGAAGGGGGCAGGGCTCGAGGGGCTGGGAGTGGTACTTTTGCAGCAAGGCGGATGGGCTAGAGGTGGCCCGAAGGGGTCCTGGGTGGGGATTGAGCTGGCAGTGGGCGGGGCCTGAGTGCCTCCTAGGCAGGGTTGGGGAGGCTGAGGGAGCCCGGGAGGGGCTGGAGTTGGTCTCCTGGGGCTAAGTATGGGGGTGGGACAGAAGGTAAGACTTGTGGAGTGGGACTTGAGGGAGCCCACCTGGGTGGGGTTTGAGGGCCCCCGTGACACCTCTAGAAGAGCCTGGGGGCAGAGGCTCAAGTCTGATCACAAGGGATTCCCTCTCTCTCCGGGGAGATCTCTTGAGAGCGAGGGGTCTCCTCCCTCGTTAGGGGTCTCTCAGCGGTCTCTACAATCTCACAGGGAAGGTGGGGAGGGGTCTTTTCTCTGCCAAGGGGGCTTCCGGGGGCCTCCCTCTGGGGAGAGATCCCCCTCCGGTGTCTCCTGTCTCACTGCGTGGGGGGTCTCTTGGGACCATTTCCCAGGGGTCTTGGGGGCAATCTCAGAGGGCTCCTTCCCGAGGGGAGGGCCTCCCCTGGTGTCCCTCGGGCGGGACGGAGGGTGTCTCACCATGAGCTGGAAGAAGAACCAGGCATGTTGCAGGACCGTCTCTCGCACGGCGCTGCCGCTGACCACCCACTGCAGGGCCAGCTCCTCGTGAAGCAGCTGGGGGCAGGGGCAAGGGTCACAGGGAGCTGAGGGGCCCGCCCCATTCCCTCCTCGGGGTGGGGGGCAGGGGGTGTGACCGGGATGGGATGCAGCTGCGTGGCTTGGGGTTAGTGTAGCTGGAGACCATGCAGGAGGAGAGGGAGCAGAAGGAGTCAGCATGCCCTTTCCCTGGGCCTTCTAGACCCTGCTGGGCTTCAGGGGAGACAAGGCGCTCTGGGGCCAATGCTGTGTCACCCGCCCCCTCCCTCCCACTACCTTCTGCACAGTGGGTCTCGGCTGGGTGGCCGGTGGGGCCAAGGAGGAGCCCTCGAGGTAGAAAGAAGTTCGGCTAGAGCTGCAGTCGATGGCCTAGGATGGGATGGCCGGGGGGGTTAGTGAGGATGTAGGCGGTATGGACGGGGGACAGGCGAGTCCGTGTGGATGGGCCGAGGCGGCATGGATGCGAGAGCGGAGGTAACAACGATAGAGGTGGGTGACGGAGGGGAAGAGAAGCCTAGTGAAGACAGAGAAGGCGGTGCCCAGCAGGGTGGACGGGAGAGGCGAGAATGGGGACAGGAGCCCGTCGGCGAGGGTGGACGGGACGCGGGCACACACCCAGCATGGGCGAAGGCGGCAGAAGGAATGGGGCGTGGGGTGGACACGGAGAAGAGTGAGGGTGCGGTCCGAGAGACTCGGGGAGGTCGGGGTGGATGGAGAAGGGCACCGTGGTGGAGGAGAGGGTGTAGACAGTGGAGTGGAGTATAGACATGGGGTCAAAGCGAGGACAGAGGAGACAGAAGAGGAAAAGAACAGGGCACAGCGGGAGCAGCCGAGAGCCCTGGGTTCCAGGCCCGGCCCTGTTGGAGCCTTGCTTGCAGCCTTGCACGGCCTCGGTGCCCCCACCTGTGAAATGGGAATGGGGACCCATGCTCCCCTCCTCCTTTGCTGGTCAGGAGGTGAGGCCGCTGGCAAAGAAGGGAGGCCCGGAGATGGGGCCGGCCTCACCCCTGGAACCTGCACGGGCCTCGGCACTCGAGGGACCCCCAGCTCCCACAGTCCCAGCAGGGCCCTGGCCCCTCAGAACACACTAAACGGGCCGCCCACTGGCAAAGGCCAGACTCAGTGTCGCCTCCTGCCTGGAGTGCACACCCTCCTACACCTTGTCACCTCCTAGATGGTGTCCAAGGCCCAGCTGACACCCCAGAGAACTGAGGGCATTGGGGGAGGCCCAGTTAAAGATGTTGGGAGGGGGCTGGCAGGGCCCTTGAGCCCAGATTTCCAGCAGTCTCAGGAGAAGACTGTCTACAAGGTCCCATGCTGCCAGCAGCCCCCCGCCTGCCTTCAGTGCAGGTTGCCTGGGTGATGGGCATGGAGCTGGAACGAGGTCTGGGGCCAAGCGTGCAGGGAAACCCCCCCTGCGGCCTGCTCTCCGTGGCCAGGGGCTCTGAGCTCGGTCCCAGCGTTTGCATGTGCCTTTTCCTCCACCCGCAACACCCACCCTTCGCTGACTGGCTCCGTCTCACCCTGCAGGTCCCGGCAAAAATGTCACCTCCCTGGAGAGGCCCCCCCTCCCCCCCCCCCCAGACCACAGAGAGGAGGAGGCTGGTGGCCTCGCTTCTGTTCGTTTCTTTTCTCCGCTTTCACACCCTGCGCTCATAGACTCGTGTGTGTGTTCGGTCGGTGTCTGTCTCCAAGGCTATCTGGCAGCGTGGGGGCCAGGCTGGGCCGAGACCTAGCCCGAGAAGATCCTGCCTGTGATGCCCTAACTCGTTCCCAGGCTCGAGACCGCGGAGCTGGACACTTTACCCGGAGTCTTTACCACATCTGAAAATTCGGAGCCCCGGGCCCAGGGCAGGCCCGGAGCTGAGGACCCAGGTCTCTCTGAAGGCAACGCCCCTCCCCGCACCACATCCCTGGGAAGGGACAGAGTAGAGGGAGCTGCCGTCTGCCTGAAACAGGATGGGAGAGCCCAGAGGGTCAGTCCTGGCCCTTTGGCATCATTCAGGTTGCCACATCAAGGGGACAGTTGAGTCTCCTGAACAGAGTGGATTAAGGAGGACGTGTACAGGCCATGCAGTGCAGGCAGTGAGGTTATAGTGGCTGGTTTTGCATATCCTTTGCATGCTATTTGCATACTGCCCGGTCCCTTCTGTCTCTGCCTGAGGCTGTGGTCTGTAGGGCAGCAAAAGGCTGGTTCAGACGACTGTGATGCCTACGACACTGACACTACAGCCCCTGAGCAAAGGCAGAAGGGGTCTGCCGCCTCCTTCAGGCAGCCCCCCTAGGTTAGTGGGCCACAGCCAGGAAGGTGGGAGGGGCTCATGCTGAGATGAGGGTCACACACGTGCAGGGGCAGGTAGGGAGGGCACCTGTCTGGGGTCGGCCCCGCAGTAAGGGGGTGCCCGTCGCAGCACAGCCTTGCTGCCTCCTGGAGCATAAGCAGAATTCACCCAGGAGTGTGAGCGGTCGATACCCTGGAGATACACGGGTAGGAGGTGGAATCCATGGGCAGAAGGTAGGGAGAGCAGCACGAAACACCAAGCGTGAACACTGCCCTGGATCATACACGCAACCCTGGAAAATGTGTGTGCACGTCCGTGCGTGGGGTCCACGCGCATACGCTCCTTGTGCACACACGTGCGTGGAGCGCACATATATATGTGCCCCGTGCCCATACATGCGTGGGGTACGTGAGTATATGCACTCGTGTATACACGCGCATGGGGTACACGCATATACGCACCTGCTCCACTAAGCACACGCTGCTTTTTTCAAGCAGGCCAACCTCCAGCCGCCCAGCCTCGGGTCAGCCTCGGAGGTATGGAGCCCAGGGCAAAGTCTGAGTCACAGCTCCCAAGCTGTGACAGCCGCAGACCAGCCGTGCAGCCGCCCAGACTCAAGCTTTCGTCCATGCTGGTTGTCTGGCGTTTTCTATCCATCCTCCACCCGCCCACCTGGCGGCAGTGGCCACTGAGGCTAGAGATCCTGGGGTCTCCGCACCCTACCTTGCTGGCCAGGATGCGGGAGACCTCGTCGTCCACAGAGCCAGGGGCCACGGCCAGGTCCGGGTTGCTGCTGCTGATGCTCTTAGAGCGAGCCAGGTAGAGGCTAGCGGGGCGGCCAGGGCCACGGGCCAGCGTGGCAGCCTGCACCGCCACTGGAGGGGCCCCTGAGGATGGAGGGAATATGGTCAGCCCCCTGCCCCTGATGTCCCGCGGACCCCCTGCCCCTTCCCAATCAGCCGTCTTTGGTGAGGTTGCTTTCTTTCTGAGCCTCCAGGGATCCTCACCTGGAAACGGGTATGATTATGGGTGTGATAATGGCTGCCTCCTCATCGTGATTTGGGGGAGACTGAAACACACTGAGAACAGTGCCTGCACACAGTAAGTGCTCAGAGGCGTTCGTGGTTATTGCTAATTACTTAGCAAACAGAAAAGAACCCAACTTTATTGAACCCACGTTATATGGATCACTGTACCATTTAATATTACCAGCAGCCCCATGATGGGGTTGCCCTTATGATCCTCGGTTTACAAATGGAAAACAGACCCCGAGAGGTGAAATCACTTGCCCGAGGTCACAGGGTTTGTAGGAGGCGGAGCTGGGAGTTCAAACTTGGGCAGCCTAGCTGAGTCTCTGCCTCAAGCTACTGAAGATGCTTGTTGACCGGCTGAATGAGCCACCAGTCAAGCAACAGAGACCACAACTTCTCTCTTGCAAGCTGCCCAAACCTGCCAAGGCCTGTACAGCCTCTGGGCCTTTGCACATGCCATTCCCTCTGACTGGGACGCTCTCCTCCCTGATATTTCCTGCCCCCCCCCGGGCCTCCCACCAACACTTACCACTTGGGAAGTTGGGCTCGGTGCCAGGCAGTCGGAAGGCGTAGTGGACATAGGCAGCCAGCAGCGGGCAGTGACCACGGGCATCCTGGGCAGCCTCTAGGCTCCGGTGGACAAGGCTGACCACATGGGCCATTGCTTCGAAGGCTCCACGACCTAGGTTCACTGCCGGGCAGAGCACAGGTCAAGTTCCAGAGCCCTGGGCCTCCTGCCTCCCCCAAGGAACCTCTTATCTCCCACCTTTCCAAGGGGTTGTGTGGCCACCAAAGGGTCACAGTCGACCTGCTCCGGGCCCGGGGGGTTGGGAGCCACTTTTCAGAAAGGAAAACTGAGGCCAGAAAGGAAGGTGAGCTATAGGAAGTCGCCCGGGACCAGGGGACTGAGGGGCCCTTTTCCAGATGGGGAAACTGAGGTCTGAGGGCTCACCGATCTGGCCGCCAATGATTGGAGGCCGCACGACCAGATGCACGAGCTTGTCCAGCACGTGGTGGGAGAAAGCAACAAGTGGCTGGGGGCTGGCGAGGCGCAGTGCGGCTAGGCTGGCCCGCAGCTCCTGCTCCACGGTCCCCTCACTCAGCACGGTGTCCTTGAGGCGGAACGGGAAGGCCCCTTCCTCCAGGACGTGCACCAGAGTGAAGAACTTGTCCAGGTGAGGGTCCTGGGGGTGGGAGGAGCTGGGGTGAGCAGGGTGGGGCCAGGGCTCCATGTCGGGGAAGACCGTAGGGGGTTGCGGGGGTGCGGGGATGCGGGGTGCTCCGTGGGCCAAAGACCAAGGCCGGAGATCAATGAACGGACTATAAACGAGGAAAGAGAGGGGTACCGGCTGGAGGGAGGAGAGAAGGGGAGCGACCAAGGGCCAAAGCCCCAGCTGGGATGGTCACTGGCATGGCTGAGTCAGCAGCTTCCCTGGGAGCCTGGCCTAGTTGACCGAAGTCACGTCCGTGGCCCGAGGCCAGGCCTCCCCGGTCAGCGGGAGCTGTTGCTCAACTCCAGGGCCGGACTCCTGGGTTCCCCCACCCCTACCTGGGGGTGCACAGAGGACACAGCAGTGAGCTCCACGCTGAACACGCCCTTGTGGCCGTCCACCCAGCGCATGCCCGGCAGCGCCACCTGCGGGAGGAACGCACCAGGTGGGGACTGGCCAGCCCTCCCGCACTGATCAGCCATTGCAACACTGTGGGCAGAGCACAGCCCCCCCCTGGGAGAGCAGCTGGGTCCCCTGCCTAGCCCAGGGGGGTGCAGATGGGAGGCAGCACTATGGGGGTCCACGGGGTAGGCTGCAAGCCTGGGGTACTAACGGAGGAACAAGGAAAGGAGGCCCAGGGTGAATATTATTGCAGGGAATGAATCAGGGAAGAGCGTATGGGCTCTTGGACTTGAAGCGCCCAGGGCATTAATGACAGCTCAAGGGTGAGTGGGAGGGTGACAGCATTCATGGGGGGGATGGGCCCTGGAGGTACTCCTGGGGTGATCATGGTCAGGGAGGCAGGCAGGATTGCTAAAGGGGGACCGGGGCAGAAAGGCAATGGGAACAGTGAGTGCAAAGGCCACAGGGTGGGGGGTGGTAACGAGGCAAGGCTAGTGGGGGACACGGAGGGACGCACGGAGCAGGAGACACAAAAGCAGTACTGGGGGGTGACGAGGGGTCCTGGAGGTCGTCACAGAGGACAACAAGGATCCCGGGAGTACTGATGGGAAGGAAGGCAGGGCACGGATGGGGGGACCATGAGACGGGAGCCTGGGGTGTCATCAGAGGACAAGGCACTGGGGGGCGGTTGCCAGGGCACGTACGTCTGGAGTCAGCACGGAGTAGCTGGGCGGGAGCTGGTCCACGGACACAGGGAGGCAGAAGGGGCCGGTCCTCAGGCGGCCGTGCTGCAGCAGCGGGATCCACTGGGGAGAGGCCGGGGGTCAGCGACGGGGCCGGCCAGAGGTGAGGCGGGCTGGGGGTGCGGGGGTGAGGGCGGGCGGGGGTCTCACAGTAAAGCCCACGGGGGTCTCCAGCGCGGTGCCCGGTCGGGGCTGGCAGCTGACGTGGTAGAAGGTGAACAGCAGGTGGTGGTTCTCGGTCACACAGGCCGGAAGGCGCAGCTTGAACTCCTCGTAGAACTCTGGGGACCTGGCAGGGGGGTCTGCTGGGGGCTGGGAGCCCCCTTGCCTTCCCCACCCCCTCCTGTGAGTGTGACCCCGGTGCCACCCGGCCCCACTGTCGGCTCCCTGCCTCCGGTTCCCCTACGAGGTCTCCTGGAGGTGGCCTGCTCCCCTCCTCTGCCCCTGTCCCCTGTCCCTGCATACTTGTTGTGGTAGACCACCGGCGTGAAGGCCTCGCGGGTGAATTCGCTGCAGCTCGACTTGCCAAAGATGACCTGGGGGAGGGCGTGCGTGAGGGGCCTGCCGGGGACAGCCCACCCGGGACGCCCCGCCCTCCTCCCCCAGGCCCGGCCACTGACCGGCAGGGCCTGGCTGGGGTCCTCGCCCGCCATATACTGCACTCGCACGGCGAGGTTGCGCACGGAACCCTGGCGGCTGCTGAAGTTGAGGCAGTGCGGGTACACGTACAGCAGGTTCCTGCGGGGGCAGGGGGGCATCAGAGAGACAGAAGAGGCCGGGCTACTGGCACAAGCCGGGCCTGGGACACTGGGGGAGAGTGGCCATGCAGCTGGGACACTGAGGGCGGGGCAGTTACGGGCACCAGGCGGGAGATGTGACTGGCAGAGAGCGGGGGACAGGTGGACACCCTTAGAGCATAGGTCGGGGGACAGTGCCGCAGAGGGTGGGAACACAGAGGGACTTTGGGGGCGCTCATGAGGCGTGGGGAGGTGCCGAGCAGGGACAGATGGGTGCTCGGGCTCAGGGTTCCAAAAAGTGGCCCAGGCAGCCACCTGGGCTGACCCACCCCTCCCTGGGCTCAGGGGCCTGACTGCCCTTCCCCCGGGAGAAGCCACTAGGGTTATGAAGTCTATCTCTCAGGTGGAGACACTGAGGCCAGAATCAGAAGTGGGGGGGGGAGGGGGGATGAACGTTACTCCCGTTTCACGGGGCGGGGAGCGGTGGTGGAATACAGGCACACGCCTCACAGTCATCCAGGGAGCAAAACGGCAGTTGGCACTGCTCCGGGGCACATGTGGGTCCTGGAGCCAGGCTGTATGGCCTCGGGAGAGTCTTTGCCACACCTGTACCCTGCCCCACACCCCCAGCTTGCAGCCAGGCCGGCGGAGACCCCAGCATCACAGGCCTGCGGCAAGGGTGTGAGCAAGTCAGCTACCATAACGGCAGCAGAAAACCCATCTGGGGAAACCTTCGGCGCTAAGACGCGCACTATTATCATCTGCTTCTGCTGGCCTGTTACTGTTGTCACCCCTTCCACGGGTGGGGAAGCCGAGGCTCAGAGCTTCAGGTTCCCGCCGCGGGGCCTGGGCCTATCCTCTCCCAGTGCCCCCCAGTCCACACCTGGCCCCAAGCCCCAGCCAGCGTGATCTCAGCGTGGCCCAGCCGGACATTCGCCTGACGCAACGGTCGCGCCACCGCCAGGCCCTTGCACAACACGGGGCACGCAGCTGGCCGGTTAACGATTGACCGGGGGTTATTGGGGTGTCAGGGCATAAAAGGGGGCGGCAGTGGCGCCGTGGCCGCACCCTCAGAGCCTCAGCCATGCCCGTGCTCGCACTGTGCCTGCTGTGTGCCCTGGCCACCGAGCCCTGGCCCTCGTCTGCAGCTCCCGTGGGGAGCCTGGAGCCAGCACAACATGAGGAGCTGACCCTACTCTTCCACGGGACCCTGCAGCTGGGTCAGGCCCTCAACAGCGTATACAGGGCCACAGAGGCACGGCTGACAAAGGCTGGGCACAGCGTGGGCCTCTATGGCCACGCACTGGGGCTTCTGGGGCAGGAGGTCAGCCGGGGCCGGGATGCAGCCCAGGAGCTACGCACAAGCCTGTTGGAGATGCAGGTGGGCACTGCACTTGGGGCACCGTGGGGTAGATAGGAGTTTGCAGCACAAGTGCCTAAGGTAACCGACTGTCTGGGTTTGCCCAAGATCGAGGGGGTCCCAGGAACACAGGACTTCCAGTGTTAAAATTAGGCAAGTCCCAGGCAAACAAAGACAAGTTGATCATCCTACTAACATCCACTATTTATTGATCAGATGGAAGAGGATGCCCTAAAGCTCCAAGCAGAGGCCACGGCCCAGGCTCTAGGGGAGGCGGCACAGGGGCAGCGGGCGCTGCGGGAGAGCATGCTGCGGCTGGAAGGTCAGCTGAGGGGCGCTTGGCTGGGCCATGCCCAACAAGAATTTGAGGCCTTGAAGGTAAGAGGCTCCCAGCCCTGGTGGAGCTGGGACTCTGATTTCCCAGGCAGAACTTGCTTCTGAGCCTTGAGTCCCCGAGCTATCCCCAGGTCCATCTCCCAGTGCCATGGCCTCCAACCTATATGACCCTGGGCAAAACCCCTGTCCCCTCCCATGCCTCAGTTTCCCCATTTGCAAAGAAGCGTGACGACTGACGTCTCAAAGTGGAGACAGGGACTCAATACAGACAAAATGCTCCGCATGGGACAGGGGACACGGAAGTGACTCAATAAATGTATACGGTTAAGAGTAACTGGGTCTGGGGCGCCTGGGTGGCGCAGTCGGTTAAGCGTCCGACTTCAGCCAGGTCACGATCTCGCGGTCCGTGGGTTCAAGCCCCGCGTCGGGCTCTGGGCTGATGGCTCAGAGCCTGGAGCCTGTTTCCGATTCTGTGTCTCCCTCTCTCTCTGCCCCTCCCCCGTTCATGCTCTGTCTCTCTCTGTCCCAAAAATAAATAAACGTTGAAAAAAAAAAAAAAAAAAAAAAGAGTAACTGGGTCTGTCTCTCGAGCGCCCAGTAGCTACCCAGCCCTGCCTTTTGATAACCCATAGCATACTTATAACGATCCCATGAAGCAAGTCCCATTTCATCCCCGTTTAACAGATGGGGAAGTGGAGGCCAAAGAGTAGCAGTGAATGGCCAGGTCACACGGATACAGTCTGAGGGGCAGACGGCCCCGGGCGGCGTCGGGGGATGGAGGTGGGGCGGCCCCGGCTGAGGGTTCCGTCCTGACCCCGCAGGCCCACGCTGACAAGCAGAGCCACATCGTGTGGGCCCTCACAGGCCACGTGCAGCGACAGAGGCAGGAACTGGCAGCACAGCAGCACCGGCTGCGTCAGATCCAGGAGAGGTGAGCCTGGAGGGGGCTGGACGCACAGGACAGCCTGACGGCAGGTGCGCGGGGCAGCTGGGTGGGGACCCCTTTGCCTGGGCTGAGCCTGATCTCCACCCCCCCCCCCCCGCCCCGCCCCAGACTCCACACGGCGGCACTTCCAGCCTGAGCCTGCCTGCGTGGAACTGAGAACCAGTCACACACCGAGGGACGCTTCCTTCCGTGCCCCATGTGGCCCCTGCGCAAGGAGCTGCCTGTCCACTGGGGTCGGCCAGGGTGCTTCTGGCCACGGAGCAGAGACAGAAACAGGCGGGGACACAGGCAGAGGACATGGCCCCGTCGTGGAGGGGTGGAGGCAGGACATGTGATCCTTCATGCTTACACACCGCCGCGCCCCCCCCCCATTAAAGCGGAGTAGTGCCATCTCACTCTGCGTGTCTCTGTGCGTCTCTGTCTCGCTCCTGCTTTGCAGGATGCACGGATACCCCCATTCACGTGCCCAGCTGGGCCCTGGAGGCTGTACCTGTAGCTGGTATGGGGGGCGTAGACCTCACGGGCTGGGAACTCCAAGATCTCCTTGGTGGGCCGGCCCCTGGGGTCTGGGTAGGGCTTGACATGAAGCAGCTCCGGGGAGAGGCAGAAGTGCGGGTTCTCGGGAGCCGGGGAGATGTCGATCTTGAGCTGGGCTGGGGAGGGAGTAGGGGGTTTGCACCTGCCTGGAAGCCTCCCAGCCCAGCCCCACCCTCTCTGGGCTTCAGGATCAGAGCTCTGACTTTTCCATAATGCCCCCTAGTGGCTGTCCTTCAGGTGCTAAGGCCAGCGGGCATCCTCAATTGCTGTACCTTGCCCTTGCGTTTGATCACCTCTGCCCTGGGGACCCAGGTCCCCACCGCCACCATGTCCCCCATTTGACCCACTATCTGTCTTATTATGTTTCTTGTCTATGACTCCCATTAGGGATCCCTGAAGTCAGGGATTTGTGTATCATGGTCACCGCGAGGTCCCCAGGGCCTGGCACGGCAGGTACTCAGTGTGGGTTTGTTGAGTGACTGCGTGAAAGTGACACCTCTCATTTAGGAGGTGTGGCACGCACCAGTCACGGGCCGCAGGCGCCGCAGTAGAGAGGATGGGCGTCGCATGTCAGCCAGGAACTTGAAGAGGTCCTCATCGCTGAGCCGCTCAGCTTCCTGCACGGGACACGCCCGCGTAAACTGGGTCCCTGGGGTCTGTGCGCCCACAGTGGGGTGACAGGGGTTGTGCCTGGGCACCCCTCCCTCAGCCCCACGGCCATGACACCTGCCTGCTTAAAGAAGTTGGTGACGGTTAGCGTGGCTGGGCGGAAGCTGGAGAAGCTGCAGGTGTCATCCCCACCACTCGTCCGATCCTGGGGCCCCCGACGGCGGCGGTCAGTCCAGGCAGGTCGGCGCTCTAGGGGAAGTGGTGACAGTGATGGAGGCGGCAGAGATGAAAGGGAGGCGGGGAGGGCCCGAGAGACGCGGGGACTCAACGTTGTACCAAGTCCAGCCAGCAGAGGGCGCATCGTCCCCTCCCCGGTGGCCCCGCCCCTGGCCCGTCAGCCCCGCCTCCTCACCTCCCTCGGAGTCCGAGTCGCGGTCCGTCTGGCCGGCGCTGCTCACGATGTTGGCCAGGTGAATGGCGGTCCAGGCGAAGGGCATGCGGTAGCGGCCCAGGCGGGTGCAGAACTGCTCGGCTGCCAGGCGCAGCTTCTCCAGCTTCTCTTTGTTCTGTGGGGAGACCCCCCACCAAGCCCCCAAGTGCTCAGGGCCCCAGGCCTACCGAATCCAGGATCCGCCCTGCCCGGTGACCCCTTCGCCACCCTGCTCAGCCTCCACCTGCTTACCTTGGCCGTGTCCACCTCCTTCATCACCATGTATGGCTCGCAACACTCGCTGATGTCCCCCTGCTGCAACACCTTCTCCAGCTGGGGGGCCGGCAGGGCCAGTGAGGCGCTGCTGGGACCCCAGCCTCCCACCCCATTCCCACCCACTCCCCTGGACCCCTCAGGGGCCCTCAGACACTCCATCCAGCTAGGGCTTTTGCTCCAACACCTCCCATGGTTCCCACTGTCCTCGGGATTGAGCAAGAGTTGGCTTGCCCCGCCAGCTGCCCCTCCCCATGCTTTGAACCCACTCCAAACCCCCGTCTCCGTAACTTCCCTATGTTTATACTTTCGTTTGTATAAACAGAGGCCACTCCAAGCATGGCTGGACTCCAGTCCTGACCACCTGGAGGGTATGGGAGCCCGAACAGGTCCCTAACTCATGGTGTACTTCAGTTTCCCCATCTGTAAAATGGGGGGCCACGGCAACCCCCACTTCCTGGGGCTGTGGTAAGGATTAGAGGTGGCAAGCCCTGCGTACCCTGACCGACCATGAGCCCTGCCTGCCTGTAGGTGCCGTTAGCGTAACCTAATAGAACGTTTTGGGGAAGGAAATCTGAGATCACTCCTAGAAACAGAAAATCTCACACAGATGTGCCAGCTACGTCTTTCCTCCCCTGATAAACTGAAAAACTCCCAACTTAAAAAGAGTTTCAGATGTTCATCTGCACGGGCCAGGATGCCGTTTCTCCCCAGGCCGCCCACTCATGGGTCTTGGCCTGGCTGCCACCTCTCCACGGAAGCCCTCTGTGATTTCTCCCCACCTGGGTCGTGTGAGGAGCCTCCTCTGGGCTTGCCCGGCTGCCTGTGCTTTCCCCACAACACACTCATCACCCTTCTTGATGACATGGCCATCTTCTTCCATGAGAACAGGGCCCACACCGCGTTTACCATTATCATCACCCCCTGGCCCAGCCCCAGCAGGCACCTTGATGACCAGGAAGATATCAGGTGAGGGGTAGGTCACGGACAAGATGGCAGAGCGGGCCAGCGTGGAGATGGCAGGGTGGGTGCCATGGGCCCGCAGTAGCCCCTTCACAGAGTCCGAGTTCAGGTCAAAGTAGAAGTTTTCTGAGATCTGGGGACACGAAAAGCAGCTGGGCCACCACCTCCAGGAAGCCCACTGCGGGGCAACAAGGAGGAGGGTCGGGGTAGGAATGGGAAGAAAGGGGCTCCTACCTTCTTTTTCTCCCGCACATCATACAGGGCCAAGATGCCAAAGATGGGCTCAATTTCGATTTCAAACCTACGGTGAACGGGGACTCTCTGGCAGAGGCCGTCCCTAATACTTGGACCATCCACACACCCCAGTCCCTCTTGAGACCCGGCCCAGCCTTGGTGCATCGTGGTGGGGGGCACCTAATTTCCACTGGGCCACAAAGAATTGCTGCTTACGGGCTTCCAGGAAAAGCCTGTCCCGTTTTGCAAATAGGGAAACTGAGGCATCAAGCCCCCGCCCCCCCCAGTAACTCACACAGAGCCCTTCCCCCGAAAATATGGCCCTTGTTCAGATGGGATGGAGGAAGCTTTTGCCACGAGAGTGCCCCTCATCGTGAAATTGTCACCTCCTGGGCCTCGCTGTGCCCCCCTCTCTGGGGTGTCCTCAGCCACCCTGGGCTGAGCTCCCACTTCGCTTGCCTGCACCGTCCCTGTAACCACCTTCCCATCTTATTCTGCCCTGCTGGCCCCCACTCACCATGCGAGCCCTAAGGAAGCATTTTAAAACTTAAAATGTGAGGGACGCCTGGGTGACTCAGCCGGTTAAGCGTCTGACTTCGGCTCAGGTCACGATCTCACAGATCAGGAGTTCGAGCCCCGCGTCGCGCTCTGTGCTGACAGCTCAGAGCCTGGGTCCTGCTTCAGATTCTGTGTCTCCCTCTCTCTCCGCCCCTTCCCCACTCACACTCTGTCTCTCTCTCTCAAAAAATAAACATTAAAAAAAAAAAACACCTCAAAATTTGAGGCTCCCCAGTGTGCTGAAAACAAAATCCTACAGGGCTCCGTCCCGCCCACCTCTTGGCCTCATTTTTCCCCTCTCCAGACATCTCCCAGCCTTCGGGTGTGCCCTTTCCTCCCACCCAGAGGGCCCTGTATGGTCATCCCACGGTTACAGGTCCTGGATACGGTAGGTAGTGTTTGTTGAATGACTGAATATTCAAAGAGCTGGTTCCCAACCCTACTTCTTGGGACGGGCCTCAGGCCACACCAGGGCCTCCCTTTCCTGCCCCCATCCAGGCAGGAACTCAGGGTGGGGAGGGGCAGTGCTGGGCTTAGGTCCAAGGCCACATCCTGTTCAGCTCAATTCCCACGCACTTCTGGCTGCTTGCCGGGGGGGGGCTGATGTGGAGGGGGCCTCGGTCAGCTAGAAGTCAGGTCCAGGGTCACCAGCGCCCCCTCCGGCCCGGGTCCCGGCAGAGCCAGTACCAGATTCTGGCCTCCTAAGTCATGTGATCTCGGGCACAGTGACTGGCACCCTGTGCCTCAGTTTCCCCACCTGCGCCTACTTCACAAGGTTGTGGTGAAGATTGGAGGTCGTACGTGTGCAGGGCTGAGAACGCAGCCCGGCACACAGTTGGCGCTTAAGGACCCGGTGGCTTTGAATAACGAGAAAAGGAAGTCATTTCCCACCTCAAAGCGCACGGATGACCTCACGGGTCTCAGGGCCGCACACGGTAACAGCCTGGCTTGAGTAGTGGGCCCCAAGTGTGTGCCCGCACCATACCCCACGCGGGGCCTCGCGGGTCTGGAGGGAGGCGTGGGTCAGCACACTTACTTCAGCGACAGACACTTGACCAAGATCCTCTGTCCGAAGTGCTCACGGGGCGGCTCGGGGCGGCTGCAGCGTTCCACGGCCTCATCCTGCCAAGAACCGGGGAGGGCAGCTGGGACACATCCGTGACGAAGGGCTTGGAACGCGGGGCCCGAGGCCAGCTCTGCCCCCCCGACCTGACTTAAGTTTCTTTCAGTTCCTGTCTCTGTGCTTTGGCACATCCCACTGCCCCAGGCTGGAACCCCCTTTTTCTCCCCTCCTTGTCATCGTCCAGGTGGCGGCTTAGCGGGCACTTCCTCCCCGATCCCTGAGGCCTGAGCAGGGACCTCGTCCAGGTGTCCACAATGTCACGTGGCCGGGACCCAGAGGGCCATGTGAGGGCCAGTTACCGGCAACTCATCATGACATTACTCCCCCTGGACTGCAATTTCTTGGTAGGAGGGTCTCTCCTCCACAGGGCAGGGACGGAGTCTACCCCGTTCATGTACCTCCAGGACTTGCCATTCGTGTCGGTCAAGCAAATACAGAAGTATACAGTAGGCACCTCCTCAAAGTTGGTTGGATAAACACAGACGTATACAGAAAACATTAGATTAACACTGCCTGGACATTCACAGGGGTATATACTAGGCTCCCTACAAATACTGCTGAATAAACGTAGGAGTATACAGCAAGCACTTGATAAATGGCTGAATGAAAACACAGGTGTCTACACTAGGTTCCCAATAAAAGTGAGTGGGTAGGGGCTGGCTCGGTCAGTGCAGACGTGACTCTTAGTCTCGGGGAGGTGAGTTCGAGCCCTGAGTTGGGCACAGAGATTATTTAAAAAAAAAAAAAAAAAGTCAGTTGGATAAACACAGGTACTGGAGACATATTAATTGCTGAAATGCTGTTTGATTAAATAAAGGACTATAGGGTCACCTGGTGGCTCAGTCCGTTGAGCGTCCGACTTCAGCTCAGGTCAGGATCTCACGGTTCGTGGATTCGAGCCCCGAGTTAGGCTCTCTGTTGACAGCTCAGAGCCTGGAGCCTGCTTCAGATTCTGTGTCTGCCCCTCTCTCTGCCCCTCCCTGGCTCACACGTGCACACACGCACGTTCTCTCTCTCTCTCCAAAATGGGTAAACATTAAAAAAAATTTTTTGTAAATAAAGGACTATACAATAGGTATACAATTAACATTGGTTGAATAGAGAGGTATATAATAAGTGCCCAATAAATGCTGGGTGATAAATAAAGGAGTATATATACAACAAAAGCCACTGAATAAAAATACACGGTATACACTAGGTGCCCAATAAATGTTAGCGAGATAAATATAGTCATATATAGTAGGTGCTCAATAAATACCAGTTTAATTTTTTTTTTAATTTTAATTATTTTTGAGAGACAGAGCATGAGAAGGGGAGAGAGGCAAAGGAAAGAGAGAGAACCTTTAAAAAAAAACCCTTTTTTTTTAATGTTTTATTTATTTTTGAGACAGAGTGTGAGTGGGGAAGGGGAGAGAGGGAGAGAGGGAGAGAGGGAGAGAGAGAGAGAGAGAGACACCGAATCAGAAGCAGGCTCCAGGCTCCGAGCTGTCAGCACAGAGCCCGATGCGGGGCTTAAACTCATGGACCGCAAGATCATGATCTGAGCCAAGGTCGGACACTTAACTAACTGAGCCACCCAGGTGCCCCCGAGAGAGACAGAATCTTAAGTGGCCTCCATGCTCAGCACAGAGCCCAACATGGGGCTCAATCCCACGATCATGACCTGAGCCCAAATCAAGAGTCAGACGCTCAACGGACTGAGCCACCCGGGCACCCCAATTAGATTGTTTGACTAAAGAGAAGGCTATACAACGGCATATATTAAGTATGGGTTGAATGAATATAGGAGTCTATGGTAGGTATCCAATAAATGCTGGCTGGATAAATATAAGGGCATGTGGTAGGCATCCAATAAAAGGAACCGAATTTAAAAACACGGGGGCATACAGTAGGCAACCAGAGAACGTTGGTGGGATACCAACATACCACATAGGGTCAGTCGCATGGGTACTGGCCTCAGGGCCTGTGTGGGCCTGTGGGCACCCACCTCATCGGGTGCTGGGTAGAGGGCCAGCAGGGCGCGGGGCCGGTGCTGTCGCCGCAAGGCCTCGTTCCGCCGGTCCACATCTTCAGGGGCTGTGCGTTCCAGCAGCGAGGGCAGCAATGAGTCAGCTGCCAAGTTCCTCAGGTCGAAGATGCCAGAGGCCCCACTGCTTCGAGGGGTGTCATCCAGGGAGCCCGAGGAGTGCCGGGGGTCATCCTGCCAGGGGAGAACGCACAAGCACTGAGCGCCAGCTGGATGCACCTCCACCCCACTCAGAGGCATCCTCATGCCCAATCAACGGATGGGAAAACTGAGGGTCATGGGGTGGGGTTACCACTACAAGGGTCACTGTGAGGCTTTGCTAAGCCTCTTTCTAGAACCTTCTGCCCCTCCTTTACCATTGTTGGAGGAGGCTACTCCTAAGCTTACGTACTCATCTGGCCAATCAGAACACGACATCTGCCGGCCCCAGGGATTGGCGGCAAAGTAAGGCCATGTCTGGGTTGGGCCAATGAGAGCCTTCCGTGATGCTTTGCTCACTGTTGTCAGGGGAGGGAGAGGTCTTCCCATTGGAGCTGTCACTGGCTCAGGGCCCTGCCTCACCTCCTAGACTCGGTTGTGGTCAGAGCCAGACTACCCTGGTTCAAATTCCCACTCAGCTCTGTGACCCTGTGTCCCTGAACCCAACTCAAAGGCCCTCAGCTTCCCCACCTACATCTGAAACTAGTAACAATGGAAACGATAACAATAATTCTTGGTAGGATTATCGTTGGCATAAAGTAGGAGCCCAGTGAATACTGGTTCACAAAATTTCGGCTCAAGACCCACTAGGCCAGTGACATTCTCCTAATCACCGTGCTGTGCCTCGGTTTCTTCCTTTCTTTCTCTTTTTTAAAAAAAAATATTTATTTTTGAGAAAGAAACACAGAGCGTGAGCGAGAGAGGGGCAGAGAGAGGGAGACACAGAATCAGAAACAGGCTCCAGGCTCTGAGCTGTCAGCACAGGGCCCGACGCGGGGCTCGAACTCACGAACCGCGAGATCACGACCTGAGCCGAAGTCGGACGCTTAACCGACCGAGCCACCCAGGCGCCCCTGGGCCTCGGTTTCTTATCGGCAAAACGGTGTTGCCCTGCCTCACGGGATGAAAGATGAGGACCAGTAGAAAGTATTTAGTACACACTAAGCACTTAATAAATGTTTATACTTATCACCCTTAACTTTTAACCCACGGGGCTGATACGTTTCCTTTTGGAGTCGAGACTGTTTGGGTCACTTCCCATCACATGGGACTCACAGCTGGGGCCTAGAGCTCACACACACCCCTAAGGTGGCCCCTGCCCGGGGCTCCCTCACCGAGTCCTCTGGGCCGGACCTCTCATCCCCAGAAGTGTCCTGCTCAAAGACCTGGCGGGTGAGGCCCTTTTGCCGCTCTCGCTGCGTCTCTGTGGTGATGGGGCTGAACGCTGCACTCAGATGCTGGTACCTGGGAGGAGGTAGGGCTGGGTGGGTAGCAGGGAGAAGGGCACACCCACCCTGCAATACACCAGAGAAGATCCACCGGAGAAGTCTGGCCGTCCTTGTGGGGACAGCGGCCAACAAACAGGAGGACTAGTCCAACGGGCTCTCCTGGGCTCAGACCGGGCCTCTTGACCCTCTCCCCCGAGCTGCCCCCCAAGCCAGACCCACCTCCTGTGGGCGATGATCCAATCCTCTGTGTACATCTCCACCGCGGCCCTCACCTGGGCATCCAGCTTTCTGCACAAAATATAATCAGGGTAAACGGAGGCAGGGCACAGTGTTAATCCGTCCAGTGGCCTGAGGTGGGTCTTACCCCCCTGCCTGTTATAGAGAAGTGGAGACAGAAGCTCAGAGAGGGAGGGTACCTCACCCAAGGCCACACAGCCGAGCCAGGAGTTGAACTTGGGGGCCATTGGAGCTTGACGGAAAGGGGGTGCTGATGAGGGGCATGGAGGCAGAACTGAGTTACAGACAAGGAGGGCCTGGCGCCGAACGCACCCATCCTCGGGGTCCCGGGCTCCGTGGTCCGGCATTCCCGGGGCTGTAACAGCAGCTCGAGGTCATCAGCTGGAAACTCGGCCAGGTCCCGGAGGGGCCCGGGTTCGGCATCTGGAGGCCGGCTCAGGAGCACATCCTCGAAGTCCAGGGGCTCAATGACTTCAGTCAGTGGGACCTGGGTTGGAGCAGAGTGGCTGTGGCCCCCGCCCTGGGGGCTGAGAGTGGGGGTGAGCGTGGGCTTGGGCTCGGGTAAGAGGGCGGTGGGAGCCATAGAGAGTGTTGGAGCTGTGAGGAGCCAAGGAGGACAGTGACCTCAGACTCTCTACCCGTATCCCAGAGCGGCCTGGCCCGCCCCTCTTTCCAGGCAGGAAATCACACCCTGTGCCTGGAGGGGCAGGGCTCTGCTGGAAGGAAAGGCATGTGGGCTGCAGCAAAGAAAGACAATTCCTAAGGCTCCCCTCCCTCCCTCTCCCAGCAGCTGGAAGTACCTCCCATCCCCCAACCCCCGCCCAGTCCCCATCTGGGTGGTCCAGGCAGCAGGAGGTGGGGCGACCTCAGGGTGACCACCCACGGGGCTGCAGCGAGGGGACTACCCTCCCCACTCACAGAGAAAGAGAGTGGGGACAGTCCCTCCGGGCACTAGTGGGAGGGGCGGGTGTGACCAAGGCCCGGCAGAGGGGGTTCCCCACGTAGGCCAGAGAGCAGGGTCCTGGAGGGGTCACCGCCCAAACACGTACCCCCAGGGAGCCGCTGCTGCGTCTGCTGGAGTGGGGGGAGCCACTGCGCTCCCGGGACACCTGCTTCCGTACCTCCGCAGCCACCGTCCTGCGGGGACAGAAGGGGGCCACTGGGGACACGAACACTTGGGCAGTGGGGCCCGGAGAACTCCACTTCGGGCCAATAAATCCCTTCTCCGAGACGAAAATCCAGGCTGTGGAAGGGAAAAACCAGGCCACGGACCAGGAGAATCTAGGCTTCAGAACCCACGGATCTCAGCCCAGAGGTCCCAGGACCACCCCCAAGCTGGGCCTGGGGCCCTCCCAACCCCCACTAAGCACAGATGGAAGGAATTGCTCCCGGCAGAGCATGAGGGTCACAGATCCTTCTCTATCCCTGGCACCCACCAAGGGTCTAAGTCCTGCCTGGGCGGCTCCCTGGTCCCCAACCTCCGCTCCCTCATCTGGGGGACCCGCGTCCACCCTGCCTGCCTCCCATCCAGAATATGCGCCCCGTCCCACCCTTGCTGTGGGGCTTTGGACAAGTTACTCCTGCCTCTGAGCCTCAGTTTACCCATCTGTACCTGAAGGGACCTCACAAGGCTGCTGCGCAGAGCCGAGCAGGGGGCTCGGCATTCAGGGGTCACTCTGTACCTCATTGTCAGGGAGTCGGAGACAACGCTGAGCATGTGTCAAGAGGCCAGCAGGACCCGCAGGGCACACGCAGGAACCAAGGTCCGTGCGGTGGCCTTCTTGGGCCACCTGTATCTGTGCCGGCCTTCACAGGCAGGGAGGATAGAGTGAAGAGGGAAGACCCACGGGGGAGGGGGCCAGCACAGGAATCTGGGACTTGGTGGGGCCGGGCTCCCCCAGGCACTCAATTCCTTCAGCTGAGCTTAGAAGGAGGGGAAGGAGAGAGAGCCACACAGATATCTGCGGAAGAACATTCCAGGCAAAAGGTACGGTAAGTACAAAGACTCTAAGGCTGGGCTGTGAGCTCCTAGACCCCTGGTCCCCCCAGGGTCTCTATGAAGGCAGGACGAGGGCTACGTGTCCCCAGCAACAGCCCCGCATATAGTAGCTACTCAATAAATATTTTAAAACGTTAAGCTATGTATTTTTGAGAGACGGAGGGAGAGAGAGCACAAGGCGGGGAGCGGCAGAGAGGGGCACACAGAATCTGAAGTAGGCTCCAGGCTCCCAGGTGTCAACGCAGAGCCCAACACGGGGCTCAAACCCATGAACCGCGAGATCATAACCTGAGCCGAAGTCAGACGCCTAACTGGCTGAGCCACCCAGGTGCCCCTCAGTAAATTTTTCTTGGTGAAATGAGTGAATCCCTCCCAATCTTCCCCTCGGTCCAACTCGACTGAACCCACTGTTAGAAGCCGCAGACATTTTAGCTGTGTGGCTTTGGGCTGGTGGACACCCTTTCTGGGCCTCAATCCCTCTTAAAATTGAGAAGGCAATTGCCTGGGTGTTTGGGCCTTACTCCCTTCTATTTTCCACTTCTCTGTGTGCCGGGGAGTTTTCCCAATGAAAAGTTATACCCCCAAAAAAGCACGATGCTGGGGCGCCTGGGTGCCTCAGTCCATTAAGTGTCCGACTTTGGCTCAGGTCACCATCTCACAGTTCGTGAGTTCGAGCCCCGCGTCAGGCTCTGTGCTGACAGCTCAGAGCCTGGAGCCTGCTTCCGATTCTGTGTCTCCCTCTCTCTCTGCCCCTCCCCTGCTCGCGCGCTCTCTCCCTCTCAAAAACAAATAAAATAAAAACATTTGTAAAAATACAGAAATAAAAATTTTAAAAAAGCACTATGCCGATTGCCAACCTATGGCCCATGGGCCACCGATGAAATGGATGCGTGCAGTGGGGCTCAGGTAAGACAGGTGGGGGCGGGGGGTCATCTGGAAGCCTCTGAATTCAAATCCGTGTAGGTCAAACAAACTTGACTGTGACCCTGATCCAACATGGGGGCCTCCAGTGGAGACCTCAGCCTCACGCCTCTGTCTCCGCGTTCTATTTATTTTCTTTGTTAATGGTCTCAGAGTCTTGCTTCTACTGGTTGGGGTTTGATCTTCTAGGAAATTCAAAGGTTGTGCAAAATGAGGTAGGGGCCCTCAAGTTCCCAACGTTGGGGCTGCCTCTTCTGGAAGCCTGGGCACACAGGGTCTTGGGGATGATTTATGAAAGACGCCAGGACAGGGCACCGGTCTGTGCCCTGGTCCCAGATGTTCAACAGCTGTTACCCCAGAGCAGGGAGAGGGGAGGAGGGAGGGCGGGGCCACTTCATTTTTGTCTTTGGCCCTGGAGAGATGGCCCCAGAGTGGAAAAAAGGCCAGGTCCTCAACACCGTGGCCCAGGAGCCAGCTTCCCGTGTCACAGGGCTCTGCGCTTGGGAGCTGGGCAAGCATGGACGGGTGGCACCCCCTCTCTGGACCTCTGGGCTCAGGACAGTACCCACACCTTAATGAACTGTTCTGAGTGTAGGGCTTGGCACACAGTAAGTGCTCAATTAAGGCTGGCTGTAAGCATGTTGCCTCGAAAGGATCCCGAGAAACTGGAATCTCTGGACCTTCTTTTTATGCCGAAAGGGGGTGAGGCTCAGAGAAGGGTGGTAAGGCGCTCAGGGTCACACAGCAGGTGGCCAGGAGCAAACCCCTGGGGGCCAGAGGGCAGAGTCTATGCCCTCCAGCATCTGCCATTCCACGTGGCCTGTGATGGGGAGCAGGGCCGAGAACAGGGGCTCAACCTGCCTCTTCTATGTCCACACTCGCCCCCCACAGTGGTCCCATCCAGCCTCCGGGTTTCAGCACCATCTAAACAATGACAATCCTGGAGTCCGTTCGGTGGGATACCTGCCTCCTTTGCATGCCCTCGCGGGGTCCTGCAGGCATGCGCCATCGCCGTAACCCTGCCTTCCCAGCATCCTCCTGTCTCCCTAAGGGCAGCCCCGCCCTCTGGGGTGCTCAGGACCCGCACCTGGGAGGCACCCCCAATGCCCCTCTCTTTCTCATCCCCACATCAGATCTGCTTCAGACGCCCCCGTGGAGCACATCTTTAAAAAAGGAGGCAAGACGTTGAGCTGAATGTGGTGGTTTTTCTCAGGAAGGGATTTCAGAATTGCAATGGCAAAAAATGTCAAGATCAGGCGGTGGGTTACAGCCGCCGGTGAGATAAATCCTCCAACAGGGAAAATCGACAACCCTATGTGACACTGTAGAGACGCTCACAGGGGAAAGGGTAAGCAGTGGCGTCACTGGGAAATTCATGAGAGACAGTGGACCTCACCCCAGGGCTGGCCAGATTAACAGAAGTCTAGCCTCACCGGGGAGGAGGATAAAACCAGAACCAAGAATGGCATAAGCCTCTGACGTTACGTGTTCCCACCTGTGTAAAAAGCGAGAGAATAGGGGTGCCCGCGTGGCTCAGTCGGTTACGCATCCGACCCTTGATTTTGGCTCGGGTCGTGATCTCGAGGTTCGTGAGTTCAAGCCCCACGTCGGGCTCTGCACTGACAGTGCGGAGCCTGCTTGGGATTCCCTTTTTCTGCCCTTCCCCCGCTCTCTCTCTTTCTCAAAATAAACAAAACTTAAAAGAGAAAAAGACTTAACTTTTTTAAAAAAGACAAGACTTTTTAAAAAACTTAAAAAAAAAAAAAAGCAAGAGAAGAATATGAATCCTTATAAAACCCCAGTGATTCCTCCTTATACCCCACCCCTAGCCTTCCTGGCCCGTCAGAACATTCTAAAGACAAAGAATCAGGGGCACCTGGGTGCCTCGGTCAGGTGGGTGCCCAACTTCACTCGGGTCATGATCTCACAGTTCGTGGGTTCGAGCCCCGCATCGGGCTCTGTGCTGACAGCTCGGAGCCTGGAGCCTGCTTCGGACTCTCTGTCTCCCTCTCCCTGCCCCTCCTCTGCTCACGCTCTGTCTCTCTCTCAAAAATAAATAAACGTTAAATAAAGACAAAGCGTCTGCCTGCCCGTGAGGATATGAAGCCACAGGAACTCTCATCTGCTGCTGGGGGAGCCCCTTTGGAAAATTATCGGTAATTATCAAGCAAAGCTGAAGATCTGGAGGCGCAGACGCTCAGGAGGAAACGCGTGGCTGAGAACGTGCCCGGCAGCCGGGGTCATGACAGCCCCCCCATGCTCCTCAACAGGACATGGAGAATACACTAGCTGGGAAATAGTATGCAGCAAGGAAAAAGGAGGGACCCGACTACAGGCTGAGGCCCAGATGAGCCCTCCTGCTTGACACTGTGTTGGGTGAGACTCACTCGGCACCCGGGACTCGACGTCCCGTGTGATCCCATTTGTGAGACGTTCTAAACAGGCAAAGTCAACCTGTGCCAGGCAGGGAGCCAGCTCGGATGGCGAAAACCATAATGCAAATGAGGAAGGGGTGGGAGTCGCCATCAGCGTGGTAGGTCCCTGAGGGACACAACTGGGTGCAGATCAGGAGGGGCTGCTGGGTTGGGTGGCCCAGGAGATGGAGACCGCCCTTGTCTCGACCCAAGTGACTTTTTTCCCCCTGGCATTTACTGTTTGGTTGCCGTTGTTTTGTTTTTTAATTTTTTTTTTTTTTAAGTAAACTACCCCCAGCGTGGGGCTTGACCCCATAATCCTGAGATCAAGAGTCCCATGCTCCACTGATGGAGACAAACAGGCGCCCCCCCCCCCCCCATTTATAACTACTCTTTAAACTTTGCACTTTCCTAGATGCATGTCAAATGTCATGATTTTTTCTAAAAGTAAAAAAATAGGAATATATGCACGTGCTCACGTTTGTAGACATATTTGGGGACAGGGGTAGGAGGGAGCCATTTCCTTGAAATCCCAAAGACCCCTCTGGAATTTTCAACGCATGTCTCATTGCCCTCCGACAAGTCACTATTTCGAGAGTGACCTAACCGCTTTGAGTCCAGCCTGCAACAGTTAAACCCACGGGGAGCCCGGGTGGCTCAGTCCAGCATGATATCAGCTCAGGTCACGATCCCAGGGTCGTGGGATCAAGCCCAACGTCGGGCTCCGCCCCGCGTTTGGGGCACCTCGGTGGCTTAGTTGGTTAAGCATCCAACTTCAGCCCAAGTCATGATCTCATGATTCATGGGTTTGAGCCCCGCATCCAGCTTTGCACTGACAGCACGGACCCCGCTTCAGATTCTGTCTCCCTCTCTCTCTGCCCCTCCCTCACTCGTGCTCTCTCTCAAAAACAAATATAAACGTTTTTGAAAAGTGTAAAAAAAAAAAAAAAGATTCTCTCTCTCTCCCTCTTTCTCTGCCCCTTCCCCACTCGCTTGGGTGTGGGTATGCACTCCCTCTCTCAAAAATAAATATAATGAATTAATCGATCTTGAGGTCATGAGCTCACGGTTCGGGAGATCGAGCCCCACGTCGGGCTCTGCGCTGACAGCCGAGCCCCCTTATGATTCTTTCCCTCTCTCTCTCTCTCTCTCTCTCTCAAATTAAGTACACTTTAATTAATCAATTAAAAAAAGAATACTAAAAAAAACTAGCTACACCTATGTCAACAGGCTCTGGTGACAATACAAGTGGCATTCCCGACGGGACCAGCATACAATAAATATATTGTAAGTGCCGGCCATTACCACCGTTCCATACCGTATTTTACTTTAAACAGTACAAGTGAAAAAACAAACAAGTTATATTGCACGCAATAGCGTCTGTCCACGTTATTTACATGTATAAGAATTTATGGTTTTACGTTATCTCCCCAAACTCTTTTCTTTTCTTTAAGAATCTGTTCACTAGGAAACTGGGGGACTGTTTAATATTCGGGTTAACACGGCACTGCGGAGTGAATGACTGAATGAATGGACAGATGAAAAGAGGTCCAGGTCTGAGCAAGTGGACCCCGGTGTCCACTAGGCTGCAATGGAGACCCTGTCGGAGGATGACTGGAAGCCTTGAGCCACTTGCTTGTGGTTCCCTGGGGCCCCAGGATCATTCTCTGCTCTTCTTACCCTGGGCTCTACAGGGTCCGTTCCCCAGGACTTCTCTCATTCATTTGAGTGGAAGCCCGGACCCAAGGACAGAGACTGCGTGGCAAAGAAATGGGTTCGGAGATGCCAAAGGTCCAACACAGACAGACAATTCAGGAACATGAAGATAGCAGAACACAAAAATCGCCTGACCGCTATGCTCCTGACACATGGCTACACCCTTCAGAGTGCTTCGTGACTTCCACCCCGCTCAGGATACAAGTTAAAGTCCTCGCCACAATCCACGAGCTGCAAGATCTGCTCCCGCTGTCCCCTTCCTTACTCAGCTCCAGACTGGCTGCCCTCCTCAGATGATCTATAAATACACTATGCCTGCTCCTGCCTCCGGGCCTTTGCACTTGCTTTCTTGTGTTTGGATTGCATTTCCCCCACGTTTGGGCACGGCCACCTCCCTCACCTTCAGATCTCTGCCTCCCTCACCTTCAGATCTTTGCTCCAATGTTCCCTTATCACCCCAGCCTTCCTGACCCGCCTCCCAGGTCTAAAATGGCTCCCATCCTCTTCCTCTCCTTTCCCTCCTTTCCCTGCCTCGTCGGTCCCCACAGCGCTTATCATTAACATACAATCTATTTTATTGTGCTACCCCTCCATCTATCCCACTGTATCTGCCCCCCAGGATGGGATCTTTTCTTGTGTCTCCATCACGCCAGCTCTGGACCCACAGGGTGCCCTTTCACTTGGGCGGGGCCAAGACAGGTCCCCTGTGGAGAGGACCCCGGGGCAGTCTCTGATCTCCGACTGGCTATGGAGGCAAAGACGGGGAGCAGCTCTTCAGCCCCAGTCTGACCTCCCCCCTCGCAGGCTGAGTCTCTTACAATCAATCTCCAGTGGCCACGGAAATGGATCCCCCAGCGCCTGGCGCCCGTCCCCTCCCCCGTCTGCCCACCAGCTGGTTCGGTCCCCAGCCCCCACTCCCTCCATTCAATCACCCATCCATTCCCAGCGCGTCCAGCCGGTGCTGGGAGAGCCTGAAGCAGGGCTGGGGGCGGGGGGACATCCACAGCTGTCCCCCGCTCCCCAGACAGCTGGGCACGGGACGCTGACAGTGGGAGAAGAGCACGGGAAACTTCCCGAGGGGCCTCCAAGGCCTCCAAGAGCACCATCCCCGTTCCCAAACCCCGGCGCCTGGAGCATCCCCACCCCACGCCAGTCGCACGAGGGTGGGTCGCAAAGGTCCCTCCCGCTCCCACGCCCTGGGGCTCTCGGGAAGGTCTAGACGAGGAGGGGCGCGGAGGGCTCCCGTGACACGCTTTCCCTGCGCCGCCTCCTCCAGGAAGGCCCCCCGGACACGCCCCCACGCGTCCCCCCCCCCCCCCCCCCCCCCGGCTCCCAGGGCGGCCCTCGGCTCAGCCGCCATCGCAGCCGCAGCCCCGCCGCGGCCCCGGAGGGACCCCCGCCGCCCCCCTCCCGCCGCCCGCCGCCCCCCGCCCCACCCCGTCCCCGGCCGGAGGGAGCGGGTCGGACTGGGCCAAGGCCGAAGGGGCTTGAATGGGGGGGCGCCGGGCCGGGGAGGGCGGGGCTCGGACACGTGCGGGCGGCCGCGCTACCTGTTGATCTTGTGCGCGAAGGCGCGGCGCTCGGCGGCCGCCATGGCGCCGCGCGCGTCCCGCCGCCGCCGCCACCGCCGCGCGCACCGTCCCCGCCGCCGCCGCCGCAGCCGCCACCGCCGCCGCCGCCGCCGCCGCCGCCTCCCGGTTCTGGGCTGCCCGGGCTGGGCGGGGCCGGGGCCGGAGGCGGGGCCCTTCCGGGTGTGCCGGGCGGCTCCGTGCTGCCCCTGCCGGCCGGAGGGGCGCCGGGGCCCCAGGCCGCCTCCGCGCCCTGGGGGCTGAGTTGGGGAAACTGAGGCTCTCAAGGGCGCAGGGAGGGAGAGACGCCGGGACCGAGGCCGGGGGTGTCGGACCCCGGGGGACGCTCTTTCTGCCCTCGGACTAATCACCGCGCTAATCCATAATAAGTATGATCTCGAAAATTTATTGAGCACAGCCCTGCAAGTCACAGGTGCAGGAGGAACTATGGTTTCCCCATTTTACAGATGGGCAAACTGAGGCACGGAGGTGTTCAGACGCTCGCCCAGGCCGGAGTGATCGCAGGGGTCTCCGAGGCCACTATGGGATGTGCCCTAGTCCAGGGTGACGGAAGCAGAGGGGTCCAGGGGGGCTCTGAGGGGCCGGGCGATGTGACTGGCGCCCGAGGGAGCCAACCCAGGAGGCTGGCCCGGCCCGGCTGCTTCTACTGGAAGGAGGATGTGGGGATGTCTTGGTTTACTTGTGGTCTCAAATCTCTCCCCAGAGGTCCCTCTCCCAGCCCCAGTGCAGCAGTCTTAGAGAATTCTCCAGCCCCCCCCCCCCCCCCCCCCCCCCCCCCGCTCATCCTCCGGATGTGCCAACCCCTCGCTCGCCACCACGCCCCCGAGCCTTTGCACTGGCAGGTTCTTCCTCCTGATGGCCTTTCCAGCCCTGATCAGAAAATGTCCCAGGCAGAATTGGGAGCTGAATAATACAAGAGCACGACTCTACCTTAGGGCTTTTACGTGTGCTGCCCCTCTTCCCGTGTATGGGTGTCAGCGCTATCCTCCCTCTTACACACGAGGAAACTGAGGCCCAGGGAAGCAGAGGGACTTGCCCTAACTAGGCAAGTGGACCGCTGTCAGATCCTGAGCCCAGAGGAGGGAGGCTTGGATTGTGGGGGAACCCTCATACCCTGCCACTCAGCCCCAAGCTCAAGGGGGCACAGCTGGGCTGCTCCCAGCCTGGCGTGTGACATGTGTGTCTGTCAGCAGCCCACGCGCTTGCCTGAGTGGTCCGGCCACTTTGACCTGGGAGCTGCCGGGTGTAACCCCGCCCAGCACTCTCTGCCGCCACGCCCCAACCGGTGTCACCCTCACCCCAACCATCAGCCTCCTGGGCTAAAGTCCCTGCCTCGCCTTTGGGCTTCTGGGAGCCAGGCTGGGCAAGAAACATGGAGAGGAGCAAAGATTGGTGGATTTCTCCCCCTTTCCGGCCCCGGCCCCCTCATACCTGGTCTCCTGGCTCCTGCCCTCACCCCTCGAAGTCAGGTCTCCCTTCAGGGTCCAGAAGGAGCCTGGGAACACCAGAGTCAGATCGGGTCCCTCCTCCGCTTAGAATCGTCAAAGGCCTTCCCAAGGCCCAGGAGAGGCCGTGCGTCACCTCCCCCACTACAGCTGCCCACCCCCTCAACGCCCTCTGAACACTAGAGCACAGCTCCAACTTTGCACATGCCGTTCCCCTTCCCGCATAGGGGTGCCATCACCACCCCACTCTTACAGATGAGAACACTGAGGCCCAGAGCAGCAGGGCGACTTGCCCAGTTTCACCCGGTGAGTCAGCGTCAGATCTGTGATTCCAGATTTGTCACCCAGGGAGCCCGCCCCGGGGAAATGTTTGTTTCTAAATAACCGACAGAGTCCCGGCCCCGGGCCAGGCTGTGGGACCCAGGGTAAATCTCTCAACCTCTCTGAACCTCCATTTCCTCATCTGCCCCATGAGGGCTTGCGGCCCGGCACAGCACGAGGCACAGACATCGGGAGCTCAGAGCTCCAGGCCCTTGGGGAAGCTGATGCCACACAGGAGCCGACGGGGACTATGAACCCAACGATTCGAAGCCCTGTCTGGGTCAAGAGGCTGCTTCAAAGACCCTTCCAAGTAAAGGCCATGCCCCAGCTAGCTGCCCCCCTGGAGGCTGCTGCCCCACTGGTGCCTACCAGACCTGATTGGCGGGGCAGTTCCTCTCCAGGGTATGCCAGGCCTGACTCAGCCAGGCGGGGCTAGGGTGACCCAGGCAGCTGCTCAAACAGAGGCCAAGCTTGATGGGGACTTTGGCCTCCTCTGGCTGCAGTGAGCAACAGTCTGTGGGATATGGGGGAAAGCCCCTGTGTACCTGGGAGGAGGGACAGCACAGGTCCAGGTGGGAGATGGCTGGGCTGCAGACAGGTGGTCGAACCCCCGTGCCAGTGAGGGAGCGGAGCTGAAGATCATCTCTCTTCACGCCGATGCCCCCTGCTGTTCCCACCACCTAGAATGCTGTTCCACTCACTCCTTGTCCGCTTGACCCCTTCTTCATCCCTTCAGTCTCAGCTTGGACATCTCTGCCTCCTACAGCTGCTTGTGCATCCCCAATCACACCGTGTCTAAGTGGCCGGCCATTCGTCTCCAAGAGGTCCCCACCCCCGGGCACATCGCTGGCGCCATGTGAATATCTCTTTCTAGCCTCTTTCTCCTCCATTCCCCTGACGTGCTGCTCAGTGTTCGTTCCAGGACGTCACTGTTTGAGTCCGTGTAGCATTATAGTGTTCTCGCCTCTCTTTCTGTGTGGGGTGGGAGGCCGCTGCCTGCACACCTCGGCACAGGCCGTACCCCCTCCTGGAACACTGTTTCCCCTACTCTGCACCTGCGCGAACTCCTAACTGCCATTCATTCTTAGATCTCATGCTTCTTGGAAGCCTTCCTTGGCCACCTCCCTTCCCTGCCCAAGCTGGCTCAGGGGTTCCTCTGGGACCTCCTGCCTCCAGCCCCTGGGGTTCCCCCTCACAGCCCCCCGATCACCCTCGGTTGTAACGGCCTGATTCCATGATGGCCGCCTCTCCCACTCATAAGTCAGCTTCATGAGGACAAGGATTTTTCTCTGCTTTATTCATTGCTGTGTCCCCAACGCCTAGCATGGGGCTGTGCATATAGGAGGTGTCCAATAAGAGAATGAATGAGGCAGAGTGGTGCAAGGGTCCAGTGGCCAGAGGACCCTGATGCCCCTCTGTCCCCTAGTGTCTACCGTTTCCACCATCAGTGTGGTGGGAGAAGCCAGCCTGATGGCGGGGGTCAGGGGGAGGATCAATGTCTCAGCTGCCCAACCTGGGTGAGGGGCGCTGGGGGCAGGGAGAAGAAAGCTGAAGTGGGCACCCACTGCCCCCTGGTGCCCATGACAGGAATAGCAGGATCCGCCGGCTCAGGACATTTGCCCTGCCCTCCTCAGCTCTACTGCCCACAGGCAGGGCACGCTCTTTCCACAAGGAAAGGGAATTGGGGATCGTAAGCAGGTAAGGCCGGGTGCCGGGAGCGGGATGCAAAGGACATCCGTTCAACAGGCATCTCCTCAGCTCCTGCTGTGTGCAGGCTCCAACTAACCCTTGGTGGTGGTCGGGGGGGGGGGGTGTCATCACCCCAGGTCATCGATCTGCAGGTGCAGGAAACCGAGGCCGAGAGGAGCAACCGCCCAACTCAAAGCACACTTCTGAGTTGTAAAACTTGAACTCGGGTCTGTCATGTTGAGGGAAATCTCTCCCCTCCTTTTTTTTTTTTTTTTTAATTTTTTTTAACATTTATTTATTTTTGAGACAGAGAGAGAGCATGAACAGGGGAGGGTCAGAGAAAGAGGGAGACACAGAGTCGGAAACAGGCTCCAGGCTCTGAGCTGTCAGCACAGACCCCGACACAGGGTTCGAACCCACAGACCATGAGATCATGACCTGAGCCGAAGTCGGACGCTTAACCGACTGAGCCACCCAGGCGCCCCTCTCCCCCTCGTTCTTCAGATGCATTTTGGCAACCTGGTGAATCAACCTGATGAATGAATGAATGAATGAATGAATAGGTATCCTGGGGTAGGTGGTGGACTCAGAGTAGGAGTGGCCACAGGAGGGACTTGGAATCCAAAGAGACCTGAATTCCAGGCCCCAGCTTAGCCACAGCCGGGCTGGGTGACCTGGGGCCTCTCTGGCCGTCAGTTTCCTCATCTGTGAAATGGGATGTTACCCCCAGAGCTGACCCTATCGGGCTGTGATGGGGACCCCTGAAGTGTTGTCGGGAGAGCACAGAGCCTGGGAGATCCTGCCCTTGTCAGATTGTTTTTCCTGCAGCTTCCGGAGCTGGGGAAGGAAGCTGGGAGCCGACTCAGGCACTCCAGGCCTGCCTTTGGGAGTTATAGTCACAAAGACAAAGGCTGGGCCCAGAGAGGCCAGAGGGGCAGGGCACCGTCTTCCTGTTTTTCTTTGAACAGATGGCCCAGCCGCCGGATGCTGGTCTGTCTGGATGCTTGTCCATCATCCCTGGAAATCATTCCTGTCCCTCTCAGTGACACTCTGCCAAGTTAGCTCCCTTTCTGTGTGCCCTTCCTGCACCCCAACCTTCAGGGGGTTTCCGCCAGGGTCCCTAGGCACCCAAGGGGTTTGCAAATAGAATTCAGGCGCTTATGAACTGGGAGGGAAAAACTCGCATCACGTGTGCTCCCTGGCTTCTAACGATAACATTCGTGAGAGCTGCCCCCCACCCCCCGCCGCCTTGCTATTCGAGGTGTTAAGAAAGGCCCAGATTCCATCACAACTAAAACAGATTTTGATACCCATATCCCAATGTCATGGGTTTGTAATGGGTTTCCTTCGCCATCCTAGCTGTTTGATTTATGAACTTACACACATCCCCTTGTAAGGGCCCGGGGCACAAAAAGTTACCCCTGCAAATAAGGGAAATTTTTCAGCAGGCCCTTTCCCTGCTCAAAGCCTGCTCTGGCTCCCCATTGCCCCAGAAAGGAGCCATGGTCCTCCCTGTGGCCTACAGACCCCCTCAGCTGCTCCCTACAGCATGGCCCTCCCCTTTCTCACCTCCTTCCTTCCTTCCTTCATTTACTCCGGCAGCATTTACTGAGCGCCTGCTGTATGCCAGGCACAGGGGACTTCTGGAAGGAGGTGATGTCAATGCTGGTGTCGGCCAGGCCGAGTTAGGGAGGGAGGGAATTCCAGGCCGAGGGACCAGCAAGGCAAAGACAGAGAAGTAGAAGGTCACCTGGGTAGAGGGCACGGGGGAGAAGGGGGTGGGTTTTCAAGGCCTCCCAGTGGGAGCCCTGGGCATAGCCCTTCAGGTAGTGGGGAGCCACGGAGGGGCGCAGAGCACTGCAGGGACACCCTGTGGTTTGTTCCAGAAAGATCCAATTCTCATGTCCATCACTGGCACAGGTGTCTTTAGGTCAATGTCAAAGGGAGGACAAATCGGCCACACGTTTCGAAGTTACAAACCTGCGAACGCTTGGATTCGGCTAGTGCGTCATTACTAGCAATCTAGTCTTTACATAGAAAATGATGAGGACAGGAGCGCCTGGTGGCTCAGTCGGTTAAGCGTCCAACTCTTGGTATCAATGCAGGTTATGACCTCGCTGTGGTGAGATCGAGCCCCGCATCTGGCTCGTGTGCTGAGTGCGGAGCCTCCTTGGGATTCTCTCTCTCCCTCTCTCTGCCCGCCCCCCACTCACTCTCAAAATAAATAAACATTAAACAATATATTTAAAATTTTTAAAAATAAAACAAAGCAGTCGTGTGAAGAAAAAGAGATTAGACACTCAGATGCTCGGGTTCAAATCCTACACTTTGTCTCTCAATGTCAGCCTTAAAAGCCTTTTTTTTAATTTTTATTTTTTAATTTTTAATGCGTATTTATTTCTGAGGGAGAGAGACAGAGTGCAAGTGGGGGAGGGGCAGAGAGAGAGGGAGACACAGAATCCTCAGCAGGCTCCAGGCTCCGAGCTGTCAGCACAGAGCCCGACGCGGGGCTCGACCCACAGACTGCGAGATCATGACCTGAGCCAAAGTCAGACGCTTAACCGATTGAGCCACCCAGGTGCCCCAAAGTCTTTTTTTTTATGCTTATTAGAACAACTAAACTAAAAATAACGATACCAAATGCTGAGGAGGATGCAGAGAAAGTGGACGTCTCAGACGCTGCTCGTGGCCATGCAAAATGGTACAGCCATTCTGGAAAAGTTCGTTGGTTCTTAGAACACGAAACACGCAGCCACCCATCTGACCCAACCATCCCACAGCCACAGTTTTAAAAATGAAAAGTTATGTTCACATAAAAACCTGCGTATAATTGGTTTTTAAAAAATTTTTTTAATGTTTATTTATTTTTGGAGGAGAGAGAGACAGAACATGAGTGGGGGAGGGGCAGAGAGAGAGGGAGACACAGAATCCAAAGCAGGCTCCAGGCTCCGAGCGGTCAGCACAGAGCCCAACACGGGGCTCGAACTCCTAAGCTGTGAGATCGTGACCTGAACTGAAGTTGCACGCTTACTGACTGGGCCACCCGGGCGCCCCTATTATTTGTAAAAGCTTTATTCATAATCACCAATAGCTGGAAACAACCCAACTGTCCTTCAATGGGTGATGTGAAACCTACTAGCTTCCATGCGTACAATGGAATATTCTTCAGTAACAGAAAGGAACAAACTATTGATACAGGCCACAAAGCTTTATGCTCAAATGCTTTATGCTGCAGTGAAAGAGGCCAGACTCAAAAGGCTACATATCGTATGATTCCATTTATAGAACATTCTCAGAAAGACAGAACTCTAGTGTGGGAGCCCAGATCGCAGATCGCGGTGTTGGGCTGGGTCTGGGGCTGGGCTGGGGGGAGGGGCTGACACTAAGGGACAGAGGGAGGGGGCTTGGGGGGGGGCGGTTGGGGAGTGTTGGGGCCCACCAGCAGGTGAGCCGATGATGACCACCCAGGAATCAGGGCCATGGTGGGGACACCCAGGCACTGTGGGAGCCCTGAGGCCATGTTCGACCCAGCCGGAGGGTGTCTGGGGGGAGCGGGCCTCTACGCTGGGGCTTAAAGCTATGCTGGAGGCAGGCAGGTGAACAGCCTTCCGGGCAGTGGGAAAAGCATAAGCGGAGGCCCAGAGGAGAGGCATTCAGGAAACTGAGGCACTTATTCGAAGGGCGTACAGAAGGTGTTTTTTGCTTGTGTTTTATTTTGATTCACCCACTTTTGACATGGAAACTAGAAGCCCAGCAGCGGATGGCAGGATGGACCTTGCTACCCCCCCCACCCCTCCCCGCCACCCCCCCTCCCCGCTACCCCCCCACCCCTCCCCGGCAGCTCCAGGCCGGTCCTACCTTGTGCTGTGAACCTAGGCTGGCTCTATTCTCTCACCGGTCCCATTTTACAGATGAGGAAAGCGAGACATAGAGAAGTAGTCCTTTATCACCCGACGTGACCCTGCGGACAGCTTGGGCACGAGATGTGGCCAACATCCAGACACCTTCGTCGGAGAGTTTTCTCAGGAGGCTGCACAGAACAGGAGAGAAATGTCTAAGAATGAACGCCCCCTGGGAATAGCCCTCAGCCGATGGGGGTGGTGGACGGGAACCCCAGCTCCTTCACCTGCAGGAGGGGAAGACTAAAGTACGCGTCCTATGCCGTCTCCTGGGGATCCCTGGCGGGACTGAGCCCCTAGTTGCCTGTGACCCTAGACCTGCCCCCCCTTACTGACTGCCTTCCCTTCTCACTTCCTTTTACAGACTGAATTATGTCGCCCCAAATTCCTACATTGAAGCGTATCCCCCAGCAACTCAGAATGGGACTGTATTTGGAGATAGGGTCCTTCAAGAGGTAACTAAGTGAAGGGGCGCCTGGATGGCTCAGTCGGTTAAGCGTCCGACTTCGGCTCCGGTCATGATCTCGCAGTTCACGAGTTCGAGCCCTGCGTCAGGCTCTGTGCTGACAGCTCAGTCTGGAACCTTCTTCAGAGTCTGTGTCTCCCTCTCTCTCTCTCTCTGCCCCTCCCCCACTCATACTCCGTGTCTCTCTCTCTCTCTCTCTCTCAAAAATAAATAAAAAACTTAAAACGTAATTAAGTTAAAACAAGGTCTCCTTTTTTTTTTTTTTTTTAATTTTTTTTAACGTTTATTTATTTTTGGGACAGAGAGAGACAGAGCATGAACGGGGGAGGGGCAGAGAGAGAGGGAGACACAGAATCGGAAACAGGCTCCAGGCTCTGAGCCATCAGCCCAGAGCCTGACGCGGGGCTCGAACTCCCGGACCGCGAGATCGTGACCTGGCTGAAGTCGGACGCTTAACCGACTGCGCCACCCAGGCGCCCCAAAACAAGGTCTCCTTAAGACAGAACCATCCCAGGGGCCAGAAGATGACATGAGGGTCGAGAGTCTCGGGCAACTGGGATTAACGGGCCGGGGCCAGCCATGCCGAGAGGGGACAGGGTCCCCTGCAGGTGGGTGGGAGCCAGACCTCAGAGCTACAGAAGGCACAGTGTGTGCCTCAAAAACCCATGAGGAGAAGCTTCTGATGTGGGAAGGACCACAGGAACCTCCTTTGCGGTTTCGGGCCACAAAGTAAGGTCGTGGCACGTTGCTTCACCGCCACAAAGGAAATGGTTACTAGTTCAGGGCTGGGCTGAGCTGCAGGCTCTAGGCGCCTTGGGAAACCTCCTCCCTCGTTGATCTTTCAGATATATTCCCGCGACGAACAGCTGACCTCAGCCGCCTTCACTCCCGGCTCAGAAGCAAAAACCATTATCTTTTAAAAATACATATTGAGCGGCGCCTGGGTGGCTCAGTCAGTTAAGCGGCCGACTCTTGGTTTCGGCCCCGGTTGTGATCTCACAGTTTGTGAGTTCGAGCCCCGAGTCGGGCTCTGCGCTGACCGCGCGGGGCCTGCTTGGGATTCTCTGCCTCTGCCTCTCCCGCACTCTCGCTCTCTCTTTCTCTCTCAAAATAAATAAATAAACGTTTAAAAAAAGTAAAAACATAAAAATAGATGTTGAGATATAACTGAAGTATAATTCACATACTATACTACGCCCGTTTAAATACACAATTTGGGGCACCCGGGTGGCTTCGTTGTTAGGCGCCTGACTTTGGCTGAGGTCATGATATCCCGGTTTATGAGTTCAAGTCCCACATCTGGTGAGCTTGAACCCCGCTTCGGGTAAAAACAGGAGCCATCCAGGGGCGCCTGGGTGGCTCAGTCGGTGAAGCGTCCGACTTCAGCTCAGGTCGTGATCTCGCGGTTCGTGAGTTCGAGCCCCGCGTCGGGCTCTGTGCTGACAGCTCAGAGCCTGGAGCCTGCTTCGGATTCTGTCTCCCTCTCTCTCTGCCCCTCCCCTGCTCATGCTCTGTCTCTCAAAAATAAATAAACTGTTTCTATAAGCTTCTAGGTACTTCATATCGGTACAACCATAGCACAGCCTACTTTTGTGACGGAAAGTGGCCAGACTAGGCTTTGTTTTGCCTAGAGAAGCCGGCTGCTACATCTGGCCACATTAAACACCTAGAAGGCGTCAGGTGATGCCTGGACGATCCTGGGGTGTTAGAAGGGCCGAGGATGAAGGCTCAGAGCCTACCCCTGGCAGACTCCAGAAGCCAGGCCCGAGAGGAGGAGACTGCAGTGCAGAGATAAGGCCAGACTTCCAAATGGGACGACCGCAGGGGCAGAGTCCCCTTTGGCTCATGGAGGCGTGAGCACTTCCTGGCCCAAGGAGTGAGGGTTCAAGCTGGGGTCCACAATACTGGACCAGGCTGCCGTGTCAGGTAGCCAGATCGCTGCTGGCCCATGTTCTCAGAAAGAAGCCAGCTCCGGTATTGTAATCATCTGTTTACACACCTGGGTCCCTCTAGTATCTGAGTTCGTGAAGGCAGGGACAGCACCTGGTTTGTTTTGGCACAACGGTTGGCATACACTAGGCGCTCAATGGATGCTCGCATTCCAAAAATAGGATGAATTAGCGAATGGGCAGTTGCCACTGATCACAGAGAAGGCCTGACTTTGGACTCAGAAGACAGCCCTCGGATCTCAGCAGCGTGGCCTGGAACACGAGGCTTCCCCCCACGGTCCCTCTGGATTGTCAAGTAAAATGCAGGGGCTCCAAGAAACGGACACGCCAACTCTTTCAGATCTGTTAAGAGAGAACAACAGAAAACAGTCCGCGTGCAGCCTGCGGAGGAAATTCCGGGGCTGGGTGGGACTGTTTTCCCTGACCCCTGAGATCATGGCTGAGTTTGGGGCCAGGCCGGTTTTTGTCTCTGCAAATTCTCTCTCACTCCCGTGGTCACAGAGGAGGTCGCGGTTTCCAACGTCGTCGACACCAGAGGCAGCAAGGAGATGTCCCCGGAGACGGCGAGAGATCTCGTCCAAGAATGCAGAGGTCCTGCTCCCAGACAACACCTGTCGTTGCAGCCTGGACCCCTGTCCTTCAGCCCCTCCCGGGGTCCCCTTTTACGATCGCAACTTCCCTTCGTTTTCTTAAAAACATCTTTTCCCGGGGCGCCTGGGTGGCGCAGTCGGTTAGGCATCCGACTTCAGCCAGGTCACGATCTCGCGGTCCGTGAGTTCGAGCCCCGCGTCGGGCTCTGGGCTGATGGCTCAGAGCCTGGAGCCTGTTTCCGATTCTGTGTCTCCCTCTCTCTCTGCCCCTCCCCCGTTCATGCTCTGTCTCTCTCTGTCCCAAAAATAAATAAACGTTGAAAAAAAAAATTAAAAAAAAAAAAAAAACATCTTTTCCCCCGCGTGCCTAAGGAAGACATGCTCCTTACAGACCACTGGAGGACATTTCCGGAGAAAAACGACATAAGAACAAAGAAAGTCGTTCAAAAGCTCACCGACGCTGGTGATTTTGTGGCTTTCATTCTGGTCGTTTTTCTCTACAGAACGGGTATCTGCTCGCCTTTGTCAAAAGTTGGGATTGTTCTGAATGCACAGCTTTGGAATCCGCTGTGTCCTCTCTGCAGTGCTGCTGAGATAGATAGTTTTTCCACACCATTGAACCTCCGAGGCTCTGATGGATTCCATATTTTAACACAGGAAAGACTGTTTGTCTGTCCTCAGGGGCAAAAGGCAGGACGGGCGCCCTGAAACCACCAAAACATCTATGTGGCGACTGAGACCCTGGGGGGCGTGTGGGTGGCTCAGTCGGTGGAGCGTCCAACTTCAGTTCAGGTCATGACCTTGCGGTTCTTGGGTTCGAGCCCCGCGTCGGGCTCTGTGCTGACAGCTCGGAGCCTGGAGCCTGTTTCGGATTCTGCGTCTCCCTCTCTCTCTGCCCCACCCCTGCTCACGCTCTCAAAAATAAATCAACGTTAAGAAAAAAATTAAAAATAAAAAAGACTACAACCCTGGGGTCAAATTCTGACTTTCACCACTTTCTATCTGTGACATGGGCCAGATGTTTTAATTTTCATGCCTCAGTTTATCCATCTGTAAATTGGGGATTTATTATTTCATTTCTTTCAAAACAACCCTGCCTCCCCCACCAGTGAATAAATAGCAGAGATTTCCATGTTCTTTCTTTTTTTTTTAATGTTTATTTATGTTTGAGAGAGAGACACAAAGTACGAGCAGGAGACGGTCAGAGAGAGAGAGGGAGACAGCATCGGAAGCAGGCTCCAGGCTCTGAGCTGTCAGCACAGAGGCCAACGTAGGGCTCGAACCCACAAACCGTGAGATCCATGACCTGAGCCGAAGTCGGACACTTAACCGACTGAACCACCCAGGCACCCGTCTATTTCCTCTTTTAAAAAAAGACTTTAAAAATAAATATTAAATAGTGCAAATGTGGAGCAAAAAAAAAAAAAAAAAAGATGCCACTACCAGAGTTTTCTTCTTTTTAATTAATAGAATTTATTTATTTTTTTAATTTTAGGCTTGCAGAAAAATTGGATGCAAAACGCAGAGGGTTACCATATATGTCCTCTCCCCGCCAAGTGGCTTGTCCCATTATCATCTTGCATCAGTGGGATCAACTTGTTACAAGCGATGGATGGATATTGAAGGTGAAATGATGTCTCTCTGGATGGGCCCTGAGCCGATGGGCCTGGTGTCCTTCGAGGAAGAAGATTAAGTGACAGATACTCCCGGAGGGAAGACCATGTGAAGACGCCTGGAGAAGATGCCCATGTGCAAGCCAGGGAGAAAGACCTCAAGAGAAACCCTTTCCCTTTCCGTCCTGCACTCCAGACTTTTTTTTTATTGGATAGTCGTTTCTGATTTGTTACCTCCACCCCCCAATGATGGTTACTAAAACAACGGAAGCCATAAGATGTCCCCTTGTTGGGGCGCCTGGGTGGCTCGGCCGATTAAGTGGCTGACCTCAGCTCAGGTCATGATCTCACGGTTTGTGAGTTCGAGCCCCACACGGGGCTTTCTGCTCTCAGCTCGGAGCCCGCTTTGGATCCTCTGTCTCCCTCTCTCTCGGCCCCTCACTTCCGATCTCTCTCTCTCTCTCTCAAAAACAAACATTAAAAAAAAAAAAAAGGAGACAAAGCAGGAGAGAAATGAACTATGACTATCTTAACACACCCCAAGCTCTGTGATTAAGCAAAATTGGAGTACCTCTGCTATTTCTACAGTAATATTTAAATGTCTTCCTGGTGGCTCTGCAGCTCCCCTTCAAGAGCAGCTTTTCAGTGTTTTCTAGAACCTCTGAACTATTACTGACAGATTGCACTAATTTCCTGTATGATTTTCTTTTTTCTTTTTTGCCTTTTTGTTTTTGTTTTTGCCAAATGTCTGACCTTTGTGATTCGCCGGATGCCTGCACAATTCTGTCTCTTCGCGTCAGTTCAGTTGGTGTGGGTTAGGGGGGCTTGGAGGGTGCGTCACAGACACGCGCCATTTCCTCCCACTGGCGGACAGAGCGGTGGCTCTGGGGGACCGCGACCGGCTGGGAGACTAGCGTGGGGGACCCGTGTAGGGCCGCGCTTCCGCTGACGACCGCCAGGGGGCGCGAGAGGCCGAGACCGGAGCCTGGTCCTTGCAGGGACGCCGGGGCGGGGAGGGGACTTGGGGGGGGGCGGGGGGGAACTGCCTCTGGGGCGGGGCTTCGGAGGAGGAACCTCACCCGCCAGGCCTAGGGTCCCACTTTTCCTCCAGCCACCGCCCGGCATGCTCTCCTTCGGCCTCCACTCTGCCTCCCGTCCTCCCTGCCCTTCCTTGTGTTCCATTTTCCTGCCCTCTGCGCCACCCCTCTCCCTTCCTCCTTTGCGCCAACACTTTCCTGCCCACTTTTGCCCACATTTTCACGCCCTCATGCGCATCCCTGCATTTCCCCATGCTCCCTCGCATCTCCATTTTTCTCACCCTCCTTTGCGTCCCCGCTTTCGGGCCCTCAGCCCCTGGCTCTTAGGCTCCTTATTTCAAATGACCTTTTAGAGAAAGTCATGGAAGGACACACTCCTAGCCGTGAATGTGGCCTGTCGTCCAGGGAGGAGGCAGTGACTCCTACATGAACATCTTTAGTTCCACATATTCCAAAGAGCAGACAGTTTGACAAACATTTGTTATTTAAATGGAAAGTATTTTCTCCCTTTGAGCTGAGCCCTTTGTAGGGGCGGGGGCGGGCACAGAAGATTCTGAAAGTCCTGAGCCCTCCAAGGACCTGCTCACACACACCCTCCAACCCAGGGCTGGATAGAGGGCACATGAGTGGAGTAGCACGGACCTGGGCGGGGGGGGGGGGGGGGGGGGGGCAGGGAGACAATGTGGGCTAAGGGCTGCAGGAGTTGGGGGGCAGCCCTCAATGCCAAGTGCATAATTTTTGCTCTGAAATGCCTGCTGTGGGTCTGTCATCATCAAGAAAGGCCCAGTGATCAATGGCACAGGCTCGAGGCAACCTGCTTCACCTGCTATGGCTGAGCAGCCTTCCGAGGGAGAAAGGACAGGTTTGGGCCGAAATGCGGAAGTGGGGCCGGAGTTGGCAGGGTGGAGGGGTGTCAGAGGTTGCCGCGTTCATGTCCCTCTCGGAGCTTCAAAGCCCAGCCTTGACTGACCTTGCTTCCTGTGTCGCTTTGGGCAGTTACCTCGGCCTCTGAGCCCCGTGAGAGGAATGAGTTCAGTGAGCTGATGTGTAGGCAGAGGCTTAGGGGACCCGATGGCTTGTAGCTAGATGCTGCTTCATGGAGCTTCATTCACTCATTCATTTATTCCACGTCAGTTTCTTGAGCACCTACTGTGTACCAGGCTTTGGGAACGCAACCGTGACTAGGACAGCCCAGGACCCCACCCACTTGGAGCCCCCAGCGTAGCGGGGTTATTAACCATAAGAGTGGTCAGTGCTGAGCACTATACCTACGGGGCCCAGGTGGCACCTAGGGGGTGCCAGGGCAGCACATCGTGCCTTTTCTCCACCCCTGGTGGAGAACGAGGAGCCCGCAGGGGCATTTCGGGGCATCTGCTTCCCTGGCACTGGGAGCCTTTGCTCCAGCATCCAGTTGTGATGTGATAAAAACTTATGAAGGAGGAGAGGTAACTGCTGGGGCCCCCTCCCTGGCAGACGATCAGGCTGCCAGGAGAGCGGGGGGGGGGGGGTTGCACAGCAAACCAGCCTGGGTGCCCCCGACCCCGGCCCTATACCATCTGGGGAAACCGTAGCCCAGGGGTTTAGGAGAGATGCTGACTTCAACCTCCGGAGCACCCCAGTCTGGCTGACACGGCTGAAATGCACACTCCCTACTCTTCCTGGAAGAGACTCTCTTTCTTCAATGGCTTCACGGCGGTAAGTATGTCACCACCCAGACCCTGGGGCTTTGCCGCCCTTCCTCCATAGCTGTCTCCCTCAAAGACAGAAATAAGTTGATCCAAATTTCACCGGCATCCGGCTCGGTGGTCTCCGGGGAAGCAGGAGGGATGTAGGGCAGACGGACGAGGAGCAGGACAGGTTGCGAACGGGTGTAGGCTCCATGGACCCAGAGTTGGTGAAATCCAGCACAGAAGAGTGTGATGGGGGAGGGGGGCCGGGTTGGCCGTGGAGGAGCTCGGCTCTAAGTCAAATCTTGTGGAAAATTAAGTTGTTTGGGAAGGGCAAAAGGGAGAGGGTATTTGCCTGGTCCTTTAACTTTTTCGAAAAAGACTTTTTTTTCTTACTATGAAAGTGACCCAGAATGTACCTCATTAAAGAAGCAATTGTTTTGGTAGCAGAATCGCACTAAGGAAAGACTGCCAGGAGAAAAAGAAGGATATTAAAGACCACTCTTCATCTTGTTACCTGTGATGTAACATTTTCACGGGAGTTAAATGAGACAAGTACATTTCTTTCCTTTTTTTTGAAGTACATTTCTTTTTTAAAGCAGGCTTCACGTGCGGCGCCTGGGTGGCTCAGTCGGTTAAGCATCCAACGCTTGATTTCAGCTTGGGTCATGATCTCACGGTTCATGGGATCAAGCTCCTCATGGAGCCCCGCAGGGGGCTCTGCACTCACCGCCCGGGGGCTGCTTGGGCCTCTTTCTCTCCCTCTCTCTCTGCCCCTCCCCCACTCGTGAGCACATACTCTCTCTCAAGATAAAGAAGCATTTAAAAAAAATTTTTTTTCTTACATTTATTTATGTTTGAGAGACAGAGAGAGACAGAGCACAAGTGGGGGAGGGGCAGAGAGAGAACGAGACACAGAATCCGAAGCAGGCTCCAGGCTCTGGGCCGTCAGCACAGAGCCTGACTCAGGGCTCGAACTCACGAGCCGAGAGATCATGACCTGAGCGGAAGTCGGATGCTTAACTGACTGAGCCACCCAGGCACCCCTTTTATTTTTTATTTTTAAATATTTATTTTTGAGACAGAGAGAGACAGAGCATGAACGAGGGAGGGGCAGAGAGAGGGAGACACAGAATCTGAAACAGGCTCCAGGCTCTGAGCTGTCAGCACAGAGCCCGACGTGGGGCTCAAACTCACGGACCGTGAGATCATGACCTGAGCCGAAGTCGGCCGCTTAACGACTGAGCCATCCAGGCGCCCCAAAACCTTTAACATTTTAAACATGAACTGCGAAGGGTCCTCTCACACACACACACACACACACACACACACACACAAGTCTGTTGCCTGGCAACCATATATGAGCCGATCTCTCCACATCCTCACTAACTCTGGGTACACGGGTATTATCATTTTTTAATGTTTTTGCTGACTTTATCCGCCTTTGCTCTTCTCCCCTCCCCTGGGAGAGCTCCATTTGTATACAACTGACAGACTGTTTTTCCCTGTCTGACTCCTGTCCCAAAGATATCTGGTGTGATCCTCACTGGCCGGGGCATCTATGGCAGCTTCAGAGGGGCTCTCCTGACAAGGGTCCTCGCGCTGTCCTCCGCATACCTCCTTCACGTTGGCTCCCTGTGCCCGGCAATGAGCTGCCTCACGGGGCTGCTTGGCTTTGCTGGGTGGTCTGGAGCAACCATAGGAAGCAGAGACACTCTCTTGTTTGTAAGTCGGATCTGCACACAGACCCCAAAGTACCCTCCCGTGTGAATCCTTCCTCGCGCGCATCACAGCCCCCTGGCAGCAGGCATCCCCTACTTTTCAGCGTTGTGGTCTCATACGACGGCATCAGAATGCATCCGTGGGGGCGCCTGGGTGGCGCAGTCGGTTAGGCGTCCGACTTCAGCCAGGTCACGATCTCGCGGTCCGTGAGTTCGAGCCCCGCGTCGGGCTCTGGGCTGATGGCTCAGAGCCTGGAGCCTGTTTCCGATTCTGTGTCTCCCTCTCTCTCTGCCCCTCCCCCGTTCATGCTCTGTCTCTCTCTGTCCCAAAAATAAATAAACGTTGAAAAAAAAAATGTAAAAAAGAATGCATCCGTGTTCTTCCTCTATGATGTATCTCGGTCGGGACTCCTCTCCCACCCAAGGCCATACATTACAGTCTCCCGGGTCTTCTTCCCATAATTTTACATCTTGCTTTCTCACTTTTAGCTCTTTGGCTTTTGGGAGTTTTATTATCGGAGTGTGGTGTGAGGTAGGGGTCAGTCCTCTCCCGCCTGCGCTAATTTCCATTTTTCTTGGGTCTTTTCTGGGCACACTGGTCTGTGTCATCAGCCCGTGTGTACGTTCCCACTCACGCCACACTGTGGCCACTGTCATGTGTGTCCAAGTTCACGAGGTACAAGAGTTTTGAGCACGATCGTGCAGACGGCGTGTTGCAGATTTTACGTGTCTTGCCCCACCCGGCCTTGGTTAACCCCCCAAAGTCTGGCCCCCAGTCTCCCCACTCCCATTTCCTTTAGAATCGTGTCTGAGTGGATTATCCCACCCTAGGTAAAATTTGTCTCCAGCATTTTTTTTTGTTTTGTTTTCCTTCCTCCACTGTGTTGCTGCAAAACTCTGGTTATTTCAGTGTGGGGGGGTTTCAGGGAGACCCTCAATACGGTCATCTCCCAGAGCATAAACCACCTCCATGATTAAAAGCACCCCGCCCCCACGCCCCTCCTCCCTGAAACTCTATCATCTTGTTTGATTCCTCAGTTACTCCCTTCAGCAAATAGTTATTTATTGGACAGGTCCCGTGCCTGAAATATTTCATTTCCTTTTCAATCTGATGCAGACGCTATTTGCTAGTTTATTTATAGTTTAACTTGGAGGAATCAGAGTGCTCTCTCTCACACACCACGTCCAACCCATCAGCAAATCCGATTGGCCTTACCCTTAGTACCTGTCCCTCCAAAGCCTCTGAGAACTCACTCAAAAAAAAGCAAACTCAAGGGGGCGCCTGGTGGCTCAGTCGGTTGAGCATTGGACTCTTGCTTTCGGTTCAGGCCATGATCCCAAAGTCGTGGAATAGAGCCCAGTGTTGGGCTGTGCGCTGAGCACGGGGCCTGCTTAGGATTCTCTCTCTCTCCCTCGGTTCTCTCCCCCGCTGTCTCTGTCTTCTTAAAAAAAGAAAAAAGAAAAATTAAATTAAAAAAAAGCAAAGCAAAGCAAAATCATTTTGATGGTGTTGGGAGCCACAGAGGATTCTGAAAAGAGGTAGGAGCCCTGACTCAGGGACTCACGGGCGCCCTCTGGTGGCCCTTGGGGGAACGGTGTGGGGAGACCGTTCTGGAGGGACTGTGCTGGTCCGGGTGGGAGACAGTGGGGGCTGGGAGGCATGAGGCTGCGGGGGGGGGGGGGGGGGGGGGGGAGAAGCGGGCAGATTAGGGGTAGGTTCTGAAAATGGAACCTATCAAGGACATACAGACGCCTGGATATCAGTACTCTGGCCACCTCGGTCACCGAGAGGCGGGGACATGGTAAGAATATTAATCCTCGCTCTCTGTCCCATGAGCCGCTAGTCTAGGGTTCCACGACTGCTAAGCCCTGCATCCGTGTTTGTCCTTGTGGGTCCCTGGATGTGTACCCGCTGCTGTGCCTTCCTGCCTTTCTTAGCTAGATAAAGCCAGCCACGGGCCGGTCTGGCAACTCCAAGCCTGGATGTGCAAACAGATTTTAAAAATCATGATCATAGGAGCGCCTGGGTGGCGCAGTCGGTTAAGCGTCCGACTTCAGCCAGGTCACGATCTCGCGGTCCGTGAGTTCGAGCCCCGCGTCGGGCTCTGGGCTGATGGCTCAGAGCCTGGAGCCTGTTTCTGATTCTGTGTCTCCCTCTCTCTCTGCCCCTCCACCGTTCATGCTCTGTCTCTCTCTGTACCAAAAAAAAATAAATAAAAAAACGTTGAAAAAAAACAAAAACAAAGAAACATTAAAAAAAAAAAGTTTAAAAAATAATAAAAAGAACAGCCAGATGCCGACCAGTGAGAATAGTTACAAAGCAAGGAGAGGAATGATGAGAATATGCTTTGCTTTGACACACATTGAATACCTCTTTGGGGACACAGGAAACAGTAACAGTCACCCGCGGCCGAGTGGGAGGCACTTGTTGGCTGGGAGAAAAAGGTGGGAGGGAGACTTTTTCGCGGTGTCGCCTTCTGTGCTTTGTGGCTATTGTGCCACGTGACTTCCACCTCGTCCAAAAAGCCTGTTTTATTTAGACCCTTATTTAAAAAAAAAAAAAAAAAATAGAAAATTACATTCGCCCCTTTTGTGCGGAGAGCGATTCAGCGGCTAAAGATGATAGCGGAGGCTTTAATGGAGTTACAGCCAAATCGGGGGTGTAGCAGGCCTGTGGGCGATTCAGAAGAGCAGACGATTCAGGTTTGTGATGGGTACAACCAGATGCACGAGGTCAAGACCCACGCTCTTCTCTGGGGGGGGGGGGGGGTGATGGCAGCCAGGATTTATCCTCCTTCAGTGTAGACCCAGAGCTCAGGCAGGGCATGGGCTGTGAAGGGTGCAGGAGGAGGCAGGCAGAAGGGACACCCCCGCCTCGCCGCTCTGTCCCCGAGAAACCTCACCAAGCGGGGCACCTTGCGTTGCCGTGTGTCCGTCACTTCCCTGTTTCGTCTCTGAGGTTCAAGATGTGGCCTTGGAGCACGTCTTCGCGACCCTGAGGAAGAATCTATAATTACAGTGAGCCAGACGACTGTTCCGCGGAATGGAACTTGGTCACGGGGACGGTGAGGCTCACACCTTGTGTGTGTTGTTGTGGCAAAAGACACGCCACATGAAGTTACCCGTCTCAACCGTTAGAAAAATTAAAAAAAAAATTTTTTTTAATGTTTATTCATGTTTTTGAGAGACAGAGCGCAAGCGGGGGAGGGGCGGAGAGAGAGGGAGACCCAGAATCCGAAGCAGGCTCCAGGCCCCAAGCTGCCAGCACAGAGCCCGACGCGGGGCTCGAACTCACGAACCGCGAGATCAGGACCTGAGCCGAAGTCGGACGCTCAGCGTCGTGGTGTTTAAGGAGCCGGACCGGCTGGCGTGTGGCGTCTAAGCTCTTGGGGCGGGTGGGTTAGCAGCGTCCCTGAAGCCAGGGAGGGTTTGGAAGGAGAGAGCATTCCCTGTCTCTAGGAGTGTGTCACATCCGGGGCTTGGGCCCGGGAACTGCTGTGGGGCCACGTTCAGGCTTGGGAGGGGGCCCCACCATGGGTAGGCGGCCTCCCGCATCCCAGTTTTGGCTCCCGAGGCTCGAGACGGGAGAGAACGTCTCTCATACATTCGTACGGCCCTTGCCCTGATATTTATTGAGCACCTACTGCGTGCTGGGCACTGTTCAGGGCTCTGGGGACACAGCAGGGCACAGAGCAAAATCCTTGCCCGGTGTTCCTGGCGCTTAAGTGGGGACACGGACGAGAAATCAGTAAGTGAGCGTGGGTGTCCGAGGCGATACGTGCCGTGAAGAACAAGGCAGGGAAAGGGCAGAGAGAGTAAGGGTCTGTTAGTCAAAGGTGCTGTGTGTCATCCATTGTCACCACACAGTGGGATGCTCTGTCCTGGCCCCTTTGCGGGGGTCCTGCCATGCCTTCCGGCCAATGAGCTGTGGCCGGAAGTCTTGTGGGTCGCTTCTGGGCCAAATTATTTAATTGCCTGTGCAGGGCCCCCCCGAGAGCTCTCTTTCCTCCTGCCACGACCGTAGGACATCTGGACGGTGGCTGCTTCCTCAGCCTGAGTCCCTGAGTCATTCTGATAAAGCAGAGCCCCCCTGCCAAGCCGCAAGGGGCGTGTAGCATGCGTGGGAAGTGAACTGTCGAGATTGAGGGGCCATCTGTTACGCAGCATCACCTGACCCCGCCTGGCTGATACAGGGGCTGTGGCTAACTTGGAAAGAGGGTTCAGGGCAGGCCTTCCCCGGGCGGGACGTTTGAATAGAGAGCTGAATGAAAAGTGAGTGAGAGAGCCGAGCAGGTATTTGAGGGCATAGCGTTCCAGAAAGAGGGAACAGCCTGTATAAAGGCCCCGGGGCTGGAGGTGGCTAAGTGCGTTTGAGGAACCGTGAGGGGACCAGCGTGGCTGGCTGGCGCTGAGTGAGTAAGACGGAGAGAGGAGGGAGATGAGGGCCTGGGGGTGACTCGGCAGGTCGCGCAGGGGCTCAAGGGCCATGGGGAGGAGTTCGGCTTTTACCACCAAGTAAGATGACTAGGCACCCAGGGCGCCTGGGTGACTCAGTCATTCCGCATCTTGACTTTGGCTCAGGCCAGGATCGCACGGTTCATGAGTTGGAGTCCCACACTGGGTGAGCTCGTACCCCGCTTCTCTCTCTCTCTCTCTCTGGCCCTCGCTCACTTGCACCCTCTCGCTCTCAAAAAAAAATAAAATAAAAAGATGAACACCCAGGGAGGGTTCTGAGCCTTGACCGGCTAGAGGGAGGGAGGCATTTAGCACGAGAGCCCCCCGGCATAGGCCTATCTTGCCGACTCTAGACCGTAGCCATGGTGACCATGCTTTCTATTGTGTTCATTATTTCCAGAGTTGAAAGGGCATCCTTCAAGTGCCTATCCTCCTCTCTGCAGCTAAAGTGCTGTGGGGCAAGGAACTACACCGGCTTTTCTGGGTCTTCCTTTGAAATGACTGCTGGTCCCTCGGACCCCAGGGGCTGCAGCCCACAAGGGTGACACCATCCACCAGGGGGTCACTCAAGATTTTGTTGGACAGCACCTAGATAGACCTCCCCCCCCCACCCCCCCCCACACACCCCTGCCCAGGGCTGGTGACTTTTATAAAAATTGCCTATTTGCAGGAAGCCCAGCAAAAAAGGTCAAGGGAGGAAGAATGTAACTGGAGTTGGGTGTTCAGCTCATTCTGACCCCACAGCCTTGGGGGAGGGGGGGGTGGGTCAAGGTTACCACGCCCGTTTCACAGAAGGAGCAACCGAGGCTTGGGGAAGGGACGGCTCAAGGTCACGTGGCCTTGGCAGAGCTGGGTTGGAAGCTGGGTTCGGGGCTACACTGCCTGCCTTACAGAGGGCCTGAAATGTAACGATAACGAGGAACAGAGATCACTGTAGGATAGTGACAGTGGCCACAGGACCAGGCACTCAGTTTGTGAGTTCAGTCCCCATCACATACCTTGAGGTGGGGACTGCTTTGCTCCCATTTTACAGATGAGGAGACCGAGGCACAGAAAGGTTCCGAACAGCGAATCGGCACCTTGACAGTGTTACTGCTGTGTTTTTCACCTGTGTTCGCCACTCAAATGTTGGCTCGGCCGAGGCAGGGGTTACGTCTTGTTTCGTACATTGCTGGGCTCCCAGTGCTTGGCTCCCAGCAGGCACTCAGTAAATGCCTATTAAGTGAAGGGGGCCGGCCAAGAGCAAGGTCAAGGCAGCTCAGGCTTCCGGAAGCAAGAACTGCCAGGGGCCTAGAGAGCGGAGCTTCTCTGTGACTGTCCCCTCGCCTGCAGGTGGCTGTTCCGCCCACACACCGGGGCTTCCGCTCGTTGGCTCTATGAACGAGGTCAGGACCCCAGCCTCCCTCTCATTTGTAAGTTTGCGCTGGCCCATTGTTGAGTCGCTCGTGACGGGGAGGCCATCCGAGGCTTCCCACCATGTCCTACCCAACTGCAAGCATGAACTGATTCTGGGAAGTGACTGTCACCAACGCCAGGGAGGTCCTGCCCAAGGGAAGGGTCCCAGGGAGGCAGTGGTGGAAAGGGGATGACTTCTCCGTCATCTTCTAATTTGAGGTGCTCTCCCTCTCTCTCTGCCCCTCCCCTGCTCGCGTGTACATACACACACTCTCTCAAAATAAATAAACTTTAAAAAGGAAGAAAATCCTTTAAAAAATAAACAATAAAAGCCTAAAAGAAACGAGGCATGCAAAGAAACAAGAAAGTGGGGAGAGAGAGACAGACAGACAGACAGCGTGAGTGGGGGAGGGGCAGAGAGAGAGTGAGGGAGACACAGAATCCGAAGCAGGCTCCAGGCTCTGAGCTGTCAGTGCAGAGCCCGACGCGGGGGCTTGAGGCCGAGAACCCCTGATCTGTATTTTTTTTTTTAATTTTTTTTAACGTTTATTTATTTTTGAGACAGAGAGAGACAGAGCATGAACGGGGGAGGGTCAGAGAGAGGGAGACACAGAATCTGAAACAGGCTCCAGGCTCTGAGCTGTCAGCACAGAGCCCGACGCGGGGCTCGAACTCACGGACTGCGAGATCGTGACCTGAGCTGAAGTCGGCCGCTTAACCGACTGAGCCACCCAGGCGCCCCGTGATCTGTATTTTTTAAATAGGCATTTTTTTCATTGTACAAATTTATATTGCATCTATGTTTACAAACGATACCACACCCTCTTCCCCAAAGAGGTCACGATAGTCAGGATCCCAGCAGGGAACAGAATGGAGCCCCGAGGTGGTCCTTTTAAGAAATTTTCAGGGGCGGGGCACCTGGGTGGCTCAGTCAGTGAAGAGACCAACTTCGGCTCAGGTCATGATCTCACTGTTCATGAGTTCAAGCCCCGCATCCGGCTCTCTGCTGTCAGCACAGAGCCCGCTTCGGATCCTCTGTCTCCCTCTTTCTCTGCTCCTCCCCAACTCATGCTCCATTTCTCTGTCTCTCAAAAATAAACATTAAAAAAAAAAAAAAAGGAGTTTTCAGGGACTTCCTTGCTGAGGTGCGGGCAGGGTTAAGAACACGAGGGATGAGGCACCAAGAGTCTAGCAACATGGGGAGCTTTTACTTCTAAGCCTGAAGGGGTAGGAGAAGAGGGGCCATCCGACCTACGGCTGCAGTCTTGGAGGGCTCAGGATGGGCAGAAGAAAGGAGGGAGTGGGGAAGAAATACTCCAACTTTTCCTCCAGCCTCTCCCATCTCCTGAAGGTGTTTCCTATTGGCCAAAGCTAACAGGAAGTGGAAGGGCGGGAGATTCTGGGAAATGTAGTTTGCAGGACCCAGGGCAGAGTGGAAGAGTGAAGATATGTGGGAAACAAGGGGAAAACGACCAACGTGCATGATGAAAGGCCTCCACTTTCTGCTTCTAAGACTGATTGTGTAAACAGAGCAAAGTCGCTCCAGCCTGACCATGAGGGACCTTCAGCTCTTTGTCAAACCCTGCCCTTTACTTTTCTGAAAGAAGATGCTTCCCTTCTCAGTGTCTCCAATTTGATTTGGGTTCCAGAGGTCCCTCAACTTGGTTCAATATCTCTTTTTTTTTTTTTAAGTTTATTTATTTATTTTGAGTGTGTGTGTGTGTGTGTGTGAGAGAGAGAGAGAGAGAGAGCAGGGGAGGGGCAAAGAGAGAGAGAGAATCCCAAGCCAGTGCAGAGCCCGACTCGGGGCTCGAACTCATGGACTGCGAGATCATGCCCTGAGCCGAAACTCAGAGTCTGACGCTCAACCGACGGACCCTCCCAGGTGCCCCTGGTTCAATATTTCTTTCTTCTCCCCTCCCAGCTGCCAGGAATTCTTGCCACTTTGCTTCTATTCATCAAACTGGGCTGACAGACCTGGGGACAGGCCATCTGGCCCACCGGGCTGCTGGAGACTTTGCCCCATTGTTTCTCTGTGGCACTCACTGCTTTTTGGAAGGGAGATTGGTAATAAAAGTTTTGGGAAAGCCCTGTTAGCCTGACCCCTTTTTCCTTCCTTCTATTTGTTTTTATACCAACTGGCAGTGATTTCAGCCCCAAGGACCTAAAAGGGATAACATGGCCTCCTTCTCATGAAATTGTCTTGTTTTTTTAAATTATTTTGTGGAAAGAAATCTGTTTTTTAACGTTTATTTATTTTTGAGAGAGTGCAAGCAGGGGTGGGGCAGAGAGAGGGGGATCAGAGGATCCGAAGCGGGCTGTGTGCCGACAGCAGAGAGCCCGACTCGGGGCTCAAACTCACGAACCTCGAGATCATGACCCGAGCCCAAGTTGGATGCTCAACCGACTGAGCCACCCAAGTCCCCAGTCTGTGAAAGAAAATCTTAAATATTCACAAAAAACAAAAGAACTTGTCCAAAAAAACTCTTACATACCCATCACCCGGATTCAACAATCACCAAGAGCCCGACAGGTGTGCTTCATGATTCCTTTTTCCCCTTGAGGAAGTATTTAAAAGCGGATCCCAGACAATGTCATTTCCCCCTTTGTACCTCAGTACATATCTCTAAAAGTGCGTGCATTTGTGTCCCCCCAAATTCCCATGTTAAACCAAATACCCATTTATTTTTGAGAGAGAAAGAGAGAGACAGAGCGTGAGCAAGGGAGAGGCAGAGAGAGAGGGAGACACAGAATCGGAAGCAGGCGCCAGGCTCCGAGCTGTCGGCACAGAGCCCGACGCGGGGCTCGAACCCACGGACCGCGAGATCGTGACCTGAGCCGAAGTCAGGTTCCTAACCGACTGAGCCACCCAGACGCCCCATGAGAACTTTTGAGATGTGCTGTCTTAGTAACTTTCAAATATGAATTAGGGTATTATGAATTACAGCCCGCATGCTGTCCGTTACATCCCCAGGACTTACACATTTGGTTTCTTTGAATCGGATCCAAATAACGGGCACACATCATGTCTTGTCATGCCTCCTAAATCCCTTTTACTCAAATGAGAGCGTGCGTTAAAATCCTCTGAATGTTCTGTTCAAGCCCAGAGGCCGGCGGCCCCACCTCCAGGGCTTCTGACTCCAGATCCGGAGTGGGACCCAGGGCTCTGAATTCCAAACAGGTTCCCAGCCGGTGCTCCAGAACATGCGCAGAAGACCGCTGTTCCGGGTTCTTCCTCCTTGTCTCCAGTCCCACCAACCTTCGCTTTGTGGCAGAAAGAGCGGGGAATACTGGGGAATGCCATGCCTTCTGGATTGACTCCTCAGTGCTGTTGTGGTCCCTTTGTCTTCCTCCCTCCCCCGTATTTCCTGTAAGTCACTTGTTGCCAGCCCTGGCTGTCCCTTAGAACCTCCTGGAAGCTTTCACAAAATACCCAAGCCTGCACCCCCTCTCCACCTTCTGGTTTAATTGGATTGGGCGGGGGCCTGGGACTCTGATTGAATTGGATTGGATAGGGCTGGGGACTCTTACATTTACCAGACGATTCTGAGGGGGTGGCTACGGTCATTGCGGAGACTCAGTAAGCGAAGGGCTTCATCCAATGACCTCAGCCACCTGGACCAGTTCTGTCACTGGGGATTCCAAAATGGCGGTTTCTCTCATCTTTCCATCCTTCCTTTGGGGGGATTTGGAGAAAGAAAATATGAGCACGTGTGGTATTTGTTATTGCTGCAATCACTTCCCACTTCAGGAAAGGAGGCTCCCACTTTCCTCCGGAGCCAGCCCACGTCTCCGATTTCCATCCCTAAGCCTGTCGGGCAAGTGGTCTCAGTCAGCCAATCAGAATGTTCCAGCTTTCTGTCCCATGTTCTGGTTCAGGCAAGGGACCCAAGCTGGTCAAGGATGCTCGGCTTGGGGACTTTGGATACGGTGCCCAGCTCCCATGAAGCTCACCTCGCCTCGTGAGGGCAAGGCTGCAGAGCAAAGGCACTGAGAACGGCCGAGAATCCTGGGACGGTATGCAAGTCTCTGGACCCGGCTCACTCTTGAGCCCTGCAGTTCATACATTCATTCAACAAACATCTGTGGCGTGCTTGCTGTTAAGTCACAAATGAACCGGTTTTACAATACTTCTGGCACTGCGTGTGTGTGTGTGTGTGTGTGTGTGTGCGTGCGCGCGCGCGCACGTGTAGGGGTTTCACCACAAACAATTCTCTCCAGGAACCAACTGGGTGTCCTCGAGTTCAATTCCGACACTACCCGGAGTTTGAGGCAGATACCAAAAATGTAAAGACTCAGTCCCACGAGACTGCCCCCACTTCAGACACCGGTTACAAGGATTGGGTCCCCAGGTGACCTATACTGTCTGACTTGGCCCCCAACCCCAGGCAGAGGGCTCCGACGATCCCCCTTCCCTTTCAGGCTTCACAATTAGAATGACTCACAGAACTCAAGTAAGTTTGTCAGTTACTATTGTTAATTAGTTAGTTTAAAAAAAATTTTTTTTTAATGTTTTATTTATGTTTGGGAGAGAGAGAGAGTGCGAGCAGGGGAGGGGCAGAGAGAGAGAGGGAGACACAGAATCCGAAGCAGGCTCCAGGCTCTGAGCTGTCAGCACAGAGCCCGACGCGGGGCTCGAACTCACAACCCTGAGGGATCAAGACCCGAGCTGCGATCAAGAGTCAGAAGCTTAATGGACTGAGCCACGCAGGTGTCCCAAATGATGAAAGGGTATAAATCAGGAACAGCCTAATGGAAAAGACGCACCGGGCAAGGTATGGAGAAGGGGCGCGGGGCCTCTGTGTCCTCTCCAGGGGCGCCCCCCCCCCCACCTCCCTAGCCCCTTAATTGGCCATTGGGGATGAACTCGATCTCCAGCTCGGGCCTGTCTCCCCTCCCCGGAGGTCAGGGTCTGGGCTCAGAGTTCCCACCCTCTCGTCTTGGCTTGTTCTTTCTGGAGACCAGCCTCCATCCCGAAGCATACAAAACACACTCTTATCACTCCAGAGATCCCAAGGGCTTTAGGAGCTGTGTGCCAGGAACCCCAGGACAAAGATCTAATATTTCTTTTTTATTCTGTCAAACAGGAAATGAGCTGGGAGTGGTGGCGAAAAATTTTTAAAAATCCCTGCATTTGAGGAACTGTCATTGTATTGAAAGAGGCGCTTAAATAAGTAAATTGTATAGCAGTTTCCATTCTAGGGGCTATGTGGAGAGGGACACAGGAAAACCGACATTAGAAATGCTGCAGAGACCCCTCTCTCTCTGCCCCTCCCCCGCTAGCACTCTGTCTCTGTCTCTCAAAAATAAGTAAACATTCAAAAAAAATTAAAAAAAAAATGCTGCAGAGAGGTTACAGCGCTAAACGCGGGGAGGGAGGGAAGAGGGAAAGGGGGTCAATGAGAAGGTGAGATTTGCACAAAGAGGGCTTGAGTGAAAGGAGCCATTTGACTTCAGGCAGGGGGCATAGCCAGTGCAAAGGCCCTGGGGCAGGGGCCTGGTGTGTTCAAATAGCAGCAAGGCCAATGTGACTGCAGCATTGCAAATGTGGGGGGGCAGGTGGGAAGAGCTGAGGGAAGGGAAGTGACAGGTCAGATCATGCAGGACCTCGTGAGCCGCAAGGAAGACTTAGGCATTTACTCTGAGTGGGAGCCATGGAGGGTTCTGAGGAGAGGAGCAATCTGCCTTGACCTGGCTATTCACGGGCTCCCTCTGGCTGCAGCGGGGAGGACAGATGTCTTACCCCGCCCCCTCCCCCCCCCCCCCCCCCACCACACAGCAAACTTTCCAGGGCCCAGGTGGTGGGCACGAACCTTGGCTAGAGGCAGCCCCAGACCCGAGCCTCTCTAGCCTGATTCAGGTTCTGCTGCAGAACGCACGGCCCTCGACCAAGCATCTACTTGGCTGATTCAACCCCTCTCTTCCTGGAAACCACGTTTCACTAATGGAAATACAAGAACAAGGGCATCTGGGCGTAACGGCTTTATTTTCTCTTGTGGATAAAAGTGCTCATCTTGCCGAGTGGACATCAAAGAATCGCTTACACAGGAGAACCACATCCAGTAATACAAATGACCAAGCCGAGAGCTCCCTCCGTAGTGTTTCGGGATGGAGGCGAGAAGCCGGTTCGTGGCCTCTCCCGACTCCACTCTCCCCGGAGAAGCGGCTTTCCCGCAGCTTTTGGCTTCGTTTTTGTTTGTAAAACTCAACAAATCTCCATCCCCCTGCCCGTGATCTTCGAGGATATTGGTTGCGGTTCCTCAGAGACCATCGCGAGTTAAGCCTCCCACCTAAAATTATAAAATAACCACTTGCATTATTTTTAGAAGAAACAAGCCAAAAAAAAAAAAAAAAATCCCTCTCCTACATAAACCTAGTCTTGAGAAAACCCAGAGGCAGCTCGCTGTCTCAGGGCTACTCAAAGCTGAACTGTTCAAAAATCTTGTGTAAACACAAGGCTTAGCCCACGTCAGGTACAAGGGACAGGTTGGTCCGTCCCTTTAGATAATAGCAGTCTGGTCCACTGTTTTTTTTGTTTTTGTTTTTGTTTTTGTTTTCTGGCAGCAGCCTGAGAAAATGGGCTGGCCAACAGACTCTTGATAGACCATGATGCATCTTAACAGGCTTTTTCCTAGCTGCCTTAATTTCTCTTTTACGCTAGAGCAACTAACATTTTTGACTCCTGCCCCAAACGTTCCCCAAACTTGCTGTGCGTGTTTCCAGAAACTTGTCTGTCTCACCCCTGTTGTCTGATGTGTCGGCTTACAAAGCTACCCTCGCTTTGAGAGCTCTCAGGGCAGCCCTCGGCAATGGGATGAACGGGGCCCTCTAGAAAGAAATTCAATCCACAGCTTCTATAAAGGGAAGAGCTAAGTTGAACTTCCAGCAGGAGGAGGCTGAGATCTTTAAGGCTACAGGAAGTCATTTTGGTGTCAGGGGCTGGGAGTGGAATACGAACCATCTGTTCAGGCCATCCTCACAGGGCCTGTCAAGTTATGGGAGGTTAGTTGGTGTGCCGGGGCCCAAACAGGTGCCATGCCACCGGAGTTCGGACTTCGGGGGGTAGGAGGGACACTGAGTTGGGGTGGGGGATGGAGGTCAAGCTGTAGATCCTCAAACTGCACATAACCTCCCAGCAGGAGCCTCCCTGCCGGCTGGGGACCCCAGTCAACCGGGGAGACTGATTTCCAGCCCACCCCCATCAGCCTGCCCCTCCCGAGCTGTATCTGCGAATCCCATGTGGCAATAACCATTGCACAACGCTGCCTTCTTGCCTCTTCTGCCCAACCCTAAAGCCTCCCTTAGCGGGACGCCTCCATTTGTAGGAAGCATCACATCACTGGGCCCCACCACTGATGTGACTCAGGAAATGGACTCTGGGTCCTCAAGGGTCCTTGATGGGGAAGAGCCCAAGTCCTTCCGTCGGCAAGCCGCCAGCAAGAGCAGGCTATAGGAACATTGCTCAATTTCCTTTTCTAGCAGGATGTAGGATGTGGAAAGACCTTGCTTAAAACATCGCCAGCCAAACGGGGTCTGGGAGAGGCAGGTATGGGCAGGAGGGCCGGGGCTCCTGGCTCTGAGGCTAACTCCTGGCAAAAAGTCCCAGGCAGGAACACCCAGGGTTGGGCCATTCTCTGCCCAGCCTGATGCGGCCCATAATTCTAGAATTCAATCCAGGGATCAGAGATCTAGCGAAAAGAGTAAAACAGTGGCAGGGTTGTGGGTGATGTGGAATACTGGGGAAGCTCAGAAGGCACTTCTGGGGTCCCTGAAGCCGGCGGGGGGGCAGGGGGGGTGCTGGGGGGTGGGGCTCTGATTTCCCGTCCCTTTACAATGGGAAAACCTGCTTTAATACTGTGTTCACAGGCAGCCGATCTGCAGGCCAGAAGGGAAGGGACTGTGCGGGCCAGAATCACCTCCCCGCCTTGGAAGCTTGAGGTCTGAGGAGGTTCACGGGCAGGCTTGGGACCACCCCGGGGGACCCTGAGAAAGGAGTCGCCTTCCACATCTCCGAGGGTGAACTCTGAGGACTCACACCGCAGGAGGAAGAAGACGAACGAACCAGCTTGTGAATTCCAGGCAACGCCCAACACAGAATGGACGAGAACAACAGTTCTAACCCAGAAGGCACTGTGGATGCCCCTCCTCCAGACAGGGTGGGACAGGCCGCCCTTGCTCCCTCCATTAAAATGCCTGAAAAGCAGCAAGCTCGCGCACGTCAACATCCCCAGACCCCGCCTGCCTGCCGTGCAGAGTCCCCAGGGTCTGGAGCTTATGATAAGGCTGCTTTGGGCAAGTTGGCGGCCATGGCGAGAAAATGAGCCATGCGGGAGTCGGGGCGGCTGACAGCTGGGGGGAGGGAAGGGGGTGCCCTGAGCTTAGAAACAGCCCTTGTGGCTCATGCCTCAGTCACAGTCCCTGCCGAGGCAGGAAGGGGTGGACAGGGGTTGGGGACCATCTCTAGCAGCTGCAGCCGCTGGGCTCGGGGGGTGGGGTGTCCCCCAAGGCCGGGCCTTTCCCATTGCTGCCCGGACTGGAGCTGGGTTCTAGGGACTCATTCATCTTCTCACAGATGACGTCCACCAGGCGCTCGAAGACCTGCTTGACGTTGATGTTCTCTTTGGCACTGGCCTCAAAGAACTCGAAACCTGGATGGACACAGGGTGGGAACACCAGTAAGCCCGGGCTGTGGCATCACCCAAACGTGGCTTCCGAGCCCAGGTCTGCCCTTCGTGCAGCCGTGGGACCTTGGCTGAGCGCCTCGATCCCTCGAAGCCTCAGTTTGCTCATCGGTAGGATGGGAACGACGCTGATGCTGATAAGACCTGTGGCGGCAGCCCCCCGTGGGGACTATTCTAAGAATCTCCTTGTCACAGAGCAGTGGCCGCAGGTGACGTTCTGGTGCCCAGCAGGCACATAAGGAACGGCAGGTTTCCCAGGGGTGTATGCGATGCATACCGTTCTTGACCCACAGAACGGGCTAAAGATGGTAATAAGGATAATAAGCATTTTCTGCAAACTGACTCATTTCGTGATGCTCTGAGGTTCATGCTATTAGAGTCCAGTTTACAAATGAGGAAACCAAGGCACAGAGAGGAAAAGCCACTCATCCAAAGGTATCACACGGCAGAGCTGGGATTCACACCCAGGCCGCCTGGCTTAAGTGGCGATAGTTAATAAACATGAAATACATATTTTGGATCTAAATAAATAAATGATGATAAATATCCCTAGGGTCCCACCTTGGGCCTCAGGAGGGAAGACACGCTGGTTGAGTCCTTCTGGGGAGGAGGACACGAGGGTCCTTTATATATATTTTTTTTAACATTTATTCGTTTTAGAGGAACAGAGAGACAGAGCATGAGTGGGCGAGGGGCAGAGAGAGAGGCACAGAGCCTGACGCGGGGCTCGAATCCATGAACCGTGAGATCATGACCTGAGCCGAAGTCAGACGCTTAAGCGACTGAGCCACCCGGGCCCCCCAGGATTTTTTTTTTTAGGATTTTATTCTTAAAGTAATCTCGACACCTAACGTGGGTTCAAACTTACAAGTCTAAGATCAAGAGTCGTATGCTCTACCAACTGAGCCAGCCAAGTGTCCCTGAATATATTCTTAGCATCAGAGTGACCAGCATACCTGTCTCTCATTTTAAAAAAGCTTGTCCTGGGGCGCCTGGGTGGCGCAGTCGGTTAAGCGTCCGACTTCAGCCAGGTCACGATCTCGCGGTCCGTGAGTTCGAGCCCCGCATCAGGCTCTGGGCTGATGGCTCAGAGCCTGGAGCCTGTTTCCGATTCTGTGTCTCCCTCTCTCTCTGCCCCTCCCCCGTTCATGCTCTGTCTCTCTCTGTCCCAAAAATAAATAAACGTTGAAAAAAAAAAAATTTAAAAAAGCTTGTCCTGGGGCACCTGGGTGGCTCAGTCGGTTAAGCATCCGACTTCTGATTTTTGGCTCAGATCATGATCTCACGGTTCGGGGGTTTGAGCCCCATGTCGGGCTCTGTGCTGACAGTGTGGAGTCTGCTTGGGATCCTCTCTCTCCTTCTCTCTCTGCCCCTCCCCTGTTCCCTCTCTCTTTCTCTCAAAATAAATAAATAAACTTGAAAAACAAAAAACAAAACAAAACGAAACTTGTCCTCCCAAACGTGGAAGGTAGTAAATATACTTTGGGGACTTGCCTGTCGTCCCTGGGCTACAAAAAGCGGGCTGTCAACCTAAAAATAAGGGCGTACACGTACATGACAAGGCTTCCCGCACCCCGGAAGGCTGGTTCAGGCTCTGCCTAGGGGTCCCCGATATGTCCGCACCCACCACACCTGCCAAGTTGGGCCAGAGATTCAAACACCCACCATACTATGCACACAGCACCGGGCAAACAGGCCTCTCTCCCAGCACCTGTCATGCGGCACTATAAAAATGTAATTGTAATTAAGTAATTATGTGTGTAATTACCCATTTACTATCCGTCTCCGCTACTGGAATGCCAGCTCCAAGGTGGCAGGATTTCTGTCTGTCTCGTCTGGTGCCTGGCCCAGAGCAGGTGCTCAGAAACTACTTGCTGAATAAATGAATGAATGAATGGATGGCTGAACGAACGAATGACAGAGGCAGGGCATGAACTCAGATCTCTTACTCCAAGCCTCGTGATCATAAGTGTCACTCCACTGTCCTCCTAAGCAAGACTGGCATTTCCTTATCTGCGTGCAGCTCTGTCTCAAACAATCTTAGTTTTTTTTTTAATACTTTTTTTTGCTGATTATAAATATTCAGTGGAGAAATCCACTGAAGAAGTTAGAAACTCCTGAAAACTACCAAGACAGAAAAGCTACCTGTGATTTTATCATTGAGAAACACTTACTATTGGTGTCTTGATATTTGGCTTTCCGCTATATATTTTTTTAACATAAATACACAATCATTGGGGTTGGGTCTGCAGGGGGTATGTGTGCGCGTGTGTGCGTGCTTGCGCGTGTGGTTTTTTTTATTTTTTTAAGTTTCGAGAGAGAGAGTGCAAGCAGGCGAGGGGCAGGGAGAAGAGAGAGGGAGAGAATCCCAAGCAGGGTCCGCGCTGTCAGCACAGAGCCCGGCGCAGGGCTTGAACTCACGAACCGTGAGATCTTGACCTGAACCGCAATCAAGAGTCGGACGCTTAAACCGCTGAGCCATCCAGGTACCCCATGTGTGTATTCTTTTCCCGACAAAACTGGGGTCAAATTCTGCCTCCTGCTCTGTATGTCAATATTTGAAACTTAATGCCAGGTCAGACACCCCCCCCCCCCCCCAACTAGATGTTCTCTGCAAGGTGTGGGCAACATCCCCAAGTGTTCCAGCCCATGGTTGGGTCATAGCTGATTTTTCCCGGTTCCGGGCAAATTGGGGATCTAGTCCCCAGCAGCAAAAGCTGACTCCCCAGCATACCTGCAATTGAGAGCCAAAGCCAGAACTCCCAGAAAACACAGGGAACAAAGGAGCAGGTTAAATGACACCGCGAGGGAGCAAAGAGGCAAATCTCAAATGGGAAATATTCCATAGAACAAAGACCCAGTTTGTCCAACAAACAGATGGTAAGAAGAAAAAAAAAAGAGAGAGAGAGAGAGAGAGGGGCGCCCAGGTGGCTCAGTTGGTTAAGCATCTGACTTCGGCTCAGGTCATGATCTCACGGTTTGTGGGTTTGAGCCCCACATCGAGCTCTGTGCTGACAGTTCAGAGTCTGGAGCCTGCTTCAGATTCTGTCTCTCTGCCCCTCTCCCGCTTGTGCTCTGTCTCTCAAAAATAAATAAACATCAAAAAAAATTAAAAAATGACAGAGTTATAATTAAAAAGAGAGAGAGAGAAAAAACCGTTCTAGTCCGGGGTCCCTGACCTTTCTCTGTAAAGGGCCAGATAGTAACTACTTTAGGATTTGCAGGTTGTTATAAGGTGCCTAGAGTTTTTTGTACAAAGCATCAATAATAGTTCACAATCACGCTAGCTGAGATTCCGATACATTCTACGTGCGTGCCCGGCTGTGATACCTGCTTCGTAGGTCGTAACTCATTTAACCCCCGCGACAACTCGACGCGGTGAGGCTGTTACTAAATCCACTTCACACAAGAGGGAGTGCGGGCCCAGGGGGCTGAAGTCACCAACACAAGAGCACAAAGCGATCGAGAAATAATACGAGTTAACGTTCAAACGGGGCCAGTGTTGGCTTATTTCATCTTTCTAACAGCGCTAGGAAGTAGGCAGTTTTCACTCTGTTTCCCAGATGGAGAAATGGAAGCACAGAGAGGGGAGGCGATGTGTCCAAGGTCACACAGCTAGTGGGTTGCATAATGGGATTCTAGCTCCTGAGTCTGGGTCCTTAACCCACCTTCCCCTACAGTGGTCACACCGTCTCCTGCAACGGGAGTCCTAGGCAGGGCTTAGGATACTAGAATACTCCAGGCCAGATTCCCTTTGAGCTTAAATTTCCATTTACCTGATTCAAAAAGGTAGGCTGAAAAAGCCCTCCTTCCACCTTGTACCCTGGCCCCCAGTTCTCGGACACACACAGATCACTGTTGTGACTAGATCCTTTGTATCCTCCCGGAGTTTCTTCAGGCAAACATAAATATATATTCTTATTCTTACCCTTTTTATACACTAATGCAGGGGTCAGAAAACTTTAAGTCACAGGCAAGATCTGGCCCATTGCCTGTTTTTATAAACAAAGTTTCGATGACAGTCACACTCATTCATTCAGTTATTTTCTCTGGTAGCTTTCAAACAGAGCTGAGGGGCGACAGAGACCCTAGGGCTGAAAATATTTCCTATCTGGCCCTTTAAGAAAAGATTGGCTGATGGGGCACTTGGGTGGCTCAGGCGGTGGGTGTCCGACTCTAGATTTCGGCTCAGGTCATGATCTCTCAGGGTTGTGAGTCTAAGCCCTGTGCTGGGCTCCACGCTGGGCTTGAAGCCTACGTAAGGGGCGCCTGGGTGGCTCAGTCAGTTAAAGCATCGGACTCCGGCTGAGGTCACGATCTCACAGTTCGTGAGTTAGAGCCCTGGGTCGGGCTCTATGCTGACCGCTCAGAGTCTGGAGCCTGCTTGGGATTTTGTGTCTCCCTATCTCTCTCTCTCTCTCTGCCCCTCCCCTGCTCACGCTCTGTCTCCCTCTCTCTCTCAGAAATAAATAAAACATTAAAAAAAAATTAAAAACAGGGGCACCTGGGTGGCTCAGTCACTTAAGCATCTGACTTCAGCTCTGGTCATGATCTCGCGGTTCGGGAGTTCAAGCCCCGTGAGGGGCTCTGAGCTGACAGCTTGGAGCCTGGAGCCTGCTTCGGATTCTGTGTCTCCCTCTCTCTCTGCCCCTCCCCTGCTCACACTCTGTCTCTCTGTCTTTCAAGAATAAATAAACAGTAAATAAAATGTAAAAAATAGATAAGTAAAGTTAAAAAATGACGACAACAACACTTGCTGAGCCGCAGACTAAAGGAAGCAGCCAAGCCCATTTTTCCACAGTAAGCATATAGCCCAGAGATCTTGCCAGAGCAGAGCATAAGGAAAGGGCTCACCCTTTTTCACAGCTGTGTAGTATTCCACAACGTGACTATACTTTATGTTTGGCCGCTTCCCCCACCGTGAGACATTTAAGAGGTTACCGAGGTTCCCCTCCTGCCAACAGCGCTGTGACTCGATATCCTTGCCACTTCCCACATGCGTGGCATGTTTGTAGGATACATTTCCAGTAGTGTTTTGCGGCAGGGGGGTGGGGAATACCTGTAACTGAATTCTCTGAAATTAAATGCGGAAGGTGCTGCACACATGGGTATTTTTCCTAGCAGATCCTCCAAGGGCAAAGGGTTGCTGACTGCGGTTGGACCTGGAACCCAAGGGCGGGGACTGGGGTTTGGTCTGAGGGGTCCGGGGCCCGGGGCCCAGGCTGGGCACTAACCAAGGTCATCAGCGAGCCTCCGGCCGTCCTCAGTAGGCACAACACGCTCATCCTCCAGGTCACACTTGTTCCCCACGAGGATGACCTGCGCGTTGTCCCAGGAGTAGGTCTTGATCTGAGTGGCCCTGTGGAGTTTGGGGGCCATTAGGCTAGAGATTGAGGGCCAGGGGGAGAGGGCGAAGGTCAGGGTGCCAGGGGTCAGCAAGCACTCACCAGTCCTGCACAGCGGTGAAGGACTCCTGGTTGGCAACATCATACATGAGCAGGAAGCCCATGGCGCCGCGGTAGTAGGCCGTGGTGATCGTGCGGTAGCGCTCCTGGCCCGCCGTGTCCTAGGAACACAGCAGGGTCAGGCGGCTAGGTGCTACTCTGCTCCCCACCCCACCCCTGCAGGGTCCCAAGCGGGGCACCACCCCGTGCTCATAGCCCCGGTCTGCCGGAAGACGTGGCCCTGCCCCTGAGGAATTGCCAGTCTGAGGCGTCAGTGCCTCCCACAGACCAGTGCCTCTCCAAGACCAACGTGGCGACCAGGGTCAGAGAGCGCCATCTTGACGCAGACACCCCGGGGCTCAATACCATGACAATCATCACCAGCAGCCTCGCTGGGAGGGAGAGCATCTCCGAAGAGCGCAGAGGCTCAGCGGGGGGACCCTGGGCTCGCCCCTGCGATGGTACCCAAGCCTCTGCCCCGCTGGTCACCAGGACATCTAACCTGCCTTGGATGGGCACTGTCTGCCCCTCAGACCCCACAGGGCAGGGCCTACCCCCCTCATCTTGATGAATTCATCTCATAGACACTATCCCCCTCCTCTTCACCTCTACCCCAAGCCCCCTCCCCAACCCTGGACCCCTCCCCACAGCCCCACACCCTATCATGGACATCCTCGGAGGAACCCCAGGCCCTCCCGGCCCGCAGACGGACTCCCGTCCTTCGCCACAGACCCACAACAGCCGCCCGGCCCACCCAGATCTGCAGCTTGATCCTCTTGTCATGGCGATAGACCGTCTTGACCTTGAAGTCAATGCCCACGGTGCTGACGAAGGCAGGTGTGAAGGAGTCGTCCGCGTAGCGGAACAGGAAGGACGTCTTGCCCACGCTGCTGTTGCCGATAAGGAGCAGCTTAAACATGTAGTCGAAGTTCTGGTCTGCTGCATCCCGTGGGCCTGCGGGGGGGTCTCCGGCCGATGCCATCTTGGCAGAGAGCCTGCTGGGGGCGGAAGGGCTGTCGCCCCGCAGAACAATAAAACACCAGGAATGGCTGCGGTGTATACACCAGACCTGGATTCAAATCCTCCCTCTGCCACTTGGAGGCTAAGCGGCCTCCGACGCGTCACTTGCTGTCCGTGGGCCTCAGTGTCCTCGTCTGGAAAATGGGGACGTTTATCAAGTGCAAGGGCCCAGGTTGTAGGGGGCACATGGCGTGCCTCCTGTGGCCACTGAGGAACCAGACCCTGCAGAAAGCGCAGGTGTGGACTTTGCCCCACAGTGAGCAGCTGGCTGGGCCCAGGTGTGAGATGGGGGGGAGGGGGGGCCTGCCAGCTGGTGGATAGAGCCCCCCCCCCCGCCCCCGCCCCGCTCCCGGGCCTGGGTGTTGACTTTGGCAGGGACACCTGCCGTGACACCCCCTCCAAAGCTGGGTTTAACCCCCTCCCTGACCTCCACGGGGAGGGGGGATTTCAGTGGACACAGTCCAGGCTTAAAGCCCAGATCTACCCCCAAATGGGTACTGCCACCTTCTGTTTGTCAAAGGGGTGGGCCCGTCTCCCTCCGGGCAGGGCTGACTCACCCGGGCCCCAGCCCCAGCCTGCAGAGGCTGCAGTGACAGTCCCCAACTCCAAGGAAGCCACACAATAAGAACCCTACCACCACCCCTCCACCCCTGATCCTGCCTTTCCTGGCAATCTGTCCCCACAGCCGGGCTGCTTCAGCCGCGTCAGGGACCCTCCCTCAGCCCTCACTGCCTCCCTAGGCTTCAGTTTCCCCAGCTGTCTATGGCTACTCCCTGAGCTACACAAGGAGGCGATCCAGGAGGCCTGGTTGAAAGGAAGGCACCCGGGCGGAGGAACCCTTAGCAAAGCTATTTCTCAACTGCCTGTGGGGCTTTTTTCCATTTTAAAAGAGGACCGAACCTGTGCGCTTTCCTGCCCAGCCCTCGGGGCCCCACCCGGTGTTCCGGGAGAACGAGTTCGAGGAGGGGAAGACAAGTGGCAGGAAACCTTTCCCCATGCTGGGCAGGGCCGCCAGGCTGGGGCCCTTACCCCACCCCCCAGCCCCAGCCCACCTGTCAGCCTGTGCCACCTCTTCCTGACCATCTGCCCACCCTCGCTCACGCCTGGCACTAGATGGGGGTCCCCGGAGGGCCTGGCCTTGTCCCTCTGCTGGATTCGGGGCGCCCCCGCCGGTGCAGGGGGGCTCAGGAGCTTCCTCCCATCACCATATGGTCCCATCTCCGGTTCCCAGCTGGACTCTCCGCCCCGCCCGCGCCCCACTAGCGCTCCCCGGGGAGCCCAGCTGGGTGGGGGCGAGGGAAGAGGCGTTCCCCCTCCGCTCGCCTTTGTTCCCGGGGCCCCGGGCCCTCCCTCTAACCCCCGGCCCCCCAGACCTGCTGGGAAGCGGATGTACGGGGCAGGCTACGCTCCCTCCGAAGGGGTCACCTCGCGTGGCGGAGGCGCTACCCGCGGGCGTTCGTCCTCCGAACTCGCTGCGGCCCGGCCCCCGCCCCGACGCCGACCCCTCAAGCCGCCGCCGCTGCCACCGCCGCTGCCCGCAGCCACCCGGATCCCGCGCCGGCTCCGCCCAGGCGGGGGAGGAGGGGCCGCTCCCGGGAGAGGGCGGGGCGGGGCCGAGTCCGGGGCGGGGCTTGTAAAAGCCGGGGCCGTGAGGCGGCGGGGAGGGGGTAGCAGAGGCTGGAAGCGGCCCTAGGCTTGGAGCGGTCTAGAGCCCTCCCGTCACCAATAAACTTCTCATTTTTCCTAACTATATGTAGAGCGCCTACTACGTGCACAGAAGTGAAGAGCGCGGATTCTGGAGTCGGGTTCGAATCCCCGCTCCATCAATGTCTAGTTCTGTTCCACTTTGGACGTGTTCCTTAACCCCGCTGGGCCTGGTTCCCCAACAATCCAGGGGTCCATAACAAGAGTCCCTACCGCACAGCGCTGTGTGAAGGCTCTGATCGGAGACAGTGTTTGTAAAGTGCAAAGCCTGACCCTAAAGCCCGCTAGTCCCTGCGAAATACACTTCCGGGCCCTTAGAATTAAAACCTTTTACAGATAAGGAAATGGAGGTTCAGAGCCGGGCAGTCCCTTGCGGGACACACTTGGCATCCAGGCCCAGCTGAGGCCCCAGAGTGTTTCTTCAAGCCATGAGAGGATCTGCAGGCTTTGCTGGGATTCATACCCCAGTAACTGCACCTGAAGCCACTTCTCTGGGTCCCCTGTTGCTTCTAGGAACAGTAGTAACTCCCTCTCAGGGCTATCACGAGCGGGTCGGGCATGCACGATTCAGGAAGGGCCGCGTGGGATCAGTGACAAGCAGTCCCCAAATCTCCATGGCACTCAACATCCAAAGCATGCTTCTCACTCACCCTGGTCATTGTGGTGAAGGGGAAAATGTGGCTAACCGTGCACGGGCTCCCACGCCCGTGACTCTTCACATTTCCGTGGCTTTGGCAAGTCCTGTGGCCGTCCCCGATGTCGGTGGAGGGGGGGGGGAGGGGGGCGGGAAATACGATTGTTCCCTAGGGATCAGAACCAGCCATTGTTACAATAAGACACGGTTTGCGCAACGGGTCAGTGCCGTGTCCGGCACACGGAGGAGCCCAGTCAATGGGCCCTGTTATGGGAAGAGCTTGGGGGCTGTGATGGTAACATCCCAAATCATCAGGCCACGTGAAGGAGGTAGCGAGGCTCTACCCTGGCCCCCGCCTCTGCCAGCTTTCCGGTTGGGAGAAAAATGACAGCAGCCGTTTCCAAAGAAGTGTTTATTGACACCGGGGCCCTCAGCAGGGCCAGAGAGGCAGTGCGTGCTACAGGCTACTGAGGCCCAGGGCGAGGCCCGCCAGACACAGCCCGTTGCTCAGGACGCAGCCCAGGTTGCACATGGAGGACAGGCCGTGGTAGCGGAAAAAGATCTGGCGGAGGACACCGTACTTGGGGTCCTGTCCCCGCAGCTGGCGGTAGGGGTCGGGGCCCTCGTGGCTGCCGGGCACCTCCCCGCCCAGGCCCCGCTCCTTCTCCACCGCGTGCAGGGCCCACATGGCGGCCGTGGTGCGGGGCTCTAGCCAGTGGGCGTTGATGGTGGACAGCGTGAGGCTCAGGAACAGCAGAAAGAGCTGGCGGGGTGGCGGAAGGGCAAGGTGAGTCATGCGCAGGAGGCAGGAGGGGTCCCCCTGCGTCCTTAGAAGCCCAGAGGGGGGTGGGAGACAGCATTAGGTCAAAGCGAAGGCCTCCCTCTCCTTCCCCGAACCCAGTCTAGAGGCCCCAAACGGAGATCTGGCTCTCAAACCCTTGAGGCCAGCAGCTCCTAAGGAAAGGCTCTATCACTGTCTCCTCTGTTCCCGCCAACACCTTCTGAGCCTCTCCTCCTCCGATACCCAGACTGGAAGTTTCCACAACACAGCCTTGTCTCCTCCCTTCCTGTTTCCCCAAACTGGGGGCATCTCAGGGCAGAACCTCTCTTTCCCAAACAGAGACAGAACACCATAACCTTCCCCCCCCCCCGCAAAGAGAGACGAAGACGGGGTCCATCTCCTCTGTGAACCCTGCCCAGACTCCAGAAGCCGAGACTGGGCCCACAGGGAGCGAAGAGAAAGTCCTGTAAATTCTAGTTACAGATAGTCCTACCCTGTCTCAGTGGGATTATTCTGGAAACCTTTGTCAGGCCTCACCTGCCTACAGCTGCGGAACATAATGGGGGGGGGGCAGGGGGAAGGGCAGGATAGAGAAATATGAGATGCAGAGATGGTTCCCTGCCTTGTGGCTGGGAAAAAGTGTGGATGGGAGTGGGGAACTGTAAATTCCCAGTCGGGCTGGTTTTTAAACAATGAGCTGGGGTCACTGCCCCAACCCAGCTGAGTCACCACAACTTGGCAACAGGCCTAGCCAGGGAAAAGAGAGGGAGCAGCAGCCAGCAGAGAGACGCTGGGGGATAGACAGGGCTACTAGCGATGGTTGTGCAGGCTGTGCACTGCTCAAGGGTATCCAGAGCCCAGCTTTGTACCCACCAGGAAGGTGCAGTGGCTTGTTTTTTGTTTTTGTTTTTGTTTTCAGTTCTCACAAAGGTATAGCCATAGGTGCTCAGTGGGGTCTTGGGAACGAGTCTCCAGAGGGCAGTGGAGCCCAAGCCCGCATACCTGGCTGGCTTCCCAGAATGTGAGCTGAGCCCAGGCATGTTGTGGAGCCAAGATGCAGAGGTTGATGAAGGCACAGCCCATGGAGATGTGAAAGTAGAAAGGGAAGAGTTTGCTCTGCACGAGGCCGAAGGTATGTCGGGGAAGGCTTCGGAAAAGCAGGAAGCCTGTGGGGTACAAGGGACCACACTCCTGTTAGGACGGTTCCAGGCCCCCCCCCCCCATTCCTGTCTCCACCCCGGACACCCATGATGTCCAGGTGGAGGGTGCCTACCTGAGACGAAGGTCACCCACATTTGCATGCCCCAGGCCCCTGACAAGACCAGTAGATGGACCATCTTAATCAGGCTTCCTGGATTCCCACTTTCCTCCATCCTGCAGGCCTGGGAAAGAGGCACCGGGTGGCTCAGAATTTTACCTTTGCCCCATGGCCTTCAGCCTGTGAGCCTGCTCAAGGCCAGGGTCACCGCCAACCCAGCAGAGATCAAGGGATACCAGCCCGGGGAATGGGAGTGGGGAGGACCCAGAACAGTCCTGTGACAACCTCCAACCCCATCTCTCCAAATGTCAGCCTTCAAGATCTCGGGCTCTCTGGACCCCAGCATCCACGCCGCCTCCGAAAGCTGAAAATTTCAGTTAGGCCCAGGAGTACAAATTCACAGCCCTGGGTATTCAGAGGTCTTCCTAGTGATTCCCCCCAATCAGCTCAGGGACCTACTTCTGACAGTAAAGACCCCTGTTCTCATCTCAGGATCCCGGATATCACTACGAAGATCCCCACAGCACCCCCGGAGATCCCGTCGAATCCTGGGAAACCTCAAATCTCATCCCGAGGACACCGACCCTACCACTGCACCCAGACCTCAACCCGCAGCACCCAGGAGTCCGAGAACAGAGGCACCCAGGCCGTATCTCGTAGGGCAGGTGGCCTGGGCTTGCTACCTCACTCCCGCGCTCCTAGGTAGCCCGCAGACCTCGTCAGCCACCTCTCAAGGATTCATCCCGCCTCCCAGCGAAGTCCGAAGCCAATTGGATCTTAGATCTGCCGCCCCCCGCACCACCCTCTTAGATATTGACTAATCGATTAGCGGAAACCAGCCTGGAATCCCGCCCCGTCGACTAGATTTTATCCAATTACACCGCGGCTCCTAAGATCGGCGGAAGCAGGAAGGCGCCAATGAGGCCTTTGGCTGCATCGGAGGGGGCGGAGCTAAAATGTCAGCCACACCCCTCTCTGTGACTCTACCTTTAGGCTTTGCGCGTTTTAATGCGATGGTGTCCCCACGGGATCAAATTTCAGCGTCACAGCTGGGGACTGGCTTTGCGGTCCCTGAGGGGAGAGCATGAGCAGGTGGTATGTGGTAGGTGGGGGTGGAAGGGGGCAGGGAGCCAGGAAGGCGCAGGATTCTCGGTCCGGAGGGCGGGGCTCAGGCTAATGACCCCGCCCCCTTCCCCCAAGAACTCTCCCGGGGACAGCGGGAGAAACAGATGATGTGGGAGGGGTAGGAGGGTTATGGGGAAGGGAGGGGGGCTCGACTGGGGACCTGCCCGCAGTTGGGGCTCAGAAATGCATCTTTCCTTTTTCCCTTCAAGCCTCCCAGGGCTCCTATGGTTTCCCAGGTTCTCAGCGTGACGTGGGAGGGCAGTTGCCCACTACTGTATGTCAGGCACTGGCATAGATTAATTTACTTAATCACAATAACCCAGCAAGGTGGATAGTATGACATCCCATTTTTATAGCTGGGGACGCCAAGGCATGAAGAGAGGTTCAATAACTCTCCAACATCACACAGCCAGGAAGGGGCAGAGCTAGGATTCGAACCCAGGCCACCCAGCTGGAGAGTCTCCTCGCTTAATCATCATGCTCTTCTGCCTCTGGAAGTGCGGGCCTCCCGAGACAGTGATTCTTGAAGGGGTAGCCTAGAACATTTCGGGCAGAAGAAAAGCTCCTATATCGCAAAATGGGTATAAAGACCCAGTGAGTGCTTATGGTGGTGCCCAGCACTCAGTGCGGTGCTCAGAAAATATGAGCTTAAAAAAAAAAAAAAAAAAAAGACTAAGGAAGATTTTACAAAGCAAATGCTGAGTAGAGTTGTGAAAGGCATAGAGGAGTCTTTTAGGAGGACTGAGCCAGAGGAAGGGCACCAGCCAACCCAGCAAGGGCAGAAGGAAAAGCCCTGGAGTGTGGGCTTTTTGGCTGAATGTGACTCAGGACAGAATGCCTTTCACCTGGGAGTTTTTCCAGGCAGACCTGCCCCAGGTCTCCATCTGTACCAGCCCTGACAACACTGGAATGTTGAACAGGGGGCATGAATGTGAGACCGAGAGCTGTGTTTTTAAACTTCCCTGCTTGGCTTTCAGTGCCTTGCTTGAGCTGCCCTGCTAACCTCCCGCTTCCTCTTGGACCCTACCTTAGCCATCCTGAATTTACCAGCACAGAGCATGCGGTTCCACACCTCCATGCTTTTGCAACACGCTCTTCCCTGCCGGGAATGCCCTTCCTTTAGTGCCCAATGCCAAGATCCTTTTTTTGCTTTTAGGCTCTTCTGAGGCCTCACTTTCTCCTGTGGGGGGTCTTCTGGATCCTTCTCACTACCCAGCCAGTGCCTGGGGCTGGAATCATCTTTCATCCAGCTTCTGCTCCTGCCATAACTGGGAGACCTTGGGTTCAGGGCTGAGGCCTCTCTGGGGTATTAGGGAAGGTCTGGGGGTGTCAGGACATGGGGGCTGGTCTCAGGGCAGCCCCCTGTTCCCCCCCTTGTTGAAGCGACCCTCTCCTGGCTGGCCTACCCCAGGACCCTGACTACTCTCTGCCCTGCTCCTCATCTCCCTTGCCCTCCAACGTGTGTGTGCCTGCTAACGGGAAGTGTGACAAGTACTGGGGTTTGTTGAGGCACTTCCCTAGGGCTGGGGAGCTGGGAGGGGCTGGAGGGCTCTGGGTTGGCCCCAGAAAGCCCTCACCCCCCTCATTCTCCCACCCCCACCCTCTGTTCAGACTCTTCCTCAGACAAGACCTTGGACTATACAATTCACTGGTCCAGGACCCCAGAGCCAGAGATCTTGGGGCCAGCTGCTTCTGAGAACACAGTGCGGAGTATAGACTGGAGGCCTGGGAGGGACTCAGGGCCTCAGTCGTGTGGGTCTCCTCTCATCCAGAGCCCAGACTCACAGGAGCAGTGTAATGACCAGGACCTGAAGAAGCATCAGAGCATCGCTAAGGTCACCCCCACCAGGGGAAACCCCTCCTGGCCACACCACAGTCTACTGCTCCGGGACTTAGGGAGGGAGCCATGGGGGAGGGGGACGGGTCCTCCTCAAGATGTGTGTCTTCAGCACCCAGAACAGCACCCGGTGCTCAGCTGGCCCACACTAAAAATGTCTTTTTTTTTTTTTTAATGTTTATTTATTTCTGAGACAGAGAGAGACAGAGGATGAGTGGGGGAGGGGCAGAGAGAGTGGGAGACAATCTGAAGCAGGCTCCAGGCTCTGAGCTGTCAGCACAGAGCCCGACACGGGGCTCGAACTCACAGACCGCGAGATCATGACCCGAGCCGAAGTCGGACGCTCAACTGACTGAGCCACCCAGGCGCCCCAAAAATGTCTTAAATGAGTGGACGAAGGGATGAATGGACGGGACGCACGATTGTTTCTTTGTGGGGTCTTGTCTGTGATTGTGTCTATGGTGGTGCTTGTGGTCGTGCGTCTGAGATGGAGGCGGGTGGATGCCCTGGGTTTTACCATCTGGCGGGCATGGCTGTGTCCGAGCTTGTGTGGCTGTAGCTGTGTTTCAATGATCGTGCGTGGTTGTGCTTCGGGGCTGCTGGAGCTCCCCACAGGCATGGCCTATGTCATTTGCCCCTAAGGAGGAGGGCCGTCGCCTGAGCCCAAGCCAGGGACGGGGCTCTGCAGGCGTGTGCTGTCATACAGGGGCAGCCCCCGGGCGTGCGCCAGTAGGGGACAAGCCACACAAGTATACCTTTGACCGTGTGTGGGCCGGTCGGGGGGTGGGGGTGGGGTGGGTGGTGGTGCGCACCGGTGCATAGAGGCAGCTTTGCCTGCACGCAGGGTCCGGGACACCCAGCACTCAGCAGACCCAACTCATGCCCAGCCCCACACACAATGGGTTGGGGTGAGCGAGGAGAAACACGGAGATGAATTTCTACTGCCCTCATGTCCCTGTTTCCTAGAAGCCCTTGGAGGCCAGCTCTCCCAAAGTCAAAGGTGAGAAACCTCCCTCCCAACACGACCGTGTGTGGAAGATCTGCCAGGTCCTGCCTCCACCCTCCGCCCTGGCCTGGGAGGAGCCACGCCATTGCTGCCCACTTATCCCTGCCCCAGCATCAGCTGGAGTTTTGCCCCTGACCTTGTCCCGCACGCCTGCCTCTCTACCTCCGCCTCCACAGACCCTAGCTCTTTACTTTGCCCCTGCCCCTCGCTCTCCCCTGAGTTTCTGCTGACCCCTGACCCCGCCTTGCCCCCGCCCCCACCCCTCCTGGCCTTGGCTGACTCTTACCTCTGCTCATAGTTAAGTCCACCATGATGATTCCTGACTCCCAGAAGCACCTGCGATGCGAGCTGGAGTCACTCAAGAGCCAGCTACAGGCCCAGACCAAGGTGTGAGCCACCTCTGCCCCGCCCTCAGCAACCTCTGGCCCTGTTCTCCCGCTCCCGGTCCCTGTCCCCAAGCCCGACCCCTTCCTCGCAGGCTTTCGAGTTCCTAAACCACTCCGTGACTATGTTGGAGAAGGAGAGCTGCCTGCAGCAAATCAAGATCCAACAGCTTGAAGGTGAGGACTGGCCAAGGGTCAAAGTCAGGTTGGGGGCTGGTCCTGTTGAGGTCAGCTGGGTTAGCCCAAGGTGAAAGAAGTTGGGCGAGTCTAGGGTCAGGGTCAGGGTCAGGGTCAGGGTCTGGCCAGGGATAGGGCAAGCTGGGTTCAAAGCTGGGCGCAGGCGTGGAGGGGGCTCAGTCAAGATCCCAGTCTCATCTGCAGAGGTGCTGAGCCCCATGAGCCGCCAGGCAGAGAAGGAGCGACACAAGTGGGGCGTGGAGCAGGGACGGCAGGAGCTGTATGGGGCCCTGGCTCAAGGCCTGCAAGGGCTACAGAGGACCCTGCGTGACAGTGAGGAGGTACAGAGGGCCCGCACCACTCGCTGTCTGCAGCTGCTGGCCCAGGAGATCCGGGACAGGTGGGCATCGTCAGGAGGGCAGGTGGGAGACGGCTGTGGGGGGGGGGAGGCTCAGGGAGAAGGAACCGAAGGTGGGATGAGGCGGGTGGGAGAGGCCTGAGTAAGGGGGACTAGGCCTCTGGAAGACTTGGGGGACAGACGAGGGGATGAGGAGGCCGTGAAGCAATGGGGGGGGGGGGGAGGGCTGTGTGGGAAGCTGGAGGCCAGAAGGCAGGGAAGACAGGAAGCTGGAGATGGGATGGGGAGAGAGAGCAGGGGATCAGGAAACTGGAGGTGACCTGGGAAACCGGAGGGAGGAGAGGCGGAGGGCATGGGAGTAGAGTATGGGAGGCCAGAGGGGCAGAAGGCGGGAGCCGGAGGCCAGGCAGCAAGAGGCTGAGGCAACGGGAGGCCGGAGGTCAGGAGGCGAGGACGAGGGGGAAGGATTGGAGGTGGGGGAGTAGCCGTGGGAGGGGCAAAGTGGGCTGGCAGGTTGCAGGAAGGGGCAGACCCTGGGGGAGGTGTGGGGGGGGTGGTTGACCAGATGGGAACATGGGAGTTGGAGGCTTGAGGAGTCAGGCTGGCAAACGGGAGGGCAGAAGGCCAGGAAATAGGAGGCCGAAGGCTGAGCGGGGACTGTGGGTCTAGGCTGCACTGTCCCCTCAGCAAGAAGTTCCTGTGGGAGGAGCTGGAACTGGTGCGGGAGGAGGTGACCTTCATCTATCAGAAGCTCCGTGAGTGCCCGGAGCCCACAGCCAGGAGGGGGGGGCGTCCTTCTGCAGCTCTGGCCCCCTGAGTCCCCTCCCCCCTACAGAGGCTCAGGAGGACGAGATCACGGAGAACCTGATGAACATCAAGAAGGTGCAGAAGACACAGGTGAAGTGCCGCAAGGTGAGCGGAGAGGACGGGACCCTGTGGGAGTTGGGGGCAGGGGGAATCTCTGTCGGCCTCCTCCATAGGACTGGGGCTGGAAGGTCTGGGTTCAAATCTCAGCTCCGCCACTTACCGCTACGTGACTGTGGTCAAACCACGTCATCTCTCTGGGCCTCAGTTTCCCCATCCATATAATGGGCATAACAGTCCATCCCTACCTGAAGGAGTGGCTGCATGAACCGAATGTTAAACACTTTGAGGGCGGCTTGACGTGTAATACACAGTGAGCGTTTTTCACCATGGCCGTTGTTAGTACTATTGTACTAACTAACATCCCCCGCCCCCCACCCCCACCTCGGCCCCAGGTCCTGACCAAGATGAAGCAGCAGGGGCATGAGACCTCCCGCTGGCCGGAGACTGAGGAGATGCCACCAGGAGGCAGTGGCTCCTGGAGGGATGACCTCCAAAAGGAGCTGAGTGACATATGGTGACGCCCTGCTCCCACCTAACCTCTGACTCCTGACCCTCACCGCCCCCCCCCCTGCCCTCCCACCAGTCAGATCAAGCAGCGACCACCAGAACCCGGAACCCACCTGAGTCCAGACGTCCCTCTCCTCCCAGGACTCACCTCTACCCGTGTCCCCACCATGACCCTCCTGCCCCAGCCCTGAGCAGCCTGGAGTCCGCCAGGGCCGCCACCTCCCCATCTCCCTGCAGGTCCGCCGTGCATTTGCTGGAGAACTCCTTTGATGGCTTCACCATGTCCGCAGGGGGCTGCCCCAGGGCCTGGAACCTCAGGGGTGAGGGGGATGAGATGCCCTCTGGGGGGGGGGGGGAGGTGTGGGGGTTCCTTCTCCAGTTACACACCTAGAGGTCACGTTCAGAGGCCGTGTTCAGGGGCCACATCTGTTGGATCTTGTTCTAGGGTCGTATTAAGGATTTCCATCCAGGGGTCACTCAGGGTCACTGGGATCTTTTTAAAAGATCAGTGGGGTAAAATTCAGGGGTCACTGAGGTCATACTTTGGTATCGTGTTGGGTCACATTCAAGTGGCATAATCAAGGGCCACTGGCCCCTGATCACGATGCCACTCAAGGGTCACATTCAGGGCTCGTGGGTAAAAGGCCAGAATTGCACCTGTCCCTCCTGCAGGCTACAAGGAGCACCGATGCCTGAGCCCTCCGTTCCCCTCCTGGGACTCGGACTCAGACTCAGACCAGAACCCTTCCCAGCCACCGTTCAACAAGAGCCACTCCTTCCCACCTGGTGCGGATCCCCCCTTGCCTCACTCCACCCTTCCCCTCTTGGCCCGCCCTGGAACAGACCCTCCCAGCTCCCCACCGGGGCATCGGCTCCCTGACCTCCAGCCCTGAGGTCCTCTGGGCTAAGCCGGGCCCTGACCCTACTCTCCCTCCACAGCCTGAGCAGCCGGGACTGCTCTCCCTGAAGACCCCTCCAGAGAGAAAATAAACTAGCCAAGACCCTCTTCCACCTGTGGACTTTCTCCTGCTGCTTCTTATGCCTGAGAATGATCCTCAACAACCCCCCCCCCCCCCCCCGCCGCTTCCCCACCCTCGTTTACTTCCGAGGGTTGGGGGCGGTGTGGAGACCCCAGAGGCTGTTCAGGATATATAGGCTTAGGGTCAGGGGACAGAGTGAGGCCAGATTTAGTATATAACAAAGTCAGGGGTCAGTCTGTCCAGATAAGAGTGTCCAGACAGGCTCGTTATACTAGCCACCAGAGTTCCTTTCGGGGGGGCCCAGGCCATCCAGCCTGCTGCCTGTACTGCCCCAAAGGGGAAACTGAGGCACCGGGAGAGGGTCGAGGCCCAGGGTCACCCTCTCACACCCTGCCCTCCTCTTCCCCTCAGCGCCCCCACCACCTAGTTCTCCCTCCACCTGCAGCCCTCATTCCCTCCCGAATTTGTTCTAACGCTCTTGGTCCCCAAGAGCAACGGTGGCCCCGCCCGACCATGCTGATAAGACGCCTCGAGTCCCCGCCTCACAGGGTTATGCAAATGAGGCGCCCGGAGGCCCCGCCCCTCGCCCCTTCGCTGAGTCTGCGCGGCTCGGCGGGGCCGACGGAGTCTCCCATCTCCGCGTCCGCCCGCCGGGCCTGCCGTCCGTCTGTTCGTCCTGCTGCCCGGGTGACTTCTAAGCGGAGCGGGGGCTCAGGCGGTGACAGCCTCGACCGGGTGAGGGAGAGGGGCTTGGGGCGCCCCCTGCTCCCCCCACCCCCCTCGCGGGCTTCCGATCCTCGGTCTGTCTGTCTGGCCAAGGTTCAGTTCCTGCGGTTCGGGTCCCCTGTGGGTCCAGCCCAGGGAGGGGGAGGGGAGGCAGTGAGCTGGGGCTCGCGGACCGGGTTCGGGGAGGGGAGCGTGGAGAGGGGACCCCGGACCCGAGAAGCCAAGCGGCGGTGGTGAGGGTGACTGTGATTGTGTGGTTGTCATTATGTATCAGTGTGTGGTTGTGTAACTGCAATTGTGTGGCTTTGGCGATGCCTGTGTGGCGCGCGTGTGGCTGTCTCTTGGGGCTGTCGTTGTGTGGCTGTCGTCACGGGGTATCACTCTGAGGGTGTGTGTGGCTGTGTGGTTGTGTGCACATGACTGCCATTGTGTGTTCCTCCTGATGGTGTGGGGGGGCCCATTTCTGTGTTTCAGTGTGGCGGTGATCACGCGCCTCTCTTGTGTGGCTCGGCGTGCAAATCCGTGTCACGGTCCATATATGTGCCCTTGTGTAGCCGTGTGGCTGAGCTGGTGGATGACATCGTCTCCTATGAGTGTCCGCGTGGATGAGAGATGGTTAATGTGCGTGGCTGTCATTGAGTGCCTGGCAATTGGGGGCGTGACGCTGTGCCCGGCCGATGACCCCCACTGTGTGTGGTGACTCTTTCGGATGTAGCTCCGAAGTGTGCTGCGAGTATGTCCCTGACGACGGGGGGCGGGGGTGAGCGCTTGTGTGGGGCTGTATGCGGGGCTGCGAAATGTGTGAAGGGCCTCCTCTTGTGTCCCTGAGTCTGTGTGTGTGTGTGTGTGTGTGGGGGGGGGATTGTTTGATCTGTGTGGGTGTCTGTGACAGGCCGTGTGCACACTGTGCCGTGTGTGTGAGTGTACCGTTGTGTGCGAGTGGGTGTTGGGCACCTGTCTGAATGAGCAGGCCCGTCTTGTTCACCACAAGCCAAGTGCCTAAAACCCGGCAGGCCCTGGATCCCTGTTTGTGGGATGGACAAACGCCGTGCCGTGTGTGTGGTGTTGGCCACGGAGGCTGTGGCTGAGTTGTGTACCCTAGGGATGCCAGCACGTGTGGTTGTGTCTCTGGAAGGGTGAGGGGCCGTGGCCAGGTGCGCATCCGAGATATCTGGTGACCCTTACCCCACATGTCACACTGCAGAGCAAGCTGCGTGGATGGGGCACTGGACCCAGAGTGCCTACCCTCACCTTCCTGGGCCTCAGTTTCCACCTCTGTGCAATGGGGTTGACCATCCCCGTCCTGCTGGCCGCCAGGAGCGGCTGTGAGTCTGTGGGTGTGGCGGAGGCCTGTGGGAAGCCATAGGGCCTTTTCACAGGTGAGGTCAGCCTGGGAGAATGGGTCGAGCAGGTGTGGCTGTGTTGGCCCCTCCGTGCTGGGGACTGAGGTCACATATTGGGGAGAGGGGGCTTGTTGGGAGAAGATAGCCCCCTCATGATCCAGAGAAGCAGACAGGCTGGGAAGAGGGGGAGAGGGAGAGGCAGCTGGGAGAGAAGGAGGGCCTGGCCATCAGCCCAAACTAGTTAGGCACAGCCCATGGGGACAGGAGAGAGAGGCTCCTATGGGCCACGGGGGAAGGCGTTTAGAGGAGGAGCCTGGGAGGGGTGGGGGCCACGGAGCATGGGGGTCCCTTATAAAGCACACGGAGAAAGAGGATGGGGTCCCCTAAAAACCAGTGGGGGCCTAGATCCCTTCTAAATGGATCCTTCTCTGTGGGGGAGGGGTCCCATTAAGCAGAAGAAGCCTCTTCCAGAGGCCGAGGGGAGGTGACCTACAGGATAAGGAGGAAGGCCCTCCTAAAAGGCATGGGGTCTGAATCTCCTCTGTGGGCTGTCGGGGGAGACCACTGGAGAACCTCTGGGATCCCTGGCAGAGGCTGACCGCTGGTTGGGTCAGGGGAGGCCGGAGCCTCCGATGGGCAGCGTCCTGGATGTCCAGAGTCCGGGCCAGGAGGCTCAGTGGGTGGAGCTGGGACTCCTTTGTGGCAGTGTTGGGGCCTAAGGGGCCCAGGCGACCAGAGCCTCCCCCTGGGCCCCGCCCTGGCCGCCCCATTCCCTCCCCACCTCCGCAGGCCCGGCCTTCACCATGGCAGGAGGGAGACCTCAGCTGAAGAGGAGTTTCTCCATCATTCCCTGCTTTGTCTTCGTGGAGGTGAGGAACCCGGGAACTCTCTGCCTGCGCCTGCGTGCCCCCCTGACTCGCTCCCAGACCCTCAGCGGGGAGGAGGTGCGTTCAGGAGCCACACTCCCAGAGTTCGAATCCCGCTCTGTCCATCCTTCCCGCAGAACCCTGGGTACCTCGCATACCCTGCTCTCGAGCCTCAGTTTCCTTGTCTGTCAAATAGGCACATAGAGTCCCTTTCTCCTAGCGTGGTTATGAAGGTAAAATGTATTACAATTCACGGATGAGGGTTAGTATGACACCCCCAGCAAGGATTGTACTATTATCTTCTCCCCTGTTGGTCTGTCCTCCCCCCACCGACTGACCCTTCTCTCTGGTCTGAGCCCTGGCCCAGTCCTCACTCTCGCTCTCCCCAATCTCATCTCCTCTTTCCTTCCCATTCCATGAGTCCCTTCTCTTTCTCTTCTCTCTTCCCCTCCCCTCCTCTCCCACCTCTCCCACCTTCTGTTTCCATCTTTTTGTGTCTGCCAGGCCCTGACCATTCTCCACCTCTCTCTCGCTCTCTCTCACCCTTTTTATCTCTCTCAATCTTGATCTCTCTGTCTCTCCCCCCTCCCCCCCGTCTCTGTCTCTCACCACGGCCCCAGCTTGGACCTGACCCTGTCTCTTCTCTCTCTATCTCTCCGCCATGACTGGGTGGCAGTCAGTGCTTCTGGGCATCGTGGTCCTGCTCGCTTACCGCCTGGAGTTCACGGACACCTTCCCCGTGCACACCCAGGGGTTCTTCTGCTATGACAGTACCTATGCGAAGCCTTACCCGGGGCCTGAGGCTGCCAGCCGAGTGCCTCCTGCTCTCATCTATGCCCTAGTCACTGCTGGGCCCACCCTCACGGTGAGACTGGGGGTAGCCTTGGGCAGGCCCAGGCAGCGGGAGGGCGAGGTGGAGGGGTTGGGGTGGGGGGAGGGTTGGATTTGAAGGCCAGGAAGACCCTGCCTTGATCTTGCCCACAGATCCTGCTGGGGGAGCTGGCGCGTGCCTTTTTCCCCGCGCCACCCTCCGCCGTCCCCATCATCGGGGAGAGCACCATCGTGTCAGGGGCCTGCTGCCGCTTCAGCCCCCCACTGCGGAGGCTGGTCCGCTTCCTGGGTGAGTGACATGGCCGGCCGGTCGGCTGTGCAAAGGAAACATGGGCCAGATTCAGCCATAATAAGAAGTTTATAGGGCAGAGGGCCTAGAACTCTCATGACGGTGACTTCCTGGAGCAAAAGGGGACTTGGGCTGAGGCCAGGCATGATGGAGGTTCTAGGGACATGGCGGGGGCCTAAGCCAACCATGATGGCAACATGAGGGCTCCCAGATTGCTACAGGGAGAATCTCAAGGCCAAAAAGGGGGACACAGGCCCAGCCCAAATACCATCCCACCTTCCACCGCACCCTGAACAGGACCACTGTGCTTTAAGTGCGATCCCAGCCACAAGTGGCGGAGAAATGTAGGAGAGGGGCTGAGCTCATCCCAAACGGTGGCGTCTGTGACAGAAGGCTACAGATACAGCTCTGGCTGACTGTTCGTCCGGGTAAAAAGTGATCGACTCAGTGAGTCCAGGACAGGTGCAGAAAGGCCCAGAAATGCCATCAGGATAGTCCTAGGAGGTTCCAGGCATAGGCCCAATCCTGATGTAATGCTGTTGAGGGGTCCTGGGCCTGGATATATGGGGGTCCCAGGGGCGGACCCCCTCCTGATGTGGCAGCAATCCAAGAGAGAGGCAAGATGCTCAGAGTGCCATCAAGGGAAGAGGACCTTGGCCCAGCGGTAATGTGATATGGCTTTAGAGGGATTCTCAGCTGTGCTTTAATGACGGTCACAGCAGCAAGGAGACAGGACGCCCAGATGAGCCATAGGGGCTCGCAGGAGGCGGGCCCCTGGCATCTCAGGGGCCCAGCATGAACCCTGTCTCCCACCCCACCCCCAGGGGTCTACTCCTTCGGCCTCTTCACCACAACCATCTTCGCCAACGCTGGGCAGGTGGTGACCGGAAACCCCACACCGCACTTCCTGTCCGTGTGTCGCCCCAACTACACGGCCCTGGGCTGCCCACCGCCTTCGCCTGACAGGCCGGGGCCCGACCGCTTCGTCACCGACCAGGGTGCCTGTGCCGGCAGCCCCAGCCTGGTGGCCGCTGCGCGCCGTGCCTTCCCCTGCAAGGATGCTGCCCTTTGCGCCTACGCGGTCACCTACACAGCGGTGAGCCCCAAAATAGGGGCACAAAAGTGGGGGGGGGGGAGGGCGGCGGCCAGTGGGCAGGAGGCCACCCTGGGCTGGAGCCTCTGATTCCTTCCCAGGGGAAGGTCATGCCCCGGTGCTGTGACATGGTCCCTAGGGTGGCCCCACCCCTCTGGATGGCCGGTCCCAGAGTCTGAGTTTATTGCTGTGTTCGTGACTGCCCCTTTTGGGTCTGGCCACGCTGCCTGACCCAGGAATGCTGTACTCAAAGGAGGCTGTTGGCTCCGCCCTGCGGGACCAAAACGCTGTTCCTGGAACACTGGACTCCGTTTCCGGGAGCCTAGCCATGTCCCCATGATGCTACAGGTGCTAGATACTGGCTGGGAGACTGGACAGAGGTGCTTTCAACTTGGTCCCCTGGAGTCTTTTTGTCCTTGCCCTCTGTTGATCTGGCCATGTCCCTGACTTGACCCACTGGGACTTCCTTTGTCCCCTGCTCTTCCCTGGTTCGCACCTCCTGTTGCTTTGACTCCTTTTTCGGGTGTTCATGACTAGCTTCTATTCTTGTCAGTGGTCCGGGGCTTTGGGGATTCCACCTCCTGGAGTTCTTGGACCTGCCCCCTGAGCCTTGACTACACCCTTTGGGCCTGAAGCTTCGTGTTAACCTAGCAAGCGTCTTCCCCTGTCTCTGACTGGTCCTGGGGAGACCTGGGCCCCAGACTCTGTCCTCTGCTCTTTGGTGCCCTGGCCACTCCCCCATCCCTGCAAGGGCCCACTGGGAGTTCACGACTCCATTCCCAAACTCCTGTTCCCCTGATTCTGTTCCCTGGAGCCCCCGGCCGCAGCCTCTTGCCCCAACGCCGTTCCTAGAGATTCTGGCCACGCCCCCAGCCCGGAATGCCGAATCCGGGTTCGGCAAACTGCACTGTGTCCCCTGACTGGTTCGGCTCCTGCAGATGTACGTGACGCTTGTGTTCCGAGTGAAGGGCTCCCGCCTGGTCAAACCCTCGCTCTGCCTGGCCCTGCTGTGCCCCGCCTTCCTGGTGGGCGTGGTCCGCGTGGCCGAGTACCGCAACCACTGGTCTGACGTGCTGGCCGGCTTCCTGACAGGCGCTGCCATCGCAACCTTTCTGGTGAGCCATCCATCCCGATACGGGAGACCCTCTGTCAGCTCCGACCCAAGAAGCAGGACCACATGATAGTGAAGGGGGTGGCCTCTGTGTGACCTTGGGCAAGTCCCTTACCCTCACCCTGCCTAGATGTTCTTCTCATCTGTGAAATGGGATAACAGGACGAGGGTAAGTAGAGTGAGGTCCTCGCTATGAATGCAGAATTTAAGGGGGCACCAAAACACTCGGTGATCAAGGAAGATAATGTCTTAATGAAATATTTTTAAAAATCACAATGAGTGCAAAAACACATAATGTCCCAAGCATCGAAAACTTAAAGATAGGATCAGATCCTGCCTTTGCACGACTTAGCTTTATTTGTCTCGCCCTAGTCGTGGCCCTGTGGGATAAATAATGATAGTACCTACCTCTTAGTAAAGTAGAAAGAACGGGGCCTGGCACATAAACGTACTGCTAAAATGTTAACTGAGGTTAACTGAGCCTCAGTTTCCCGATCTGAAAACTGGGGATGGTATTTACACAATGCCTACAGTATTGGCTTCAGGCTTCGAATGCACCTCTCCCTCTGCCCCAGGTCACCTGCGTTGTACACAACTTCCAGAGCCGGCGGCCCTCTGGCCGAAGGTTCTCCCCCTGGGAAGACCTGGGCCAAGCCCCCACCATGGACAGCCCCCTCGAAAAGTTAAGTGTGGCCCAGGTAAGGGGGGCCGGGGTCTGCTCCCGGCTGGAGAGGGTGGTGGGTGGAGGGGGACCAAGGAGGCAAGGAATTCGGGCAAGAGGTGGGGGTCTCTGGGCCCCAGGGAGGTAAAGGGATTGCTCGTCTTTGTGGACCTAGGTCCTGGGGGACAGTCACACAAAATAGAAGAATGTGTCATGGTTAATCTGGAAAACTCTAGTTGTCTTTTCCATTGGGCTCTCTGCCCAAAGAGCCCCTCATGGCTGTGGCCGGTGGGGCCCAGGGGGCCGCTAGCCCCTTCCCTCTGCCTCTTTGTCTCAGGAACCCGAGGCCTGCAGGCCGCATTCGACACCGGCACGGCTCACCCCATCCAGTGAGTGTCGAGGGGGTGGGGGGATAGCCGGGGGGACTGCCAGGTCCCAGTCACTGCCACAGAGGTCTCGCCTATGCTCTCGTGGCCCCCTCCCAAGCTTTCTGATCCCCTGACCTCTGACCCTGACCCCCAGAGTCGCAGAACTGTGCCCGCCGTGGCCACCTGATCCCCAGCTGCGTGTCCTCCAGGGCTCCAGCCATGTGTTCGTCGCCCCGTGTGCCCCGCCCTCGATTGAGGTCTGAGCCGACGCCCCTGCCTCTGCCCCTGCCCCTGCCAGCACCAACCCCCAGCCAGGGCCCCTCACCCTCCTCCCCTGGGCCTGGGGGGCCGGGTGGGGGTGGTGGACGTGGTCGGAAGCTGCTTCTGCCCACACCCCTGCTTCGGGACCTGTACACCCTTAGTGGACTCTATCCCTCCCCCTTCCACCGGGACAACTTCAGCCCTTACCTGTTTGCCAGCCGTGACCACCTGTTGTGAGGCCCCACCACCCACCCAGAATCTTCCAGGTCCCCATTCCTTCCCTGCCACACGTGAGTGTGCGTGTGCCATGTGAGTGCCAAAGCCCCCTGTGCACAAACCAGCCAGGCCTAGATGTTAGAGGCTGGCTGGAAGGACATTTGGGGGGCCCCTGCCTCTCTTGCCCTCTGGAACATCCAAGTGGGCATAACTGGGAGGTGGGCCCTTGCCCCCAGGATGGCTCTTTTAGGGCCCAAACCTGACCCCATTGGCCATTGCTGAGCCAATGGGAGTCCCCAGTTCTAAAACTTCTACTCAAAAGGAGTTTACTCCAGCCAATGGAGCCTCCCCTCACGTCTTAGAATCCTCAGGCAAGAGGGTAACTCCAGTTTGTGTTCAGTGTCTGAACAACCAATAGGAGTCCTTGGTTTTCAGAACTTCTAGGATGGGTGGGTATGATTCCAGTCAATGGGGGACCGCCAATGTCTAAGCATGTGCAGAGGAGAGGAGGGAGATGGGGTCATCCTGTGTCATTGGGTCCTCTCTCAGAATCAGAGAGTCCAGCTGGAGAATGGGGGGCAGGCTCCCCCGTGGCAGGGTTCTTGGAGCACCCCTTCCTCTCTCAGCCCCTCCCCCATGTGCAACCTCTCACTCAGTCCCTCCTAACTCCCAACTTACACAGGGCTTGCCCCAGTTCAGAGGTTTTGGGGTTCAGGGTGCTGTCTCTCCCCTTGTCTGTGCCCAGGTCACCTCAAACCCCTCTGTTATTAGGGCTGTGGGAGGGACTTTTTTTGCCTTGGAGTCTGTCCCTGTTCTTTACACTGCCCCCCACCCCGGGCTCCAGCCTCATGCAGATGTGCCATCATGGGGGGCATGGGTGGAGCAGAGAGGGCTCCCCTGCCCCAGGCAGCCAAAGGCAGTGGGCAGAGGAGACACTGCCCCCCTTTCCTGCCCCCACCTTATCTTTAATAAAGACCTGTTTGTAACAGAAGTTTGGCCACCTGCCTTCCTCCTCCCCCAGGTGTTGGGGTGTGGAGGACTTTAATTGTGGGTCCGTAGGTGAGGTTGGGCGAGGGTTTATTGTCACAGTGTATCTGAGAGTGATGTGGAAAAGCAGTGTGGGGCCATCGAGCCAGTGGCTTGGGTTTAAATCCTGGCTCAGCATTTCCTGGTCACGTGACTTCAAGAAAGTTAATTAACCTCTCCGTTCTCTTGTTTCTTCATCTGTCAAACGCAGACAGTGCCACATGGAAGGCACACAAACACATGGTGAGCAGCCTCACACGACCGCCTCCTCCAGGCAGTTGGCCTGTTTTTGACTATGGTCAGGTGCAGAGGACCTGGGGAATAGGGTGAGGGCACTAGGACCCCCATGCCAAAACCTGGCTTCATGGATGAGAGCAAGGGTTCTGTGAGGTTGTGCTGAGACCCAACCCTTGAGGACCCAGTGGAAACCAGGAGGGTAGGAGGGGCATGGAGGCACAGACCTCCCCACAACCCACTGCAGGTCTGAGGGGCTTCAGACAGGCCATTCGGGCCATGGAGTTATTCCGGAGCCAGGAAAGGGTTATCTGCTTCCCTTCCCCCCTTATTTCATTCATTCATTCATTCATTCACTCACTCATTCACTCATTCATTCAACAAACACTATGGATCAGCTACTGTGTGCCAGGTTCTGTGTAGTTAGGCACAGAGGTTGTAGCAGTGAACAGAAGAAACACAAATTTCTGCCATCAGGAAGCTAATATTCTAATATGTGAGAGACAGACAACAAGATAAATACACTAGACACAGAGTCACAACTCCAAATTTCAAAAATGTCTGAAAACCAAACTTCTTTCATAGCTCATTTGTGGCAAAGCCTGACCTTTACTGACATACAGTTATTATAGCTTTTACTTACTGAACTTTATGTGAATATTCTTTTTTAAATAAAGTTTATTTATTTATTTTTAAGAGAGAGGGAGAGAGAGAATCCCAAGCAGGCTCCATGCTATCAGTGCAGAGCCCGATGCGGGGCTTGAACCCATGGACTGTGAGATCATGATCTGAGCCAAAATCGAGAACTGGAGGCTTAATCATTTGAGTCACCCAGGTGCCTTTTGGTTCGAATATTCTCATGTTTCATGGCAGATAAAGGAAATTGTTTGATTTTGAGATGTTATCCCAGGCCCCACTAGGATGTTATGCAATACATAGTATTTATACCGTAGTACCTTTCAAACAAGATCTGAAGAATTCTGAATTCCAAGTTCTAGGATCAAGGATTTAGGTCAGGGTTTGGGATCTCTGATACATTAGATATTGACAAGCGATAGGAGAAAATTCAAGCTAGAGAGGACAATGGACACCTTTGGGATGGGAACAGAGCTTGCAGTTTAAAGAGGCATAAAGGGGAGCCTGAGTGGCTGAGTTGGATAAGCATCTGACTCTTGATCTCAACTCAGGTCTTGGTCTCAGGGTCATGAGTTCAGGTCCCGTGTTGGTCTCTGCACTGAGCGTGAAGACTAGTTAAAAAATAAATAAATAAAATATAGATAGGTAGGTAGATATAAAGAGTTCAGGCCCTGAGTTGGGCTCTATGCTGGGCGTGAAGCCTGCTTATAAACAAACAAAAGCATGAGGAGGGAGGGAGAGAGCCATGTAAATAGGCAGGGGGGAAGGAACGTTTGAGGCAGAGGGAACAGCAAGCACCAAAGCTCTGAGGTGGAAACCAACCCCCTGTGTTCAGGGACCAGTGAGGAGACCTGTGCAGCTGGAGCTGAACGAGGCAGGGGGCAGATAGGAGAGGAGGTGGGGTAGGTGGCAGGGCTGATTGTGGGCCATGGGGAATTATATGGGGGCATGAGAGGGCTTAAGGCAGAGGAGAGAGAGAATCACGGAGCCCTCTTCTTCACCAAACAGAGCTTCTATTTCCAGGGATCCCACCCCTGAGACCTTGGTTCCTTCTGTTACACAGCTACCTCCACACGGGCCAGGAAAGAAGCAACACTTCAGCACAGCGGACAGCGTTCCAGCCAACCCAGCTAGCGCTGTCCGTGGTCCTGAAACCAAGTGCTGGCTAAGAAAGGGTAAAGTGAAGGCTGCCGGACACAAAGAAGTGTTTGGGCCTGCTAGAGGGGGTGGAGACGGCCGACCTTACCTTGTCCACACCCCATCCCAGGATGGATAATTTTAGGTAGAAAACCCAGACCAAGGTATATGTACTTACTCAAAAGATTTGTTGACATGCCCTGTACGCTTCACAGAATCTCAAACTCAACTCAACCAAAACTGAATTCTGGTTTATCATGCAAGTCAGACCACAACCTACCTCTGCTCAAAACCTCTCATGGCTGGTTCCCATGCATCCTGGTAAAAGTCAAAGTGCTCCCAGTGTCTCAGGGCCTTTGCACTTGCAGGTGCCTCCACTTGGAATGCTCTCCCTCCGTGCTCTGCATGGTTTACTCTCTCAGCTCCTTCAAGCCTCTTCTCAAACGTCACCTTCTCATTGAGACCTGCCCCCTCCACCACCCTCTTTAAAATGGCAAGAAACAAACAACTGGTCCTTTCAGCTTCCCCCCCCCCCCCCGGGCAAAATTTTTTGCATACACTTATCCACTCATAGACTACTTAAACTCCTCTTTATGCTTAGTGGCCATTATCTTCCCCCTCACTAGGATGTCAGCTCCACGAGGACAGAGACTTCTTTGTCTTTTCACTGCTGAAGCCCCAGGGCCTCAAACAGGGTCCGACACACAGTAGGTCCTCAATAAAATTTTGTTAAATGAATTATTTAATCACGTGATGCTGAAAAACAAGGGAGAAACACAGACTGACTGAGATGTCTACTCCCCGGTCTCCTCACCCTTTGGTCCTCCCTCCCAGGACCTTCTCTGTGGTAAAAGTCCTTCCATCGGGATATGAAGACAGGCTTCTGAGAAAAGAAAGAAGTACTGTGTGTATAAGAAACATGCCAAACCTCTGCATCTCTGCCAATGGACTCAGTCTACACTTATGAGCACCTGCTGTGTGCTGAGTACTGTTCTAGGAGCTGGGGGCCCAGCAGTGAACAAAAGGAAGAACCTCCCTGGTGGAGCTGACATTCTAGTGAGGAGAGAGGCAAGAAGAACAAGACATTGGAAATGATAAGTTATTTGAAAACAAAGACGGTGAAGCCGTTAAAAAAGTGTAGGGCGTGCAATTTTACACAGGCGATCAGGGAAAGCCTCTGTAACGAGGTGATAGATATTTGACCGTGACCTGAATGGTGTGGGAAAATGAGCCACAGGGATATTTGGGAGCTGAGTTCCCTCAGCAAGGGAATAGTGAGTGCAATGGGGCTGTGTTGGACATGCTCTTGTGTACGTAACTGCACGACGACGTGATATACGTGTCACTACGGGGTGTTTGTGCATTTGGAGTGTTGCAAAGTGAGGTGAATCATGGTTGTGCATCTGCTGCGGGGGGACTGAGGTGATGCCTCTGACAAGGAATGCAACACGGTGGTGTGTGTGTGTGTGTGTACAGAAAGAGCTGCAGTCACATTAGCTAAGGAAATGTGTCCGGGTGTGTGTGTGTGTGTGTGTAATAGCAATGGTATGGTTGTATCAGAGTGTGTTCTTGTGTGTGTGCAAGGGAAAGAGTGTGGGGACATAAGTGTGAGAGAAAGTGTGTATGGGATGTTTTGTGTTAGGATAGGGCTGTGAGCATGTGGGTGAAGGGGGTTTTGAAAGTGGAATATAGGCAGAGATGCGTGTGGGTGTGCGCGCGCACACGTGTGTAAGGGGGGGGTGTGTGAGGTGCCCAGCTGTGTGGGTGGACGTATTGCGGGATGTGGCGGATCTGTTTTCTGGCCCCAGAGGGAGAGAGAAAGCCCAGGAAATATCAGTTCCACCCCGCCCCTGTGTCTCCTGGCAACAGCACCACTTTGAAGTTACCAGGAGAGAGTTGCCAGGGCAACAGGGGTGAGTGGCAGCTCTGGGGCGAGGTCTGGGTGAGGAGACCCAGCCAACCCTCACTTAACCACTCACCTTGTTTCTCCTCTCCCAGTTTCTCAAAAATCCTATCTTCCTTTCTTCACTCATTCATTTAACAAGCATATATTGAAAATCTGCAACCATCTAGTCACTGTTCTGGGCGCTGGAGACACCTAAGTGAACAAGACAAACAAGGTCCCCTGCCTTGGCTGTCCCTTAGTCTCCCACCCCCCTGTCTTTTTGTCTCTCCTGGTGCTTCTTTGATCTATGGTCATACCCACCCCACTTATTCCAAGCAAAACCCAAGGAGCCCCCTGGCCAATAAGGAAACCGGTTGAGATTCCTCTTCTCACAGACCCTCAGAGACGGCTGCTGATGTTTTGCACGTGAATGGCCTCCAACACAGCTTGTGCAGATACTAAGGTGCAGAGGGAGAGACAAGCACACAAGTGCCTCCCTCCCTCACTTCCTCAGTTGTCATTGGGTGACATCAGCAGAAACACACACAGACAACATTCCCATCACAATAGTCCTCTGAGATATCACGAGCTCCATTTTATAGGTGAGCAGACTGAGGCTAGGAGACTTTAAGTAATGTGTCAGTGATTCGGGCCTGCTTCCTCCAACTCTCAACCCTTGTAAGTGTCTAATTAGCTGATTAATTCACAATAGTAATATTCGCGTTGCTTCCTTCAGCGAACTCGCACAAGGGAAGGGCAATCTCTCCTTCAAGCGCCTCTATACCTCCTCCCTCAGACTGTTATTTGCCCCTTCACCAGGGGAGGAGCCAGTAAAGGCCGATCTAACTTTGATGGCAGATCCATGGACCAATGGAGACGCTAAGTGCATTGTAACCAATGAGACCTCGGCTTGGGCGGGATTAAGGGCAGGAAAGGGCCGCTGACTGGACAGGAGTATCTTACGAATGGCGGAGACGCTGAGGCGGGTGCTAAACGTAGGCACCTCAGCAAGGTCCGGGGAGGAGGATACAGCTGAGGCTGGACCGCCTTTGCTGCTGCTCGGCGGCCCAGGGTCTGGAAAGACAGCGCTGCTATTCGCGGCGGCCCTGGAAGCGGCAGGAGAGGGCCGAGGCCCCGTCCTCTTTCTGACTCGAAGGCCTCTTCAAAGCCTGCCCCGCGGGACTGGCGCAGCACTCGACCCCCTGCGGCTACAGGTAACCGAGGGGCGGGACCGGAGGCGGGCTAGTTAGTACTGGGCGAATTGAGGATTGAGCGACAGGTAGACAGACCAATGGAAGAGAAGAAGGAAGAGCGAGCCTTAGCGGCCATTGTGGGGCGGAGTCATGAATGCGCGGGGCGGAATAATAGGGGCGGGACCATAGGAAGCTTTGTTAAGATTGGGAAACCGTTTGGTGAGGGGGCGGAGTTAGCGAAGAAAGGCGGTGCCCAACGGGTGGGGTTAGTCGGGGGGGTGAGTAAGGGGTGGGGCTAAACCTGAGTCCAGTTTGAACGCCAGCTTTTCCTTTGGAGCCCATCAGGAGGTCCGACTAAGAACGCTATGGGCAGGTTTTCCGTGGAAAGACTGCCTTAGATACTTGGTAAGAAAAACATACCTTGTTCCTAGCTAACACCGGGCAGTGATCAATGCGGGATAAAAAACAGGGGTGGGCGCAGAGCATGTGACTCTTGAGCATGCTGAGTTCCAGCCCCACATTTGGCAGAGATGACTTAAAAATAAAACCTTGTTATTAAAGAAAAGGGTGGTGAGTGGGTATGAATTGAAGAGCATGCGGCCATTCTGAACTGCTTCACTCGGAACCAGCTGTCTGGGGTGTGAGAGCCTAGTGCAGGGAAGTATATACAAGGAAGCAGGGCAGCTCTAGCTTGGAGCCTGCCTTCCTGAGCTGAATCTGGCCTTTTCCTTTTTTCCAACCTCTAGAAGATCCGCTTCCAGTACCCACCCTCAACCCATGAACTCCTGCAGCTTCTGTGCTCTGCCCATGAGGCCCGCGGTCCAGCCCCCTCCCTGCTGCTACTGGATGGCCTTGAGGAGTACTTAGTGGAAGACCAGGGACCCCAGGACGCCGCCTACCTGGCTGCGCTGCTTCTGGACACAGCTGCCCACTTCAGCCACCAGACTGGGCCTGGCCAGGGCTGTGGGCTCATTGTGGCCCTACAGACCCAAGAGGAGGGAGTCAGTGGGGATGCCCTGCAGGTGTCACTGCTCCAGCGGTATTTCCCTGCCCAGTGCTGGCTGCAGGCAGAGACACCAGGCCCAGGACAGCACCGCCTCCGAGCCTGCCTGGATCCAGGTGGGCTGGGGCCTAGGGCAGAGTGGTGCGTGGCTTTCCGACCAAACGGAGAGATGACAATCACCCCGTGGCCTTCTCAGGCTGGTAACCTCAGCTTAGACAAAGGTTCAAGCTCTGGAGGCCAGCCTTGAGCTTTGGTGTGTGACAACCTCTCTGTGCCTCAGTTTCCCATGCCTGGAATACGTACTTCAGGGACACATGCAGATTCAAAGACCTAAAGAATATAAAATGTTTTTTCTCATTTAAAAGTAGCATTATCAGGGAACCTGGGTGGCTCAGTTGGTTAAATGTTGGACTCTTGATTTTGGCTCAGGTCATGATCTCATGGTTCGTGGGATCGAGCCCCACGTCGAGCTCTGCACTGACATCACGGGGCCTACTCGGGATTCTCTCTCTCTCTCTCTGCCCTTCCCCCACTCCCTCTCTCTCAAAATAAATAAATAAACTTAAAATAAAAATAGCATTATCATGTACCTGTTATGCCCAATTAACATTGTTGAATTTTGCTGTTTTGAACTTTATAAAAAGTTTCATGATAAATGTAATCTTCTGAGACTTCCTTCTTCTCCCACTCAACATTATCATTTAAGATTAGGCCAGTTTTGGGGTGCCTGGGTGGCTCAGTTGGTTAAGTGGCCGACTTCGGCTCAGGTCATGATCTAGCGGTCCATGAGTTCGAGCCCCGCATCGGGCTCTGTGCTGACAGCTTGGAGCCTGGAGCCTGCTTCAAATTCTGTGTCTCCCTCTCTCTCTGCCCCTTCCTTATTCGCACTTTGTCTTTCAAAAATGAATAAATGTTAAAATTTTTTTAAAAGATTAGGCCACTTTTTAGTTCACTGCTTTCTCCTTACTGCATGGAACCATTCCATGGGTGACCATATCCCAATTTATTCATCAAATGGACATATCTGCTGCTATGAACATTCTTGCACACATGTCCTGGCTCACGCGTGTGAGAGTTTTTAGGGTATTTAGCTAGGGGTGGCTTTGGTAGAGCTTCTAGAAGTCCTGCATAGGCCCATCTTTCCTAGGTCATGTCTAACTTAGTGATATCATTATTATTCGTGGCAGAAACTAGCCAGAGGCTCAGGCAACAGCTTTCCTTCCCCCAGGGAGCACAGCCAAACTGCATTTCCCACCCCCACCCCCACCCCCCCCACCAGCGGTCCATGGATCAAGCTGGGGTCCTGGGACTGTTTCTAATCCCTAAAATGGCCCCCAGCATCTTCTGTTTTCTCTTTGCTGCTTGGTTAGCAAGATGCCGGGGGTCCATCTACAGACCAGCAGGGTCTGGGCTTCTGACTCATCCCAGAAATGGCTGCCTGCCTGCTTGCATTGAAATATGAGAGAGAAACCATTTAACGTGTAAAGCCAGTCATATTTAGGAGGTTTTTGTTTTGTTATGGCAGCTAGTATAACATATACTGAGTCCTTCATTCTATTAGGATTATTATTCATATCGCCAGGTCCAGAATTTCAGACTGAGCTCGAGGCCTTTTACCATTGCCCGTATGGTCTGGGCCCAGGGAAAGATGGGGCCTACAAGGATGTTTGTAGAAGTCATGAAAGGGGGAAAAAATTACATACACACACAAACACACATACACTCATACAACTCTATACATTTTAAAATACTCCAAGGTTGTACTGAGCAGGACGGATTGGGCAGAAAGCCGAGGTTAGCAATGCCCCTGGTCCTGAGGGAGCCCTCACCAACCCTGCTCAATAAGTCTAGGGCCTGGGCTAGCACTTGAGGTCACGCTGGGTCCCCAAGCATCTGAGGGCTGGAGTCCTAGGAGCAGGCCACATAGCTGGGGGGTGAAGGCTCAGTGGCTGGGATGAGGCTGTTCTCATAAGGGTTCAAGTAGGGGCCAGTGGATGAGTCCCCCTGGGCTTCCTGGGAGCCCCCTGAGCTGTAGTCAGTTGAGATGCCAGAGTCAGACACCATGAGGTACAGGTACTTTATGTGGGGTGGGGTGGGGGGCAGCTCAGAGGGCAGTGCTCTTGGGCGCAAGAGCTGGGAGCTGGGATCCAGGATCGTGTACTCAAAGCTGGCACCCAAGGCCCCCTCTGGCCCAGGCTTCAGGGACAAGGCAGATGAGCAGGAGGAGGCTTCTGAGCCTTTATCCATGGCTGCCATGTCCAAACTGCCATCAGGCCGCGGGAGATCCTCGCTGGGTGGGTTCCGGGGCAGCAACCACTTGTCCAGCACCAGGTAGGTGTCTTGGGTATGTTCACTGCCCAGCGGCTCCAGCAGGGGCCCCTCCTCTGCCCCCGGCTCCGCTGCCTGGGTAGCCCCCCAGCAACGCTCAGAGAGGACTTCCAGCGGGGAGGGTGGGTCCTCTGCAAAGGGAGTGCAGGGGCTCCACCAAAGACAGCCCTCATTCTGGTACAGCCACAGCTGGGGAAACAGCACCAGCCTGCTCAGAGACCTACGGTTCAGCCACAGGAGCAGGGAAACCCCAGGCCCCGAGGGGACAACCAGGCCACCTACCTGGAAGTTACCCTTGTGGGTGGTGAAGAGGCCCTCAAACTCACTCTCGGGGCTTGGGATACCAGGCCAGATCTTCTGCTTCAGAGTCCTGGTGAAGCCAACAAGAAACAATTACAGGGATATGTGTCACTGAATGCTCACCAATACCCCCCTAAAAAAGCAGCCGCAGGGGCACAGATAGTCCTAGTCCCTCATAATCACAAGGCAGAGGAGTGCATAGGGGCTGAGGAACAGAGGCTCTGGCTGAAGCATCTGCAAGGCCCTACAGATGGGTGACTGGAACAGGGTTTTGAAGGATGCATAGGAGTTCAACATACACTGCCTGGTGCTCTCCCTTAACCTGGCCCAGGCTTGTCTGGAGGTTCATTATGTTACTTCCCTTCTCACTCCTTTCCATAATTCCCCGAATGTACTCAGAATAAAATTCGGGGGCACCTGGGTGGCTCCATCGGTTGGTTAAACATCCGACTCCTGATTTTGGCCCAGGTCATGATCTCAAGGTTTGTGAGTTCGAGCCCTGCATTGGGCTCTGCACTGACTGCGGAGCCTGCTTGGGATTCTCTCTCTCTCTTTCTCTCTCTCTCTCCCTTTCTCTCTGTCCCTCTTCATCTTATGTATGCTTTCTCTCTCTCCCTCTCAAAATAAATAAAGTTAAAAAATTAAAAAAAAAAAAGAATAACAATCTCTTCTCCACAGCCCTGCAACCTTGCACATTCTGACCCCTGTGACCTCCCTCACCTCATCATTCACCACTTCCTCGTAATATATTCTGCTCTAGCCAGAGATACCTTCTTGGCAGCTGCTTCAGTGCTCCAAGCTCATTCCCACCTCAGGGCCTTTGCACTTGCTGTTCCTTTTCAATTGTCCCGCGGCTGTCTTTGTCCAACTGTCAGGTTTCCATTCTGATATCATCTTCCAGAGGCCTTCCCTGACCATCCTGTCACGGCCCCACACCCCATTTGTTTCTGTGATACCACTTACCACAATGGATAATCAAATATCTGTTGGTGGGGTGCCTGGGTGGCTCAGTCGGTTGAGCAGCCAACTCTTGATTTTGGCTCTGGTCATGATCTCATTGTTTATGGGATCAAGCCCTGCGTTGGGCTCTACACTGACAGCATGGAACCCGCTTGGGATTCTCTCTCTTTCCTCTCTGCTCCCATATATGTTGGTACCCTTGTTTGCTATTTGACTCAGCTTTGAGATCCACAAGGTCAGAGAGATGTTTGTTTTCCACTTTCTCCCCAGTGCCTAGCACAGAGTTGTTACTCAGTATGTATTTTCCAACCAAATAAATAAACAAGGCCCTTAAAGACAACGGAATACTGCTTGGCAGACAAGGCAGGAAAGGCATTGCAGGCAGAAGGAACAGCATGTGCCAAGGCTTGGGGGTATGAAACCACATAGTATGAGCTACGAATAACAAAAACCTCAGGATGGCTGGTCCTACCATAAACAATCTAAGGAGCTTGATAACAGAGGCAGGAGGCACTCAGGATGTTAAATCTTTCCATTAGGCCCATCTGGGGATTTTACAAAAGTTGATGAAATTGGGAAAAGGAACAAGCAAAGGAATTCAAAAAGGAGCAACCGCTGAGGTTCAAGGAAAACCAGGTGAATGTTCCCAAGAATTTTAACTAAGATTCTGGATATGGTCTGGCTTGCATCCCAGCCCTGCCACGGACTCCTCACTGTGTGTCCCTGGGCAAAGTGCCTTTCCGTCTCTGAGCCTAGCTTTCCACAGCAAAAGGAGAACGTAAGTGCGTTGGAGTCTGGGCTAGGTGCCCGAACGGGGCGCTCACCGGCGGTGGGAAAGCAGGGCGAGCACGGCCAGCAGCAGCAGGATGAGCACGAGGATGAGTGAGAGCGTCAGGATGAGAGGGTCCAAGTCTACAAAGCAGGGAGGAAGTCAGGGCAGTAGGATTACCCCATGCTCCTCCCCAGGCCCTCCTAGCTCCTAGCTGGGGCCTCACCACTAGCTGTCAGCAGCGACGCAGGCTCGGACCAGGCGCTCCAGAAGCCACCGAAGCTCGGCTCAGCCATACGCGCGCGAACCATAAAAGTGTAGCGCGTTCGGCCGCGAAGGTTGCTCAGTGCGCACTCAGTGCGGCCATCCAGGATCTCCACCTGGGGGCGGGGCCTGGGTGAGAGGCGTGGTCAAAAGGGGCGGGGCGAGCAGAGAAAAGCTTATCGGGGCGGCACTGAGCCAATCAGAGAAAGGAAGGACAGCTTCGCAACACTGCGGTGAGGGGGAAGGGCAATGAAAGCAAGAGGCGGGTTCCAGGAAGGCTCGGGCCAATCAGGACGGAGGCCCAGGGAGCAGGGGGCGGTCTCGGGCTATTTAGGGGCGGGGCCAGGGAGCAAAGGGTCGGGATGTTGAAGGGGTGTAGTATTTGGGACAAGGGGGTAAGTGGGCTTTGGGCTTGGGTCCAGGTGGACTGGGAGGCACCGGGAAGGAAGACATGTCAGTGGGAGTTGATGTGTTTTGGGCAAAGAGATGACGGGCGTCAGAGGTGGGCCTGGAGGGGCGAGGCCAGGAGGCGGGGCCATGCTGGCCATCGGGGCGGGATTTAGAAGGGGAGGCGGGGCTGTCGGTCGACTGGCGGTCGGGGCGGCCTCACCTTCTGAGCGCCCCCTGCGACGTTGCCTGAGGAGATGTTCACTTCGTAGCGGATCAGACTTGCGACGGGGGCTCCAGGAGGCGGGAGCCACCGCAGTACCACGTGGCCGCCCTCGTCGGCCCGCCGCGCCAGCAGCCCCGCGGGGGGGTCCAGGAGCACTGCGAGAGGGGTTGATCAGGTGGGCGGTGACCGAGACTCCCTCACCCGACAATTTCCCCATTCCCTGCGCACGTACCCACTTCGTTGATGTGGATGATACGGTGATAGCGTGGAGCGCCCGAGGATACGGCTGTGACGCGCAGCTCTAAGGGCACAAAGCTCGACGCGTCGGCCGTAGGCAGCGAGCACCAGAAACGCACAGCGCCGCGAGCCGTGGGCGCCTGGTGCAGGCTGCATGGCTTCCACGGTTCGCCCCTGTGCGCCAAGGGGCCAGAGAGGGAAGGGAGCAAGTTGGGGGTGGGGGGTGCGAGAGAGTTTGTATTGCCTGGAGCTGGGGCCCGGTTTGGACACTACCACCAGGGGGCGTCCGGCCCCCGACTACGCGACGCCTTAGTCCTATCTGGAGGGGTGCTGTCCCTGCCCGAATGTTTGGGATCGCTCCGCAACAGAGATCGCGAGACTGTTCCGGCCCCAGACACTAGGGGGCGCGTCGGCACTGACCCCGGGGCTTCCCACCAGTGACCGCCAGTGGCCTCGCGTCCCACCAGTGTCCTCCCGCTCCCGACGCCAGCAGATATCCCAAAGTGTGAGCCCCTGCCCACCCTCCCCCTCCTCAGAGGATGGGAGCGCTCCACCTGCCCCGTCGCACTCACTCGAGCTGGTAGAAGAAGCTGTAGTTGTCGGGGCCGACCCCGGCGCTTGCCGCTTCCTCCCAGAAGCACACCAGGTCCTCCAACCGTTCGGTGAAGCACAGAAGCTCTTCGGGCCCGCGGGCAGCCAGCAGGGCCGCTGCGGGGGGAGGGGGACACGGGGAGGGGGTCGGGAGAGCCCAGTCCTCGGGCCACAGCAGCCTCCCCCTCCCTCCCGCCGCCTGTGCGAACCGATAAGCAAAAAGCCCCGCCTCGCTCGCTAGCCCAAGCGGGGGCCCTCGAAGGGTCCGCGGAGGTGGTGCCCCCCCCCCGAACTCCGAAGCGCTGGTGGCTTGCCTTACTGTTCCCACACACGCCCCCGCCCACCCCACAACCCGCTGGACCGCGCGCGGCTTGGAGGGCCGCGGTCCCCCGCTGCCCGCCCCGCCCCGGCCCAGGACAGGCGAGCCACTGGACGTGTGCGGAGAAGGCGGGGCCCCCTATCGGCCCCGGCAGGCTGCCGGCAGCCCGATAGCGCCAACCGTGAACCCCTCCCTCGCCTCTTCCCTCGACCCGGCAAGCCGAGGCATCTGGCGCCCGCATACAAACCATGTTTACAGTCGCCTGAGGCCCGGCCCCTCGGCCTCGACGCGGGCTTTGTCCTCCCTCCCCCGGTGGAGGGTCGGCCAGATCCCCTCTCCTGGGGACTCTAGATTTCGAGGCCTAGACCCAGCACCAACCCTGCCCCGTTAGGATTTATTATGTCCCAGGCTCCCTGAAAAGATAAAACGGGAAACTTATGCCCCCCCCCACCCCCCCACCCCCGCCCACAACACAGTCTGGAGTCTTAGACCCCAGCATGCTACGCCAGGTGCCACTCTAAGGAGGTTCAGCCCCCAGCCCCCAGATCCTAGACTGTAGGGTCAGAACCCGGCGTGGCTCCCAGGACCCAGGCTGGAAGTTCAGGCCTCGGCATTGCCCTCCAGGAACCATTGCGGGGGTCTACACACAGATCCACCCTTACCTTTACTTTCGAACTTGGGGTCCAGGGGGTTGGGTGGGGGAGCCCAGGCGGCCCCAGCGAGCAAGAGACAGAGAGAGCCGACTCCAGGCCAGAGGGGCGCCCAGAGGTGACCCATGATGCAACCCCCGCCACGGGGGGCGCAGGGCCCCTGCTCCCCTTCCGCCCCTGGCACAATCCACAGCTGGGTCAGCAGCTGCCTCCGCCGGACACAGCTGACCAGGCCCTTCCCGGCCAGGCGCCTCCAAGTGGCAGCTCCCCCGAGGGGGCGGGACCACACGCAGCCTGGGCCGAGATAAGCGGGAGGCGGCCGCCCTGCCGCCGCGGCGGGAGGGGGCGGGGCCCTTAGAGACCCCGCGACTGCTTGGGGGTCAGGGACAGTGCCGGTTTCTGCACTTTCTTACTGTGTGACTCTGGACAGGTGGCATATCTGAGCTTCAGCCTTCTCATCTATCAAATCCGGTTTGGCACATAGCAAATATTCCAAAAATGTAACATACTGGTATTATCGTGCTAATCAACATCTCTTCCCAGCCTGGGTAGGAATAAATAATCGTAATAGCGACGGGCGGTTGAGTGCGCAGTGCTAGGCAGTGTGGCCAGACAATATATACCATACATATATTCTGGCATGTTGGTAAAACAACATTCTGGATGTTGAAACTTGTGATTTAAAAAAAAATTTTTTTTCAACGTTTATTTATTTTTGGGACAGAGAGAGACAGAGCATGAACGGGGGAGAGGCAGAGAGAGAGGGAGACACAGAATCGGAAACAGGCTCCAGGCTCTGAGCCATCAGCCCAGAGCCTGACGCGGGGCTCGAACTCCCGGACCGCGAGATCGTGACCTGGCTGAAGTCGGATGCTTAACCGACTGCGCCACCCAGGTGCCCCGAAACTTGTGATTTTTAAAAAAGTTTTTATTTATTTTTGACAGAGAGAGGGAGACAGAAAGAGAGAGAGAGGGACACACAGAATCCGAAGCAGGAATTACAGTACAAAGCGTGAAAGCTATTTGCTTGGGCTCAGCTTCTTAAACTAGGGTTAACACCGGAACAGAGGTAAGTGCTTGGGGGGAAGGGGTGGATACTTGCGCCTGCCCTGCCCCAGAGTAGCCAATCAGAACACTCCATTTTCTGGAGCACCGTGATTGGTCCAGCGTGGGCATGTGACCCAAAGGGATCCAATGAGCCTCCGCCCTGGGACTTTACTCAAAGTTACTGGGAAAAGGGTGACTGTTTCGTTTGGGCCATGAGGGCGTATCCAGAGATATCTTCTCTACTGAGGAGGGGAGAAATTGCCTGATGGTGAAGCTAATACAGGATTTTACACCCTGTTACCTCTATCTGAAACTCTTCTTCTAAATATCCACGGGGCTCAGTCCTTTATTCAGGCCTCTGCCCAAATGCCACCTCCTCAGTGACATTTGCCCCCTAGGATGACCCCATTTAAAATAGCAACCATCTGGGGGTGCCTGGGTGGCTCAGTCGGTCAAGCTTCCGACTTCGGCTCGGGTCATGATCTTGTGGTTGACGAGTTCGAGCCCCATGTCTGGCTCTGTGCTGACAGCTCAGAGCCTGGAGCCTGCTTCAGATTCTGTATCTCCCTCTCTCTACACCACCCCCCCCCCCACTTTCTCTCAAAATAAACTTAAAAAAAAAATAGCGACCTTCTCATCCCACACCCCTGTCGCCCTTAAATGGATGATGGTGATGATTTTACATTCCCTGTTTATTATCACCTAATAAGCATTTGATGTTCTGTTACTGATTTGCCGCCCTCACTAGTTCATTTTGTTCATTTGTGTATCCCTAGCACCTAGAACAGGGCCTGGCACACAGTAGGAGAAATAGTTGTGGAGGGGTACGTAGGTGGTTCAGTGGGTAAGCTTCCCACTCGATTTCGGCTCAGATCATGATCTCCCGGGTTGTGGGTTTGAGCCCCATGTCGGGTTCCTCGCTGACAGTGCAGAGCCTGCTTGGGATTCTGTCTCTCTGTCTCTGCCCCTCCCCCGTTCTCTCTCTCAAAAGAAATAAATATATCTGTGGCGTAAAAGATTAGAGAAACACTAAGCCAGGAGATGTAAAGAAATGGGTGATACTGTGTCAGCCCCTGGATACAGCTGTGCCTGAGCACCCCTGAACTTAAAAAAAAAAAAAAAAAAAAAAAAAGCCATAGTGATGCAGCGGTAATCCCTCCCTCAGGAAATTGGCCTTTGCACCGTGCGTGAAAGAGCGTGAGAGGCAGAAAGTATACGCTGTGGTTACGAGAGGAAAAGTAACCCAGTGGTTAAGGGAGGGCATGTGTTCTGGCACATCACACATCATTCAAGTTTGAGCCCCAACCTTGCCACCTTGGATAAATTACTTAATCCTCACTAGGCTCAGTTCTTCATGTATAAAATAGACACATGGAATGTATGCTATTCCATAAAGCTAGTATCAGGATTTGGTGAGATCGATTAGGTAAAGTTCTTAGGACAGTACATAGTAAGCCCTCAGTAAAAATAAGTTATTTTATTGAAATATAACTGACATATTACATTGCGTAGCAATTATTATTTGCTTAAGCCATTTCAAGAAGGATACTGTTACTTACATCTGACTGGTCCTATGGTCTTAATATTCATAGCCACAACAACAAAAGCCTGCAAAATAGCATGTTCTGTTCTGTAATTGGTCTTTTCCCAGACGGTACGTGATGCTTAGGTTCTCCTTTTTGTTGTTGTTGTTGTTGTTTATTTTATTTTATTTTATTTTATTTTATTTTATTTTATTTTATTTTTGAGAGAGAGAGAGGGAAGGCGGGGCAGAGAGTGAAGGAGACAGAGCAGAGGATCCAAAGTGGGCTCGCCCCTGACAGCAGACAGCCCGACCCAGGGCTCGAACTCATGAACCATACATTCATGATCTGAGCCAAAATCAAGAGTCTGATGCTTAATCTACTGAGCCACCCTTCCCCTAGTAACAGTACTCAAATGTAATTTCCATGTATGCGCCCTCCCAGGCTCTAGTCTTTGTGATCTGAAGTTGCTCTTCTGGCTCAAAGCATGGGCACAGGACCCAGACCTGGACAATCTGCCTATTAATATTTCTCTGAGCACAGTGATTGGTGCAGGGGTGGCCACGTGACATGAGTTGGTCCAATGGGCATCTGTTCTGGGACTTCTGATTCACCTGATGGAAAGGAGGGGCTCTCCTTGCATGGGAAGGTGTGAGCCTGCCTTGCAGTGGGGCTCTATTAATTAGATGCTATTTTGGCTACTGTAACAGACCCAAATAATAGTGGCTTAAGTAAGATATACATCTATTTCTCTCTATGGAACAATCCAAGTAGCGGCAATACAATATGGCTGCACCCTGGTCTCAGAAGGCCAGGCACCTTCAAGTTTGTTGCTCAGTTATTCAAAGAACATGAACCCCCCTCAATCCAAGATGATCCACTCCACTGCTTCATTCTAACCAGCGCGGGGGGCGGGGGGGGGGCAGAAAAGAGGGAAGGGGAGGACACGGGCCTTCGGTTTAAGAGCCGGCTCTTAAACCCGGACTAAAATTTGCTCACATCCCATTGGCCAAGACTTAGTCACATGACCACACTTTGCTGCAAGGGAGACTGGAAATGTGTTTTCTACACTCAGTGGTTGCTCTATTGCCACAAAAGGTGGCTGGATTTGGCGGGGGGGGGGGGGGGGGGGGGGGGTTCAGTCTCCTCAGCAAATCAGAGCCCAAAGACCGCAACAAAATCCTGATATGTTTGGAATCCCTGGATCCAACGGTGACTGACGCTGGACTCAACTGAACTTTTCGAACACGCGAGCCATTCGTTTCCCGTTTTGCATGTCTGTTTGAATTGGGTTTCTGAACACTCGAAGCACAAAGAACCCTGATTAACAGTGAGATATATAAAGCCCCTAGTTGATGTACAGCATGGAGTAGAAGTTCCTACGTGAACACACTATTGCTACGAATGCGGTTGTGGCGGGCGCCTGGGTGGCTCAGTCGGTTAAGCGTCCAACTTCGGCTCCGGGACATGGTCCTGCAGTTCGTGAGTTTAAGCCCCGAGTCAGGTTCCGAGCCCCGCATCGCACTCAGCGCAGAGCCTGCTTGGGATTCTCTCTCTCCCTCTCTCTCTCTCTCTCTCTGCCCGTCCCCACCACACACTCTCTAAATAAATAAATAAACTTACAAAAAAATGAATGTAGTTGTTTCTGTTGTTAGGACTGTGTTGCAGGTGGCCTTATGGGTCCCTTTATCTCTACCTGCTCTGTTTCTACTTCCTACCCCAGCACAGAGAGACAGGGTACCCCTCTCACCCTCACACCCCATCGACTTAAGGGTGATGACGTCGTTTGTCTCAGATGCCAGTGGAATTTGACTTCTTCAGTCTCCCACACCCGTGGCAGAAAAGCAGCGTATCGCGCCCCCAAATGTTGGGGAGTCCCGCCCCCTGCGTGTGTGACAGCCCCTCCCCCTCCGGCATCCGATCATGTCTCGCCCAGACCCTTTCATGAGGCCGTTGGGTTTTTTTCAGTTTTTGTTTTTTAATTTTGATCTTGATCAAGAGAGAACACGAGGCACAGAACAGACAAGACCCATCTCCTGTTTCATAACCTTGGGCACTGTTTTCATCCACCTCCGTCCCCCCCGGTTGTCAGATTTCTCTGGGGAAGGGTCTGACCCCCCCCTGCCCCCATCCGTGCCCCACCTGCCTTCTATGTTTATGGGATGAAACTCTTCATCCGGTCACTCACGGACTGATGGCTTTGGAAAGAGGATCAAGTACCGGGAGTGTCAGAGAGATGGCATTCGATGAAGTTGGGGGTGGGGGGTGGGGGTCACACGGTACAGAGCACAATGGCTCTATGGGGCAATGGGACTTTTCTGGGAGAGGAGGCCTCTCCCACATCCATGGTGGCAGGGACCAGGCCCCTAGAGGGAGAAGAGGGCCCCCTCAGGTCGAGGAGACGGTAGCTGTGTGCCGGGCCCCGTCCTTCCGCCGCAGCACAAAGTCTCTAGGGGCGGCTGGACTCATTGCATAGAAGACATTGGCGTTGTCAGGAATCGGCAGCTCTGGCCAGGGGTGGACATGATGGTAAAAGGCCTGCACCACCTCATATCCCACCACGGAAGACCGAAGTAACCTTCTGCCATTTATTCTGGCACAACCACCTTGGGTCCCTTCAGCCAGTGCTGAGCCGTCCTCTCGTGGGGAACCTGGACAACCTCTCGCTCAAAGCCTGCACAACCTCAAGTCTCTCCCACCACGTCCACCACGGACCTGGACAACCTCCCGCTATTTCTCTCTGGAGTCTACGCAGCCTGTGCCGGAAGGCTGGACAAACTCGGCTCACCCATCCCAAACAACTTCCTTTTCACCCGGCCAACTCCCAGCCAAGTTCCTGCCGCCCTCACCATGAACTTGGACACCTTCTGACTTCCTACATCCAGCCTGTATAGTCTGTGGCCCTCGCACTTGATAGTTGAACAATTTCCTATATGCCTTCTTAACGTCCCCCCAAACTCATGCCGTGTCCTCTCCTTCTTGAGAACTGGGAACCTTCGATCTGTGTCTGGATTGGGCATCATCATGTTCCCCCTACCCTGAATTTCAATACCACGTGGCGTGCCACATTCAGAGACTTCAGGGTCCCCATGCTGAGCTGGGACAAACCCATTTCTTCACAAACTCAAGCCCAGACCCCTCTTTAGACCCCCACCCTGCCAGGCTGAGCCTGAACAACCTCATGATCCTACAAATTTAAGCCAAGGCAACCTCCTTTCCTCCCTCTGCCATGTGACCCTGGACAATTTCATTTCCCCACAGATCCCAACAAGACACCTGTCGTGTCCCCCTTTCTCTCACACAGCCAGGGCAACCTCGTGACCCTACAAAATCAAGGCACGGATATTTTACTGCCTCTTACCCCCACCCTGCTTTATCTTACCCTTACTCTGTGTTCGACTGGAACCACCTCATGGCCCTGTTAAGGCCAGTCTTGACCCTCATCAACCTGCTGCCCTCCTAGCTAATCCCCAGTCCAGCCTCCAAGCAGTCCCTACTCACCCCTGTCCCCTGGAAGGACTTGGAAAAGCTGGTAGTCACGGGCCCAGGGCTCGGCCACATTGTGCTTTTGCAGGGCTCGCTGCACCACGCTGGGGGCCTTGTCCTGACTGGTGAGCTGGGAAGAGAAGGTGGGTGGTGAGGTGTGACCGCCAAGTTCCAAGGGCAGGGCTGCCCCGGTAGGTTCCCGGCCCAACCCCTCACCAAGATGCTCCGATACAGGTTCCCGTGGTCATTGTCAATGCTGACGCGGATGACTCGAGCCTCTGATCCCTGCTGCCCCAGTAAGGAGATGTGAGAGCCGCTCAGAGGCAAAGCCAAGGGCCGGGGGCCTGCCAGGTCCGGGCTCAGGGGCAGCTGTAGGCAGTGGGGGTGGGGGCTGAGTGGTGGGAGCCTTATACATCCCGCTACACAGCTGGAGCCTGGGGACGGGCAATCAGGGTGCACTCGCGAGCCCACATCTACGCCATCCCATCACATACAGACCTTCGTGCCCTGTTACAAAGACAAACTTACACATGGCCAATAGACACATGAGAAATCCTATGTACACGGACGGCAGCAAATACACACAAACGCTTATGATTGGTATACATCTACAAGTCCATCAACAGCCCCGTTCACGGTCCCGTGGATACTGGGGATATTTATGCCCATGTTTCCACTCTAGGTATGCGCATTCCTGGGGACACACATATCCTTGCAAAGGTGTGATCACACCCAAAAGTGCACTGTGGGCAAGCTGACTCATGGGTCCAGGTCCGAGCACAAGCCAGACTGAGGGATAATCCCTTAAACAGGGCCATGGAGATGCACGGGGTCTCCTGAACAGACACCCAGGGTGCTCAGCCAAGCACGTGTACAGCCACTTATGTACATGCGTGGTCATGAAACCACACACGCGCATGCACGCACACACACACACACATACACACACACACACACGGCCCTGCGTGCCCACAGTCCCACATGCACACAGGCAGTCTCAGTACCTTGGTGGCGGGGCTCTGGGGCCCTGGAGAGGCCGGGGGACTGCCAGGAGGAGGGTCTCTGGCTCTAGGGCTAGATGGCGGGGACCCTGGGGAAAGACTGAGGGAGATACAGAGCCTGAGGTCGAGCGGCTGCCCTGACCTCTGACCCTGCCATCTCCAGTCCTTTCACTAACTGGGATACTCACCTGGAGGTGGGGGACGAGGGGTCCCCAGGACTCCCACCAGGGGATGAGCCCTTCTCTCGGGACAGCTTTCTAAAGATAGAGACGAGGGATGAGGAGGAGATCAGTCTCGGGCCCAGGAGCGCTCTCCCGTCTCTGCCCACCCCTGTCCCCACGCACAGCCCGAGACTCACGCACTGAGGCGCTTGGTGAGGCTGAGGCGCCGTCGGATGCGTGGGGAGCTGGGGCAGGAGGCAGCTGGTGGCTCAATGACACGGGAGACATGGTAGCTGAGGAGTCAAGGTGCACATGGGGTGGGGTGGGGCCAGGAAGCAGCAGGGAATGAGCTGAAAGCTTGGCTAGAATCAGTGAAGAGCCGCATTTTGGGGGATGGGGGGGGTGCGGCAGGAGTTGGGCACCAAGTGTCAGTGTCAGGGTAGTAAATGGCAGGCTTTTAGGCCACCGGGGTCTTACTAGTTATGAGAAGGGATGGCTTGGTTGGCAGGTCACGTGGGGATTGGCTGCGTGGGATCGAGGAGTAAAATTGGGTCAAAGATAGAGTTCCAGGTCGAGTGATCATTGGGGTCAATGACGGGGGCAATGGATTCAACAGAATGAAAAGAAACGGTTGGGAGAGTTGAGTTGGATGGTCAGATGCACATCAAAGTTGGAGTCAGTTATTCAGAACCGGGGGCCAATGACTGGGCTCAGAGATCCAGACTGGGGTTACAAATGGGGTCATAGGTCAGATAGGGTCAGAAGGTGGGGAGGCAAACGGATGGGCCAGGTGACTGGAATGGCCAGCTGTCCATTAAAGGCTGAAGTCAGAAAGTCAGATGGGGTCAAAATCTGAGGTGACCTGGGACCCTCGGTGGACTGGGGAGAATGCAAGGTCATAGGTTGGGGGTCGGGGCTCAGGAGGGTGTCTGAGGAGGTGGAGCGATACGTGTGTGCCATCGCAGGGGGATGGTGGCTGGACTGAGTCACCTCTGCTCCTCGCTGAGCTGGCGCTGGGCACGCAGGGCCACCAGGATGGGTGCGCGGGGACTCAGGCAGTAGTTCCGACAGCGCTTCTGCAGCTGCTGGATGTGGGCCAGGATCTCCCACTCCTGAGGGGGCGGGGCCTCTGAGAACCTGCCCTGGCCCTGCCCCCACCCTGTCCCCCCCATGCCCACCCAGTGCCACTCACCTTCCTCCTCTTCTCAAAGTTGATGAGATCCCCCTGGGGGCAAACTTTGTCTGAACTGGAGCCTCCAGAATCGAGGACTGAGGGTCAAGGTCAGGGGCTGGGATGTCAGGAGCCCCACTGCGCTAAGGGGGCTGGGGTAGGGAGTGCGGGCAGGGTCAAGGGGAGGATGTCAGGAGGCCCACTGTGCTGAGGGGAAGTGGTGCTGGGGTCAGGAGTCAAGGGTCAGGGGTCAGACCTCCAGCATGTCCGGCAGGGCTGTGTCCAGCATAACCAGGTCCGTGAGAAAGGTGCCAAGGTAAGGGACAGGGCCTGGGGGCAGTTTCTGCGGCCCCAGAACTCCAGTCACTCTCAGCCGTCACTGACCCCATCACGTAGCACCCCATTCCGTGAAGATTCTGCTCGTCCCCCCATCCCAAACCACCTCACTCACTGGGGGCGGGCTTCCTGGGAGGGGGTCCTCCTCTTGGGGGCCCTCGGTGGCCTCCTCCTGGGGGAAGGGAAGAACTGAGCAGTCCTGGGGTCTCTCTGACCCTTTTTCTCAGGAAACATGCCTCAAGACCCACCACCTACACCTGTTTGCCTTCAGCGGCCACCAGCCAGTTGTAAAAACCAAACCCAGGGAAAACCGAACAAGGGAAGCGAGCCGATTAGCAGCCTCCTCCAGGGCTGGCCTCAACCCGGGCGAGAAGGCTTGTCCCGGCCTGAATGGCACAGGCCTGCTATCCATACCCTGAACCTTGCCTTCACAGCATCGCTCTATCTGGTAATTCATTATATCATCGCTAGGCCGTTATTATTGTGTTGTGTGTCTCCCTATATCAGGCCTGATATCCGCCCCCCCCCCCCCCGCCAGGGCAGGAACCTCGTCTGTCTGGCTCATGGTAGGAGTCTCCTGGCACAGTGCCCGCCACACGGTAGGCGCTGAATTCAGAGCTCCCTGCTCCTTGACCTCTTATCCTTATTCGAGACATGCATTCACTCACAGATATTTATTGAGCAGCTACTCTGGGCCAGGCTCTGTTCTGAGTGCTAGGGAGGGAGCAGTGAGCCAAAGAGACCAGAAAATCCTGGCTTCGCAGAGCAGACATTAGCCAGGGAGAGGCAGCAATAACCAAGCTACACATGTACCAGGCAGAGATAAGGGCGATAAGGCAGCAAGCGAAGCGAGACCTGAAGAAGGTGAATGTGAAGAATGTTCTGGGCCGAAGGAACAGGCTTCACATTCCATCTAGTCTGGATTCACCCTAAGAACCAGCACCCAGCTGCAGTTAAAATCTAAATCTGGCCTACACCTCGTCTGCCTTGCGGGCACGTAAGTTTTAGTTTTGCTTATCAAAGTCAAGTCCTAGCACAATTTTATTTTTTTACTCTTTGCTAGGACTCTGGCCCCAAGCGACCTTCTCCATGTAACTTCTGGTATTTGTTGAACGAATAAACAAGGCAGTCACTGCGTGTGAGCTGTAAGGAGGGCGGCCGGGGCAGTAAAGCCCTGGGGCTGTCCGCTAACACGGGAGGAAGGTCATTGCTGAGGTGTGTTGGAAGGACACTGAATGTTATGACAATGACAAGCCATGCCATGCCCGGCCCCAGGTCCCTTTTTGGCGGCCGGGGATCCTCGGGGTCCACAGCCATCTTTACCTGGGAAAGAATCTCTCTACTGCTGAGGTGGTTGTTCTCATCGGAGAAAATCTGCGAGAGTTTTCTGAAAGTGGATAATCGTTCCCTGGGGCGGGGGCAAGAGAGGGGTCACGGATCAGCGCCTGGGAAGGTCAGAGCGACGCTGGGGAGGAGGAGGGCCCGCCCCAGCGTCACCAACCCTCCTTCCCTCCTTCTCCCGTCCTCACCGGCTAACGGCGCCCCAGCTCCGCTTGAGGCGGTAGATGGGGTTAGACTGCAGGGCTGACAGTATGGCGCGCAGGGAGGAGAAGTTCCGCAGTTCGCGGCAGCGCTGGACGGGTGGGGCGGGGGCGCTGGTCACACCCCAAGCCTGACCCCCAGCTATGATCCACCTTTGATCCGAGACTTCTGACCCCAGGCCAGACTCCTACAACTCGCCCCCCATCTGACAGGCTACCAAGAGTCAGCCTCCTCCCTCGGGATCCTCCGCTCTCCCCCACCTGCCCCTCCACTCCTTACCTGGCACCTGTCCCCGTTCCTCGCTTCTCCCCGAGCCCTAGAGGTACCCACAGTATCTCCCCAGGACCCAGAGCTCTCCTCCCTGAAGCTATGTCTCACCCCGCGTGGGTATCAACCGTTTACCCTCTTTCCCCCCTCTTCCCTCCCCCCCCACTCTAGTGGGCCCCCAATTTGTTTCTCTTCTTCAGCCTTGAGGCTCTTGCCCCGCCCCTACCCTACCCAGTCCCTGTAGGGACCTCCGCCCCCTTCTCTGGGCTTCGGTCCTTCCTCCAATCCACGGCCTCCCCATTACCTTCTCCCACCCCATCCTCTTATCCCTAAACCCACAGTGTCCCTCTGCAGTCCTGGACCCTAGCCCTGGACTCCTTCCAGGCTTTCCCTTAGGTACCTCGCAACCCCAACCCACCCCTCTTTGCCAGAGCCCTGTCTTGGGCCTTCCGCCTCCAGTCCCCGGCCTCTCACCAGGCCTGTTCCCCACCCCATGCCCCGCCCCCGCCCCCCACCCCCCAACAAGCACCTGGGCGATGCGGATCCACTTCTCCAGCCGCTGCGCCCTCTGTGGGGCGGCCAGGCCCTGCGCTCCGAGCACGGAGCCCAGCACGCAACCGATCACCATGTTGAACTGGGTCACAGTGGCGCGCACAGTGGGGGCAGTGCCTGCGGCCCCTGGACGGTCTCGCTGTGACCACACGGAGCCCAGGCACTCGCAGGGCCGCACCCGAGAAAAGAGCTCCTGGGCGAAGGGAGGCGGTGGGGGTGGGTGGGTAGGATCTGTGCTCCGCGGAACCCGCCCCATTACCGCGTGCCACCCGGGCCTCACCACATCCATCAGGGTCAGCTGCTCGGCCACTTCGTCTACACTGAAGTCTAGGAGCTCAGGGCCTTCCCGCGCCACTGCTTCCTCCTCTTCCCAGCAGCCTTCTGGGGAGTCTGGGCGTGGGGTCTGGGTAGCTCCAGGAGGTACTGAGGGAGTATAAGAAGGGGTTCGAATCCAGGACTGGCTTTGGGACCTTGGACGAGTGCCTTAGTGTCTGAGTCTCACTTTACTTATCTGCAAAATGGAAACCTCCCTGAGGATTTTTAAGGGTGTCAGAGCAACAGAAACGTTCATTTAGCGCCTTGGGTGGTAGTCCACACTAGGCGATTTAACACAATAACCCAGTGAGGGAGGTATTATTATCTACCTTCCACAGATGGGGAAACGGAGGCAGGAAAAATTTGCCGTAAGTCGCACCTTCAGGGAATGGCAGGGCAGGGATTTGAAGCCAGGTGCTTACAGGTTACAGTAGAAAAGAGAGGTTTGTGGGTTTTGTTTTGTTTTGTTTTTGAACCTATATTAAAATAAGATCTGTCTACCCTATTGTGGCGAGAGATGGTTTAATTTTGTAGGTAAGGGAAGGCTATTGGCAGTCCCAAGTCCAAATCCAAATTTGTCCACCAAGCTTGCTATGTGAACTTTAACCTCCCTTGTGCCTTGATTTCTTTATCTGGATTTTTAAAAAATCAAACAGGATCATACATACTAGACTGCCATAAAATAATCAATAGGAAAGATTTTTGGGGCGCCTGGCTGGCTCAGCCAGTACAGCATGAGACTCTGGATATCAGGGTCGTGAGTTCAAGTCCACATTGGGCGTGGATTCTACTTAATTAAAACAAAACAAAACAAAAAGATTTTTCCCATAGTGGGATTCGGTGGTGGCGCCCCCTAGGGACATTTTGGAAATTGAAATCTGCCACCAGGGAGCTGACAGGCTCAGTGAATTTGTGCCACTCCACCTCCAAATGCCACTTCAGGACATTTGCGTCTTTGGAAAACCTGTTTACAATAATCTGCACCTACAACCCAACTCTCTTGCTCATGACCACCCATTAGTTTGGCTCCAGGACTACAAGAACTGTCAAAGTCTGGATCCTTTTTGTTTGGAAATTACGAGCGTTCGCCATTCTGGAAAGCAATGTCCCCAGTGTTTATGCTACTGCACCTGTGTGGTGCATTAGTTGGTGTTTGTGACTGTCACATTCACCATGACGCTATGAGAGACAAAGGCTCTGGACAACCTCATCATGTCCCCTAGTAAGACATGCCTAAGGGCTAACACAGCAACAAGGATAGTTTATTATTGTATGAACTGCTTTCACTTTATTTCTCCTTCATATTAGAGTTACGGCACCATAGTATTATTTTTTACTTACCTTTGTAAGTGCATTTAATTAGCTGTCTTTAATTTCAAATTAGGACAGATGGCGTTGCAAAATCATAGTTTTAGAAAGTTGTCATTGGAAAAAAAATTGCACCTCAATTAATCAAATCTGTAGGTCTTACAGCAAATATGGGGATAGAAGAACATGCTACATGTCACCATGAGACAGCGAACAGGTAAGTGGAGAATGTGAGACCTTCCTCAGGATGAATGACTCATCCCCCCGCCTCCCCGCCCAATGACATAAACAAAAGGCAAAGGGAGAATGTGATAGAATAAAAGAGACCTAAGAAATGAAAGACCAAGTGCCCTGGGGTGCCTGGGTGGCTCAGTCAGTTAAGCGTTTGACTTTGGCTCAGGTCATGGTTTCACGGTTCATGGGTTCAAGCCCTGTGTCGGGCTCCATACTGACAGTGTGGATCCTGCTTGGGATTCTCTCTCTTGGCCCCTCCCTCATGTGCACTTTTTCTCTAAATAAATAAATTAATTAAAAAAAAAAAAAAAGGAAGGAAGACCAAGTGCCTTAATGGATGTTTGGATTTCAAAGAAACAACTGTAAAAAAAAAAAAAAAAAAAAAAAAAAAAAAGACCATTTAGATTTAGGGACAATGGGAGGATTTGATTCTGGACTAGGTATTTTTTGATATTAAGTGATTATTGCTGATTTTGTTGGAAAAGATTGTAGGCACAAGGTTATATTAAAAAAAAAAAGTCCTTGTCAGGGGCGCCTGGGTGGCTCAGTCAGTTAAGCCTCCGACTTCGGCTCAGGTCATGATCTCATAGTCTGTGAGTTCGAGCCGGCTCTGTGCTGACAGCTCAGACCCTGGAGCCTCCTCCAGATCCTGTGTCTCCCTCTCTCTCTGCCCCTCCCCTGCTCACACTCTGTCTCTGTCTTTTTCAAAAATAAATAAATATTTTTTAAAAAGTCCTTGGCAGTTAAGGTGCATACCTAAGTATTTACGAGTGAAGTGACATCAACATGGGATTTGTTTTCAAGTTATCCTGAAAAGACATTTTTGTGTCAAATTCTTAATTGTTAAAAATGAGAAAGGGGTGTCTGAGGGCTCTTTATACCATTCTCTCTACTTTCCTGTGTGTCGGCAATTTTTCATACTAAAAAGTAATGCCCCCCAGAAAGATGTTAAAATGCAGTGTGTCCCAGAGCAGGGCCCACAGTAGGTGTCCAATAAATGCTCATTTCTCCTCTGACTTCAAGAACTCACAGCTCAGGGCGGTTCTTTCAATAGAATTGTCTGCAGTGGTGGAGACATTTTGCTACCTGCGCGGTCTACTATGGCTATGAGCACTAGAAATGTGGCCAGTGTGACCATATCGCTGACATTTTTATTTTCAGTTCAGTGTCTATAACCCCATGCGGCTAGTAGCTACCCCATTGGACCATTTAGCTTTAATGCCTTGAAATCAGCTGGCGAAATCCTGCAGGCAGAGGAAGAAAGACACTTAAAAAAACCAAGAGGGAAGACGGAGGGATAAAATATACATAAATAACCGAGACTTTGTCACCAGGGAGAGAAAAAAATAGCTGCTACTTTGTAAAGCAGAGAGGAATGTGGCCGCTTTAATCTGAGGATTAAAAGATGGGGGTTAGGGATTTAGATGCTTTTGGTGAAAGATGATACTTTATAAGCAGGATGCAATTATTCAGTCAACAAATCTTGGTTGTTCCTGCCCCTGGGGACAGAGTCTACGACCAGGCAGAAAAATAAGGCTGGCGAGGACGCAGAGTAGGGGGATATATTTGCTGGGAGGTGATCAGAGAAAGCAGGTCTGAGGAAGTGAACGAAGACCTGAATGAAGTAGGTAGATATTTTTCCCTCCCCCGCAAAGCTCTCTACAACACGGGTGGGCAAACTCGGTAAAGGACCAGATAGCTTGCTGATGCCTCTTGTGCAAGAAAATAGCAATCGCACTATGACTTTTTATGTATTTTCGTTACAGGTGGTAGATTCCAATAAGCGAGAATCCGTGATAACAACAATAATGAAGATAATACTATTTGCCAAGCCCTCACTGTTTACTTATATCCTTGTTTACTGTTGTCCTCCCTAGGGAACTGGGAGCTCCTGTCCACTGTTATTTCCCAGAGCCAGTAGCTACGCATGTATTGAATGAATAAAGAGGTCAATCAGGCAAATACTATTATCACCCCCCTTTCACAGATGAGGAAACTGAGGCTCAGAGACTGAAGTGCCAAGGTCAGTCAGCAGAAGGCAGAACTGGGATTTGAATCCGGCTCTCTGTGGCTCCTAGGGTAAGTAGCAATGGAAGGAGTAGTAGCTAGAAACACAGGGCGTCCTGACCCAATGGTAGAGTGTTTTTTGTGCTGAGGAGTAGACAGATGCTAATATGTTAGACAAAAGGTCCATCTTACAGGTGGGGAAACTAAGGCTCAGACAGGGTTAAGAACTCTGCCCAAGATCTGTAGCAGCTCTGTGAGGGGAGAAGGCCCCTGGGGGATGGGTCGTGGAGGAAAAGTCGTGCTCAGGGCACTATCGTGCCCCATACTCCTCACCTGTCCATGCCTCAGGCTGCTCCTCGTCTTCCTGCTTTCGCTCGTCCTCTTCCAGGAAATCTCCCAGTAGCTTCTCTGCCTCCTGGGCCTCGGGCCCTGCTGGGGCCGCCCAGCCCAGAAAGGTGCAGACGCTGCCTAGGTCCGAGTGGGCAGGGGGAGCCCGGAAATCCTGAGGGTGATCCCGCAGCCAGGAGCCCAGCACGGACACCACAGCCCTGGCCAGAATGGAGGGCCTCAGAGCCCAGCCCAGAGCTCTGGACCTTGGGGGCCCCTACACCTCAGATGCGACCTTGGACCTCTAGGACCCCCTACCCTCACCTATGGGAGACCAACCTTAAGTTCTTGTTGACGGGCAGACCTCCTGCGTCTGTCTTCTTGATCTCTGTCCTGGGAAAAGCAATCCCCCATCAGGAGAAGAGGGAGGCTAGGGGGAGCTTAGGGGGAAGGAATGCAGGAGCGAGCACCCAAAGGAGAGTCTGGGGGTGAGAACACGGAGGTTACCCGTTGGTACTGACCCTGGAGGCAGGGGCGGTGGCGGTGGTGGCAGGAGAAGGCCCAGCACACGGGCAGTGGATACAAAGGCCCTGTGGGTGGCCAGGAAGGCAGGCACGAAGCCCGGGTCTTGCTCGTGGTCTCCAGACACCAATTCCCCCACCAGCCGCTCCAGCCTCGCGGCCCTCAGCGCCCGCACCTTGCTCGTGCGGTAATGGAGGAAGGCGTCCGCAACGGGGCTGGAGGCCTGCGGGGCAAGGGGCGGGGGGCGGCAAAGGGACACAGAGGAGTGGCTCGGAGCACCCCCTTTTCCAATTATGCCCAGCGCTCAGCAGCGCTCTTACGTCTGGTCCCGCCCATTGCTCGGAATCCGGCCTCCTGGATTCATTATTCTGCTCCAGGCCCAAATGACCCTCGAGACTCGCCCAGGACCAGGTCGTCCTCCGGGCCCCGCCCCGCGCCCTCACTCACTCGCCCCCACCCCTCCCCGCGCGGCTCCCAGCTCTCCAGACGCGCTTCGCTGGTCTTTCCCGCCCCAGCCCTCCACCCCGGTCCGCTCTCACCCGGCTGCCTCTAACGACGACCCCTCCCTCCAGCGCCGCCCACTAAGCCTGGCGGACCTAGGCCAGGCCTGGCGGACCTGCCGTCCAGTTTAGTCCCCAGGTCCCCGCTCCGGAAGCGCGCGGCCAGCCCCTCGACCCCATTCACCAGGCCGCTCCCCCGGGGCGCCTTTCTACCGCGACCACGTCTGCCTCTAGGCCCCGCCCCTCCCTGGGGCTCAGCCCCGCCCCTCGGCTTCGCCCTCACCTTTTTTGCCTGCGGGCTCCTCCACTCAGCCCCGCCCTCACCTGGTCGCCTCCGGCCCGGCTCCGCCCTCCGGCCCCTTCCTCACCTGGCTGCCCCCAGGCCCTTCCCTCGGGCTCGAGCGCTGACTGAGCTGCCGACGTAAGGACACGCTGAACACCGCTCCTTCCTCGGTCTCCTCGCCCCAGTCCTGCAGCGGCGCCTGGACGCGGAGGCGGGCTGAGGGCGCCGCGGGGGGAGGGGGCCCGGGACCTCGGCGCCCCTCTCCCGCGAGGACTTAAGTCCGGGGCGAGGACTCCCGGCACCACTCCCCCTTCCCGGTCAGACTCTGCGAAACTCGGGGCGGCGTCCCGGGCTAGGGAAGTCCCCTCGGCGCCGCGGGTACCCTCCTCCCTGGTCCTGAGAGGATGGAGTGGCATTCGGGGACGTCCTAGGGTCCAGGCTCACGGAGTCTGTCCCTGTCCCCTCCCCCCCCCCCCAGATGAGCTCGGAGACGCCCCCATCCTTAAGAGGTTACCAGCCACTTCACTGGGTCAGGGACCGGGAGGCCGGGTTGGGAATCAAGTGTCCGATTTGAGGGGAGATAGGGTCCGGAAGGCGAGGACCTGGAGCTTCGGGACCTTGGGATCGCCAGGGATGTGGCGTCCGGGACCCCTGGTCCCCTTACCAGGGCGAGGTCCTTGCCCGCTGTCCGATCCATGGCCAGTGCCCGTCCCGCTCCACGGCGCGGCTGAGTGAGGCGGAAGGGCCGACGGGCGGCGGGCAGTGGCCGGGCGTTGGGGCCCGTAGGGCAGGGCGGGGCGACCTGGCCGTGCAGGGGCGGGGCAGGACCCACGGCTCTCGGATGCCCCCAGCTGGACCCCAGCGCCAGCCCAGGCCCAGGGAAGAGAGGTCCAGGCTTTCCCTATAGGGGTATATCAATCTGTGCTCAGGTGAAAGGACACCTCTCTGTCCCAGGGAAGGGTTCTTTTCTGTGTCTCCAGGTGTGGGTGAGCCAGTGTGTACAGCTAAGGGGGGGGGGGGGGGCGGCGGTCTGCGGCCCCAGGAGGAGAGTACCCTGTCCTCCAAGTGGACCACACCTGGTCCTCTCCAGGTGTGGAGGTATCTCCTACTTTCCTGTTGGTGGGGGTGCTCAATCTGTGTCCCCAGCTGATGGGAGTCCTCACTCCCCAGGTCAGAGAAGGTGGAGTCTACGGGCCCCGGATCTTAGGGGCGGCCGGTTTAGTTTGCAGCGGTGCAGGGTCAAGGAGAGGCAAATACCCGGGGGGCTGGTCGGTGACCTTTATTGCGCTATTCCGAGGCCAGCGCGGCCCGCCTTGGAAGATTTACTGTGGGAACGTCCGGCGGCCCGGCCCCCTTTTCTACTCCCGGCGCCACTGGCCTTCTCCGCTCCCTTGTACCGGTCGCGTTTGGCCCTCCAAGGGGCCCGAGGGCCTGAGGCTGGACCCAGAACGGTTGGGAGCTCGCAAGGGCCCGGAAGCACCAGGTGGGTGTGAGCGTGAGCTTAGGACTTCCTCGAACGACTGCGCTTCTTGCTGCGGGATTCAATTAATTTCTGGGAACGGATCTTCAGCGCCGCACGGGTCGCCACGTTGCTCTCTTCATCCTCGCTCTCCTCTTCATCTGCGGGGGGCAGTGAGGGGATCCGGGTTCCCATTCTTGGCTCAGATTTCTCTTCCCCGATTTTACCGCCCCTCCCCCCCCCCCCTTGGCCCCAGGCCCGGCCTCGGACCACTTTTCGTTGCCCGGCTTGGGCCCCCAGCCCCGCCCCTTTTCCCTGACCGTACTGACCGAAGAACTTGTCCTTGTGACTGGCAAGGGGCAGAGCGATGCGGGTGTTGTACCGGGGCAGCTTTCCCTCCAGGATGGAGTAGAACTGGAGGGAGGGAGGGAGAGGGAGAAAAGAAGAGTGGGCGGGGTAGAGGCTACAGGGAAGTTCTGTACCCCGCCCCTTCCTCACCCCATTCCAAGATGTACCCTGATTCCACAGGAGACCTCTGCCCACCCCTCCGGTTTAGTTTTTCTCGGGCCCAGCCGAATTCTGCGTTCCGAGATACCCAACCCCGCCCTTGGTCCCTGGGGTCCCGCCCCTTGATCCCCGCACACGCAAGCCCCAGCCCTGCCCAGTGGCCTCCTGGTCCCTCTGGAAGGTCTCCCGACCCCTCAAACCTCACACGTTGCCCCTGAAACTCATTCCCGGCCCATAGGCCTCCTCCCTGGTCTCCCAAGGGGTGTCCCCGGCTCCCTGGTTTTCCGCCCCAGCCCCTGCATCCTCAGCCCCGCCCCCTGGCTGAACCGGCACCTCGCGGTTGACGAGGTGGTGCACCATCGCGGCAACGTCCTGGCTCTCGAGTCGCGCCTGCAGCTTCAGCAGCTTTTCTTCCACGACGCCCAGCAGGGCTGGCAGATAGTCATCTGCCTTGGGATCCAGCACCTTTCCAGCGAAACTGCCGGCGTCCTGAGGCCGGGGGTGGAGCCGAGTCAGCCCGGGGGCGGGGGGGGGGCTTTCCCCCAACAGAACCAGATTTTTGAAGGCGAGGGACCACCAAACAGGGGTGGTACTATCTCCCCTGTGCGGCGGGACCTCTGTTGTCAAGGGGCCAAGCAGGTGAAGGGAGAGCCTCTGAACTCCAGAGGAAAACAACTGGTGGAGCGAGGGGTTTTAGTGGGAGAAGGGAGTATTAACTCGGGAGAAGCCAGAAGAAATGGGACTCTGCTTCCGGCAGGCTGGGGCTTCCCCTGTCTCAGGCCGCCCAAGCACTGCAGTGGGGTCTCTGGGGTTTGGGGTGCGGAGGCAAGGTGGGACTTTCCCGTGAAGCCGGGACAGGCTCTCTGAAGTCCTGAGCCTCTTGAGAAGTAAGGGGTTTCTCTGCGGGGACAGGGGTTGGGGACTCTGAGCAGTGGGGGAGGTCTCCCCCTGGAGGCAGGCCTCTGACATCCCGGACAGGGCATAGGGTGGGTCCCCTGGAGTAGGCTCCCCTGAGGAGGGGCGGGAACCCCAGCCTCTCGGGCTGTGGGAGGCTGTGGGCCCAGCTTCCTGCGGGTGAGGCCTACCACGGCGATGTGTTTCATTTTGCCTGCCAGGTGTTCAAGGCCTTCCCTGGCCATCTGCATGGACTGAATGGTGTGTTCCAGCTTATCCTGGGCCTCGGTGCGCCGCTGCTCTTCAGCCTTGAGGCGCTCCTGCAACTCAGCCTGCAGCTTCTGCTCGCTACAGGCGATGGGGAGGTCGCCGCTGGAGCGCCTTGGAGCCCCCCGGGGCCCCCATTCTCTCCCTTGGGCACCGGGGCCTCACCTCACCAGCGTGGCCTCCCCCGAGTACTTGAGGTCTTCGAACTCTCGCTGCAACCGCTGCTTCTCTTGCTTCAGCGTCAGCAGCCTCTGTTTGTTCTTGTTCTTGAGCGCCTCCAAATGCGTGAAGGCGTCGCCCTGTGCCAGGAACCGCCTCACCACCGCCTGCAGGCCGCCCAGCCCTAGTCAGAGGCAGGGCCCCGGGGCAGGCTTGGGTGCACCCCCTCCTCCTTTCCCCTGGGCACGCGGGACAGATGGCCTAAGCTGGTGGCTTCTGCGCAGCGATGCTTCTGGACTCTGTGAGCTAGACTCAGAGCTGCCTGGAGGGTGGGCAGTCCCCAACACACAACTTTTGTGGGGCCTTTGTCTCTATAATGAATTTGAATCAGGTAAAACCAGCGTGTGGTGCAGGGCAGCAGAGAACACAGTTGCTTTCCAAAATCAACCTGCCATCCGTGTTAGGCCTGTGAATCTCGCCCAACCCAGTGAGGGAGCATGGCCAATCTCCGGAGCTATCTGCCCATCAGGTCGATTTCTGGAAAGTTGCCTGGTCACAGTGCCCCAGATGACCCCATAGATCGGGGTTGCCCTATGGGAGGAGTAGCGAGTGGGAGAGCGTCCAAAGGGGAGAGACTGAACTGGGGTCCAGTGGAACCAGTATCCACCGGCGGGAAACATAGGGTTTAGCAAATTTCAAGGAAAATGCTCCAAAGCATAGGCCCCAGGGCAGGGGCCCAGCTTGCCAAGGGTCTGAGAGTGGCACCGGGCAGTCAGTCTACCGTGCCCCGGACCATGTTACAGACACTGGAGACACAGGAGAGACCAAACTCACAGTTCTCACAGAGCTGACATGCCAAAGAAGTTAGTGCTAGCATGAGAGCAAACAGGAGGGGGAATGGTGGCGAGTGTAGACAGCTCGAGGGGGTTTTGCTTGTGAGGAGCGGCAGGAAAACGGGGCAGTAACTGGAGGAGGAAGGAGTGTCTTTTAAGTAGAGGGCAGGCTTGTGTGCTGAGGAACGGGGCCAGCAGAAAGGGGCGGCTGGGTGTGCTGGCTTCACTGGCCTGGGCTCAGTTTGAGCGTGACTGGAGGGCGGGGAGGGTTGCGGGCAGCGGGCAGCACTCACGTGGGTATCGGCCACGCCGGTGGCTTCCTTGACCTTGCCGAAAAGCACCTCCATCTGGTACATGCTCCAGCGCCGCTTCAGCGTCTCCTCCTTGGCGCGCAGGTTTTCCTGGGTCAAATCTTCGGACTGCAGCAGCACGTGCTCGCGCTGGGTCTGCGCGCAGGTCGAGGTCAGGGCTGGGGCTAGCGCTCAGACAAGGATTTAGGGCCGGGGCCCGAGAGGAGTTTCGGGACAGGGGCCCGGGAGGGGGCGGGGCCAGGAGTGCGGGAAAGGGCGGGTCGGGGACCCGCAGCCTCAGAGGCAGGGCAAAGAGGCGGGGTCAGGAGCGGGGGCGGGGCCTGTGAGGAGGGGGCGGGCTAGCAGGCAGGCTCAGCTTTCGGAGTGGGGGGTATGCAGACGGAGAAGGATGGGGAAGACCCGCGAGTTAGGGGCGGTCCGGAGGTTCTCCAGACGAGGCGATCAGATGGAGGGAGGGCAAGGTCAGAGATGTGGGAGCGGCGCTGGCATCCAGTGGAGGTGGGGGCGGAGTCAGGACCCGTGTGGCGTAGGGCCGGGTCTAGGGTGTGGGCCAACAGTAGGGGTGTGGCTGGGACCGGGGCGGGGACCCGCCCCGCCCCCTGGACACGCCCACCTGGCGCTCCAAGCGTTGGTTCTGCAGCTTCCTCTCCTCCGCGCGCTTCTTGCACTCGGATAAGTGGCGCTCACGCTTCTTGCGCTCTCGGAACACGGACTCCTCCAAACACTGCAGCTGATTCTGGAGAAACGACAGGGGCACAGCAGGACAAGCTGGGACCTCCCAGGGACCCGGGAGGTAGGTGGGAGGGGCTCGAGGACAGCTGGGGTTCCGATTCTGCGCCCCAGGAGACCGTGGCGCCGGGGCAGGATCCCCGGGGCCTGGCAGGCTGGCACCTTGGCCATGTCCCGGGCGTTGGACGCCTCCTGGTCCACCACCTGCAGTTCTTCTAGTTGACGTTTTGTCTTCACCACCTCAGCCTCCATGAATTTCAGCCGGTTTTCCAAGTGAAGGCTCTCCTCCTGGGGGGTGGGGGGGGGGGTGGGACAGGCCTGTGACCGCCGTCCCTGGGCAGGCTGGCCCTCCCGCTTGCCTCCACCCCACCCCCAGACGTCCTGGTCCCTACCTGGAGATGGGCCTTGAGCTGCAGGTATACTCTGGTGATGTGTTCGGCCTCTTCCGCCTTCATCCGGGCCTTCTCCAGGCGGTTCTCCAGGTTCCGCACGGTCTAGAGGGAATCAAGGATGGGCTGAGTCCCCTCGCCTCTCCAGTTCTCCCCAGGATCCCCCCCACCCCCGCCCCACGCCCTGCATCTCAACAGCCTCACCTTGGCCACCTCCGTGTTGCCACTTTGCGCCTCTGCCCGCTCCAGCTCGCGTAGGCTGTACTGCAGCCAGAGCTCATCCAGCAACTTCCGCTGCAAACCCACCTGGTGCCGCAGGGCGTCCAGCTGCTTCACCTTCTCTCTCAGCTGGTGCTCCAGGTACTCCAGGGCCTGCTGGGGGGGGCGGGGAGGGGGGCCGAGAGCGGGAGCCTGAACCCTCCCACCTAACCCTCCCTCTCTTCTCCCAGATCTTGGTTCGCATCTCCCGGCCTCAGCAGCATCTGACCTGGTTGATCCCCTCTTCCCGCCCATTGTCTTCTTTGGTGGCTGCCAGGACCCCCGCTCCCCAGTTTGCCACACCGTCTGTCTGTCGCTTCTGCATTTCCTTGGCCTTGGGAGAGACAGCCTCGCCTCTGTTCACACCCACCCCCTCGACGATCCTATCCAGTCTCAGGGGTTTATTTTTTATTTTAGAGACAGAGAGGGCGAGCTTGGCGGGGGGGGGGGGGGGGGTGGAAAGAGAGAGAGAGAGAGAGAGAGAGGGAGAGGGAGAGAGAGAGAGAGAAAAACTTAAGCAGACTCCATTCTCAGCATGGAACCCGATGCAGGGATCAACGCCACCACCCTGAAATCACAACCTGAGCTGAAATCAAGACTCAGTCGCTCAACTGACTGAGCCACCTAGGTGCCCTCAGTCTCAGGGTTTTAAAGGTCACCCATTGGGGCGCCTGGGTGGCGCAGTCGGTTAAGCGCCCGACTTCAGCCAGGTCACGATCTCGCGGTCCGTGAGTTCGAGCCCCGCGTCGGGCTCTGGGCTGATGGCTCAGAGCCTGGAGCCTGTTTGCGATTCTGTGTCTCCCTCTCTCTCTGCCCCTCCCCCATTCATGCTCTGTCTCTCTCTGTCCCAAAAATAAATAAACGTTGAAAAAAAAAATTTTTAAAGGTCACCCATACACTGAAGACTCTCTCCCTCCTCCCCCGCTGCACAGGCTCACATGCCCATATTTATACTGCCTTCCAGGCATCTCCACCGGCATCTCAAAACCATCATGACCAAAATCGAGTACATCATTTCCCTCCAAACCTGCCCTTCTTGAATCTTCTCCGTTTCGGCTCATGGTAGCTTCATCCTTCCAGCGGCTCGAGTCCAAAAGCTTGACGTCATCTTGTTCTTTTCTTCCATCCCACCTACGTCCAGCTTGTTAGCAATGCTTTGTTTTGTTTCAAAGGTTTTCCCAGAGATATCTGTTTCTTCCTATTTCCACCACTTGTGTCTCAGGGCAGCCAACACCGCCTTCACCTGGATGACCTCCATCCGGCTTCCACTCCTGCATCCCCACAGCCCATTTTCCCCTTCTCTGATTCTTCATAAAACCTGCACCCTTCATCCTGGCCAGCAAAGCCTCCTGCAGGGTTCAGCCCCTGCTGACTCTCTTTTAAAAGTTTCTTTATTGAGAGAGAGAGAGAGAGAGAGAGAGAGAGAGAGAGGGAGAGAACGAGTGGGGGAGGGCAGGGAGAGAGAGAGAGAGAGGGAAAGAATCCTAGGCAGGCTCCGTGCTGACAGATGTGGGGCTCGACCCCCTGAACCATGAGATCAGGACCTGAGCCGCAATCAAGAGTTGGACGCTCAACCGACTGAGCCACCCGGGCACCCCCCTGCTGACTCTCTTGACCTCATCTCCTACAGAGCCCCACTCCCTCCTTCCCATGCAGCCACACTAGCTGCCTTGTTTCGACCTCAGGGACTTTGTGCTTACTGTTCCCTCTGCCTGGAGCATTTTCCCCACATCATTCCCTGCCTGTCTCACTCTCTGGTCAAATATCACCCTCTTAGAGAGAGGGAGCTTTGCTGACTCCCACCCCCCAATCTAAAGTGCAAACCCCTGGCCCTATCCATCTCTAATAAGCCACTCTGTTTTGTTTTATTCATTTCTCTTGTCACTACTGGAAGTTATTTTGTTTTCCTTTCTTTTCTTTTCTTTCTTTCTTTCTTTCTTTCTTTCTTTCTTTCTTTCTTTCTTTCTTTCTTTCTTTCTTTCTTTCTTTCTTTCTTTCTTTCTTTCTTCCTTTCTTCCTCACTACGATATGAAGTTTTGGGGAGTGGAGGTTTGGTCTGGTTTTTTTTGACTGCATAGTCCCCAGTACCTAATACCACGCCTAGCACATGGTCGGTGTGGGATAAAGATTAACTGAGCCAATAACTGAATGCCAGCCGGTGTGGAGAAAGGATAGAAGAGGGTGAGATGGGAGGCAGGGAGTCCAGCGGGGAGGGGACACGAGCTGGAAATGAGGCCAGATGAGGGCAGATGGTCTGTGGAGTGGGGTGGGACAAACCTGGCCTGTCCTGTTCTTCAGGTATGGCTTCTCCGACTTCCACTCCCGAATCACTGCCTGGACCATTTTCTCATCTCCCTGCAAGAAGGGGAGCTCAGTCACCACACACCCAGCCCACCCGCCCCTCGAGGTGCCGCCCTGCCTCTTGGGACCCTCTCGTCCACTTCGGCAGCCTCACCTGGAGCAGGTCCGCCAAACGCAGGTGCAGCGTCCTGGTCTCCTCTCGGAGCTGGCTGATGGTCTTCTGATTTTTCTTGATGGTCCACTGGGTGCTCTCATAAAAGGCCTTCCGGTCACCCTCTGAGTCATGTGAGGTACACAGTCAGTGTCACAGGGGGCGGAGGGCTTCCCAGAGGGAAGCCCTTCCTCTTCTTATCGACTTAATATTGTAACTAGACTTCAGTTGGAGCTCTTATTCTGTGTTGGATGCCGGACAAAGAACTTTCCAAGTATCAAATACCATATGTGAATAGGTATGTACTCATACCCATATCATACCCATTTTAGAAAAGTTTTTATTTACTTAGAGAAAGAAAGAGAGGGAGAATGAGCGGGGCGGGGGGCAGAGAGAGAGGGGGAGAGAGAGAATCCCAGGCAGGCCCTGAACTGTCAGCACGGAGCCCGAAGCCGAACGGTGAAATCATGACCTGAGCTGAAACCAAGTGTCATGTGCCTGACTGACTGAGCCACCCAGGTGCCCCCCACATCATACCCATTTACAGATGAGAAGAATGAGGCTCAGGCTTATTAGATTGTTCGAGGTTACAGAAAGTCGGATTCCAGAGCCCATTCCTTCAACTACTGTGCAAGATAACCTTCTAATAATAACAAAACGATAATGCTAATGGTGTATGTCCGGATTCCCCGACCTTGGCACGACTGACATTTGGGGTGGATAATTACTTGTTTTGAGCTGTCCCATGAACTGTCAGGTGTTGGGCAGTATCCCTAGCCTCTACCCACTAAATGCCAGTAGCACCCCCCTCCCAACAATGTGACAACCAAAAATGTCCCCAGACATTGCCAAATGTCCATTTGGGAGCAAAATAGCCCTCTTCCATTGAAAAACATTGGTTTACACTTTAGAGTGCTTTACTAATGTGCCAGGCACTGTCCTAAGCACGTTATACATTTCAACTGTCTGGGGTGCTGTACTCTTACTATCCCCATTTTACGAACAGAGAAACTGAGACCTATTAGGTCACTCGCAGTCCCCCAAGATCAAACAGCATGCGCAGAGCCTAGATTTGAACCCAGAAAATCTGGCTCTAGAATCTATGTTCTTCACCACCCCGTGCGTGATGGGAGTTGACATTACCCAAAAGTATGAACCACAGTCCGGCTGGTTCTGGGCCCAGGGAAGATTTTATAAGAGGGATGAGGAAAACCACGAACGAGTACGGATTTTTGCCTCCAGAAGCTGGTCACCTGGATGAAGGCCGGGGAAAGGCCCTTGTCACACCGTGCCTGGTCGAAGGGCTGGGTGGACACTGTTGACTCCTGATTCTTGGTGCCCTTTCGAGCCATCTTACCTAACACTTGTACCTTCTTTTGTAACTCTGCCACCTGCGCGTTCACAGTGGACGTCCCCCCGCCGGTGTGGAGGGGTCCCGCCTTGGAATGGAGTGGGAGCCAGGCGTGGGCCGCGCCCTTGCCTTGGGGGTGGCGGTGCTTGGCCCGAGTCGGACTGCTCTTGACATTGGAGGAGGTCGAAGCCTGGTCCTGAGCATGCAGGACGTTGGTTGACGCACCCCAGCACAGAGGAGACGTCATGACTAGGTTGGGGCCTAGAGCCCCTGGAGATTTTAAGGTGGCAACCAGCAATCGCCCCTGTCTGAGATCCGTCGTCGACGCGGGTTCCTCAGGCTCAGGGAGAATGCACTTTCTGACTGCTTGGCGCGGCCTCGCAGCATCTCCCGGTTGCTAGGTAACCTCCGTCCCCTCCTCCTTCCAGCGCTCCCATGGAAACCGCCCGCGTTCCATACCGCCACTCTCATTGGCTAGCGCTGCGCAGAGGGGCGGCCCAATAGGGGGCTGGCAAAGCCGCGCCTCAGGATATTGGGGGGAGGGTACTTTGGGGTCACGTGCTTACTTTTTTTTTTTTTTTTTTAAGATTTGATTTGATTTTTAAGTAACCTGTATACCCAACGTGGGGCTCGTACCCACAGCTCTGATATCAAGAGTCGCAAGCTCCACAAACCGAGCCAGCCAAGCGTCCCCATGTTTTTGTTTTTTTCAATCCCCCTGTCCACCACTCCGCGGGCATTGGAGAGCATTTTTCAGGAACCTTCTTTTCCGGCCGCGGAATCTGCCACTCCCAAGATGGAGGCATCTTGTGCCGCCATTAAGCGGGAATCGTCAGAACGATCCCCTCTAAGACTTCAGAGTCCTATTCAAGATGGCCGCCTGTGTTCCAGCCCATCCCCTCCTCCACTTGCCACTCCCAACATGGCACCCTCGAGTCGCCGTTCCGAGCCGCGCGGCCTGATGTCGGAAGTGACGAGTCCTACACATTTCCGCTTTCTTTTTTCGGGAGGAACAGTTGGCTGCAGAGCCGGGGGGCGCGGTGGATATTGACCTTTGCCCCGGCCTCGTGTAGGTGGTGAACTAGCGCGGGGGGGGGGGGCTCACCCCAATTTCTTACTGGGGGCAGCCGGAGGGTGTGCGTCAGTAGAGAGGGAGACTGTTAACCCCTTCGGCCTATTGGCGGGAATTGGAGAGCTCACCACCCGCCCCAACAGTGAGCGGAGGTTTTGAGCCACTACTGATAAAAGCAAAGTGAGACTCCCTCTGGCTCAGATTGGGGAGCCCCCACCCCCCTATCGGAAACACATTGAGCCCCCATTGCCCGGAAGCGATGGAGGAATCCAATTGGCTGGAGGAAGAGGTAACTTCCTCTGGCTGGAAGTAGCCCTCTCCCACTGACCTGCCGTCCCTTTCTTGTCGCAGCGTGGGGGAACAGCACATCTCCCCGCAGCCGGCTTCCTCCTCCCCCCTCGCCGAACCAGTTTCCGGCCTGCGAGCTTCCGGCGAGATGTTACTGTTGCTGTTGCTGCTGCCCCTGTGCTGGGCCGTGGAGGTCAAGCGACCCCGGGGTGTCTCCCTCACCAGTGAGTCAGCCGCTGGAGGTGGCAGTAGGGTGTGGGAGGTCCCGACTTGAGCCTTCTGCCTCAGTTTCCTGGCCTCTGGGTAGGGGAGGTGGCAATGCTCAGTTGCCGGGTGGGGGGCAGAGGTGCCATTCGACTGAGAGGGCTTCTTCTGGCCCTGGGCTGAGCCCCTTACCCCCGTCCCCAGACCATCACTTCTACGACGAGTCCAAGCCTTTCACTTGCCTGGATGGCTCTGCCACCATCCCTTTTGATCAGGTCAACGATGACTACTGTGACTGCAAGGATGGCTCAGATGAGCCAGGTGAGTTGTTTTTTTTTCTCCTTCGTTCATTCGTTCATTCATTCATTCATTCATTCATTCTTTCTTTCTTCCTTCCATTCATTCGCTCCTGTGTTGTTTGAGTGCCTGGGAAATACCAGGCCATGTGGTGGTGACCGAGATAGACCCAGCCCTGCCCTCACATGGCTCCCTGTTGAGTGGGGGAAAGCAGGCACTTAGAAGCAAGTGGTTTGTGGTTTGGCGAGGAGGGCCACCGCCCCCGTGGGAGCCCAGAGAGGCCCCCACCTAGCCCGAGGGTCAGAAAGTGAGGTCTCAACTGAATCCCCAAGTGTGCGGACAGTGGAGGTGCCAATATTCAGGGATGGGAGAGCAGGTGGGGTCCAGGGGCAGACAAAGAAGTGGAGGCAAGGGACGGCGGTTGGCATGGCCCTGTTCTGAGCGCCCCGCACGGAGAGGCGGGAGGGGGCATGGGGGGGGGTTATTTCAGGCCCTGAGTGTGGGGCTGCCCTTGCTTCCCTTCCTCGGCATCGGTCACGCTCTCACGCTTCACGTGCTGTCCACGTGCACGTGGGTCGGGGGGCCGTGGTCTGCCTGCGGGTGGATGCGGCATGCTGGCCCTGAGCACGGCCGGAAAACTCTCCCTTCCTCCCGCAGGCACCGCCGCCTGCCCCAATGGCAGTTTCCACTGCACCAACACTGGCTACAAGCCTCTGTACATCTCCTCCCGATGGGTCAACGATGGAGTTTGCGGTGAGTGAGATCACCCGGGGGCGGGGGGTGGGGGGGAGGGAGGAAGGAGGAGCCACCGCCAGGTTTGATTGAGTCCCCCCCCTCCCCCCGCTTCTGCTCTCAGACTGCTGTGACGGTACAGATGAATACAACAGCGGGATCGTCTGTGAGAATACTTGCAAGTACGTGGGTGATGCCCCCTGCTCCCTGGACCTGGCCTCACCCCCCGGCCAGGGAACCAAGCCCCTCTCTTTCCTGCTTTCGTGTATCTGTACCACGCGTCTCGTGACGAACGCTACATTGCCACACGACCTCGGGCCCAGAAGCAGGTGCAGTTGTTTCCCTATTCAACAGATGAGGAGACTCCAGTGTAGAATGAAAAAAGTGACTTCCCCGGGTGTTCCTGTAGCTGGGAGATTTCCGAGCCAGGACTCGAACCCAGGCTCGGTCCAGCGCGGGACTCCCCGATCTTTCAATTGCCGCACTCTTGCGGCAGGACCTGAAACCTGAAATGCCCACAGGCAGGTGGCCTAAACCGCAGAAGCCAGCTGAGTACGAGGCCGTAGGGAGTGGCAGGCGTTATGGCTTCTGAAGGGACAGTTGCCCCTTGACTCCTGTCAGTTGAGGGCAGATGGCCAAGCTACATTCGTTTTTCGGAGAAGCTGGAAGTCCCAGTAAACCCACCTGATGGACGATCGTTTAAGTACGGGCTGGGTCAGGTGCAACACAGTTAGTGATCTTTTTGTCTGGGAATCTGTGATTTCAGTGCTTTTCTTTCTTTTTTGGGAGCCGACTTCTAGCCCCACATCCCAGCATTCCCCAGCCCTTTCCCTAGATCCCTAGAGCGGCTGAGGCTCTGACCACTGTGTTCCCTCCCAAGGACAGGGGTAATGGGCTCTGAAGCCAAGAGAGCCTGGGGAAGGGGGGGAGGAGGGTTTGCCTTTTATGTTCCCAATGGGGAGGGGGGCCAGGGAGCAGCAGGTCGGGGGCTGGGCCCTTTTGGAAGAGGCAGACCTGGCGAGCCCTAAGGGCGTGCTTAGTGGTGCCTGTGTGTCCCCTGCCCCGCAGAGAGAAGGGCCGTAAGGAGAGAGAGACTCTACAGCAGATGGCAGAGGTCACCCGGGAGGGGTTCCGCTTGAAGAAGATTCTTATTGAAGACTGGAAGAAGGCTCGGGAGGAGAAGCAGGTGAGGGACCCCTTGGGGCCGACCCAGGACCATCTGGGCCCTGAGGCCTGGAGCCATGGGCTGGCGAGGCTGGGTTGGATTGACTCCCGCCCCTGACTGGCGGAGTCCCGGGGCCAGTGACCGTCTGTCCGCTGGGTTAGCCATCGGTGAAGCCATTCCCAAGTGCTGGTCAGTACAGGTGTCCACCAGGGCCTCGGGCGGCAGGCTGATGTGGGCTCAGAGGAGCGCCCCTCCTGCTTTTTAGAACAGGAGCGATGCCTCTCTGCATCCTGGTTCCGTGGTACCATCATCCGTAAGATGAGGCCGGTGACCATGTGACCTCCCGGTTCTGGGGGGAGGACTCAGGACATTGTCCGAGCAGCCGGGTTGGTTCAATAGGGCGAGTGCCGCGGGGACTGGAGGAAACTGTGTCCCCGGACATGTGTCTCTTCCTCCCCTGCCTGCCACCCCCTTGGCTGTTAGATGGGTCGGAGTCCTCCACCTGCTCCCGGACTCCTGCCAGACCGCACAAGGGCTTCAGCTGTATTTTGCTGCCCAGGGAAGGTTCCAGGTCTTTCTCACCTCCGTGCCCTGGCCAGTGAGGTCCCTCCCGAGTTTGGGGTGGGGAGGGCAGCGGAGTCCTTTCTGAGTTCAGGGGCGAGTGGGGACGCCATGCGGTGAGGTTGGCTCCAAGTGACCTTTGCCCTCCTGGGGCGGTAGGAAGATCCTGGAAGCGGGCCCAGCTGAGGTGTTGGCCGAGGGCTGAGGAGGAAAATGATCCCGTGGGGGCTTGGGCTAAGACCCTTCAGCTTGGGGCCCCATCCACGCAGCACACTCGTTCCTTCTCAGAATGTCCACAGAGGCCCAGGATGTGCCGTGTACTGGGCACGAGATTGGAAGCAGACCTGGAACTCCCTCAAGGGCAGGTCGTCCAATGAGAGGAACAGACGACAAAGTGACACCCAGGGCCCCTGGAAAAAGGGACATTTGGGGCTATGAGGCATAGAGGAGACTCGTGCCCGACTCGTCTCCCTCCTCCCCCCGTTGTGGGGGCAGGAAGCAGGGAAGGCCCCCGGAGGAGGAGGAGGAGGCGGCCTCTATCTAAAGTGAAGTCCATAGGGTCATACAGAGTTGGCCACACAGAGCGCTCTGGACGGAGGGAAAGCACGTGTGAAGGATTGGAGGCAGAGAGCATTTGGGGCCATCTAACTGTTGTTGGGGTAGCCGTGGGCTACAGTTTGAGATAGCCGTGGGCAGATGCTGCAGAAGTGGGCCTGGTGATACGGGACCTCGGGGGCTACGTTGGGGTGTTCGGGTCTCCGGCAAGCCGTGGGGAGCCACACGAAGGGGGAGATCCAGGGAGGTGTGTGTGTGTGGGCCAGGTCGCCTGTGGCCGCCGTATGGTGTGGCGGTGGGGGGGCGGCGCTCGGGAGGAGGAGGGCAGCACGCAAGGAGAGGTGGAGCGTCGTGTCTCTGGCCCACGCAGGAGAAGCTCGCCGAGCTGCAGGCCGGAAAGAAATCCCTGGAGGACGAGGTGGAGGTGCTGCGAATGGCGAAGGAGGAGGCTGAGAAGCCAGAGAAGGAGGCCAAGGACCGGCACCAGAAGCGGTGGGAAGGTGCGTCATGGGGTGGCCACGGCTGGCCCGTGTCTCCTGCCCGGGAGGAGCCTGGGCCCGGGAGACTCTTGCTCGTTATCGTTATCTGCTGTTTCTTGGCGTCTACCAGCCTTTTTTTTTTTTTTTTTTTTCATTTACTTATTTTGAGAGAGAGAGAGAGAGAGCGCGCGCCCGTGCATACGTGAGCAGGGGAGGGGCAGAGAGGGAGAGAGAGAGAATCCCAAGCAGCTCCGTGCTGTCAGCGCAGAGCCCGCTGCGGGGCTCAGCCCCACAAACCTGACCTGAGCCGAGATCGAGAGCCGGGTGCTCAACCAGCCGAGCCACGCAGGCGCCCCGTGCGTCTACCGACTTTTGATCGTGGTGCCTCTGCTCCCCACGCACCTCGGTGTCTTTGCCTGTCAGTCATCGGATTTGAAACTTATTTGTAGGAACCATTTGCAGCTCAGCAGAAGTGATTGTGTTCTGGGAGGAGAGGTTTTTCTTTCTGCCAGCCACGTGGGAACACTACCTTCGGTGTGGGGGGAGGGGGTCTCCCGAGTCCAGATCGAAGGCTGGAGATCCCTCTCGGGCAGAGTGAGCCGAGGTGTGAACACAGGCTAGGTGATTTCTGGCCCAGTCTCTCCTTAAGGGGATGGCCCTGAGGGGTCACAGCTTAGTTACCCCTTAATGGGGCGGGGGCGGCTCTCCTCCCCACCTGGGGCTTTGATTTCGCTCTCCCTGTGTCCCATGTTCTCATCCAGACAGACATCCCCATTTGCCAGGAGCTTCGTACTCTTTTCCCTTCCTGAGTTGTTCTTCGTCCCGGCAATCTATGTCACCTTGGTTGCTTGGAGGTGGTTTTTTATGCTTTGTCCAGCACTTTCTTGCCTGTGGCGGGTCGTGCTGCCATTATGGGAAGTCAGAAGCCTCGGCCCCGGTTCTCACAGTCTGTCTGTCCAGTGGGGGTCACGCTGTGGCAGCAGATAGTGGGGGGGGGGGGGACGGGCGGACAGGAGGCCACACGAGACCAGTTGAAGGACATAGCATTGCCGGAAGGACTTGGAAGCGTGGCCCTAGCTGCTCATAGGGCTGGTAACCAGGAGTCGGGCAGCCTGACTCTGAGTCCACACTGATGGTTCCCATCTCTCCGACTGCATTCTGTGTCCGTCTGTCTGCCCTGGCTGCTCATAGTCAGTAATCCGGGAGTTCCGCCAGCCAGCATTGCTGGAATGGCTGCTACGTGCCAGGCACACCGCAGGTGCCAGTAGTTCAGCACCGAACAAGATGGAGAAAGCCGCTGCCTGCCGAGGGGAGGAGTGAGCCAGGCAGGGGGCACAGGTGCAAAGGTCCTGAGGCGGCATCGTGTCTGGTTTCTAAGGAGCAGCAAGGAGGCCCTGTGGCTGGAGGGAATGAATGAGAGTGTGGAGGGAGACCAGGGCAGGGCCTTGGGGACCATGGGGAGGGCTTTTACCCCAAGTGAGGTGGGAGCCGTAGAGCTTTCAGAGCAGCGGAGGAACAGAAGCCAGGAAACCAGGGAGGAGCTGATCGCGTTGGTGCAGGCGAGCGAGGAGGGGCTGGACTGGAGTGGGGGGCGTGGGGGTGGAGAGAAGTGGGCAGGTTCCGGATCCGACCTGAAGGCAGACTGGAGCTGTTGGGCCCCACCTGGGGCAGGTGAACAGGGAGGCCTCCCGTCCAGAATCCTCGTGGCGTCTGCGGACTCCCTTTTTCCTCCCCTCAGCACGGGCTGTTTCTGCCCCCAGCCCCTGGCTTCCCCCGTCCGCTGCTCTTTGGAGACCCTGGGCTTTGTTATCTCCCCTCTTTCCGGGGCAGTCTCCAGCTAGAAGCATGCTCAGGCTCTGTTGGTCAAATGGCTGTCCCCAAGCCCTGCCTTCCTCTCCCTGCTGTGACGTCGGGGAGTCTCTTCCCCGCAATCTGACGGAAGCTGGCCTTGCCGCACCTTTTTGCGTTTCTGTCCCTGGCTCTGCCCTTTGCCGGCCCGGTAACCGTGGGCAGGTCCCTTCGTCCAGCCTCCTGTGTGAGAGGGACACAGTGCCAGCCTGGTCTGCTGGGACACTGCGGGGTCTCCGGGGGGGACCCACAGCGTGGCCGAGGAGACGCTGCTTGCCCCGCTAGAGAGGGCTGAGTTGAGGCCTGGTATACAGTATGAGCTTAGCAATTGCAGCTGCGTTGTGGCCTCTCTCCCTCCCCCCAGCCTACGTGGGGGTGAGGCAAGCAGGGGAGGTGCCGTCGGAGCAGAGGCACAGCTGTGGCCCCTTGTCCAGCGTCCACCGGCCGCAGCCCAGTTCCTGCTCTGGTGGGGCTGGCTTTCCCTTTTCCTGGGACGCTCCCTGCCACCCCCCCACCCCCATAAGCCTTCCTGTCTTGGCCACACCCCACCCCAGAGCCCAGCTGGAGCCCAGTGGGCCTGGTGGGGTGCGCCGGCTGCTTCTCGAGGCGGCCTCCCGGACACGGGAAGCCTACGCCTGGTCTCCCCCCCTGCCCTTGTGCGGTCTGCCAGCCCCTTCTTGTCGGGGCAGGGCCGGTCTCGGGGTGGCGAGTGACAGAGCTGGTCCCTCCACAGAGCAGCAGGCTGCCTCCAAGGCCCAGCGGGAACAGGAGCTGGCAGCCAGTGCCTTCCAGGAGCTGGACGACAATATGGATGGGTTGTGAGTCTGCCTGGCCTGTCCCGGATCCCGGGCTCCCTCTTCCCACCTCCCCCTACCCCACGCCCCAGCCCCACCTCCCCTTCGAGTCCTCAGCTAGTCCCAGATTATATCTGAATGAGCCTCTGCTCGCTCAGGTATAAAGTGGGTCCAGGAAAACCTTGAGGGTAGGAGGTGAAGGAAACTACCCCCTCGAGGAGCCACGCGAGGTGACTGGGGGTCCCATTACTTTTCTCAAGTCTGTTCTGTGGCCTGGGACTCTTTGACAAAAGCCAGACCCCTTCCAGTGCCACTGTGCCCCTGAACTTGCTGGCCGGCCCCAGGCTAACGGCTGAGTGGAGGGTGGGCTGCTGGGAAGAGGGAGTCTGTCTCTCCTGGGAGCCCCTGGAGGGTTGTGGGGTCCTCAGGATGGGGTAGGAGACGGGGGACTGGGCCCCACTCTGACCCCAAGGCCAGAGCTCACCCTCTCCCACCTCGTGCTGCCCTCCCCACTTTTGAGGTCCTAAAACAAGTTCTGGGGAGGGGTCCTGGTTGGGGGGTTAGCAGGTAGCTGGCCCGGAGCCAGTGGGCCTCACCCCTCCATCGGCCTCTGCCTGCACCCCTGCAGGGTCTCAGTCGCTGAGCTGCAGACCCATCCAGAGCTGGACACGGATGGTGATGGGGCCCTGTCTGAAGGGGAGGCTCAGGTATCTCTTCCTCCTCCTTGTCCTGGGACTTTCGGAGGGCATTGCCCTAGGGTGACCTCAGGGCTGGGAGGCGGGGGGAAGGGGGGGACAGGCTGCTAAGGACTGTCCCCAGGGCCCCACCTGACCTTGCCTCCATGAGGCAAGAGGGTAGCAGCCCTGCTTTCCTCCCTGTCCTTTGGGACCTGGTGGCACCACACGGGGGCCACGGGGGCATCTGGTTAGGAAAGAGCCCCATGGTGCTCCCTCAAGTGTGTGTATGCACTCTGCCCCCCTGGCATGCGGGTCGTGGCTCCCTGGCCTAGCCGGGTCTGGATCCCTGTTGCTGGGTCCTTCCCTGCCTTGCCTGGGCCTCTGCCTCTCCCTGAGGGCCCAGCGGCCTCGGGCACTTGTGTTCTGTAGCCCCCTCTCCCTCTCTGTCCCTCGGTTTCTCTCCCTGGCCTCTCCGGCCGTCACCCCCACCTGCCCCCCTCCTCTGGGTCCCCTCCTCTTTCCCTCGGGCCGGTGCTGCCCCCTTCAGCCTGTTCCACTACAGCCGGCCCGGCCCGGGCCTGGCCATGGGTGGTCAGGGCCCATCCGTGCCTGGCACCGTGGCCTGAGGCCCCCCTCGAGAGTGCCTGGGGCACAGGGGGGCGCGCGGAAGCCCTGACGTTGACGCCACCCCCGACACGCACACAGGCCCTTCTTGGGGGAGACATTCAAAGTGACGCTGCTGCCTTCTATGACCGCGTCTGGGCTGCCGTCAGGGACAAGTACCGGCCTGAGGTCAGTGGGGGTAGGAGAGGGGATGCGGCACCCCCTCCCTGCCCAGTCTACCCCCCGCTCCGCCCCCCCCCCCCCCACCGACCAGTGCCTTACAAAAGAACTGCCTCTGGTTCTGGCGCAGGGCCACCCTGGCCAGCTGGGTGACCCAAGCACCCTCCGTGGAGGCCCCCCCCACACAGCTAATCTGTCCCTCCCTCCAGGCCCCTCGGGAGGGGTGGAGTCACCGAGGCCGCCCATTGGGTGATGGTGTGAGCTGGGACCCGAGCCACGGCCGAGTCCGTGGCACGACTACCCGCACCCCCACCAGGTGCTGCCCACCAGCCCCCCGCCCGCACCTTCGGAGCCTGACCTGACAGAGCCCAAGGAGGAGCGGCCTCCGGTGCCCTCACCACCCACGGAAGAGGAGGAAGAGGAGGAGGAGGAAGAAGAGACAGAGGACGAAGAAGAGGACGACGAGGAGGCAGAAGATTCCCAGGTGCAGGGGGAGCAGCCCAAGGTGTGTGTTTTGGGGGAGAAGGGGGGTGACTGGGCGGGGGCCGGGTCACTCGCTGACTCTGCCCCTCCCCCAGGAGGCCCCGCCCCCACTGGTGCCCCCGCAGCCTGCAGCCAGCCCCCCCGAAGAGGACAAAATGCCACCCTACGACGAGCAGACGCAGGCCTTCATTGATGGTGAGGGCTGGGCAGGGGAGGGAGGGGACCGTGTCCAAACCTGTGCCCCCACGACCTGTACCCACAGGGGCCCGTGAAGCTGGCCTCGCTTGGTTCCCAAGGTGGGCTCGCATTGGCCCTGAGCAAGCCTGGCGGAGGGGGGGGCGGGGTGGGGGGCTGGGCCGTCCTGGAGGGGGCATTTGGAACTGGAGAAACCTTCGACGCCCCTGTCAGCCCCAGGGGCCCTCTCCTGCCTCTCTGCGCTGCGGCTTGTTTGTGTCTGTGTCGTCGGGTTGGCGGGTGAGGAGCCAGCTAGGCCCCGAGAGTGCCGGCCCCGCTCCCTCAGGGGTTGAGAGCCTGGGCAGCGGGGTGGGGTCTGCTGGCAGGAGCGGGTGTATCTGCGGCCCCCCCCCCTCTTCTTCCCGGATGGGGCCTGGGGCACCTCTGACCTCCCCCCACACTGCCCATCCCCTCCAGCCGCCCAGGAGGCCCGCAACAAGTTTGAGGACGCCGAGCGGTCCTTGAGGGACATGGAGGAGTCCATCAGGTAAGGGGGGCGGGGTCTGGCTGCAGCAGGGCTGGGTTTCCAAGGCCGCCGAGCTCCCCAGAGGAGGTGTAATGGGAAGTTGCCCAGGCAACCTCCGCTGAGCAGTGGCTCCTGCAGGGAGGGTCCCCAGACGGTCCAGCCCCCGAGTGGGCCTTCCCGTGCTGTCCTGAATGAGGCTGTGGCGCACCCGGCTGCCCCTTACCTGCTTGGCCTCCCCTTCCAGGAACTTGGAGCAGGAGATTTCCTTTGACTTTGGCCCCAACGGAGAGTTCGCCTACCTGTACAGCCAGTGCTACGAGCTCACCACCAACGAGTGCGCCCCCCCCCCCGCCCCCCCAGGCCAGCGGGGTGGGAGGCGGGGCCTGGGCCAGGACCCAGGGGAGTGGGGGCAGGGGCTGCCTTAAGGGCGGTCAGTGGAGTTTGGGGCGTCCGTGTGGGCACGTTGAGGAGGCCGGGGCCCTGTGTCCCCTGCCCACCACCCCCTTCCTGTGACAGGTACGTCTACCGGCTCTGCCCCTTCAAGCTCGTCTCACAGAAACCCAAACTCGGTGGCTCCCCCACCAGCCTCGGGTGAGTGGGCTCAGACTGGGCTCCCTCTCCCCGGCCCCCCCTCCCCCATACCGCCCCCCCGCCCCCCCCTCCCCCCCACTGAGCCCACTCCGCTCTCCCGCAGCACCTGGGGCTCGTGGGCTGGCCCCGACCACGACAAGTTCAGTGCCATGAAGTACGAGCAAGGGACGGGCTGCTGGCAGGGCCCCAACCGCTCCACCACTGTGAGTGCCCGAGGGGCTTTGGGGGGTGCCGCGGGGGCCCCATCCCGTCCGATCCCACCCGAGCCCCTTCCCGCCCGCCCCAGGTGCGCCTGCTGTGTGGCAAGGAGACGGTGGTGACCAGCACCACGGAGCCCAGTCGCTGCGAGTACCTCATGGAGCTGATGACGCCGGCCGCCTGCCCGGAGCCACCGCCCGAACAGCCCACCGAAGGCGACCACGACGAGCTCTAGCCCTCCTGGGCGCGGAGGTGTGCAGGGAGCGGGGGTGCGGCCAGGCGCCAGGAACACAGACCCGAGCGGCCGCCGCTTCTCTCCCCGCCCGCCCGTGCGCCTCCAGCCCCCTCTCTCTCACTTGATCTCTCTCTGGTTCCAGAACCTCAAGGCATGGAAATAGCCCCAGCGGCGCCACCCACCCGCCTGCTCCTCAGTCACGGACCAGGGCCCGCCCCTCCGGTCTCCTCGTCCTCACGGTGGGGCCAGAAACCGCGTGGAGCTTTGTGCCCTGCTCTCGGGGGGGCGGGCAGGGCACGGCCACGTTCCCAGGCCCCGGCGGCCTCCAGGGGTGGAGTGGAGGAGTTCGCCCTCCGTGGGTGCCCCCCAACCCTGCCCAGGGTGTCTGCCTCCCTCCTGGTGGGGACGAGTGGCTTGACCTGTGACCTCAAAACAATAAACGTGATCCCCCAACCAGGTCGCGTCTGTCTTGCTTTGCTCCTGTCTGGAACGGACCCCTGGGACGGGCAGAGGGTGGAAGGCAGGGCCGGCTCCGCAGTTAGGGTCTCACCAGCCCCCGATTCGTATCTGAGATGCCCCATCTCTGCGATGGCAACGAAGCCCAGCACCACAGGACAGACGGACCCTGGGCCACGCCCATCTGGGTTTCTGCCTGCGCCAGTTTCCCACCCACCCCACCCGAGTCTCGTGTGTCCTGGGGAGGCCCAGGGGCTGCAGATGAGAGCTGGGCCCAGAGAGGGACGGCAGCCTAGGAATGGGCACGCAGTCAGGGCACACGCTCCTAACGCTCCCCTCCCACCCACCCGCACACAGATGAGCCGAGGCCGTAAGATTCTGAACTTTTATTTTCTGGCATGAAAAGTACAAATAATTAAACAATTCCATGTAAAAGTCTGTTACCGCGGCCAGGCCTGTAATCCCGGTAATAAATAGTCTAAACGCAACGCAAAGTGTTCTTGTTGGGTTTTGGGTTTTTGTGATTTTTTTTGTCTTTTTGTTTTTTTGTCTTTTTTTTGTTTTTTTTGTTTTTTTACAGTTCTTTATCACCTCCAACATGGACTCTGTCGTGATTTGAAACCTTCTGAATAAATAACAGGATGAAGGGAGGGCTGGAGGGGCTGAGCCCCCATCCCACGGGCCCTGCCCCTGACCCCCAGGGATGTGGAAGACCCCAGGTGCCCCCCCACCCCCAGCCCCTGGGGTGAGGGGCTGGCCTCTGGGGAGGGGGCCTGGCTGGGCTGAGTTCTGTGTTTTAGAAAAAGAAGTCCCCTCCCAGATTTGGGGGTGTCAGGGGCCTAGGCCTCAGTGGGGGTGGGGGGGTGGGGAGGTGCCCCCTCCGCAGAGCCTGGCTGCCCCAGGGTAGGGGACAAACCCAGCCTTTATTGCTCACAGACGCCTCCTGCACGCTGCCCACGTGTGCCCACGTGTCCCCGCGCTCGGAGGTCGGAGGGGAGAAAGCCCCAAGAAACAGCAGAGGGAGAGGGGTGGACCCGCTGGGGGTGCCCGCCCTGCTGGAGGGGAGCTGGGAGGTTGAGGACTTAAAAACCACAAGAATAAATAGGTTCGTGTATCAAGAACAAGCTAGGGTTTTCACCAGCTAAATAGGACTGAAAAAATTCTCAAGACGAGCAAAAAAGAATCCCATTGAGACCCCGGACGTCGCTGGCCGCGGGGACCGCCCCACAGAGCACACGCCCCCCCGGGCGCTGCTCGGCTACCATTACTGTTATTAATAATTATTATTACTTTAATGATTCCACTTCCCCTTTTATAAATAAATTAGGCATAACCACGTCTCAGCAAAACTTAAAGAAACAAAGAGAACATCGTGGTTCCTTTAAACTTGCAAACTGGATGAAGTAACAGAAATATACACAAATGTCCTTACAGGGCAACAAGGAGAATAAATAGTTAACATAGCAATAAGTTAAAACTACAAGAAGCTAAATTCGGCAAAAAAGTACAAGAAAGTTAACTGGTGCCAGTTTATGTCTTTTTTTTTTTCTTTTTTTTTTTTTTCTTTTTTTAATCTCTTCTGTGTGTTTATTTTTCTTCCTTTTTTTGTCGCTTTTTTTTCTCTTCTGTTTGTGTTTTTTTGTCGCTTTTTTGATTTTTTTTTTTTTTTCTTTTTGTTCCTTGCAGCAGAAGCTCCACAGACGTTTAATAACAAACACCGGGAGGGGTGGGGGAGAGAGAGCTGGGCAGTCAGATGGGGCCATGGCCGGACACCAAACGCAGGGACACCGGAGGAAGGGGCAACTGAAGCTGAATTCGGGGTTTGCAATTCTCAGTTCCCACTGGGCCCACTGCGGGGGGTGGGGGGCTGCGAGGGCTCCCAGGGGCTCCGGCCTCTGGCTTCTGTTGGAATTTTTTTTTTTTTTTTTTTTTGTCTTACAAAGAATGAAAACTAGGAGAATGGAAAATCCAGACAGAAGCCGGTGGGGGACCGGGGCTTGGGATGGGGGCTGCGTCCACCGCCCTCGGGAATTTGGAAAGACGGAAAAACCCAACAAACTGAAAGGGGGTGACAAGTGGGTAGGAAGGGAATTCGGGGCTGGGGGGAGGGGGACTGGAGGGAACAGCGGGTACTTCCTGCTGGGGAGGCCCCTGGGGGAGGGGGAAGGCTCAGGGCCCAGCCTCCCCCCTCTGCCTCTGGGCCAGGGTCTCGGCCCAGGGAGGTTCAGCCCCGGGGGACAGGGGGTCCTTTGGCCTCAAGTGTTGGGGGGGGGGGGCTGCCTCCAGCCCGCCATGATGCCAAAAGTGAAACGAGGTATCGTGTGTTTGGATGCATGGATGCTGTGTGTGCACGCCTGTGTTCGTGGGCCGCAGGGACCACCGATGAGCCAGGAGAGAGCTCTGCAGAGAACCTGGGGCGAGTGGGGCCACGTGTCCGGAGGAGGCCCGGCGGCCTAGCTGGAGGAAGCGGACTGGGCCAGGATCTGGGCTACGACCTCTCGCCTGGGCCTGAGGGAGGCTTTGTGCATGTCTGTGTCTCCGTGGTGGCGTGTCTCGACTGGTGTGTCCGAATGTGTCTGTCTCTACTTTCCCATGTCCACGTGGAAATGTGTGTACCCCGCACCCACCTGTGGCTACATTTGCCCGCGGCCTCGTCTACATAGCCCCATACGTACTTCGGTCTCCCGTGATTATCCATATGTCTGCGTGTCTGAATCTGGCCAGCGAGCTCCTGGAAGGTGTCCGGGGCGCGTCTCTGGGTCTGTCAGTGCTTCCGTGTGTCCCTGCAGGATGTGTGTGTGCGCGTGCCCCCGCATGTCTTTGCGTGGCTGTGTTTCTCTGTTTGGCCCCGTGGACCCCCGGGCCCCAAGCCCTGCTCCCTGCCCCTGCCCCAGTTGGTAAACATAACCTGCCAAAATATTTTCTTTTTTTTTTTTTTTTTGTCTTTTTTTGTGTTTTTTTTTTTTCAAGTTCAAGAATCCCCAGTAAAAATTCTCCACGAGGTCTTTTTTCCCTTTTTACAAAAATAGAGTTTTTCTTCCCCTCCCACCCCCCCCTTTTTTTTTCATTTTGTTTCTGTTTCCAGCCCCTCCCCCTGCTCCTCATACTCCAACCAGGGGGCTCTGGGCCAGGGATGCCCACACCCCTCCTCCGTTTCGCTTTTTTGGGGATTTTTAAACCTGTTCCCCCCCTCCCCTCAGGCTCATCTAGGTGTTGGGGAGGCCTGGGCAAGGGGGTGGGGGGCACCCCCAGCGCCCCTGCAAAGCCATCCCGTGGAGGGTGGTTGAAGGCGGGGTGGGGGCACGTCTCTGCTTTCTTTTTAGCCGAAAAAAGAAACAAAAACCATCGCCATGAACAAAACCAAGACGAGAGAGTGAACAGCCCAGCCTGGGGTGGGGGCAGGAGGACGGGGAGGGGACCCCCAGGCACCCCCCATCCCCTGCAGACTCTCCCACCCCGAGTGCTCACCCTGTGGCTTCCGCAGGGATGCGGGGCCCGTGTGCCGTCGGTGGTCTGCCTGCGCTGTCTCTCTCGGGGCCCCTCTCTCTCTCTTTCTCTCTCTCTCTGCTGCCCGGGGAGGGTGGGGAGGGCGGGCGGCGGTGGCTCAGGCCTTGTGCTGTTTGCTGGTCTTGAAGGACACCTGCAGCACGCGCTCGCCCAGGCGGTAGCCATTGAGGCTGGCGATGGCCATGGCCGCTTCGTCGTAGTTGGTCATAGTGACGAAGCCGAAGCCCTTGCACTTGTTGGTGGTGAAGTCGCGGATGACCTTGACGTTGGTGACGGCCCCGAAGGGCCCAAACAGCTGCCACAGCACACTCTCGTCTGCCTCCGGTGACAGGTTGTACACGAAGATACACCAGCCAGCGCCCGCCGCGCCCCCCGAAAGGCCCACACCCGCGAGGCCACTCATGCCGTCGATGGCGATGGGCGAGAACCTGGCGATGAGCGACAGGGGACTACTTTGGGGGTCACGCGGGCTCTGCCCTGACCCCCGGCACACCCCTGAGTCCCTGTGACCCCTGATGTGGTCATGACTGCTGGGCGCGCCACGATCTTGGGACCGTGTGATCCCTGCATCGTCCTGAGCCAGCCACGGCCCCGCGACCTCCACCTCTGACCCCACCCAAGACACCTTAAACTGCGGCCTGCTCTGAGACACTGGCCCCCAGTCTCCATCCTGACCTATAACTTGTGACCTTCCCTGCACATGAGGCCCTCACTCACACTCCTGCCTAGAGCCCCAGTCTGCACCCTGGCCCCACAACCTTTGACCCTACTGGGTCCTTGGCCCTGTTGACCCTGACCCCTTCCCCACTCCTGACTACTACTCCTCCCTTGGCAGATTTTCCCACCCCCCCTTTTGCCCTCCCCCCACCAACCCCACCCTGCCCTCTGCAACGCTGTGCCCCCTTTGCCCCTGGTCACCCTGCTACCCCTACGTGGCCAGAAGGGCACCGCTCAAGGCCAGGCCACGACTGCAACCGGTGAAGCGCTGCCCTGCGTTATCAGGTCCCAGGGCAGCAGCCTCGCTGCCCGCCGCCTTCCTCTGCCCCTTGCCAGCCTTTTCCTGTTCAGATTGTATATTTAGGATCCACTCCACCTTCCCTGCGGTGCCCCAGCCCAGAACAGCTCCTGGAACAGCAGGGCCCCTGGGAGGGTTTGTTGACTGACCGACTGACGGGCAAGATTGGCTCCACCCACACGCCTCGCTGCCTCCCTGCCCCCCAGGCCTCACTCAATTCAGGGGGAGCCCCAGGGTCTGCCCCATTCAGTGTGACCACTGGGGACTCACCGCTTGCTCCCTCCTTCCCGATTCTGCACAGGCCCTGGCACCTTGGGCGTGTCGGGGTGGGCGGGGTCTCTGCTGGGTCCCCCTCACCTCCTCTCCTGCCCCCTTCCCAGCCCTGCTCGCTGCTCCCTCCCTGCTAGACTGAGGTAATTGACAACAGGAACAGTAATCGTCCGAGCGGCTACTTTTATTGAGCGCTCACTACGTGCCAAGCCCTGTGCTCAACAGCATTTCATCTCCACGAGGGATCACGTCTGGCCGGGCCACGTTGGGTCCCCAGCCCCGAGCCCAGCGCCCGGCACTCAGTGTGTGCTCAACAGCTCGCGATGCAATAAACATGGGGACCTTCACAGGGCTGGGGGATGTGGACAAGGTCGTGCGGGCCTCAGGGCCCGTCCCCAGACTATGCGGGAAAAGAGGGTGGTATCCTGTGACCCCAGCCATCAAGAGAGGCAGGTGGAACTCAGACTTAACGTGGGAACCGGTGGGGGGGTGGGGTGGGGGGACATGGCTGTGACCAGGCAACATGGCCAGCCTTTCCCTGGGCCGGAGGGGGCCACGGACAGGCCCTCCAGGACCCAAAGAGTAGTAGTAGCTCTTTCTAGGCATTCACTAGGTTCCAGAGCCCCTGATTCTCTTAATGGACACGCTATTCCCAGACAGCGCAGACCCAGCTAAGCTGGCAGTCCCGGTGGTGAGGCGGGGGGGGGGGGGGGGGGGGGGGGGGGGGGGGGGGGGGAGGGGGGGGAGGGGGCCCATCGGGGCAAGAGTCCAGGGAGGGACGGCAGGGAGCTGGGGGCAGCGGGGAGCACTGTTACCTCTTGACTCCGTAGGCCATGTTGAGCAAATTATCCAGCCTGTGGAAGCAAAAGGGTGGTCACCGGTGGCCTCCGGGCACACCCCCAGCTGTGATGTCGGCCTGCCTGCCTGCCTGCCCTCCCCGCCCCCACCCAGCCGGCCGGCAGCCCAGCCCTGCCCCCACCCGCCGGCTCCCCGCCCGGCTGGACACCGCCTGGCACGGAACCGTGGTCACTCGGGCACTGCCTCTCGCCTGCCCTGCCGCTGCCTGGCCTGCACCCGTGTCCCGTCCTCCCCAGCCCAGCCCGCCCAGCCCCACTCTCCTGCCCCCACCCTGCGGGGCTCAGGACCCCAGAAGGGAAGGTTCGAGTCTCTTCTCGGCAGTGGCAGGTGGGTTGGGCGAGTGACAAAGCCTCTCTGTTCGTAAAATACAGACAATCTCCGTTCTCTTGAGGTATAGATACCTGGGGGCGCAGAGAGCTGGAGCCCCATGCCCGAGGGAGGGGCGGCCCCATCGGGAGACTCTAACACTCCTAACACCGATAATGCCACTCAAAGTGCCCTGCATACATTGACTGCCTGCTGCATACGAGGGCCTGGCCTCAGCACCTGACAGACACACATTTCCCCTCTGCCGCCCTCAGTGGCCCCGGCCTGCGGGCACCCTCCCGGCGTCCCTCTGCCCTGCAGGGATGGGGTCCAGGGATCTGTGGGGGGCGCCAGGGGGCTTACCGGAAGCGCTGCGTCTGATGGTGCAGGGGGCCTGCGTAGCGCCGGGCTGACGACTGGTAGAGGTGAGTGAGCAGGGCCTGTCCAGTCTTCTGACTCGGGTTGTTGGCGAACTTGACCGTGATGGGCTCCGCCGCGCCCAGCGGCTTCTGCCCGTTCAGTCCTTTGATGGCCTCCTCGGCCTCAATCCTCTTGTCAAAGCGGATGAACCCCACACCCCGAGAGACACCTGCCAGGGAGTGAGGGCGTCATGAGCACCCCTGCCCCCTCCTGTGTGGCCCTCTACCCCGCTCCTCCCCCGCCATTCCCGGTTTCTCCATTTTGGCCCCACCTCCGTGCCTTTGCCCAGTGCGTCATCCCCAGCAGCCTGACCTGTGACCTGGTCCACCAGGATTCGAGAAGTGATGATACGGCCATACTGGGAGAAGAGCTGCTCCATTTCTTTCTGGCTCATGGTCTTGGGGAGTCCACTGACGTACAGGTTAGCATCTCGGATGGATGCAGAGCTGGGTCTGGCATAAGACACCTGGAGTGGGGGGGGGGGGCAGGTGGACAGAGGTGAGGGGAAGACCCGTTTCACGGATGGGGAGGGTGAGGCCACGTCCAGACCACCAGTGGGAGGCAGAAGTGCCTCGTCTGTTCGCTCAACAAGTATCTCTTGGGTAGTCACCATGGGCGGGGCTGGCCAAGGCTTGAGGGAGGGGACATGGCTGTGGCCGATGATGATGTGGGCCGGCCAGCATAAAGTGGTGGGGGGCGGCGCCTGGGTGGCTCGGTCTCGCAGTTTGTGAGATTGAGTCCCGAGCCGGGCTCTGCGCGGACAGCTCTGAGCCTGCTTGGGATTCTCTGTCTCCCTCTCTCTCTGCCCCTCCCCTGCTTGTGCTCTGTCTCTCAAAATAAATAAGTAGACATTAAAAAAAAAAAAAAAAAAAAATTAAAGTGGTGGGAGGAACATGTCGTTGCTGGGCCCTGGAGGTCAGATGTCCCCAGCTCCTGCTCTCACGAGGTACATTCCATCAACACAATGCTTCCTACTGCTTTGGCAAGTGAGCCTGGGACGCTGGCCCTTTTCCCGTCCACGTTGGGACCCTCCAGGTCACTCAGGTCTTTAGCCACCAGTTCAATGCTGACAACTCCCGAATGTCCGTCCCCAGTGTGGGCCTGACCCCCAAACTGCACACCTGTGTGACACCTGCCTCCAGACACCGCACGTGGCGCCCCACAGGGGATCACAAGCAGTGAGGCGGCATCCAGTCCCCAACTTGCCCCAGCTCAGTAATGGCAGCTTTGTCCTCCTGGGTGCTCAGGCCCCCATCGTCCTTGATGCTGGTCTTTTTCACACCCACATCCAATCCGTCACGGACCCTGCCTCATTGCTCAGCTCCCACCATAGCTCCCACAGACCTCCCTAACCTCCCCAGTCTGTTCCCTCCACAGCTGCCAGGGGGCGCCTGTGAGCAACTGAGGCAAGGCACATCCTCCCTTTGCTCAGAACCTTCTGTGGCTCCCACCTGCCCCACAGTTCAAGTCCTTCTCCCAGCCCACAAGGCCCTGCACAACCCCCACGCCACCCCACCCCATACCCTCACTCTCATCTCTGCCAATTTCTCCCTTGAGTGCTCTGTTTCAGCCACACCAGTCTCCTCCCGAGTTCCTCAAACACACCAGGCACATTTCGGCCTCAGGGCCTTTGCTCTGGCTGTTCCTCTCAGGCTGGACCGCCCTTCCTCTCCTTGCTTCCTCCAGCCTCATTCAAAAAGTAACCCCTGTCCTCTTCCCATCTGAATTTGGTCCTCCGCCTCACCGCACCCCCCCCCCCCTCCACACACACCCAAAGCACTTCTCTCAGTGGGGAATTAGACGCGTTTTGGTATGGGCATTCGATTTGTGTCATTAATTATGGTCCAGACCAACAATGAAACTCCCTGCAGCTGGTTAAAAAATGGTGGACGTGTATATTTATTTCCCAGAAACAGTGGTGAGTATTGTAAACTGGGGGAAAGAAAAGTCCATTTACAGAGTGGCGAGATGTGTGACCCCATCTCATTGTTGTGCTTATCAGTGTCCTGGAAACACAGTCTGCAGGGCCCGCCCCCAGATGCTGACAGGTGGGCCTAGAGCTGGTGGGGGGGCAGCAGGGGACAGGAGGTGCCCCTTCCACTTATTTCTGCCAATGTCTATTTCCTGTATCTTCTAAATTAACCTCTGGGTAGATAAGGTCACGGTCAAGGGTCCGGCTTTTGTTTGTGATGGTGAGTGGAGAGGGCATAGCCCTGCATTAGAAGTAACTAATTAGGGGCGCCTGGGTGGCGCAGTCGGTTAAGCGCCCGACTTCAGCCAGGTCACGATCTCGCGGTCCGTGAGTTCGAGCCCTGGTCACGATCTCGCGGTCCGTGAGTTCGAGCCCCGCGTCAGGCTCTGGGCTGATGGCTCGGGGCCTGGAGCCTGTTTCCGATTCTGTGTCTCCCTCTCTCTCTGCCCCTCCCCCGTTCATGCTCTGTCTCTCTCTGTCCCCAAAAATAAATAAACGTTGAAAAAAATTTTTTTTTAAAAAAAGAAGTAACTAATTAAAAAAGCTAACAACATGAGTAAATTGGGCCAGGGGTGGGTCAGGGTGAAGGCACTCATGGGCTGGAGGTAGAGGGATTCTAACGAATGCAACTGTGAGCACCCGGGTCCTCCGCGGAGAAAAAAACCCACAAACACATCAGCTGCTGTTTTTTTCGATAATATTAATTAAAAATCACGGCCACCAAAAAAAATAAATAAACGTTGAAAAAAAAAATTAAAAAAAAAAAGGGGCGCCTGGGTGGCGCAGTCGGTTAAGCGTCCGACTTCAGCCAGGTCACGATCTCGCGGTCCCTGAGTTCGAGCCCCGCGTCAGGCTCTGGGCTGATGGCTCGGGGCCTGGAGCCTGTTTCCGATTCTGTGTCTCCCTCTCTCTCTGCCCCTCCCCCGTTCATGCTCTGTCTCTCTCTGTCCCAAAAAAAATAAATAAACGCTGAAAAAAAAAAAATTAAAAATCACGGCCACATTTTTCATGGCTTCCGCTCTTGCCCGTGGGGCGGTGAGTTTTGAGGGGTGAGGACTTGATGAATCAGAGGGAGGGGTGAGGGGAAGAGAGGCCTGAGCTCCTGGGTGGGTGTTTGGGGTCAGGGGTCATTTGAGGCACTGAGTTGGTCTTTAGGGGTCTTTGCCAACCTTCCATGATGTGGGCTGACCCAGGCCCCTCAGCTGGGTATGGGTTCCTCCGGCCCCCCTCACCAGGACAGGTCTTGGGCAAAATCTGCCAAAGCAGCCAATTGGGACCAACCTTACATAGTGCCACCCAGGCAGACACACACAGAGACGCGAGGCCACACTTTGTCACCCTCTGCACAGCCCCAGTGGCTACACCAGCCAAAGGGTGACTCGGAGCCACTGTGACATCCACAGCGGCTCCGGGGGTCTTGGATAATTACAGTAAGAGGCACAGAACCACACACCTGTCACCCCACCACACAAGCCCACATCACACACGTTGCACCCCGAGTAGGGCACAGCCGACACCCCCACGCAGCCCCACCAGGTCACAGCCAGAGTTGCAGTGTCACAAAGCACCTGTGAAATAAACACCACATCCCACAGACCCATCGTGACACACCCAGAGTCTAGTAGCCAGACTCGTGTGTCCCACAAACACAATGGCTCCCAGCCCAGGTCTATCTCACACACATACACACACACACACACACACACACACACACACACACACGCGCGCGCACTGCATCACATGCACACAATGGCCCTCTGGATTTGTCACTACCGTCCCCCTCATGCCCCAGGGCTTCTGGGTCTAGTTGGCCATGGAGGGACCCATTAGGTCACGACCTCATCCTCCCCCACAACGGGAAGAGGAAGAGATTCCTGCACCTCTGTTCTCAGAGAGAACGGGGGGCCAGATGGGCGCTCCCCCCCCAGCCTCCCCCAAGGTTCCAGAGCAGATTTGTGGGGCGGAGTCCAGACACCCCCAGGCGAACCGAGAGAGGGGGGTTTCCATGGCGATCCCCCCCCAGGGAACCTGGGCTAGCAGAGTCCCAGCTGCAGCTGCTGAGAGGGGAGGTTGTGGGGGGAGGGGCATTGCACAAAGATGGGGGAGGGGCTCACCCCTAATCCCGCCCTCCCAGACCCTAATTAGGCTCCAGATGGCAGATGGACCCCCACCCCTCTCCATTTCCATGACAAAGGCAAGGGGGGGGGCTGCCCACCAGACCCTGGTCACTCTCCTACTGCCAAGGGGATGGCTACCTCCCTGAGCCAGCAGAGAATGTAGAGCCGGTATTCTCACTGACTAATGAGGAAACTGAGGTTCAGAGAGGCAGAGCCATCGGGCCCTGGGTGCCCAGCCAGGAATTCTTAGGGGAGAGTCTGAATCCCTCAGAGGATGAGCCACGGGGTAGGAGGGGTGGCAGTGAGGAAGGTAGGCGACATGCGGGTGGAGTGGCAGTGAAGGGGGTAGTCCAAGGGGAAGTAATGTGGGGGGTTGGGGACAGTTGCAGGTGGGCAGTCAGGGGGGATGGGCCACAGAGGAAAATGAGGGCACTAACCTTGATGGTCTTCGTCTGCAGTTTGAGGCCGTTGAGGGTGTTGATGGCTTTGTCTGCATCGTTGGGATCAGAGTAGTTCACAAACCCATAACCGAGGCTCTGCCCTGTGGGCGGGACCAGGGTGATGACCTCCCCACACCTACCAGGGTCCTCCCAGACCCAGTCCTGAGAGGCTGACCGCCGTCACTCAAGGTTGACCGAAATCCCCCCCTTAGTATTCTCCCACAGTACCACCCTGTCCCCAGGACACCTCAGATCCCCCAGAGTCCTGCCTGCCCCCATCACCCCCGGGATACCCTACCGGGGGTCATACCTGTCTCCCCATCGCACCTCCGATCCCCCAGGGTGCTACCTGCCCCCATCACACCCGTGCTCCCCAGACTACCATCTCTGTCTCCTCCCTCCCCACCTGCCAGCAGCCACACCTGTGATCTTATCCCGAACCAACTTGCAGGATTCGATGTCACCAATGCTGCCGAAGAGACTCTTGAACTCGTCCTGGGTCATGTTCTGGGGCAGGTAGTTGACAATGAGGTTGGTCTTGCTGTCATCAGTGGCTCCATTTGTACCAAGGAGTGGCCCGTTGGGCAGGGCCGGGCCGGCCGGGCCCCCCGCCACCTGAGACTCCATGGCCCCGAGTATCTGCTGGAGATAACAGGCCACACCCGCTCACGGCCCAGTCCCCACACCAGGGATCAGTGGTGATGCATCAGTCATGTCTGACATGGGCTTAAACATGGAGAGAGGACAACATATTATCCTATTAATCTCTTCCACTCCTCCAGCATCAGGCATAGCACCTTACGTGTGATCTTACTGTGAAAAATTCCATACATGTCTGGTGTCTACGTTTGCCTGTTTGCCTAAAATCAATCTGTGCATTTCCAGAAGAGTAAAATGAACACCTTTGTCTTCAGAATAAGAAATATATTTTTATTAGCTTTAAAGTCCTCATAAGCTCCTCCCTAGCCATGGACTGCCCTCGTCCATCAAAGGATGAGGGACTGCCCTCATCCACATCCCAGATGTGTTAATATTTCTTTTACTTCATGCATAATTTTCCCACTAGGCATTTACCCCCACGTTTTCCCCACTGAGCTCTTTTTCATTTTATTACTTATTGTTATTTATGATTTTTTAAGATTTTATTTTTAGGTAATCTCTACACCCAGTGTGGGGCTTGAACTCACAACTCCGAGGTCAAGAGTCGCATGCTCTCCTGACCGAGCCAGTCAGGCACCCCTGAGCTATTTAAATGTATCACATAATAACACCTGCAAACAAGGACAGTTTTAATTATCTCCAATCTAGACCTGTTCTTTATTTTTCTTGTCTTATTGCAGGGGCTACTGTGCGACAGTGGCTTCTTTATTCATGATGTTAAAGGAAATGCTTTAAACGTTTCACAGTTAAATTTGATTTTTGATATGGATTCTGTGTAGATGGCCTTTATCGCATTAAGAATGTTTCATTTTATTCCTAGTATCCTAACAAGATTTCGTTTTTCAAGAATGGGTGTTGAATTTTATTTAACTTTTTTCCTACACCTGTTTTTTTAATAGTTGACATAGAATATTAGTTTCAAGTGTACAACACGATTCAATATTTGTATATATTGAAAAGTACTGGGATGGATTTGTATTGTCTGTCATGGGCATAGGAAGGTATAATACCCAGCATGTCCTTAGGTTTTTCTCCCAAGGCATGGCTGGCCGTTGGATGGCCTTCACCTAAAAAAATCAAATCTATTGGTAGGGTGTTCCTAACGGGACAAATTAGGAAGGATTACAAACCAGATTCAGTTTCCACGGGAAAGATCACTGTGATTGATTAGCAATGTCTTTGGCTACAGAATTAGAGTCAGCAGGTACACATCATCTCAGCCATCCCTAACCAAAAATACAATACCATATTTGTTCCCAAATATTGGGCATACTGTGTGCCAGGTATAGTGCAAAGCTCTCTATGGGCAACGTTTTGTTTTTGTTTTTTTTTTCTTATTCACAACCACCCTGAAAAGAGGGCTTAATTTTCCCTGCTTAACAGATGCTATGAACATAAAGCCTGTGTTCCCTCAAATTCATATGTTGAAATCTTGACCCCCAATGTGATGGTATTTGGAAGTGGAGCCTTTGGGAGGTAATTGGGTCATGAGGGCAGAACCCTCATGAATGAGATTCATGTCCTTAACAAAAAAGTGACAGGAGAGACATTCTCTCTCTCTCCACAATGTGAGGACACAGCAAGAAGACGTCCATCTGCAAAGGAGGGAGCAAGTCCTTACTAGCAACCGAATCAGCTGGCACCTTGATCTTGGACTTCCCAGAACCCAGAAGAAGATTTGTGATAAATAAATGTCTGTTGGTTAAGCTGCCCAGTTGACAGTATTTTGTTATAGCAGCCTGAGCTAAGACAACAGACGAGGAAAGGGAAGTTCAGCGATGTTTTAAAAATTACCAAAGATCGGGGCATCTGGGTGGCGCAATCAGTTAAGCATCCGACTCTTGATTTCAGCTCAGGTCACGATCGCACAGTTGGTGAGTTTGAGCCCTGACGGCTCGTCGCTGACAGCATGGAGCCTGCTTGGGATTCTCTTTCTCTCTCCCTCTCTCTGTCCCTCCTCCACTTGTGTGCTCTCTCCTTCTCTCAAAATAAATACATAAACTTCAAAAAAAAAAAAAGAAATTACCAAAGATCACGCAGCTTATAAATAGTGAAACGGGGGTTCGCACGCAAGATTTCCTCATCCAGAGTCTGTAATTCTAACTGCTCTAACGTTTCTCAGCCATGTGTCCTCAGGTAGACTACGTGACGCTTCTGGGCCTCTGCTCCACTTTGCTGCAAACTCCAAATTATTGGCGCGGTGACCCCCACCGAAGGATCTGAAGCTACTCGCGCGGCTGGGAAGCATTCTGGGATCAGTTAGCCAAGTCTGCCATGAGCACAATTACGAGAAGCAACTCGTCATGTCTGCCATCCCTGCCTCAAAATACGGCTAGTAACACTCATCCTGCCCCACGGACATCTTCTGGGAGCCAGGCACCGGGTGAGGTGCTTACAGGCAACATTTCCCTTATTTCTCCCAATCAGCTTTAGAGATGGCCACACAGTTTCCATTTTATAAGTGAGAGAGCTCAGAGACGCTGAGTGATATATACATGGGGCCCTTGATTTCAAACCTGGTTATGTTGGCGGACTTCAGAACTGTTTTTAATGACAGTGGCCAAGGCACGGGGGCGATGGTGGGGGGCACCTTCTAGCTGTGTATCCTCGGGGGGTGATCGTAGCTCTTCTTTGGGCCTCTGTTTCCTTTCCATTTATTCTTATTAAAAGGATGGCCCTGAGGGTCAACCCCCCTGCATCTCCAGTTGGCTGAGAGTGGCTGTCTGGGGGCTGGCTGGAGGGTTATTCTGAAGCCACATCCAGACGGAGCAGGATCATCCACGGGGTTGATGAGCAATGTCTGCCATAGGCCCCGGCAATAAGACAGTAACGCACATTACAGATCTGCGCCCAGTTTCATAAGATTAAGACTTTCCTGATAGCGTGGCCATGTATTGAGGGCCGGCTCTCCCAACATTGAACATTATGGCACTCTTTTCTCCATTTGACAGAAGAGGAGACAGAGTCTCCATGAAGGGGTAGGGATTTATACAAGGTCAGGGAGCTCGCAAATGGTGGGTCAAGAATTCAAATCCGGAGCTTGGACATCAGCCCATTTGACTAACAAAAAGGCCAACAATAGTGAAAATAACAGCAAAGTGAAGCTGTGTCCCTACTCTACACCAAGCCCAGGCATTGCGGCACTTAACCCCACTCTGCAGGCCAAGTCTACTCATTCAATTCAACAAATGCTTGCTGGGTACCATCAGGTGCCAGCTCCTGGCCCCACCCTCCTCACTGTGTATCTTCTGACACTCACATTGCCTCTCCGGGCTTCTGTCCCTCCACTAAAGATATGGCACAGAGGTTTCCCACGTACAAAGATGGGTTCTGTATTCCCTTCTGGCTCAACAGACTAGAGTTCTGTGATTGGTTGATGATGTCTGCGCTGGGAGTCCCCAAAATAATTAACAGTACAAAACCAGTTCCAGGTCTGGAGCCCCTACTATGTGGCCAGGCACTGAGCAGGTGCAAAGGTTTCATTGACTTCCCACAACCACACTGAAAGCTGGGGATCACCTCCGTTTCTCAGGTGGAGAAAGCGAGGGTCAGAGGGACCTGTGATTTGCCTGGGGATGACACGGAGCCGTGGTAGTGATGGAGTTTGACTACTGATCTGATTACTCCAGACAGAGCCCCCAGGGCCACCCCAAATGTCCTCAGCTTGGATGCGGTTAAAAGGTAATTGGGGTTCCTATCCAGGATCTTGAGACCCAGCCCACTAATCTCCCCACCACCCCATCTCTCTCCCAGCTGTGCCAGAGCTTAGCAGGATCAGTGTCGCGTTTCCTCTGCAGCTCAGCCGGCTGAGCCGATAATAGGGATCGGATTGGTGGAGACCACACCCGCTCTGCCCCAGCCCATGACAAATGCGTGGCCTGGGATGACTCCGGGATCATAGGGACCTTGGAGGGCTGTCTCAGGACAGGAGTGGAGGGGTGAAGTCAGAGGGGAGGAGGGCAGGTCAAAGATGGATAGGCAGAGATCAAGTGGGAGCAATAGAACCTTTCCTCCCAGTCTCTCCAGCTCTTCCTCTGGATCCGCACCTCTTTCTGTTTCTCTCTCCCTCTCCCCGCCCCCCCCCCCCCATTTCTCTGTTCTTCTCTCCCCTCTGAGCCTGTCTCTCTCCCCCTTTCTCTCTCAGCCACTCTTTTTCCAACTCTTTTGCACCATTGCACATACATGACATATGGATTTTGCAGCGAATACACCTGCAGTCACTCTCTATGTAGACCCTTCTGTGTCTGACCCCCTTGGCCCCTAGCTGGGCCTCCTGGCCCCAGTCACAATGATAGATGCCTGGATACTGGCGACAATAGGGCATTGAGTGGCTATGCATGGTAAGGCTAGGCCACCACGTGGTGCTAACTAGGCCTCCCACTTCTGGGCCCTTCTCCATCCATGCAGGGCCCTCACTGTCTCAATCTATCCCCTCACTTCCTCCCAGCCTGTTCTCATGGTGGACCTCTGCCCGAGTGTCCTCCAGTGGAGTAACTAGGCCTTCCAGGGCTTCAAGGCCCTTGTGTGACCTCTGACCACACCCTCGCCCTTTTGTGCATTAGTTTCCCTCTTTTAAATAAGGGAACAGATCAGAGGAATGGATGCTGGACTGTTGTGGGGGTTCTGAGGGTCCTCAGGAGGCTGCACTCACGTCTCGCACCTAACTTAGCAGCCTGAGGCCGAGAGAAGGGAGAGAGCCGACCTAAGGTCACACAGCAGGGAAGCAGGGCCTCTCAGGGCCTCCTTTCTCTGAGCCAGGTGGGCGGGTCCCAGAGTCCCAGACATGGAGGGAGTGCTGAGCATCCCCCCACCCACTGTGCTCGCCACGACTCCAAGAAGAGGCCCAGAGACACAGGGCACAGACACACACACACACAGACCAGAAAGACAGTAAGTACAGAAGAAGGAGGCCTGGGCGCTGGACCAGACAAAGGACGCGCGGCGGCGCGGGGAGCGGAGTCGCGCGGCGGGGGCGGGGGTGGAGCCAGGGTGGGGCTAGAACTGGCCAGCCCCGCCCCCGGGATACGCCCGGGTAGCCGAGTGGAAATCCGAGGGCTCGGGCGAGGCCGGGCCCCGGGGGCCCCAGGGGGCGGGGTCCGGATGGGCGGGGCAGGGGCGTGGTTATACAGGGCGTGGCCGGGCGTGGCCGCGGGCTCGGGAGCTGACCAGCTCGGTGGCTGCTGAAAGCACCGGGAGTGGGGCGAGCGGCGCGGGCGTGCAGGCGGGCGCGCTCAAGGTCACCCCGAGGCCCAGAGCCCAGGAAGGGTGGGGCGCCTGGACCTGGCCTAGGGGACATCCTTGAGCTCCTTACCCCATCCCCCGTGGGGCGGGGGCCCAGGAGCCAGGAAGCCCCCCCCCCCCGCGGGCCCTCCTCTCCCCTCCCCCTCCCCGAAGCCTGAGGCGCCCGCGCGAGGCTACGGCCCGCTAAGAAGCTCCGAGAAACAAAGGGACGCGGCGGCAGCGGCGGCGGGCCCGCGGGGCCTCCGGGCGCGCCCCCTCCTCTCCCCTCCCCGCTTGCCGCAAGGTCGACGGGCTCGAGGACGAGACGCCCGGCTCCCCGGGCGCGGCCGCGGCCCGGGGCGCGCGATCCGACGCCACCCGATTCCCCGGGGCTCTCGGGAACGGCTTGCCGCCTTGTCCTGGCCCAGCACCAGTGATAGGAGCCCTGCGTTTGCCTGGGCGGCCTGCGGGGTCCGGGCCTGGATGGAGAAGGCATCCTCCGCTGCTGCGGCCCCTCCCCCATCAGGCTTGCTGGAGGGGGGCAATCCCGCCCCCAGGACGCCGTAGGACGCCACCCCAAATCAGAGTTCGGCTTCCTAGGGCCTCTCAGACCAGACTCTATGCGCCCCCAGCACTCTGGGTGCGGTCCTGCCCACTCTCAGGCCCCGAGGCTCGGTCCTACCCCCCCCACCGGGGCCTAGCTAGGCCTGGTCCTACCCCCCCCCCCACCCGCCATCTCCGCGGAGGCTGTGCCTAACCCCTCCCTACCCAGGTTCTCTCTCAGCGACAAGGGAATACCTACAGTGACCATTCTTGTGTGCCCGGCGGGCGCGGTCCGTGTTGAGGGCGGCTCCGGGGGTCGTGCACTCCTTGGGGGGCGCTCGATGCTCACTCCGGGGTCCCGCCCGGGCGGCCTTTGGCGCGGCCGCTGCAGAGGTGTCGATGAAGGCGGCGGCTCCCTCGAGGGCCGGGGACGGGCCCGAGCCCGAGGACGCGCGCGCGGATAGCCGGGCCCCGGGGTGGCCTGCGGGCGGCAGGGGATGGAAAGAGGGAGCGGGCGCGGGATTGAGAACGCCCCCTGCGCGGCCCCGCGGGGCCCGGGGAGGTTGCGCTTCCTGACAGAGATCACGGCGCTCTGCCTTTCGCCGCCGCCCCCCGGCCCGGCCTGTCCGGTCCTGGATGCTCAGTCCTCTCCCCTCGCCCGCCCTCCCTCCCACCCTCCAGCCCGCGCTGCGCGCTCCGCGCTCTGGGCCGCGCCGCCGCCGCCCCCAGCCCTTTATAGGAGCAGCTGCCAGAGCCGGCGTCGCTTATTGGCTGCGGTAGCTGAGCCCCGCCTCCTCGCGGCGCCCGACGGCGCGGCAGGTGGAAGAGAGCGCGAGCTGGCTAAGACTCCGCACCCCCAGAAAGCACTCCCTGGGGGCTCTGGTTGCCATTTTCGGGCCCCTCTGCCCCCGTGGACCCTGCTTCCTGCATTTCCGCCCCTTCTTGGGCGGGCTTTCTGCCCGCAAGACAGGGAAGGCTCCCCTCCTCTGTCCAACGACCTGAGCTATTGGAGCAAAGAGGGAGATCCGTGGACCGATTGTACGAACTTCCGGAGTTGCTGTCCATCAAGAAGACTGGAAAGGGACGAGGAACCAAGATTTCTATGAGCAGAGGCCCAGGTCCGCAGATTTTGGAGGCATCGGGTGTAGCCTCCCAAGACCAGTGGAGAAGGATGGGGGTGGCAGGGGCTCTCGTCTGCCTACAGAAGGAACTGTGACCCTGAGGCTTTTGAATGGGATAGGTTCAAAAGGTGGGTTCGAAAAGTGGGGACTGGCACTCCACGGCGCAAGGGCACTCGGTACTTCTCCAAAGCGGGTGAAAAAGTTTGGGGCTTAGGATTTCAGGCAAAACTCATTGGTGCCCTGTGTTTCCGGAAAACCACCGGGCCTTCTGAGACCCCATAAATTTTGGGTGGGCAGAGCTGTTGTGTAAATGTCCTGGCTTTTCGGGCTCGTGATTGGTCTGCCTGTGGAGTCACGCTTTCTTTCAGCTAGGGGGAACCTGGCTTCTCTCTCAGGCGACAGAAGTTGGTGCAGCCTCTTTTGGTGAGCGGGCTCAAGGGCACATTTACGTTGGGACGGCTATCAGGCGGGGGGAAGAGTCCTCACTAAGGCAGGGTCGCCTTCGACTGAGACTTCAGCACCACAGACAGCGGCCCGACGTTCTCTCCGAGAGCGCCGTGGGCTGGGTAGCCAGAGACCCCTAATCCGAGAGTCGCAGCCTCCGCCCTAACCTCGTCCCTGCACGCCCTTTTAGGTTCCAGACTGTCGGAGAATGCCATCAAACTCAGCGAGAGAGCCTAATTTGACCAATCAAGGCCTGCCCTCGAGAGAACCAATTGTAGGAGGATGCCCTCGAGATTGAACCAATGAGAGAGCGCACAGCAGAGAGCACTGCCACGCTGATGGAGAGAACAGGCCAATCATCGCGGCCCGCGCAATCTGGGCGGTGGCGTTGCAGGTCCCGGGTGGCCCCTCTTGAGTTTGCCGGGGCGACCTGGCTGTCGAACCTAGGGACCCCGAGCGGTGGCTGGTTCCCCGCCTGGTGTCCCTCCCGGCTCCTGTCGGGTTGCAAATTGTGCCTGTGCCGTGAGCGGAGCTACTCCTGGGCGCAAAGACCCGGTTGCGGTTTCCATGGAAACTGCTGGCTCTGGCTGCAGCGAAGGGGACTGGGCCCTGGGGGACTTGGGGAGCTCGCGTGGGTGGCCCCAACGGCCGGACTTGCTCATCCTCGCCGATACCTCTCTGTCCCTGGTTAGAATAAACCCCGATCCAAAGTGTAAAATGAAGCCTAGCTGCGGCCCCGCCCCCACGAGCTGGTGAGGCGCCGAAGGGGCCAATCTGCGCGTGGCGCCACAGGGCTCCCTCGGGCACGTGCTTTGGCTCGCGGCTGCGGTCCCCGGGGTCACGTGGCTGCGGCCACCAGGGCCCACGCAGCTTGCGCGCCACCTGGCGGCCGCCGGCCTGGTATCGCACCCGCCTCTTGCTGGCAGCCAGCAGGAGGAGGCGGCGACCTCAGGCATCCTCCTCCGGGAAATGGGGCCAGGGCAGCCTCCCCGCCGCTGCCAGCTCCCCTCCCCAACGAGGCTTCCTGTTCCAGGAACACGCCGAGCCGTTCTACCTCGGGGCTTTGGCACTGGCTGTTCCTTCGGCCTGGGATTTGCCTCCTCCAGCTCTCTTCAGGGATGGAACCTCTTTGTCATTCTGGACTATGCTCAAATGCCACCATCTCAGGGAGGTCCTCTCTGACCACCGACTTAAACAGCGCCTCCAGAAACTAACATATCACCCTATCTCCTGCACGGCACTTGTCAACAGCTGTAGATGTCTTACATAGGTGTTTACTGAACATCTCCCCAACCGGCCCCTGAGCTCTCTGAGGGTGGGGAATTAGTATTCCATGAGGGATTAGGAGTGGGCATCAAGATCCTGAGTCCCAGGAGATGTCCGGTGGCCTCCCGTTTCCCAACCTCCCACCCTCTGACCCCGTGAGACGGAGTGTTCGGGGTTTCCAGGCCCAGATAGCCGAGGCAGTGCAGAGGCTGTCAGGAAAGGGGCATCACCGCCTGCCTTAGCCTCGCTCAGGAAGGGACCAGGTTGGAGACAGAGGGGCCCAGCTCCCCAAATCATCCAGGCCTAGGGGAAGGGCATCTCCTTTCTCGCTCTTTAATCTCGCTCTGCTCTCTTGACACAGTTCTGGCAGTGCAACCCCAGGCGCCACCTCCAGAGATAGGGCGGGGTTGGAGGGGGCCCAGCCCCAGGGCAGAGCAGGGGCGCCTCCTTCCGGCCCGCGGTCCGGGAGGCCCCCGCGGCTGTCTGGGCCCCAGCAAGCCCAGGCGTGGTGTCCGAGTGGACGAATAAATAGGGGCGGTCAGTGGTTGGATGGGTCAGGCCGGCTTGTGGTCCGGGTGGCTTTTGAGCGTGTGGAACTTGACGCTGTCCAGCTTCTCGAAGCGCTTCCCGCAGCGCTCGCACGTGAAGTTGTACTGCACCTCGGCCGTGTGCTTCTTCATGTGCCAGTTGAGCGACGCGCGCTGCCGGCACTGGTAGCCGCAGATCTCGCACCTGCGGGGGGTGGGGGGGGGGTGGGCCGGGGCGAGCGACGCCGGGTCGGGGTCAGACTGGGGCGGAGCCGCCTTTGGAGGCCGGCCCCAAGTTACGAGGACCGAGCTGGCCCCAGAAAGGGGAGGCGCCATCCGGGATGCGAGCGCACGTGGAACTGGGCAAGGCAACCCGAGGGGTGGACCCGCCCTCTGCCGGCCCGGGGCCCAGACCCCCTCCCTCCCAGCGCCCTCGCAGGAGGCCCGTCACTCACTGCAGGGGCGTCTCCCCGGTGTGGGTGCGCCGGTGCACCTCCAGGTGGTTCTTCCTCTTGAAGGACTTGCCGCAGGTTTCGCAGGTGAACTCACGGACACCTGGGGAGAGGCGGGGCTGAGCGCGCCGCCGTTGGGGGCGGGGGCTGCAGGGCGCCGCCCAAAGCGGGTAGAGAGTGGTCTCCCGGACGTAGGGGCGCGAGCGACCCAAACCCCACGGCTTCTGGGAGCCAACGCTTGACTATAGAAACGAGGGCGGCTAATACGGAGGGCAGCTTACAGCCCAAGGTGATGCTTAGAATGTGCGGGGTAAGGCCACGGGCAGAGCTGGAAATGTGAACTCGACTCCCTGGGAGGCACCGTGTGCAAACTGCCAAGCCTAAGCGGGTCTGAACTTGACCCCAATATTTGAACTTTGGGGCGACTTCACATACAAATCCAAAGTTCCTGCCGCTCGAAAAATCTGAAGCCAGGCCCTCCCACTGGACAGAGGCAACACAGCTCCCCACTGGGTCCGCAGCCCACACCGTGGGTGGCAGTCCTGTGCCGGGGGACTCCTGACCCCACCCTAAACCTGAGGCCCAGGACCCCATGCCCCGTGCTGCCAGCCCCACCCCGGGCCTGACCTGAATGGATGATCATGTGCCGCCGCAGGTGGTTGGATAAATAGAACTTCTTGCCGCAGCCAGGATGCGGACACACTTTGGTCTTCCCTTTCCGATGCACAAGATTGACATGGTTCTGCAGGCAAGAGGGGTGGAGCGGGGCTGTGGGTGCCAGGGGCCACCCCCAGGGCTCCCCAGGGTGGGGACAGAGAAGGGGCGCTGGGAGGCAGGCTGGGGCCAGCCCCCCTGGAGGAAGATGGGTGCCCCTGCCCTTGGGAGGGACTCCCAGCTCTGAGCAGGGACCCCTGCCACTTCACTGTGCACCTGCTGCAGCCAGGGCCTGGGCTGGGGCATCAGTCAGCCTTGTCATAACCCTGTGCTGGGGCCCCGCCCTTTGCCCACTTTGTGGATGGGGGATGAGGCTCCAGAGGCTTCCAGTTTGGCGTGTGTCTCACAGGTGGGCAGGGGAAGGGCTGGACTGGATTCCAGGGTGAACTCCCACAGTAGGCTTTGCCATGGAGCTATGCTGTCTCCACGGCCTGGAGCAGGCAGCCACCTCGCTCTCCCCGCCCCCCACCCCGAGTCATTCATTCCTTTGCTCTTTTATTCTTTAACTCACCCCTGCAGCACCCCTGCAGCTCCAAGTGCCCGGCACCACCGGCCTGGCACCTGGTGGGTGCTCAATACATGCTTAATGAAAACGAGACTCGGCAAATGCAAAGGGCCACTGGTGCCGCCTCCTGCCACCAGTGGGAACGTGACGAGACCCTGGCTCTGCCCTTGGGGCGTCCCGTCCAGGCTCCAGAGGACAAACTACAGGCGTGTCCTGGTGGTGCGGTCATCTGGGGCTCAAAGGCCCCACCCGCCCTGGGGGACTAGGGTGGGCTTCCTGGGGGAGGGGCATCCTGAGCCGAGAAGGTGGCCTGGGCAAAGGCAGGAGGAGTTGAGAGGCTGGTTGACAAGGCAGGACAAGTCACTGGAGAGCAGGAGGGGAAGGCAGCGAGGTGACGCCTGGTGCCCTGTGGCTGAGGCAGGGTCGGTGAGAAGCTGCTGAGAGACAGCTGCGTGGGAGGCAGGCCAGTGGCACCTGGCGGGGCCAAGCAGCGCCCTCCACGAGCCACACTGCCCGGACGCCAGCACACAGGTGGCGGGAAACAGAAGCGGGCTCCGCTCGGCCAGCTCGGGTGGCGGCCTCACCTGGAAACTGCTGAGGGCCACATAGACCTGGCTGCAGCCCTCGTAGGGGCAGTGGAACATCTCTAGCAGGCCGTCGGCATCCATCACCCGAGTGCGTTTGCTCCGCCGCCTCCTGGAGGGGAAGGGGCCCATGGCATCAGGGCTCCCACGCCAGGCAGGCTGTGGGCCCGTCGGCTGCTCCTCGTCCCAGCCCCCAGCTGCCCGGGCACCCACTTCTCGGGCTCCTTGGGGATCTCATAGATGATGGCCGACATGTCACTGCCGTCCAGCTCCTCCCCGTCTGCCTCGGCTTCGGGCTCTGTGCTCTCAGGTGCTGCCGCCGCCGCCAGCTCTGGGGCCACGGGCTCCTCCTTCTCCTCCTTCTTGAGCACATACAGGTCCTCCTTCTCTACGGGGGGAGGTGGACACAGGGCGGGTGTCCGTGGAGGGCCTGCGTGGCGGAGGAGTGGGCTCCGGGGCCACTCCTCCCCACTCCCCCCACCTCCCAGAGACCGCGGCAGCCCCCCTGGACCGGCGCGGCCCCCAGACCTTTCTTGGTCTCGATGCCTGCCATGGCGGCAGGGTCCATGGTGCTGGGCTGGCTGCCCTCGGGCTCCGTCTGGGTGTAGGCTGCTACGCCCTCCATCACGGCACAGGGCACTTCGTCCCCCAGGCCCCCGCCGGGGGCACCGCTGCCTGCTGCCACGTTGAGGTGGATGCCCTCGGCCGTGAGGGCGTCGTAGCCGGGGCCTGCGATGATGATCACCTGCGAGCCGGGCACCATGCCTGGCACGGGACAGCTGGCCACCACCTCGCCCAGCGCCTCCTGGGGCACGTTCTCAAAGAGGGTGCCGGGGCCCGGGCCCACTTGCACGGGCACCGGCACACACACCACCGTCTCCAGGGCTTCGGGCCCACTGCCCGCCGGGTTGGGGCACAGCGGGGTGCCCTGCTCCGCCAGGCTCTCCACGTGATGGACGTCGAAGGGGATGTGCACGCCCTCCTGAGTGATGAGCCCGCTGCTGCCCGCCGGGCTGGAGGGGGTCACCGCCGCCGCCGCCACGGCCGCTCCCTTGGCCGGCGGGCCCTCGGGGGGCTCCTCAGAGTCAGAACCGGAGCCGGAACTAGAAGGGTCGGAGCTGCTGGCCGCCAGGCCATTGCCCACTGTGGCGACAGAGGAAAGGAGACAGTTACGGTAGCAACAGTGGCAGTAGCAGAGGCGTATGCTGAGTGCTTACTACGGGCTGGGCACGGTCACCCCCTTAGTGCCACAAACACTGGTCACTTCTCAGTCCCCCCCCCCCCGCCCCCCTACCTCTGCTCCTCAGAGACACTCCCCTCCCTCGGCCTCCAGACCCGAATGCTGGCTTCCTGGCCCCTCCCTGGGGGTTCCTGCTCAGCCTCTTCAGCTCCCGCAGGCCTGGGAGGTTCCGCGCTTCGCTCGCCCCAGGGTTTCAACCAGCCTGATGGTGTTAAACCCTGCCCTCATCTTGACACCAACTCGTTTTGAGTTCTGACACTTATCTACCTGGAGAGAGTGTCGGATCCCACAGGCTAAGGGCTCAGGTCCCACAAGACTGCTCGCCCCCACTGCAGACGCCGGCTGCAGGCTGAAGGCCATTGTAATTCTGGCCATAAATGGCGGGTTTCTACGACAGCCTCTTCTCTTTTGGTTTTGGGGTGGTTTTTTTTTTCTTTTTCTTTTTTTTTTTTTTTGAGAAAGAGAGTGTGTGCTTGAGCGGGGGAGGGGCAGAGGGCGAGGGAGAGAGAGAATCTTACTTCATGCTCAGTGCAGAACCCAATGCGGGGCTCCAACTCACCACCGTGGGATCATGACCTGAGCCGAAATCAAGCGTCGGACGCTTAACCGACTGAGCCGCCCATGCGCCCCGACGGACGACTACACTTTTATCATAAAAGATGCACCACAGCAAATAGTCAGATGGAAGAGAAGCGTAGGGTGAGGTGCAGGGGCTGCTGGGGTGGGAGCTATCGTGCTCTCTCTGGACCCGCCACCCTCCTAGAACCTCAAGGTGTTTACCAACCCGCAAGCTCCCTGGATCTTGTCACTTGAGAGTTTTTGTAACCCAGTCTCCAGCCCCAGTCTGCTGCCTGGGAGTCAGGGGTGGGGCTGAGAGTCCCCCCTCTAATCATGTGTTTGGTCTTTCTGGTGACCAGTCCCCATCCTGAAGCTCTCTAGGGGACCCTGCCTGAGTCACCTCATTAGCATAGACTCAGGCGTGATCCAAAGGGGCTCCTCATGAAAAGGGCTCTTCACAAACAATGAAAAATATTCCCATCACTCAGGCAATTCCAAGGGCTGTAGGAGTTCTGTGCCAGGAACCGGGGACAAAGACCAAATACCTATTTTCATTATACTGCCGCCACCCATACCCCGATGCCTCCATGTGGACAGCTGCCGCCTGGACCTCCTGTGGGGGCTGGGGGCTCTTCCATCCCGCCGCCTCCTCTGCTGCCCCCCAGTGTAGGTCATGTATTTAGGGACCCTAGGCAGTCTCCTGCCTCAGGGCCTTTGCATTTGCTCTTTGCTCTGCCTGAACACTCTTCTCTCAGACACCTGCGTGGGCTCCCTCTCCCCCACCTCCATCAGACCCTTTAAGAAAATGGTATTTATTCAGGAAGGCCTCTGACCACCTTGTCTTAAATAGCACTTTTTTCTCTCCTTAATTTCCCCCAAAAGATCACCTTCCACCATACTCCAGATTTTATTTTTTTAATTAAAAAAATTTTTTTAACATCTATTTATTTTTGAGAGAGAAAGAGACAGTGCAAACGGGAGAGAAGCAGAGAGAGAGAGGGAGACACAGAATCGGAAGCAGGCTCCAGGCTCTGAGCTGTCAGCACAGAGTCCAACGTGGGGCTCAAACCCACAAGCCGTGAGATCGTGACCTGAGCCGCAGTCGGATGCTTAACCGACTGAGCCACCCAGGAACCTCCACTGTACTCTAGATTTTAATGGTCTATCTTGTTTACTGTCTGCTTCCCCTCTAGATCGTAAGCTCCATAACCACTGGGGTCCCTGTGCACAGGCCCCAGTGCCCAGAAGGCCGCCTAGCACACACTGAGCACATGTTTGTAGAAATGAATGAATCTCAAACCGACACCGTGATGAAGGCCAAGGCGACCAACATCTCACCCAGGTATTTCGTGCTAAAGCCCACACACAGGGAGACTGGGGACAGAAAAAGCCAATTGTTGGGACATCTGGGTGGCTCAGTCGGTTAAGCGTCCAACTCTTGGTTTCGGCTCAGGTCATGATCTCACGGCTTCACGGGTCGAGTTCGAGAGTCACGGGTCACGGCTTCCAGAGTTCGAGTCCCACGTCAGGCTCTGTGCTGGCAGCACGGAGCCTGCTTGGGATTCTCTCGATTTCCCTCTCTTACCGCCCCTCCCCAACTCATGCTGTCTCTGTCTCTCTCAAAATAAATAGACTTAAAAAAAAAAAAAGAGAGAGAGAGCGAGAGAAAGAAAAAGTCAATAGCTGACCCTGACGTTCCACACTCCCGCAGAGTCGGGCACACTGTCCGGGGACCACGTGTCCTACACTCCCAGGGGGTCAGATGGAGCATGCAGGCTCTGGAGCCAGACTTCGGGGGTGGGATCTTGGCGCCCACCCCTCCAGCTGTGTGGATGTGGGGGCCTTATGGAACCTGTGTGGGTCTGGGGATAACTCGGCACCTACTCCAGGGGCTGTCTGGGGTATTTAGTGAGTAAATATATGTAAAGGGCCTAGGACAGTACCAGGCTCAGAGTAAGCACCCTATCAATGTTTCTATTATCATTCTTATCATAACGCCCCATCCCTGACTCACGGCCCTGGGATAGCAGGGGTGGGGTAGGGGGATTGGCCCCTCCTTGTAACACCCTGTAATCTACAGGGTGAGCTGAGCTCCCTGGCCCCACCCTAAAGCAAGGGGCAGTCACCTAGTAAGTTGGGGGCTCGGCCAGGGTGTGTGCCTGGATCCCCAAATGCAGTGTCCAGCTGTGAAGGCCAGACTGGACCTCTCCCCACTTGACCATGACCTTGGTCACAGAAGTGGCTGTGCACCCCCTGGCTTCTCCAAGTCCTGCAGGAGGTCCTCTTACTGAGAAGTGGCAGGGCCACCCCAGGCAGGGAGCTGATAAGGGTGCTGCTGAGGGAACAGGGCTGGGACAGGGACACAGCCCCCCTCCTTTCACAGTGCCCCCCTCCCCCGCAGCCATGGCAGACCCGGCCAAGGATCCCCGCACTCATTCCTGAGAGCCAGATCCACCAGCCACCGGTGTCAGAGTTGGGTGGGGGCGCAAGGGGGCTCCCCGTCCCGGCGGACCCATCACCAGGGAGGTCAGTCACATTAGTCCCAGGGCCTTGGTGTCCTCAACTGCCAAGTGGGGCTAATGAAGAGCTGTAGGGAGGACTGAGCGTGGTTGGGGGCAGGACCCGGAGTGGGGAGATGATGGCCGAGGGGCCGGCCGCGTGGTGGGGTCTGGCGGACGCACACGGGACAGCCGTTGGCCAGGGTGCCCACCTGGAACACCTCTCGCCCACGGCTTCCCCTTGGCCAGCTGGGATGCCACCTGCTCCGAGATTCCTGCCAGCACGGGCTCAACCCTGGTGACTGACCTCACCTTCCACCCTGGCAGGGCGCCTGGCGGTGAGCCCTGTGCTCCTGAGCCCGAGGCTGAAGCCGAGCTCGAGGCAGGCGGGCAGCTCCTCACCACCCACCAGGGCCAACTGGGCCTTCGTAACTGAGTCCCTCCCACTCCCACCGTCAGCTCAGGACGTGTGACCCACAGAGCATGGCAAGAGAGGGTCAGGGACAGTGAGAGATGCGCAGTGGGGGGAGAAACAGATGGGGGGGAAGGGAGTCGGGGAGACAGGGAGAGACGGGGGGGGCAGGGAAAAGGCAGGAAACAGAAGGGAGAGGATGAAACAGAAAAGATGGGCAACAGAGGGAGGGGGAACAAGAGAGAACTCAAGAGCCGAGAATGGGGAGGGAGGAGGAGAACCGGGCAGACAGGCGGCGAGAAGAGGAGGCTGGGAGAGACCGCCCGGGACCGAAAGAGAAAGGGCCACAGACAACAGAGGAGGAGGGAAGAGGCCAGGCGAGCACCCAGGCCTGAGGCCCGGCACCCACCCCTCCCTCCAGCCGCTGAGCCAGGTGTCCCGCACCCCAGCCGGGCCCTGCCTGCCACCGGCCTTGAGCACAGGTGGGCCAAGCCCTCGCAGGTGTCCCCTGGAAGACGGGGGCTGCCTCTCCGCTCCAGAAGGACAGGAAGAGTGCAGACCAGCCTGCTGGAGCCGGGCTCCGTCCCTGAGGCCGGCACCCGTGCCTTTCTCGTCACTGTGAGGCTTCTAGTGCTGGCCTGAGGCTAACAAGACCCACGAGAGGGCCGGGGGTCCGGGGTGACCCCCCCATAAGGAGCCGTGGAGCCCTCACACCCTGGAGGCCGGCGGGCGCGCCCCCCCCCCCCCCCCGGCCCCAGACCCACCTTTGTCGCTGTCGGCGTCTGAATCACTGAGTGGCTTCAGGGGCGAGTGCAGGTCTTGGAAGTAGCGGTGGCCGGCCTCGCACTGCCACACGGCTGTGGTGTACAGGCCGAAGGTGGGGTCCAGCTCGGCCAGGTGCGGCTCGTACGGGCAGCGGTGCTTGTGGTCCTCGTACCAGATCACCACGTTCTTCAGGCAGTTCACGTTGCGTCGCCTCCCTGCGCACGCGTGGCAGGGCCCCGGGGTCAGGGGTGGCGCTTGTCCCTCCGAGGGCCTCGGAACACCCCGGCCTTACGGCACCCGGTGGGGGCGGGGCTGAGACACCTTCCCGAGCCCTGTCCGGGCCCGTCCCCGGTTCACAGATGGAGAAACGGGCTCCGGGAGGTGCCACACACCCTGCTGATAACAGAGGCGGGCCAGGCTGTCCTCACTGAATAAGCGAAATCACATAAACGATGGAGCCTGGCACGTAGTAGGTGCGCAGTAATTATTAGCTGCCTGTTGTTAACAGAATCGTCCTCATCAGCGTCTTTGGCCTGGGTCAGCAGAGCCCCTCTGCCCTGGTCTCCCTGCTCCCACATCTGTCTACTTCGCCCGCGGCGGGCAGAAGGCCCCTGCTGCAAGCACTTGGAGTCAGGCCATGCCCCTCCTCTGCCCAGAACCCACCAGGGCTCCCCCTGGCTGGGGGTAAAAGCCAAAGTCCTCCCCCGACCCGCCAGGCCCCGAATGTTCTGCCCCATCGCCTCCCGTCCTTCCCCTTGATCACTTTATTCCAGCCTCATGGCCTCCTCCCTGTTCCTGAAATGAGCAGGGTACGGTCCTGCCTCAGGGCCTTTGCACAGACTCTGTCTTCTTCTTCCAGATAACTGCCTTGCCCTCCCCCTCTCAGGTCTTTCCCTCGGTCTGCCACCCCTTCCCCACTGTCCTTCCAGCTGACCTGACTTGCTGCCCTTTCCCTCCAGGTAGCACCTAGATACCGTCTGTGGTTATCTGTTTCCGTGTTTCTGTCTTCCCTAATAGAATGTCAACTCCCCAAGGGCAGGGACACTATCTGTGTTGTTCCTCCTGTATCCCCAATGCCTACATAGGGCCTGGTACATAGTAGATGCTCAGCAAATGTTTGCTGGATGAGTAAATGCTTCCAGGAGGTGGGCCCAGGGGGAGCTAGACCGTGCGATTCAAATCCTGACTGCCACATCATAGCTAGGTGGCTCCAGGCAAGTGACTTGGCTTCTCTGACCCTCACCTGCCCTTTCTGGGTCAGGGAGAATAATGGTCCCCATTTCTCGAGGACTACCAGAGAGGAGGGAGTGAAGACGTCGGCAGGGCACAGAACAGGGCTGGACACACTTTGAATGCCCAAGAAATGGTACCTGTGATATGTGTAATGATGCCTGTCCTGCAGCCGATGGGGAGGAAAGTGTCCTCCCCGTCTTCCAAGCTGGGACATGAGGAGGCGGCCCAGAAGGGTCCTTGGGCCTAGGGGGGTTGCCTGGGGCCTCCCACCCAGTGACGACCACGGGCAAATAGGGACACCACCACCAGCAGCCTCTCCAGTCATCTCCCTTCCCACACTTTGGGATATGGAGGTCACACATTTAGCTTGGCCCATGCCTCTGACAACTGTAACCGCTTTCCAGTGGTGACTTAGCCTTTTGTGTGGGAGCTGGGGATGGCGGAGGCACCCCCACTGGGCACAGCACACGTTCCAGTCCCCTCTGGGACCTTTCCTGCCCCCACCCGTCCCCCCCTCCGCAGGCCTGGCTGTGTCCCTGGGCCCGCAGTGCCCCCACCTCCCTGCCATGGCCCCACTGGGCCTGTCCCCTGCCTTCCCATGAGACCATGGGCCACGTGGGGGCACGGCTGGGTCTGTCCTGTCCCGCACAGCCCCTGGCCCGTGGTGCCTGAGCATGAGTGAGGGAACGCACAACAAAGCCTCTTACTCCCAACACCCATCCCATCCCCCCCCGCCCCGGCTGAAGCCCCACTTACTTTTCTTCCGCTTTGGCTTTTTGGGGACCTGCTCCCAAGGCTTCCTGTAAGAGAGAGAGGCAGGGGGAGTAAGCACAGGGCCTGTTCTATTTCCCAGGGGTCTCCACTCTCTCCTCCGTGGACACCAGCCCTTAAAGGTGGTCTAGCATCACCACGCATTTCACCACGTGGGAGAATGAGGCTCGGAGGAGTGAGGCTGCCTGCCCAGGGGCCCACGGCCGGGGAGCGGAGAAGTCAGAAAAGGGGTACAGAACGCGTGGCACGCGGAATTCTCAGCTGGCCCCACGACTCCCGTGCCCGGGGGCACACGCCCCGCAGAATCCTCTGCCCATGAGCGGGCGGCCTGAGTATATGATGGGATACCACCCCCTGGGGCGAGGTGACTTGGAATGAGTCAGGAGGAAGCTTTCCCAGGTGGGCCTGACCTAATCAGGGGAACCTTTAAACGGGCCCCGCTGCAGTCAGAGACTGTAGGCCGAGAATATGGCAGGTCCAGGAGGGGCCAGGACCTGAGAACAGCCTCTGGGAGCTGAGAGCAGTCCTGGTCAACAGCCAGCAAGACCGTGGGGACCTCGGCTGTGCAACCTGGGAGGAAATTAAGTCAGCCAACGCTCTGAGGGTGTCTGCAAGCAGCTCTTTCCTTAGTTGAGCCTCTACATGAAGACGCAGCTGGCTGAAACCCTGATTTCGGCCTTGTGAGACCCTGAGCAGAGGATCCAGCTAAAACGTGCTGGGCTCCTGACCCACAGAAATGTGACATCATTTGTGATTTTAAGCCACTAAGTCTGTGGTCGTTTGTCACACAGCAATAGAACATTGGCGGAGTCGGCCTCAGAACCTGCACTGCCCCATCCGGGGCCCTGCGGATCCTGCCCGCCCCCCCCCCCCCCCCCCCCCCCCCCCCCCGCCCAACCCCAGGCAGGCTGAGAGCCCTGGGGAGACTGCCAGACCCAGCCAGGAGGGCTGGTACTGCTAGGGACCCTGCCCCCGACCCTCACTGGCTGCTGTATGTAGGACCCAGCCCAAGGTGCTGCCCCCTCTATCAGTCCCGCCCCGGGGAGCCAGCTCAGGTCCAGACGCCCTGGCCATCACGCCCACCCGCCCCTGGGGCCTTCCCCACTTTGGCTGGGGCCCAGCACCCTAACTGCTGTGTGCCCCAGTGACCAAGGCGTCAGGGAGCCCTGGGCAAGGCCGGGCCCAAACCCACCCCCCCTGCCCCAAGGCCTCCCACACCAGGAAGGCCGCCAGAACTGCCAGGTGGGATCCTGACCCCCTATAGGCTGCTTGGCCGTGGCCCAGCACTGGGTCTACACATGCCGAGGGCGGGTGCTTTGGAGTAATCTCCCCTGGACCCACTAGGGGCCTTCACCCGCCTTCCTGACACCACGCTTCTGAGTCTGCCCACGCACTCTGGCTACTTCCTCATCCTCCCTTCTCTACACTGCAGTGGGAGGCCCCGAGACCCTGCGTGACCTTGCCTCCCCGGGCCTCAGTTTCCCCATCTGTAGCATGGGATCGTAACAGTACCCGCCTCGTGGGGCTGGCATGAGGTTACGCGCACTGGAAGAGCCTGGTGTAGCCCCTCGCACTGGGTAACTGCTCAGCATAGCGATGGTCTCACCGTGACCATCAGCGTTATCACAGCGTCTGGCCCTGGAACGCCAACCTCCCTGCCATGGCCCAGACCCTGCTCTCACCGCAAATGTCCTGACAGCCAGTCCAAAGTCTCTTGTCAGCTTCCCCACCCGCCCCATCTGACCCCCGTCCAGCCTGATGACAATTCTCAGTCCCCACACCCCACGTCTGGTCCGAGGACAGCTCCCCAGGCTTTGCCCTTGTCCCAGCCTCTGCACCCCCCGGCCCGCCCCATCCCAGATGCCCTCCACCCCCTCCCATGACTCTCCCCTCCCTTCCCCTCCCCTGCTCTCCAAGGGGGCAGGCCGGCCACCCAGATCCTCACCCAAACCCAAGTCCAAATGCCCACGGCCCCCTCCCCGCACTCACAGCCTCGCCATGACTGGGGTGCTGGGAACGCCACTTAGTGGTGGGGACAGGCTCGGGTGTCAGTCAGATCTGAGTCCAAGTCTCATCTCTGCTGTCGACTAGCTGTGTGACCGCGAGTGGCTCTCGTCCCCTCTGAGCCTCAGTGTCCCCACCTGCGAAGTGGGGAGAACAGCGGTGCCTCTCACACAGAGCCGCTGTGGGGATTCAATGGGGCCAGACTATGTTCTTTCTCCCCCCGACTGCCGTCCCTCCCTCTGCCCGCTTCTCCGCGTTCTACCGCCTACGCGACGCCCTGTAGAGGCCACCTGCGCGTGAGGACAGTTGTGCCCAGTAGCTCTCCTCCGCTCTCCTCTGCCATTTGCTTTCACGCTTGACCCCTCATCCCCACCCGTGTCCAAACACACCAGCAGTTCCACCCCGGACTTAAATAATCTTGAGCCCCTTCTCTGCCAACTTCTGCCCATTCCCCTGCCCCCGCTTGGGAGCCGTCTATGCGCGTGCAGTCTTCCTGTCTTCTCCCCCATCTCCCTTGAACCCCTCCGTTCAGGGTTTTCTCCCCCAAGCCCCAAACTGCCCCGTTCCAGCCGCCTGCGGATCCTTCCAGGGGCCTCCAGGACGCTGCCCCACCGGGTCCTCCACGCGCCTCCAGGCCTCTGCTCCTCCCTTGTGACCCTGACTTCTCTCAGCGCAGAGAGCGAAAGCGGGGCTCAGACCTGCGTGTCTCCCCACTCGCCCTTGGCAACCTCTGTCACCATGCCATCACGGCGCTGTGGGTCCCCAATCCGGATCTCCCACCCGGCCCTCTCCTGACCGCACCACCGCCACCAGCCCTCCCTGACACTACGTGCAGGGGTCCCCAGACATCTCACACGAGAGCCGTCCTATGGTCCCGTGACCTGCCCTTTCTCAGTTAACGGCACCTGCAGCTTTCCAGGTGCTCAGGTCCAAACCTGGGGCATCTCGCGTCTCCGCACCTATCGGCAAACCCTGTTGGCCCTAATTCTAACCACTTCTCTCCACCTCTGCATGGCCCCGCCTGGGCCCGGCCCTGTCAGGACTCACCTGGACCAAGGTAGTCGCCTCGACATAGGAACACAGCGTAGGGGTCAACGTAGGGGTCAGCGGGATTCTTTCGATTGTCTTGTTAACAGTTTAAGATGTAAAAGGAAAAATTCACACACATACAAAGCTAGAGAGAAGAGTGAACCTCCTCGAGCCCCTCACCAGCCAAGGTCCGAGGACCTTCGACGGCAGCCAATTCTCAGCCAACCTTGTTTCAACTCGCATTTCCCCCAATCCTCCTGCCACACAGCCCCTAGGGAGTGCCTCTGTTAAAATATAAGCCAGGTATGTGACCTCTTTGTCCAAAATTCTGTACTTAACAAAAGCAAAAAATCCTATCAGGCCCCCTACTTCACTGAGAGGAAAAGCCAGAGTTCTCCATGCCGTCCACAAGGCTCTGTCAACTTCCTGTCCTCACTTTCCCCACTTTTCATCTTCTCGTTGCACTCCAGCCACATGGGCCGGCTCACTGCCCCATGTACACACCAGGCCGGGTCCTGCCTCAGGGCCTTTGCACTGGCCAATCCTTTTTCCTCATTCTTCCCCCAGGTATCTGCATAGGTCTCCCTGGCTCCTTCGTGAATGCTGTCCTCTCACTGTGGCCCAGCCTAACACCCTAGTTAAATCTCCAGCACACACACCCCCCTCCCTACTTCACTTTTGTTTTTTCCATAGCCCCTATCGATCTCTCACAACCTCCACAATTTAGCAAATTATAGTAATAGAATTTAGTATTTATAGTATAGTAATGTAATTTAGAATAATAAGTAATAGTAAACATGTAGTACGTACAGTAGACAAGGCTTTGCACAGTGGACAAGTCTGCCCTCTGCCCTTTAGAATGGCAGCTCCAGGGGCGCCTTGGGTGGCTCGGTCGGTTAGGTGTCTGACTTTGGCTCAGGTCATGATCTCACGGCTCTTGAGTTTGAGCCCCGCGTCGGGCTCTGTGCTGACAGCTCGGAGCCTGGAGCCTGCTTCAGATTTTGGGTCTCCCCCTCTGCCCCTCCCCCGTGCATTCTCTCTCTATCTCTCTCTCTCTCTCTCCCTCTCCCTCAAATAAACATTAAAAAAAAATTTAACTGGCAGTTCCATCAGGCAGTGATTTTTTTTGTGTTGTTCATTTCTGCACCCTCCGCACCTCTGCAAGTGTCTGGCACATAGTAGATACTGAATAAACATCCCTTAAACGAATGACACCAGCGACTCCATGACTGACCATTGTTTCCCTTTTCCCACTGGTCGCTAGGAAGCTCTGAGGCAAATTCATGGCCTCTTCTCCATTCCCACTTCTTCATGTCTTTTGAACTCTGGTCAGGCTTTTAACTTAACATGCCACAAAAGTGCCCTCTGTTGTGTCCCCTGTGACTTAGGCCTCAATCCAATAGCGCTGATCCTGGCCCCCCTGTATCCCTCTTTTTCCTTTCTCTTTTCATCCCAGTTCTCATTTCTGCCTTCTGGTCCATGTTTACAGAGTCTTGAACTGAAATCCTTCCAGGTAGAAGGCAGTTACAAGTAAGTGAGCAGACAAAATAACGGGCCCCCTATCTCTGGCCATGTCCATTCCCCACAGGACACCCCTCACTCAGGTTATTGTATTTTCCCGACTACCCACGTGTCCCAGGGCCCGGTTTTTGTTAGGCACTGCCTGGGCTGTCTCAGTGTCCAGGCCCCAGTCCTGCCATGACTTACACAAACCAAGCTACTGCAAATAGCACTTTCAGCTTAGGGACCTTCAAGGGCTCCCTCTGGCCAGTGGTCCCCAGCTCCACCTGCTCATGTCTCCCTGGAAGCTTTGCAGAAAAAAATACAAGGTCTGCAACCCCGCTCAGACTAACTGAATCAGAAACTCCAATAATGCAACATGAGCTTGAGTTTTTGAAATGCCCAGCATTTCCTGCTCCACTCTTGGGCATATAAACCAGTCTGCCACCCAGGGAGGGCGTGGATGCAATTCAGAAGGATCTGGTGGATTCTTGGCCATCAGAATCTTCCCCTAGGGAAACATGCCAATGTATGCAAACAAAAACCAGAGCACAGCAAGGATTCTGTCGCGGCACTGCTTGTGACAGCGAACACGTATCATTATAACGACTAATACTTGAGGTGCTCACTATGTGCCAACCATGTTCTAAGCCTTTTGTTGTATTCTAACTCATTTAGTCGTCACACCGACCTATAAAGCAGGAAGGGAAAAATTCCATCCACACCGCTCCTTCTCAAGATGGAGATTCCGCAAAGACCTCTGCCCTCTACCTGAGCCGCTAACTTGGGGCTTCCTCTTCACCTGAGTCTCTATGGGCTAAGGTGCTCCCGAGGAGCCAAGACGTTTAGAGAAAGATCTGGATCGTGAGGAGTCTTCCCATGTCTGGGGTGGAAGGTTGTGGGAATGAGGCCACACACAGTCTCAGATGGAGTGCCAGAACCTTATACGGGACAGGGCTGGGTGGCCCAGGGTGTCCAGTCACAGTCTCAGACTACAACCTAAGGGTTTTAGAGAATGAGGCTTGTGAGACGCCAAAGACCAGCAGGGAAGAAGGGGCATTAAGGCCTCAGGAGGCGGGGCCGCCCCTCCGGGGACTGGGCAGTTAGAACGCTTGGAGGTGGGGTCTGTACTAGGATTGGGCAGCCAGAAATCTAACGGGAGGGGCCAAGCGTCAGGAGGCGGGTCGAGAGGCTGGGCGCATCCCAGGATTGGGCAGTCGGAAAGGCGGGAGGCGGGGCCGCGAGCCAGGAGCGTCCCAGGACCGGCGGTAGGAGACCCCGGCCGGCAGCCCGGACACTGGGCGGGGCTCACAGGTGCCGTGGGCGGGGCCGTGGACAGAGGGGGCGGGACCACGCTCGGCGGGGAATGGGGGCGTCTCCTCCCTCGCTCGCTCCCTCCCTCCCTGGGGCCGGGCCCCCTCACCCGTGGCGGCCGCTACGCTGGCCGCGCTCCAGCGAGATGAGATAGGCTGCGAGCTTGGCGTCGCTCCAGCCGCTGCGGCGCCGCAGGTCCACCCAGGGCCCGTGCGCCTCGCCCAGGTACACACGCCGCACGTCGTACTTCTTCCGGGACTCGAGCCGCCGTCGGGCTCGGTCCGATTCCGTGAGCCGCGGCCGACCCCGCGCCTTGCGGCCCGCCGCGCCCTCCTCGGCCGCCGCCTCCCCGCCTGCGCCCGCCTCAGCCTCCGCCTCCGCCTCGGGCTCCGGCGCCCGCTCCGCCATCCCCCCCTCCCTGGTTACCAACCTCCCCCGTTGTTAGGAGCCCGGCCGGAAGTGGCGCGCATCTTCCGCGCCGACGGGAAATTTCTCATGGACTTTCACTGCCCCACGGCGCCAAAAGGAGAACGGGAGCAGAAGCTGCGCATGCGCGCGACAAGCGAGGGCTAGCAGCAGCCAGTTCTTTTATTCCTTTCCTCTGTTAAACTTTCTAACTTCTCAGAGACCGAGGGAAGGGCTGAGGTTTGAGTCCAGCTTCGGGAAGAAAGACCTAGATGGGCCCGTAGACCCTGGGAGGTAGGGGCTCCTCTCCCCACGACTTATTCTGAATGCATCCTGAGGGTGACAAGGGAAGGGTAGGAGTTGTCAGGTGAAGACAAAGGGAAAGCTTGGGGTCTGATCTGTCAGTCCCGGATGCCGCAGACCCCTTGAAAAACCAGGCCACCAAACATTAAAGGGGCAGAGACGCCACGCTGTCAGAGAAGAGAGAAGGCCGCCCCGAGCCGGAAAACTTTTATTTGCTGTACATTCAAAGGGCACCTCACGCTATTACACCAGTCCACAGTTTGTGCTGGCGACCAATCGGCCTCAGCTCTGTCCCTGCTGCTGTCGCTGCTGATTGTTTTCCGCTTCTTCCTGGCCCTCTGGTGGGGGCGGGGGCGGCTCCTCCAGTCCTGAGGAGGTCGCCAGGAGCTCCCCGGTGGACCCCGCCAGGCGGAAGACCACGGGGATCTGGGCCAGGCCTGGGTTGGTCTCCTGCAAGCCCTGGATCCACCTGGCCAGCGTGGCCTGGTCGTGGGCACCCGCCACGCATATGGCGAAGACAGGGCCTTCCTCCACTGTTGGGAGAAACAGGCACTCAGAGTTTGTGCCGTGGGGATTGGAGCAGCACCCCCGTGCCTGCACCCCTTCCGGGCCACAGGCGGATGTTTCTTGCGCATCCAAGCCTTTGCACAAGATATCCCCTCTGTCTAGACTGCCAATCCCATGCTTCACCTAAGTGATGCCTCCTGGTTCTTTGACATTCCACCAGGAAGTCCTCCCCACACCCCACCTGAAGCCTGGTGCTCCTCCCCTTAGGCGCCAAGAATATAACTTGACTTGCCTGTTCCCCCACTGGCCAGAGCCGCCTAAGGGCAAGGACTGAGCCTGTCCTGGTCACACTCGGTAGCCAGCACAGAAGTGTTCCATGACCCAGGGCTGACAGGCCTGGAGCCCCTGGGGAGTGAGGTGTGTGTGTGTGTGTGTGTGTGTGTGTGTGTGTGTATGTGTGTACGTACTTGGGCATCTGCTGGGTCTGCATGTGGCGACTGGGCTAGGTCTCAGCCTGGGTGCCAGCCTTCCACCCCAGAGGCCTCACCTCAGCTGGTGTTTGGTGCCCATCCCAGTTGTACCTTTATGGATGTCAAACTCGTAGTCATCCCAGCCACTCCTCCCATAGTCCAGGTCCAGCTGCATCGGGTAGTAGAGATTCCATTCCTCTGGAATTTCCTCCGCTTCCTACCCGGGGAAGGGGGTGCAGGCAGTCAGAGGCCCAGGATCTCGCAGCCGGCTGAAGCCTATCCCCCCACACCAGGGGCTATCCCTCCCTTCCCCTTCCCCCCTGCACCTCTGAGATCTCACATGAGCCCTCAGGGTGGTGCCAGCCCACCCCCACCTCACACACACTCATGCCCCCCACTCAAGCTTTGGGCTCTCACCCTCTCCTCCGGGGGCAGCAAGTCAGCTCTGAGGATGTGATAATAGACACATTTGTCTCGGAGCCACAGGGAGAAGGGGCCCTCAACGAAGATAGGCCGGGCTGGGTTGTGGTGGGCCAGGGCAGCCTGCTGATCAGGAGTCTGGATGCCTGGTATGGAGACGCACGTGCCCAGGGAGCCCTGGCTGAGGGGCTCTACCCGAAGGCCCATGGAGCCCACCCAGCAGGCCTGGGGAGAACCCAGCCACCCCCGGCCAGAGCCTTACCTACAATGTGGGACTCAGTGGCATCTGCCGCACCTGTGGAGTCTTTGGCAGAAGGCATCTGCAAGGAGGAGCAGGGGTGGAAGGAAGCTTGTGGGCCCCAGCCCCTACAGGGGAGCTGGGGAGAGAAATGGGGAGCGGGAGGTCCCGGCAAATTCAGGGCTCCTCTCAGCCTCCTACCCATCGACTCAAGCCCATCCCTTCTTCATTTCTATCCACTTTGGCAAGAGCCGCTGACATTGAAGATGGGCACACAGAGGGGACCCTGGCGCCCGCCTACCTGCGCTAAAATCCACTCTGCCACAGGCTGTGTGACTGTGGCTCGGCCAACGTACCTGGATGCTTCCGTTTCTCCAGATGCAAAATGGGGATGACAGCACTTAATTCGGAAGGTCCCAAAATGCTGAGAACAGGGCCTGGCACGTACTAAGGGCTCTGTGCTTGTGACGGTTTAAAAAGAAAAATAATTTCACAGGCACAGTGTGCTCCTGAGGAGACACAGGAAGCAAATCAGGGTTTGCCTCTGCAGAAAACTGGGAGGAAAGGAAATCCCTTTTATATCTTTTTGATTTCACATACTGCCGTGATTCAAAAAACCAGATGAAATTTAATTAAAAAAAAACAAAACAAACAACACATCTTGGGGTGCCTGGGTAACTCAGTCCCACCGACCACCTGACTTGATTTCAGCTCAGGTCATGATTTCATGGTTCTTGAGTTCGAGCCCGGCTTTGGGCTCTTCCCTTCTCTCTCTGCCCCTCCCCCACTCACGTGCCCCCCGGGCGCGTGCGCACATTCTCTCTCTCAAAAAGTAAACTTAAAAAAAAAAATGCATCTATTCTTTGATTGAAATGTCTGAGAGCTTACAACTATTGCAACACATATCATCCATCCTTTCAAATTAAAAAGAACAGAGGTGAATCAATAGGTATGGACATAAAACAAACTCCCAGCCATATTCTTAAATAAAAACAGCAAAAGGCAAGGTGCAGAACACGGGTAGAATGCTGTTTCACTGGAGAAACGTTTTTGTTTTTTTTTTTTAGGTTTGTTTATTTATTTTGGGAGAGACTGAGACAGCATGAGTTGGGAGGGGCAGAAAGAGAGGGAGAGAATTCCAAGCACGGCCAGCACAGATCCCTACGTGGGGCTTGAACTCAAGACTGTGAGATCACGATCGAAGCCGAAACCAAGAGTCGGAGGCTTGACTGACTGAGCCACTCCAGTGCTCCAGAGAAACATTTTTAAAGTAGAAGTTTTTGGGGGAGGAGCGGGGTGAAGGGGAGGGAGGGAGATACAGTGTATGTTTTGCTCCTGGGCCTTTTTACTGAAAAATATAGTTAGTCTGATTTTCTAATATGGATTTTTCATTTTAAATTTCACACGTGTTTCTTCTTTCTTTAGCATTTTGATTGTGTATTTTTCTTTTTCTCGCACACTAAAAACCTTGGTTCCTGTCAACAGTAGCACCTTTACTTATCCATCAAAATACACAGTTTGGATATTACTGCTAACCATAACGCTGTGGGACTTAAGCTTGGGATTTCTCTACAGAGTTGTGTGTTCTTAGAATAGATGCCACAGAGGATGGGCAGTTGGATGACTGACTCAGAAGAACTTTTTGTCTCAGTGGTTTTGCCATCAAGGAGATGTTTCGTCCGCTCCCTTTTGTTTCTGTTTGTTGCCAGTATGGTGGTTCCCCCTCCTCCCCATGTCTTTGATTTTGTTTTAAATACGCTAAAACATCGGGGTGCCTGGGTGGCTCAGTCAGTTAAGCGTCTGACTTCCCTTCAGGTCATGATCTCACGGTTCGTGGGTTCGGGCCCCGCATCGGGCTCTGGGCTGACGGCTCGGAGCCCGGAGCCTGCTTCGGATTCTGTGTCTCCCTCTCTCTCTGCCCTTCCCCCGCTCGTGCTTTGTGTCTCTCTCTCAAAAATAAATAAACGTTAAAAAAAAAAATACACTAAAACATTTACATAGTTGAAATGTTGATTCATTTTAAACAGATGTCTCTCTTCCACTCCTGTTCTCTCTACCCCATCTCCTCTACCTGCCCAGAGATCATGATTTCTACCCATTTCAGACTTATCTTGGCATTATTTATTTTTGTGAAAATAGGCAAATCGATGAATGAACTTTTATTTCCTCTCTCTTCTCATGCTGAAGGGAGTTAACTGGACCACTGAACATACTTCAACCTTTCACTTGTGTTTTTTTTTTTTTTTTTTACCAACCTGACTGAGGTGTTATGATCTATGTAGACAATTCCCTCTTTTTTTTTTTTTTTAATTTTTTTTTCAACGTTTATTTATTTTTGGGACAGAGAGAGACAGAGCATGAACGGGGGAGGGGCAGAGAGAGAGGGAGACACAGAATCGGAAACAGGCTCCAGGCTCTGAGCCATCAGCCCAGAGCCTGACGCGGGGCTCGAACTCACGGACCGCGAGATCGTGACCTGGCTGAAGTCGGACGCTTAACCGACTGCGCCACCCAGGCGCCCCGACAATTTCCTCTTGATGGAGCTTGGATCGTTCCCATTTGAGATCTAGGCAGTGTTGGTGATCATTTTACCATGTTTTCAACCTTTCTGTACGTGCTTTTCATAATTAGGGGGAGAAAAGAATAAATACAAAGGCTAGATCGGCTTGCAAATGCACAGAATCTCTTTGGAAGGAGGCACAGAATCTCTTTGGAAGGAGGCACAGATGTGGTCACCTCCAGGGAAGGAGAGTGGGGACTGGGGACCAGGCTGTGGGAGAACTCTTCATCCTGTGTTCTCGAGTACCACTTGGGTTCTAAAGCTTTACTTTTCAAAAGGAAGACGTGAGTTAAAGAATACCTTTCCTCTGGAATATGCTCCCGGCCAAGTCTCTGTCCTTTCTCACCCGGACACCCCATCACCCACTCTCCTATTAACTCGGTCCTCTGCCCACCCAGCCCCACCCAGCCCCCATTCAACACCCATGTGGCCAAGCACCAGAGGATGCTTTCGAAACAGAAACTCCTTCCAGAACAGAGCTCCCACCCCATCCTTCCTTCTTCTTAGAACTTCTGTGTGGCTCCCTCTTCACCAACAGGTCCAAACCACGCTCTTTAACCTGGTGCCCTCCTGGTCTCTTCTCCCCAGCCCCGACCTCCTGCACCCTCTGAACCCCAGCCCAGGCTGCTCCCTCTGCCCAGAATGCTCTCCTTGTCTCTTCTGTCCTGCCTGAGTGCAGCTCACCCTCACGTCCTCCAGGAAGCCCTCCGTGCTCCTTGCCCTTTCTGGGCTCCCAGAGCCCCCAGTGCTTCTCCATCGCAGAACCAGCAGCTCTGAGAGAAACTATCTGCTACCTGGGGTCAGCCTTCAGGACCACAGGATCCCCCCATGTGGTCTGGCATGAGTGGGGCCCCTAGAATACTGGTGTGTGTGTGTGTGTGTCTGTGTGTGGACTATTTCATTCGGTCATTCGGCAAACACCTGCTGAGCTCAGCTTTGTGCCGGACCCTGTGCTGAGCCTTGAGAGACACAGGGGAAACTGAGTCGTGGTGAATGAGCAACCAAGCCAAGCACCCAGTGTGCCTCTGCTAGGGTGGTCAGGAAGGGGATCCCGAGGAAGGGACAGCAGAGCCGAGACCTGAAGAACATGAAGTCCTGGGGGACAAGTGTCCCTGGCAGAAAGAAGGGTGAGCCCAAAAGCCTGAGAAGAAAACTGGCAGAAAGGAAGCCAGATGCCCAGAGTACAGACAGTAGGGGGAGAGGGGCGGGAGAAGAGGTCAGAGGTCAGGCCGCCGGGAGGAGTGAGGGCCACGGGAATCTAGCGAGGGCTCAGCCCGCGGCTGTGGCCGAGGGTGCGAACAGGGGTGGATACCTGGTAAATGGTGACCCTGGCGCTGAGGTTGGGCTCCATGTGCCGCAGGCCCAACCTGGCCAGGTCCACGGGGTCCTGGGGCAGGTCCCGGGGCAGTGGGAACGGGTTGATATTCTTGAAGCGGGAGAACCACAGCTTCATGCGCACCAACTTGAGCATGGGGTAACTTTTACGTCCAAATATCTGAATCAGTAGGAACTCGGTCTCCTTGTTGGGCATCACCCCTGTGTTGGGCAGAAGCAGGCAGAGCCTCAGGGAGGGGGCAGGAGGGAGAAGGGGAGACAGAGACATGGGAGACGGAGAGGGCCAGAAGAGCCGGGACCAAGAGGGAATCACGAGGAGGGCCAGATGGAAAGAACCAGCGGCAGGGAGAATTTAGTCAGGGAACTGATGACGGTGAGGGAGAAAAGAATCAGAATTCAAAGGCAAGGTCAGAGGGAGAGATGAAAGAGGAAAGAGACCAGAGACAGAGGAGAGATTGAGGGAGGGGGGAGGGGGCGCGAGCCAGCAAAACAGACCGAGGAAAGGCAAGTTGGAGCCATGGAGCGACGGAGGGGCCCACGTCCCGGGGGGAGAGCCCGCTGCCTGCCCCTGGGCCTGCCGGCCTCACCATGGTTCTCCATCTGTTCCAGGACAGCAATCCCGCACTCCTGCTGCCGTGGGTAGTGGATGAAGATTCTCTGGAAGATGCTTCGAGGCCGGAAGACCTCCTTGGGAAAGACGTCGAGCAGCAGGTTGTAGACGGCCAGGTCCCGCTCGACGCCGTACTCCCGCATCTTGCGCAGGGCCAGGTAGATGAAGTCGACGTGGCCCCGCTTGTGCACGTTATGCTGCCCGAAGGTCTGCACGGCCCGCACAAAGTTCGCCTTGTCCTGCGCCCCATCTGGTGCCCGCCTAAACAGCTCCTCGTGGGGTGCCAGGGCCCTGGTGGGTCCCCTTGGGGGCTTAGGTGGGGGAGGGACCAGCCAGGAGTCAGAGCTGTGGGTGGCTGCGCTGCAGTGGAGACCCCGCGGGGCCTGGAGGGACACCTGGGGACAGAGAAACCGCTGCTGGAATCTGGCCCCTCCCAGGGCCCCTGGGGGACTGCCGGGCCGGCGCTTTCCTGGGAAAGGTGCCAGCGGGCATCCCTCAGGGCCTCTGAGGCCTGTGTGGTGCTGTGGTAACAAGCCCAAGATCAGGCACCATTACGAAGTGTGAGAAAACAATGGTAAAACCCCCACGGAGGCAGCTCGGCAATATTCGCCAGGATAACAAACACACACCCTCGGATACAGCAGCGATCCTGCGTCTGGTTTTTAAATCCTACAGCTACCCACCAACCTGTGCCCAATGACTTTTGTCTGTCCACCGTAGCAGGGGAAAGCGGCCCCGCCGCGCACCAGCAAGGAAATGGTTAAGCAAATGGCCATGAACCTGGACGAGGGGCACCTGCGTCTATCAGACACACTGAGGAGGGTCTTGTGTGACCCAGAACGAGCCCCAGGGTATATATTATGAAAGCAAAGCAAGCAATGTGTGAAGTGGTGCGTTCAGTAGGGTCCCATAGGTATAAAGAAGCCTCACCCACTGACATACAAGGGATCTTCATTAGTTGTGGATTCCGTATTTGGAAATTTGCCTACTTGCTACATTGATTTGCAATCCCAACGCCGATAGTCTCAGCACTTTCCTGGTCATTCACAGACACAGGCTGTGCAGTGAGAAATCGGAGTCACCCAAGCCCGTTCATTCCCAGCTGAGATGGAATGAGGTGACGCTCAGCCTTCTGGATTCAGCGCTTGTATTCTCAACAAGCGTCCTGTTAAGAGATTTACTTAGTGCACATTTTCCACATCTTCTGGTAGGTGCTGTTGCGGTTGAAAATGGCCCCCACGCATAGTACTGACGGGCCGTCCAGCGTTCCTACGGGCCAGAAGGCTCTGCTGTTCCTTACAGAGAAAATACCGTGTGGTAGATAAGCTACATTCGGGCTTGAGTTATAGTGCTGTTGGCGGTGAGTTCAACGTTAATGAGCCAACAATATATATGAAGTAAGATGTCTTTAAACAGAAACGCACATCCAACAAGATACTGACTCGCTGATGAAACTGTGAGCAGAGGCTCACGGGAACCGACCCCACATTTCCCTGGAGGCGACAGTTCAGTATTTACTAGTTCAGTGTATGTGGCCACTTTATCAAACATAACCCCGGCGGATAATGAGAATCAACTGTACGTATATAATTTTTTTGCTCCTGTGAAATACATCTGGAAGGGGATGCGTGAAGTGGGGAACCTCTCTTGCCTCGAGAGAGAGGGGAGCTAAGTGGGGTCATGGTGTAGCCTTAGAACTTTTTTTTTTTTAATTAAAAAAAAACCTTTTTAAAAAAAATGTTTATTTATTTATGACAGAGAGAGAGACAGAGCATGAGCGGGAGAGGGGCAGAGAGAGAGGGAGACACAGAATCCGAAGCAGGCTCCAGGCTCTGAGCCAGCAGCACAGAGCCCGATGCGGGCCTCGAACTCACAGGCTCCGAGATCATGACCTGAGCTGAAGTCGGACGCTCAACTGACTGCGCCACCCAGGCGCCCCGGAACCTTTTGAATGTTGAACCAAATTGCCCGCTGTAACTAGCCGTATTGTCTATTCAAAAGATAGCTTTCGAAAACTTAAAAGAGAAAAGGCGCATTTTGGAGTCGGCAGGAATCTTGGCTTGCCTGTCCTCTGCTAGGTTATGACCACATCCCGCTTTACTGCTCAGGCCTCGGCTTCCCCTTCTGTTATGATGGTGTTTCTCTTGGGTCAAGAAGATCTTGTTCCCCAGAGTGAAGAATGGAGGCTGCTGGGGACAGGCGAGATCCCTCCGCAACGTAAGACAGCAAACTACAGCCTGTGGGGCCAATATGGCCAACGGCCTGCTTTCGTCACTAAAGGTGGATTAGAATACAGCCACGCGCATTTATTACGTCTAGTCTGGGGCTGTGTTTGTGCTACAGGGGCAGAGCCAGGTGGCTTGCAAGGCCAAAAATACTTATTGACTCAGTACAAAAATGTTCGCTAACCCACGTGTGGATGGCAACACCACCAAATTTCTGACTTGACATGGAATTGAATGTTTAAATTACAATGGTTATTACATACGGCATCTTTAAAAATATATGGCGAGGGGCGCCTGAGGGGCTCAGTCGGTTAAGGGTCTGACTCTTGATTTCGGCTCGGGTCATGATCTCACGATTTGGGAGATCGAGCCCAGAGGCGGGCTCCTCGCTGATGGCATGGAGCCTGCTTGGAATACTCTCTCTCCCTCGCTCTCTGCCCCTCCCCCGCTCATGCTCTGTCTCTCTCTGTCTCAAAAATAAATAAACACATTAAAAAAAATTTTTTTTTTTTAAATAAGAAAGGAAGCGGGGCGCCTGGGTGGCTCAGTCGGTTAGGCATCTGACTTCAGCTTGGGTTCGAGCCCCGCGTCGGGCTCGGGGCTGACAGCTCAGAGCCTGGAGCCTGCTTCTGTTTCTGTGTCTCCCTCTCTCTCTGACCCTCCCTGGCTCATGCTCTATCTCTCTCTCTCAAAAATAAATAAACATTGAAAGGAACCTCTAGAATGGCCGAAAGAAGGGGAGACAGTACCAATGAGGTAAAAGCGTAACAAAAAGCATAGCACGCGGCCTGGCCCAGAGGGAGTGCTCGGGAAGGGAGGTACAGGCATAGCTCGGAGATATCGAGGGTTTAGTTCCAGACTACGGCAATCAAGCAAGTGTCACAATAATAGGAGTCAAATCAACTTTTTGGCTTCCCCGTGCGCACGAAAGTTATGTTTACACTACACCGTCGCCTATAAAGTGTGCAATACCACTAAGTCTCAAAAAAATGCATGTACCTTAAATAAAAAATACTTTATTGCTAAAAAATGCTAACCAGCGCCTGAGCTTCCGGCAAGTCGCTATCACTGATCCCAGATCAAATAGGATAATGATGAGTAAGTCTGGAGTACTGCTAGAATTACCAAAACGGGACACCGAGAACAAAGTGAGCAAATGCTGTCAGACAACGGCACCAACAGGCTTGCTCGACACGGGGTCGCCACAAACCCTCGATTTGTAAAAACAAACAAACAAAACCCAAAACCGCATTGTTTGTGAAGCACAACAGAACAAGGTCGGCGGCCACCATCGCTGTGGTAGCCATCTATGCCCGTTGACTGGCTTGGGCCATCTGGTCACCCCGGGAAGGGATGGAAGTTCAAGTTTCTGCCCAAATCTCAACAAGTGGATACAGGGGTTACCCACAGTCACCACCCGCATCTACTTAGCTCACAAATCCTTATTTCCAAATTCAACTCCCTTACCCGCATGGGCACCAGCCCTTCTTAAAGTGAATTAAGGCGGGGTCAACTGGCCCTCAGAGCAGAGAGGCCGGCCGGGGTGAGCGGACGACTGTTCAGCTGGTGGTTACCTGAGAGAAGGGGGCTCCCGTGACGGTGGCCCCGCAGATGACTCCACAGCCCCGAGAGAGGCCCCGGGCCAGCAGGATGGCTTGGGCCCAGCTCATTGCCTCCACTTGTCAGACAACCACCTGGCCGAGACAGAGAAAAGCCAGCATCAGCCAACTAATGGAGAGGAGACCCCTTCTGGGCTGTGGCCGTGTTCCAGACTGCATGGACAACTCACCAGCCCCACTGGTTTCTTCATTCACCGCAGGGACTTCCAATGGCTGTTAGGATCAAGCGTCCCGATTTTCTTGGGCTAAACCTTTCACTGCCTTGAGGAATCTGTTCCTGCCATGGCCTGCCTCCCTACTGGATCATTCTTTCTTTTTAACAGCTTTATTCACGTATCATGTAGTTCAGCCTTTTCAAGCGTAAAATTCAATGGGTTTTTTTTTTTAGTACATTCGGAGTTGTACAACCACCACTGCAATCTAATTTTACACCATTCTTGTCACCCCAAAAAGAAAACCTATACCCAATCGGCAGTCTCTCTTATTTCCCCTCATTACTCAACCCCAGGCAAGCACTAACCTTACTGTTTCTATCATTTGCCTATTCCGGGTAGTTTGTACAACACGACGCGTGCTCTTTTGTGGCTGACTTCTTTCCCTTAGCATGTGTTTAAGGCTAACCATGTCGTAGCATGTAACAGACTTCATTTGTTTTGCCAAAAAATTCAACTATACAGATATAGCCACGTTTTATTTATCTATTCCTCAATTGATGGATAGTTGGGGTTGTTTCGACTTTTTGACTATGAGGACTAATGCTGCTATGAACACTTGGGTGGAAGTTTTGTGTGGAAAAAGTGTGTACACGTCTCTTGGGTAGATACGCAGACGTCAAATTGCTGAGACATATGGTTAATTCTCACATTTTCAGGAACTACCAAACTGTTTTATTTTTTCATGTTAATTTTTTAAGCTGGTTCCACACCCAATGTGGGACTTGAACTCACAACCCCACATCAGGAGGTGCATGCTCTACCAACCGACACAGCCAGGCACACCCGCCAAACGATTTTCTAAAGTGGCTGTGCCATTTTACACTCTTATGAGCAACATGTAAGAGTTCCAATTTCTCCACAGCCCTGCCAATTCTTGTTGTCTTTTTGATTACAGACACACTAGTGAATGTGAAGTGATATCTCATGGTTGGATTTGCACTTCCTTAAAAAGCGATGTTGAACATTCTCTCATGCCCTTATTGGCCGATGCGTATCTTCTTTGGAGAAATGTCTATTTAGATCCTTTGTACATTTAAAAAATTGGGTTACTTATCTTTTTATTATTGAGTTGTAAGAGTTCCTTATATATTCTGAATACTAGACCCTTGTGTTTTACAAATACTTTCTCCCATTCATTAGACTACTTTTCACTTTCTTGATGTTACTGTTTGCAGGACAAGTTTTTATTCCAATGATGTCCAATTTATGTTTTTCTTTTATAGCTGTGATCTTGATGTTATATCTAAAAAAACCACTAAATTAAGGGGTGCCTGGGGGGTTCAGTCGGTTGAGCGTCCAACTTCAGCTCAGGTCATAATCTCGCAGTTCTTGAGTTTAAGTCCCACGGTGGGCTCTGTGCTGACAACTCAGAGCCTGGAGCCTGCTTCAGATTCTGTGTCTCCCTCTCTGTGCCCTTTCCCTGCTCATTCTCTGTCTCTCAAAAATGAATAAACATTAAAAAAAAACCCACTAAATTAAAACAAAAAACAAACAAAAAAACCCCACTGCCTAGCCCAAGGTCATGAAGATTTACTCCCATGTTTTCTCTAAGAGTTTAATAGTTTTAGCTCTTACATTTAGTCCTGGGATCCACCTTGAATTAATTTTTCTGTATGGTGTGAAAAAGGGGTTCATTTCATGTGGATATCCAGTTGCCCTAGTACTATTTGTTGAAGAGACTCTTCTTTCTGTATTTCTGGGTCTTGGCATTCTTTTTCTTTTTTAAATTAAGTTCTAAAATTTTAATTCCAGTATAGTTAACATACAGTGTTATATTCATTTCAGCTGTACAATATAGTGATTCTACAATTCTATACATTACTCAGTGCTAATCGTGGTAAGTGTACTTTTTGTTTTGGCATTCTTGCTGAAAATCAATTGACCATAAATGTAAGGGTTTAATGCTGGGCTCCCAATTCTATTGATCTATATTGAGTCTTAAGCCAGCACTACACTGTTTTCATTATTATAGTTTGTAAGTTTTAAAATCAGGAAGTCCTTCAACTTTGTACTTTTTTTTTTTTTTTTTTTTTTACAAAGTTGTTTTGGCTATTCTGGGTCCCTTGCAATTACATATACATTTTAGAATCAGCTGTCAATGACTGCAAAAAGTCAGAGGGATTCTGATAGGGATTGTATTGAGTCTACAGATCAGTTTAGGGAATATTGGTATCTTAATAATATTAAGTCTTCTGATCCATGAACATGGGATACCTCTCCACTTATTTAGATCATCTTTAATTTCTTTCAACAGTGTTTTATAGTTTTCACTGTGTGTGTCTTTTATTTTGTTAAATTTATTCATATTTCATTCTTTATGAAGCTATTATGTATATGGGATTATTTTCTTAATTTCATTTCCACACTGTTCAGTGCCAGTATGGCACTATATGTATTTCTATATTGGCATACTATTTTTATATGTTGATCTATCCTACAACCTTGTTGAACTCACTTATTAGTCCCAATAGCTTTTTATTGGATTCTTTTCTATATACAAGATCACATCATCAGCAAGTATAGTTTTATCTCTTCCTTTCCAAACTGGGTATCTTTTACTTCTTTTCCTTTCTCAAGTGCCCTTGCTGGAACCTCCAGTACAATGTTGAATGGAAGTGACAAGAGTGGACATCCTTTTCTTATTCTTGATCTCAGGGGAAAAGTGTCCAGTCTTTTATCATTAAGTACGATGTGAGCTGTCTGTTTTTCATACATGGCCTTTATAAGGTTGAAGAAATTCCCTTCTATACCCAGATGTTGAATGCTTCTATCAGAAAGGATACTGGATTTTGTGAAGTATTTTTTGTTGCGTCTACTGAAATAATCATGTAGTTTTTATCTTTTATTTTATTAATATGGTATATTTCATTAACTGATTTTCCGATTTTAAACTAATCTTGCTTTTATGGGATAAATTCCACTTGATCATGGTATATAATACTTTTTATATGTTGCTAAAATTTGGTTTGCTTGTTATTTTGTTGAGGATTTTTACATCCATATTTGTAAGAGATATTGGTCTGTAGTTTTTAGTGTCTGTTTGATTTGGTATCAGGATGATGCTGACCTCATAAAATGAGATGGGAAATGTCTGGATCATTCTTATCACCATTTAAACTTTCTCTAACATCTCCCATTTTGACCTGAAGACTCCCTCCAGCCTCTGCTCCATATCTCTGCTCCCTTTACAGTAAAGTTTCTCCCAAGAGGTGTATACACATTATGCTTCCTCACTCTCTCCAACTTGGCTGCTGCCCCAACCACCCCACTAATACCATTTGTAAAGGCCCCTTTTGCATTTTGCACTTATGAAAGCCAATGATTATTTTTAAGGCTTCATTTTGCTCAATTTCTCAGAAACATACATCATGGGTGAGGGCCTCCTCCCACCTTTTTGACATGACCCACTTCTTTCTTTAAAGCTACAATGTCTGTAAACTTGAATGTGTAGATGAATCACTTAGGATCTTGTTAAAATGCAGATTTGGATTCAGCAAGTCTGGCATAGAGCTAAAGATCCTGTACATCCAACAAGCTTCCAAATGATGCTGATGTTGCTGGTGTGGGGACCACACTTTGAGTACTAAGATTGCAAAGAGGCCCACATCCTGAATCTGTCTGTCTGCTACCCTGAAGTGTCTTTCAACTTGTTCCCCTCTTCTCTGTATTCTTGTAGGCAGCTTTAATGGTTCTCAAACTTTGTTCATATTAGAATCATCTTGGGGGCTTTTAAAAATTCCCATGCCCAGGCCATACACCAGATATAATAAATCAAAGAATCTAAAGGTAGGCATCAGCATTTTAAAGTACAGCAATGGGGACGCCTGGGTGGCTCAGTGGGTTGAGCACCCGGCTCTTGACTTCAGCTCAGGTCATGATCCCAGGGTCATAGATCGGCCGAGCCGGGCTCCACGCTGAGCACTCAGCATGGAGCCTGTCTGGGGTTCGTTCTCTCTCTCTCTCTCTCTCTCTCTCTCTCTCCCTCTATCCCCAACCCGCTCACGCTCTCTCTAAAATAAAAAATAAAATAAATAAAACACTCCAGTGACTCTAATATGCTGCTAAGATTGAGACCTTAATCTGAATCTTCACTACTCAAAGTGTGTTCCAGGGATCAGCTATATCAATATCATCATTTGGGAGCTCGTTAGAAAAGCAAAATCTCAGCCCTAACCCAGATCTCCTGAGTCAGAATCCACATTTTTTTTTTTTTTGAAAAAAATTTTTTTTCAACGTTTATTTATTTTTGGGACAGAGAGAGACAGAGCATGAACGGGGGAGGGGCAGAGAGAGAGGGAGACACAGAATCGGAAACAGGCTCCAGGCTCTGAGCCATCAGCCCAGAGCCCGACGCGGGGCTCGAACTCACGGACCGCGAGATCGTGACCTGGCTGAAGTCGGACGCTTAACCGACTGCGCCACCCAGGCGCCCCAGAATCCACATTTTAATAAGAGTCCAGGTTTCTCCTATGTGTGTTAAAGTCTGAAAAATGACAATCTATGTTCTGATGGATTCCAAACAGTTATTGCCAGTCCTGACCTCCAACCCCCATACCTAACTGCCATTTTGGCATGTACCCAGCCATCTCCAACTTAATCTGCTCCAAAGTGATATCCCTGCTTAAACGTGTTCCTCTCCCCCCTAGCGAATGACACCACCAATCCTAGTCATTCGGGCCACAGACCTAGAAGTCATTTCTGCATCCGCTATGTCCCTCATTGCCCCATTCAGTCCACCAAGTAGTCCTGATGAGTACGTCCAAGTCCGTCCCAAATACATCCATTTCTCTGCATCGGCAAGCCACCACCCCAATCCCATGATCTCTGTCCTTAAGACCTACCCAACTTCCCCTCCAGTCAGTTCTCCCCGCCATGGCCAGAGGGAGCTTTTTTTAAATGTAAACTAAATTCAGTGTTCTCTGCCTAAAAATCACTAGTGTTATATTACACAGATATTCAGATCTGTAAGTCTGAACCCCGTGGTGGGGTGTAGACAGGGTCTACCTCTCCAAACTCAACTCTTATCACTCTAGCTCTCACAACTCTAGCTACGCTATTTGTTAAACAAGCTAAGTTTATTCCAGTCTCAGAGCCTTTGCACTTGCTATTCCCCCTGTTTGGAAATTTCTTCTCCTAGATTCGTCCATAGCTGTCTCTGGTCGTGCCTGTCTATGTTCAAATGAGAGGGCTTCCTGGACCACAGCCCCACTCCCAATCCAAGCACCCATCACCCTGATGAATGCACTGTTAACAATTATTAGCATCTGAAATCACCTGTTCCCTGCATTTCTGACGTGTTTAATGTCTGGCTACCCCAGGAGATAGGGGATTTTTGTCTGTCTTCCTCATTGCTGTGTTTCCAGCACCTGGACAGTGCCTGGTACAAAGCAGGTGCCTAACAAGTATCAGTTGAATGGGGAGAAGAGCTAAACTGCTACAAAACATCTATGATCTGTAAATCTGAACGCCGTGGCGGGGTGTACCTACAGCAGCTCTGAGGCTGGCTGCCAGGATTCTGGGATCCTTGGGATAAACAGACGCGGGTCCGAATTCCAGCCTAGCTGCCAACTTCCGGCGTGACTTCGGGAGAGGCCCTTAACCTCTCTGAGCCTCAGCTGTCTCATCTGCAAAATAGGAGATTAGGGACGTGGGGAGGGTAGTATACAGAGATCGGCTTTTTCCAGCACGTCCCCGCCCCGCACCTCCAAAGGTCACGGTGCCCTGGCCCTGCAGCTGGGTCGCTCTGGGCTGTGCTCCCGTCCTGCCGGCCCAGAACCGGCCACCCCAGGACCCAGCAGTTTGCTCTCGCCTCCCCACGGGCGATCTACATACTCACGCGGCAAGCCGCGGACTCCAAGCCGGCTCGGTCGTGACTCTGGGCGCCGCCATTTTACCCAGAGAGCTTCCAGGTCAGGGGCCACCGGGGAGACAGCAAATCGAGAACACAGGTTTAGAGAGGTCCCGCCCTAAATGGAGGAGCACCAATAGGAAGGCAGAAAGAACTTGGTCCCTCCTCACGCCGAGCCAGACCCCACCCCTAACAGGGCAAGCCGCACCCCCATTAAGGCAGGGAAAGGAATCATTGGACCGATCCGGGCTGGGAGGCTGGACTTAGGCGGCCTGTGACTCCAGGTGGCGGCCCAGTTTTCCCACCTGAAATGTGGAGATAAAATATTGATGGTAGAAGTGATGTGGATTCCTTCGTTTGTTCGCCTAACCTTTATTGAGCGCTTACCGTGTGCTAGGCGCAGTTTTAGTCGCTGAGGATACTGGGCTGATACATAGCAGTGAAGGAGACAAGTTTTGCTAATTAGCTCCCTGACTCTGGGCTACTGCTTAACTCATCTGTGCCTGGGTCATCTCACTCTGAAATGGGCCAGTTATAATAACCTCATGGGATTATATATATATATATATATATATATATATATATATATATATATATGAATTTTATATTTATGAATTTTATATTTATGAATTTTATTATATATATATATATATAAAGCTGCTGGGCATAGGCGGTACCTGGGGCGGAGACTTGGCCACAGGGCAATGACCACCCCAGCCCATTCCTATGGCGCCCTCTCCAGTGCAGCCTTCTGACTTGGTCTCGCACCAAAGGAGCTCCTGGGTGCTCAGCCAGCGCGTGCTCGTCAGCCTCCGGCTGTGATTTGGACTCAAGCAAATGCCTCCAGTGGGACTTCCGGTCGTGCGGGGACGGAGCCAGAAGGGAGGGGCGGGGCCAGGAGGGCGGGCACCTAACTTGCCCCTGTCTCCTCCCCAGGTGTGTGTTCCTCCTCCTCTCCCTCGCCATCAGCGCTCTCAGCAGGTACAACCTGCTTTCCCGGGAGACAGTCAACATCAACTGCACTCTGTAACAGAGTCAGCAGGCCCAGAGGGACGATGTCCATTTCACTCTCACCCCCACTCGACACTCCTGCGAGGGTGGGGAACTGGCAGCACAGGGGAGTGGGGTGGACACTGCTGTGGGTGACCAGGTGAGGAAGGGACCTCTTCAGGAAGGTTCTCAGATGGAGGTTGGCCCAGCTAAGGGGTTCATTGTCCAGCCCGCTGTCTCTCTCTGCCCCAGCCCCGGGGGAGGGTTGACCCAGGGGCTTGACCGCTCCACACCAGGCCCCCAGCTGCCCTGTCCACGGCTGTCCAGGGTTCAGGGGGCCCCCTGCTCACCTCACCCCACAGACTGTGGCTGAGGGCTCTGGTTACCCGCCCTAAGATAGATAGGATCCAGCTGGGTGGGACCCCAGGGTCACATTCACACAATCCTTGGCACACTTCTGACCCCTGCTCTCTCCAGACCTGGTGGGGATTCTCCGCGAACCGGGATCAGATGTGCCCGTGTTACCATGCAGTTTCTCTCTTTGGCTTCTGCTGCTTCATGTAAAGAACCCTGGACACACCTCTCCCCTCCTCCTTGCCTGCATGGATTGAACATCTGTGGGCTCGGTTACTATAAGCTCCATGAGGACAGGGGGAATTTGTTTGTGACGTGTAGTGTCCCCAGCTGTAGGGACAGGACCTGGAACATGGTAGGTGCTCAACAGATGTTAGTTACCACAATGGATAGATTAATGGATAAATGTGCCTAATGCTCACCCCAATCTTTAGACCACCAGTCCCTCTGTGACAGCCCCCTGTAGCTCACCTTCCACATGCCTGACTAATTACCCTGCCCCTGCCTTTCGGCATCTTTCCCCAGCCCCAGGGCAGTCTGCCTTACTGAGTTACTTCTCTGCTCAAAGCCCTTTGCTAATTTTGGGTGCCTGGGTTTGGGGACACGAGGGGACCTTCGCGGTCTTCTGCATTCCCCTCCCCTTCCCTCAACCTCCGATCCTCTAACCCACCTGTCCACAGTTGGTTCCTGAGTACGGTCAGCTGCCCCTGAAACTCACAAGTGGCCTCACTGAGTGGTGTGGCTTTGGGCTATGTAGCTGGCATCATTGTGATGCCATTCTAAAATTTGAGGGGTGTTGACCTTGGCTATGCTGGTCCTGGGCATCCTCAACATGCTATGGATGTACCACTTCACCCTGTCCAAGGCGTGAGGCAGGGGAGCCCCTCATGACCCAGAGCCGACAGTGGGAAGCAATTGAAGAGATCTCAAAGATCTTCCCTCAACACTGCTGGAGACTTGGACCTTGGGCCAGAATGGGGGAGGTTGTGCACAGGAGGCTGAGGCTTTTCCCACCCCACCATGAGAAGGCTCAGATTGACTCAACAGGAATCTGTTGAGGGCTTGCCTTTATAACAGGCACTGTTCTAAGCACTGAGGAAGAGCAGTGAACACAAAAAAATTCCTGGCCTTGGAGAGCTGGCATTCTAACTGGGGACACGGACAAAGACCCTTGTTCCATTGAAGCCTTTTCCAACCACTGGCAGCTTGAAAAAGATGAAGTACAACGTCAGAACTGTTTAGGACATAATTGTGGCTGCCATCTTGTTAATGTTAATCTATTTTGAACTTGGAACGTTGACCCCGTGTAACTAGCCCAAAAGTTTAGCCCCATCTTGCTTGTGTGCTTGCTTGCTTGTGCCCCAATAAAGACATTTTAAAAAGAAATCTTTTATGGCTTGAGCTATGTAACGACTACACGAGTATATATGTGAAAATTCATTGAGCTTTCCGTTAAGATCTATACATTTTACTCTGTGTAATAGCTCAGTTTAAACGTTTTAAAACATGGGGGCACCTGGGTGGCTCGTGGGTTAAGCATTCAACTTTGGATCAGGTCATGATCTCACAGTTTGTGAGTTCAAGCCCCATATTGGGCTGTCGGCTGTCAGCACAAAGCCCACTTTATTAAAAAAAAAAAAATTTGGGGGCGCCTGGGTGGCTCAGTTGGTTGAGTGTCCGACTTCAGCTCAGGTCACGATCTCACGGTCAGTGAGTTCGAGCCCCGCGTCGGGCTCTGGGCTGATGGCCCAGAGCCTGGAGCCTGCTTCCAATTCTGTGTCTCCCTCTCTCTCTGCTCCTCCCCCGTTCATGCTCTGTCTCTCTCTGTCTCAAAAGTAAATAAACGTTAAAAAAAAATAATAATAAAATAAAAAAAATTTTTTTAAACATTTATTCATTTTTTGAGAGTGAGAGAGACAGAGCATGAGTGGGGGAGGGGCAGAGAGAGAGGGAGACACAGAATCCGAAGCAGGCTCCAGGCTCTGAGCTGTCAGCGCAAGTCCCTACGCAGGGCTTGAACTCACTGACTGCGAGATCATGACCTGGGCTGAAGTCGGACGCTCAACCCACTGAGCCACCCAGGCGGCCCAGCACAGAGCCCACTTCAGATCCTCTGTTCCCCCCCCCCGCCCCTCCCCCATGCTCTCTCATTCCCTCTCTAATGAACATTTAAAATATATATAAAATAATAAAAATTAAGTAAATTCTGATACATGATACAATATGGATGAACCTTGAGGATATTGTGCTAAATGAAAGGAACCAGTCACAAAAGGACAAATACTATATTATTCCATTTATAGGGGGTCCCTAGAAATTAGAGAGACAGAAAGTAGAATGGTGTTTGCCAGGAGCTGAAGGGAATAGAGAATGGGCAGTTAGCGTTAAATGGCTACAGTTTCCATTTTGGAAGACTGAAAAAAGTTCTGGTGATGGATGGTGGTGACGATTGCATAACAACGTGAATGTACTTAATAACACAGAAGTGTACACTTAAAAATGGTAAATTTTATGTTGTACATATTTAAAAAAATTTTTTAAAGTCTACTTAAAAAAAGACAAATGGGGCGTCTGGCTGGCTCAGTCGGTTGGGCCTCCGACTTCGGCTCAGGTCATGATCTCACGGTCCGCGGGTCCCTGGGTTCGAGTCCCGCGTCGGGCTCTGTGCCGACAGCTCGGAGCCTGGAGCCTGCTTCGGATTCTGTGTCTCCCTTTCTCTCTGCCCCTCCCCCGCTCAAGCTCTGTCTCTGTCTCTCTCAAAAATAGATAAACATTTAAAAAAATAATAAAAAAGAAAAAGAAGTGATACGAGATGAGGTCAGATTGGAGTAGGGCGCTCCCAGGCCCCCCTGGAAAGCCCCAGTTGAAGGCTATTAACCGAAGAGGATTAGCACATAAAACGGGGGTGGGGGGGTGGGGGGGGTGGGGCTGGCAGTAACAGAGGCTCCAGGCAAGGGCAGTTATCCACCCCGCAAAAGCCATATCTGCAGTCCCTTGGCCTCCATAAGGCAAGGCACTGCCATGCAGGGACAGGATACGCGCGCGCGCCACCCTCAGGCCGCCTGAAAGCCTGCGGCATCAAGACTCCTGTGATTGGCCAGGCTGAGAGGAGCGCCAGCCAACCAACTGCCGGTACAGGGGGCTTGTGCACGCCCCCTCCCCAGCACGTTGACAGCCACGTGGGCACTGCTGGGAGAGCGCCGGAGCCCAGCTCTGCGCAGGCGCAGTTTGCTCTGCTCAGCTCGGACGTGGGCGAGGGCGTGCGTGAGTGGCGGTCGTGTCGGCGACCTGGCCGCCGTCTTCGGGGCTCCCAGTGTCCCTTCTCCTCTTAAAGCAGTTATGGCTCTTATTTTCTTGTTGATCCTTACAGAAGGAGTGGATTCAAGCACAGGCGTTTTACGTAGTTGTGTCTTTTGTGTTTTTGTGTTTGTTTTTACTAACGCAGCGGAACAGTATGTGTGGAGCCCCGACACAGACCCTTTTACGCGCGGTCCACACGACGACCCTGGGAAAGATAGAAGCTTCACAGTGTCGGATTCTGGCAGACAGCACCTTAACCAAGGGATGGAAGTTAAAGTCACCAGCAGTGAGTCACGGTGACATCATAAGCCCCCGATATGCGAAGGGAACATCACCTCTCTGGTATCCTTCCCAGTAATGTGAAAACCTCAATCCAATCAAGATAAACCAAGTGGAGAGAGTCTACATAGTTGCCGACCGGTTCTCTTGAGGAGTGCCAAGGGCATGAACGACAAGGGGCTGTCACTGACTGGAGGAGTCTAAGGAGACATGACAATTAAGTGCCATGAGAGATCTTGGATTGGGTCCTGGAACAGAAAAAGGAGGAGTAGAAAACCTGGAGAAATCCAAATCAAGGCTGTAGTTTATTAATAGTATTGCACCAAGGTTAAGTTCTTAGTTTTAATAAGTGTACTTGGTTACATAAGATGTTAACAGTAGGGGCAGCAAGGTGAAGGGTAAATGGGAACACGCTATGCTATTTTTGAACTTTTCTGTAAGTCTAAAATTATCTAAAAGTAAAAAGTTAAGAAAGAAATCTAGGAAGCAGGTACTATCAATATGCCCATTTCCCAGAGGAGGAAACGGAATCACAGAGAAGTTAAGATATCTAGCCAAGGTCACACAGTCAGGAAGCAACAGGGCATGTTCCAAACCCATGGAATATGGATCCAGAACCCCCTTCTCTCTATTCTTCTTCTTCTTCTTTTTTTTTTTTTTTTTAAGTGGGCTCCACACCCAGCGTGGTTCCCAGACATGAGGCTTGAACTCACAATCCTGAGATCAAGACCCGAGCTGAGACTGAGACCTCAACTGAGATCAAGAGTGGAACGCTTAAAGACTGAGCCACCCAGATGCCCCCAGGGTAACTTGTTGTCAAGAAGATACTGCAATAAATGTTCTTTTCACACCTCCACTTGGACTTCTTAGGTATATTCTAAAAATGATTTTCTGGATCAGAAGATGTGTTAAATACCAGGATTCTCCAGAGAAACAGAACCAGTTAGAATAGAGAGAAACAAAGAGAACGGCAGAGAGAGAGGAGGGGGTGTTATTACAAGGAAATGACTCACATGATTATGGAGGCTATTAAGTCCAATATCGCAGTTGGCAAGCTGGAGACCCAGGAGAGCAGACGATGTAGTTCTAGTCCAAGTCTGAAGCTCTGAGAACCCAGAGGGCCAATGAATGTAAGTTCCGGTGTGAGAGCTGGCAAATTTGAGATCCAAGAAGTTCCAGTCTGGAGGGAGAAAAAAGACGGATGTCAGACATTAGGCGTTTTCTTCTTACTGGACAGAAGGTCAGTCTTTTTGTTCTGTTCAGGCTTCCGCCTGGTTGAATGAGGCCCCTCCATATTGGGGAGGGCAGTCTGTTTTCCCGTTTATAATTCAAATATGAATCCCGCCCAAACACACCCTCACAAACACACCCAGAAGAACGTTTGACCAACCATCTGGGTACCCCATGGCTCAGTCGACTTGATATATAAAATTATAACCACCAGAAAAGGAAAGGCCACTTGTCATTTTGAAACCTCTCAACAAACTGCCCACATCCATCCACAACGTTTTTGCGGCCTCCCCAGCACTTGGTGTTGTTGGGTGTTCTGAATTTTGCCCATCTGGTAGTCACAGGTCCCCTTTTGAAAAAAAGTCTCCATTGTTCAATCAGATGTTTTTCCTACAAAACATCTTGCAGAGCTCATGCCTGGACCAGGGAGTGGGCAACTGGAGAATGGCCTACATAACTCCCACCATGGCCCGAGGCCCAACCCCCTAACCACCCCCAAGCTGGTCTTCTGGGGAAAGTTAGGATGGAAACACAAAGCAGATCCCCAGCTCAACTATCCTTAGTCCAGGAACTTCCTGGAAATTATGCCCTTCCTTTGTGCATGCTTAAACACCAACATTGCAGACAAATGTCTGAGTCCTGGCTCATCAACTTTAATTCCTTTTACCCAGCGAGCCTTTTTTGAGTGCCTGCTGTATGCAGGCAATGTACGGGCACTGGAGACAGAGCGGTGAACAAAGCAAGCAAAGCCCTGCCTGTGCAGTTTTTATGCTCACAGGATGAGATACAAGTTGACAAAACAGGAGATGATAAGAAAAAGAAAGCGAGGAAAGGAGATAGCGTGGTAGGCCTTTAATTTTTTCATTAAAATATAATTGACATACAGTGTTATATTAGCATCAGGTATAAGTGGGGGCTTTTAAAATGACTTTGCAAAAAGTTTATTTATTTTGAGAGAGAGAGTGCAAGCAGGGGAGGGGCAGAGAGAGAGAGAGGGAGAGGGAGAATCCCAAGCAGGCTCCCACTGTCCGTGCAGAGCCCAATGCGGGGCTCGATCCCACGAACCGTGAGATCATAATCTGAGCCGAAATCAAGAGTCAGACGCTTAACTGACTGAGCCACCGAGGCACCCCTAAAAATGACTTTTTAAAGTGAAAGTTTTTATGGAGGCAGACACAGCAACTGTCAGGTGCAAACACATGTGAACAATTCCCTCGTGCTCACCGTCTCAAAGTCAGTCTGGGCGATGCTGTTATTTTAGAGCAGGCGGTCAGGGAGGGCCTCTCCAAAGTGGTGACATTTGAGCAGAAGAAGTGAAGCCATCACCATGCAGGCATCTTTTGGAAATGTGACTGCTGGAAGGGACCGCTGGTGCAAGGGTCCTGAGGTGGGAGTGTGTTTGGGTGCTCAACAAATACTGGTTGAGAGTCTGACCCTTGATTTCGGTTGGGGTCATGATCTCACAGTTCGTGGGTTTGAGCCCCGAGTCGGGCTCTGTGCTGGCAGCACGGAGCCTGCTTGGGATTCTTTGTCTCTCTCTCTCTCCTCCCCCTCTGCCCCCCCCCCCCCGCCCATGCTCCCTTTCTCTCTCAAAATAAATAAATAAGAAATACATGTGGAAGGATCTAGGAGCAGCGGGAGCAGCGTAATCCTAGGAGAGTGGCTTGGTCTCTCTGAATCTTGAGTTTCCTTATCTATAAAATGGGTCTACACATTTCCATCCCAAGAGGGTGGCAGTGAGGACTAAATGGGATTGTGTTTGGCACAGTGCCTAGCATGGAGTGAGCCCTCCAGAAACAGAAGACATTATGAACAACAGCTTCTGCCTGTTTTCAGGAAGGGGAAGCTAGATACGAGGGGGCTGGCATAGTGGGGGCTGCCCAGATAGGCGGGTGCAGGGGGAAGGGGGCAGCGGCTCTCTCCCGGAGACACACAAGTACAGCATTGTGTGTTCTGATTTTTAGGTGGCCGTGAGAGGACGGTTCTAGGGGACTCCCTAGATTAAGGAAAGGCAGAGTTTTTCTTTCATAACCGTCGCGAGCCCTTCGGGGCGACTCCGTTTCTTACAAGATCCCACCCTTCATTTAGATGGGAAACTGAGGCACAGAGGGGCTGGGACCTGAGAACTCCAGACAGGAGTTGAGAAGGGGTCTACACACTGGACAGCCAGTGATGGGGGAGTCCACTGGGGCGGGGGCCTCCGGACGGGATCAGCTGCCTCCCTCCACCTCAACCCCATCAAGCAGACAAGAGACTCAGGGAAGGACAGAAACGACAGAGACATGGAGTGAGAGAAACAGTGACCTAGAAAGGTGAAACAGAGACCCAGAGATGGAGAGACAGGGGAACAGACAGAGAGAGACAGTGAGGCTGGCAGATTCGGAGACAAAGACATAAAAAGACTGGGCGAGGTAGAGACGGACCTAGAGAAAGAGACACCGACACGGACTAGAATCGGAGGGACAGGGCAGAGCCAGAGAGGGTCGCCCCCTAGGGAGACCCCGGGCTGCCCCGTCTGGGGACGCGCCAAGAGCTCCCCCACTCCGCCCCCGTCGTGCCTGGGCAGTGACTTCAGAGGCCCCGCGGATTCTATAAATGGCCAAACGGCCGAGGGCCGGGGCGGGGCGGAGCCGAGTGAGTCAGCGCTTCGCGTCACCGCCGGCCGGATCCCGCCGGGCCCCGCTCCCGCCCTCGCCCCTCCCGGGCCGCCAGGGGGCGCCAGCCGCCTGCTCCGCCGAGGCGCGCGTTCCCCGCCTTGCGCCGCAGAGAGAGACCCGTGGCCCGCCCCGGGCCGCTCAGCGTGGGCAGGATCCCGGAATCTGCGCGTTCGAATCCTGGCTGCGTCGCCCTCGTACTGTGTAAGGCCAGGCGGGCGGCGTCACCTCTCGGTGCCGCGTACAGACCCCACGTCGGAAGGCTCTTGTGAGGCATGAGTGAACAGACCCAGTGCATTTAGGATTATACCAGGAGCTAATTGTGGGCTCGTTTTATGTCTTTTAGCCTATTGGTTTAGACCAGTGGTTCTCAAACAGGAAAGATCTGCCTTCCCTCTCCCATCTCCCTGCTGGGACATTTGGCAATGTCCGGAGACGTTGCTGTCAAGACTAAGGGGGTGCTACTGGCATCTGGTAGGTAGAGGCCGGAGATGCCGCCTCAATTACGGTAAGGCCCAGGAGAGACTCTGGCCGGGAAGAATTATCCAGCCCTGTTGTCCACAGTGCTGGGGTTGAGGAACCTTGACTGAGCGCGATGGCATTAGGGGCAGGGGCCTGGGGTCAAATTCTGCTCTGCCACTGACACCGGGTGACACTCGGAAAGCGATTCCACACCCCATGCCTCAGTTTCCCCATCTGTAAAGTGTGTATAATAACAGCATCTGGGGGCGACTGGGTGGCTCAGTCGGTTGAGTGTCTGACTCTGGATTTTGGCTCAGGCCATGATCTGACTGTTGATGAGATAAAGCCCCGCGTGGGGTTCTGCACTGCCGGCGGGGACCTACTTGGAATTCTCTCTCCTTCGCTCTCTGCCCCTCCTCCACTCGTGCACGGGCGAGCGCTCTCCCTCTCTCTCTCTCTCTCTCAAAATAAATAAGGGCGCCTGGGTGGCTCAGTCAGTTAGCGCCCGACTTCGGCTCAGGTCATGATCTCACGGTTTGTGAGTTCAAGCCCCGTGTCTGGCTCTGTGCTGACAGCTCAGAGCCTGGAGCCTGCTTCGGATTCTGTCTCCCTCTCTCTCTCTGCCCCTCCCCTGCTCGCGCCCTGTCTATCTCTCTCTCAAAAATAAATAAACATTAAAAAAAAATTTTTAAATAAAATAAATAAATTCACTTAAAAAAAGTAACAGCATCCCTTTCTAAGGGCGTTGTGAGGCACGAGTTGGTACATGTACAGTCCTTGTAACAGGGCCTGACATAAGAGCCACTGTCATATCAGCATATCACAGCCGTGCCCTTAGCATGTGGCCAGCAAATTGCACGTCCCATCAGTATATGGCAGATATTGCTGACATCATCCAAGTGTCACTAACGTGGCCTTGCCATAAGTGGCATGATGTGGTCAATGTCATCCTCCTCTGTGGTCCCCGGGGGTGAGATCTGGCCAGATGGGGCTGTTTACGTGGGATCCCTCCAGGCCGGCCTGGCTGGGACAAGGAAACCTGCTAACACAGACACCCCACGGCCAAGGCAACCCGCAGGTCGATGGGGAGGGTAAAATCCAGGATCTCTGCTCCCCCAGGTCCTTCCGAGGGACCGGAGGAGACGGAAGTGGGGTGCCAGACGCTCAGGGGAAATACTGGCCTTATCCTGAGTCCTTTCCTGTGCCAGGCACTCCACACCGGGCACGGACTGTCCATTGGTCCATTTCACAGATGTGGCAACAGAGGCTCAGCTACAGACCGTTGGCGTCTGGAGCTAAACCCAGGGTGGTGCTCACTAAGCTACCGTGGGCTGCGGTCTTGCCTCAAGACCGGAGACAGACAAGGAGAGGTGACCTCAGTGACAGACACGGAGAGACTAGGTGACCCTGCCAGAGGTCCAAAGAACAGTGGAGGGTAGGGAAGGATGGGGAAAGCTTGATCTCTTATGACCAAGCCCCCCCCCCCCAATAATAACCCAGGCCGCCCCCCTAGGTGGAAACAATGACACAATCGGCTCCCAATACCAAGGCCCTGACATCACGTGGGGGGGAGAGGGGGGTGGCCGAGGTGGGGGGTGCCCCGCCCCTTGGCAGGCCCCTGCGGCCAATGGGACGGCCTTGGAAGAGGCCCGGGCCGCCTCCGGAGCTTCAAAAACGTGTGAGGAGGGAAGAAGGGGCTGCAGACGGAGCCTTAAGCTGCTGCCTCAGTCCTCAGTGCCTCTGCCCACCACCAGCCAGCATGTCTTCTGCTCACTTCAACCGGGGCCCCGCCTATGGGTTGTCAGCTGAGGTCAAGAACAAGGTAGGCCCCCCCCCCCACCCCGGCCCATACACCCCGGCAGGCCAACGGCCCCATGGGGTTCTGGTCTATCCCATGTGATTTGGGACCAGGGGGGACAAAAGGACAAATATGGGGTACAGCCCGCCTTCCTCCCCATCCTGAGCATCCCAGAGCCCTCAGCGACTGTTGGGGTGGGGCGTGTAAAATGGGGGGCATGCAGGCAACCATATAGGTAAACTGAGGAGGTCAGTCCCTGGTGAAGACCCCGCTTGATCAGAGCCTCCTGTTAACCTGTCCCCTGTTCCTTTTATGTTGGGGGGCGGGGGGCTGGGAAAGGACTTGATCTTCCTTGCACCACCATCTCAAAAAGCAACTGGGGAGTGGTTGAGAGCTGGGATGGTGGGGGAGGGAGGCCCAGAAAGTGTGGGAGATCCTGAAGGGGGGGGGCGGAGACAGCTGGGGAGGTCAGAGAGGGAGCATTAGGGACACGACGGACGTGTCCTCGTTTAGGGCTGGGAGAACATGCACACACCACCTTCATGCTATGGATGGGTAAACTGAGGTTCAGAGAGGAGGGGTAAGTAGCTAGGGTTCTAAATAAGGGAGCTGCAGAGCTAGGATCCTGGCCTCCCCCCCCCCCCACACACACACCCCCGAATGGGGGTTCAGCTTCTGCAGGGCAGTGAACTTGAAGTCCCCAACTCACTGGAATGCTCCCGTGAGCGTTGCCAGGGGAGAAGTCCCAGCCCCATTTGACAGAGGGGAACACTGAGGCTCGGGGTGGCTTGTCCCAGTGTACAGCGAGGACGCGGAGAGCTGGAATCGGATCTAGGGTCGGGGGATCCTGGCTGCTGGAGGAGGGGGCTGGTGGGGGGGGGCGGGTGCGCGGGCCGGGAGCGATCCCAGCGCCGCCCCCCTCCCCCCCAGCGCCGGCCCCAGAGCCGGGAGAAGCCGCCGCGCCTTATAAGGCGGCCTCGGGGAGCCCGGCCCGCGGGGCCGCGCTATATAAGGGCCGGTTTGCTTTATAAAGCCGGGCTGGTGGGGAGGGGGGCGGCAGGGCCGGGGCCAGGTGAGGGGCCGCCCCCTCCCACCTCCTCCGCCCCCACGAGAAGGGCCAGCTCCGTCCCCCAGAGTCCTGGAGCCTGTCGGGGCTGGGGCTGAGGGTTCTGGAGAAACGGAGGGGGGCAACGTGGGGAGGGGGGCAGAGGGCGAGGGACGGAGATTCTGGGAGCCCAGAGACTTGAGAGGGACGGATGGGGAGGGTGAGCCACGAGCGAGATAAGACCGAGACAGGGATGGGGAGGCCGAGAGAGGAGCCTGACGAGCCCCACCCCCACCAGAGGCAGGGAACCTGGAGTCGGAGACCAGCCGCGAGGCAGAGATGGCCCCACCAGGAGCCCCACCCCCAGCCAGACGCAGAGGGATGGGGACAGGAAGACAGGGCCAAGGAAAGACAGGCAGGGCTGGAGAGAGAGAGAGAGAGGTCACGGGGATGGGAAGAGGGAGAAATACGGCCACAAGCACGGGGCCAGGAGTAAGACAGAGACAAGCTCCCGGCCCCTCCACCCGGAGCTGGAGCCCAGGAGATGAGGGCCTGAAGGGACACTGAGGCAGGCATGCAAGACAGGACAGTCCCCTGCAAGGCAGTATTCAGGGCACCTCTTTAGGGCTCCTCCTCCCCTGCCTGGGGGCCCAGGCTTCCAGCAGGGGGGATGGGCAGGGCCCCCGGGGAAGCTAAGCCCCAAGTTTGGCCTGGAGGGGGAACCAAGAGGCCAGGCACCGCCCCGCCCCCAGCTCTGAGTACCCCCCGCTCTCCACCCCCCGCCTTGTCCGCATTCTCTGGTGCCAAACCTCAGAATGTCCGGAATGGCCCCCTGGGCAGGTGCCACCTCAGCCCTGGCCCTCAGCCCACTTCAACCCCCACCCCTACCCCCCCCATGGACGCTGGGGCAGAATTGCCTTAGTTGGGAAGGGGATGAAGAAGATCAGGCCCAGGGAATATCAGGTGGGGTCCGAGGACTGAGTCTGCTCCACGCTGCGTCCTCACCACTTTCTCTGCGCCCCCCACCCCCAGCTGGCCCAGAAGTACGACCACCAGCGGGAGCAGGAGCTTCGAGAATGGATCGAGGGGGTGACAGGGCGCCGCATCGGCAACAACTTCATGGACGGCCTCAAAGATGGCATCATTCTTTGCGAGTGAGTGGAGCAGACTCTGTCTTGGGCTGCCCTCAACCTGGGTGTTCATCCCCGCCCCTCAACCAACTAGGGGCTCCAAGCCGGGTCAGGCACTTTATATCCGAGACCTGGGAATAGTGGTGGCAAATAATCATTGTGCCCATTTAACAGGAAAGAAAACTGAGGCTCGGGTAAAACACATGGCCCCAAGTCCCATACTGTTCCAACAGAAGTGACTCCAGACTCTAGGAAGGCAGGGCGGGCCCATTTATGGCCTCCAAGAGTTCCAAGTTCCAAGAAAGAGAGATCGTGGCCAGAGGGCAACAGGCAATGATGGCTGTCCATCACTGGCTTGACACGAGAGATATACCACAGTCATTTAAGTGGGTCCCCATCTTCTACTCTTCTCAGAACTTAAATCATCGAGAGAAATGAAAGCCCACGCAGCTCCCAAGCTTTGATTCCAGATTCCACGGCAACGTTAATGCTGGCTAGGGCCCTGAGCCCAGTGGGGGTCCTGTCTGCATCTCTGAGCCTGACCCAGGGCAGGGTGACCGTGGTGGCCAGAGAGTGCCCTTGAGAAGCTTCCCGAAGGTGCAGGCTTACCAAGATCTAGGTGCTGGAAAGGTGGCAGGGTGGGGAGATCCTGTTCTGTCGTATCCACTCGGGACAAGGAATAGGGGGACACCTTGGGGTCCCAGCTCGGACAGGGTTGCTTGGACATTAAAGAGTGCCGAGCCCACCCCCCACCCCTGCCCGCATTCAGTCCTTCATGCCGCGAGAATTTATGGAGCACCTGCTGCGTGCCAGGTCTAGGCACTGGGGATAATGAACAAAACAGACTTGACTTTGAGTTCACGTAGAGCTTTCGTCCTAGTGAGGGCAGATCGATCAAATAATCAATGAGATAATCACATAACATACTTGCCGAGGGTGGGAAGTGCCGTGGAGAGAAGTCTGGTGGGGAAGGACGGGGGGCCGGGGTGGGGAAAAGGGTGGCTGCTTTGTAAAGAATGGCCTGGCAGGTCTTTCTGAAGAGGTAACATTTGAGAGGAATCTTGGATGAAGTGAGGGAGGGACCTGGGAGGGCGTCTGAGGGGAGAGTGGGTCAGGCAGAGGGGCAGCCGTGCAAAGGCCCTGAGGTGGGAGTGAGCGAGTATAGTGTGTTCAAGGAACAACCAGGAGAGATATGAGGAGGTGGAGGGAGTTAGCTGGGCGGAGCGGGGCGGGGGGGGGGGTTGGGGGGCACACTTTCAGTCATGCTAAGTATTAGGATCTTTATTCCGAAGGGAAACCATGGGACAGCTTTGAGTTGGGAAGTAACTAGAATTATTGTTGAAAAGACCATTCGAGCTATAAGATGAAGGGTCGGGAGGAGACGTGGTGGAAGCTGGGAGCCCCAGGGAGGCCCCTGCAAAGAGCCCAGGAGAGAGATGTGGGCGGCTCGGAGCAGGGCGGGAGTGGCAAGGAGCTGTGGGCTTCTAGATGTCTTTGGAAGGCAGAGCCAAAGGACTTGCTGAGTGCCTGGGTGTGTGGATGGGAGAAAAGGATAGGAGAGTCAAAGGCAAGTCTGAGGGCTTTGCCCAAGCACCTGGAAGGCTGTGTTTACTGAGCCTGGGAAGATGGAAGGGGCTGAGTTGGGGGAAGCGGGTGTCAGGAGGCAGGGGTGGGTGCACTGGATGTGAGATGGCATGTAGGGAGCTGGATTGGGGAGTGAGGGGCCCGGCTGCACGGAGACACTGGGGAGCTGTTGGCGTATCGGTGGCATTTGTGGTCAAGAGACTGGAGGAGATCAAGGGGGTGAGTGTGGCCAGGAAGGGAAGTCCGAGGCCCAGGCTGCAGGCTTTCCACAGTGCGGATGCCTGGAGAGGACCAGCAGCCCGAAAGGTGGTTGCCAGGGAGACAAGGTCACAGCAGGGGACTCCTGCAAGCCTGGGATAAGGGGACTTTCTGCTAGAGACCCCAGCCCAGGTCCCGATTTCCCATCTCAGTCCTGCCCGGGTGTGCGGGGTGGATCAGCGGGGCCGCAGCTGAGCTGGTTGCCGTGGGAACCCGCGACATCGCCCACTGGCTGTCACCCTGACCCCTTGTCCCACCGCGGGGCTGGGCGTACCTTCCTCGCTGCCTTCCCCGGCTCCTTGTAGGTTCATCAATAAACTCCAGCCGGGCTCCGTGAAGAAGGTCAATGAGTCGACCCAAAACTGGCACCAGGTGAGCCCAGCCTCTTTTCTGAACTCTTTCAACCCCTGGCCCACACCGCCCCTCGGCCCTCCCCCCCCCCCCCCCCCGCCTCCCTCCACTGACTGGAGCCTGCTCCCCTCCAGCTGGAAAACATCGGCAACTTCATCAAGGCCATCACCAAGTATGGGGTGAAGCCCCACGACATTTTTGAGGCCAACGACCTGTTTGAGAACACCAACCACACCCAGGTGCAGTCTACCCTCCTGGCCCTGGCCAGCATGGTGAGTGAGGCTGAAGGGTGGGCGTGGGGCGGGTGGGCTGTGGAGGGTGTGGGCTGGGATGCGAGTGGGGGCCACTCGTGCCCCCGGGGCCCAGCATGGGTGGGAGGGGGGAGCAGGTGCTAACTGGGGACGGTGCCTGGAGGCTCCCTTGTCAGTCCCTGCTCCCTTGGCCCTCCCCAGGCCAAGACGAAAGGGAATAAAGTGAACGTAGGGGTGAAGTACGCGGAGAAGCAGGAACGGAGATTTGAGCCAGAGAAGCTACGAGAAGGGAGGAACATCATCGGGCTTCAGGTACTGCCCCTTCTTCACCGGGGGTCTTGCTGCTGAGCTAGGCGGGGAGGTCAAGGAGGCGAGGAGGGCACCCCGGTCCCGGCAGGCTTTGGGGCACAGGCTGTTTGGCCCTACCTCGGATGTATGCCGGGCACTGTGCTTGGCGTCCAGCGGCTCTGAGCGGTGGGTGCTATTGTTACAGCCTTTATCCAGATGAGGAAACTGGGGCCTGGAGAAGCCGGCTCACTTACCGCGATTGCCCGCGTGATACGTGGCCGCGCTGGGGCTCGAACCCTGGAAGCCAGGCCCCGGGGCTCCGAGCCACCTACAGGCCACGTGACCTGCCTTTTCTGGGCCTCAGTGTCCAGTCCGGAGCCTGCCAATGGAAGCAGGTGCCTCGGCAGAGGGCGTGACAGGGTCCACCGACACGCTCTGTCTCGTGGCCCGGGGTGAGGCTCTGTGACCTTCGGGCTGATTCTCCTTTCTAGATGGGCACGAACAAGTTTGCCAGCCAGCAGGGCATGACCGCCTACGGCACCCGGCGCCACCTGTACGACCCCAAGCTGGGCACGGACCAGCCCCTGGACCAGGCTACCATCAGCCTGCAGATGGGCAGCAACAAGGGGGCCAGCCAGGTGCGTGGGGTGGGGGGGGAGGGCGGGGGTACGGGCTGGGCCGCTGGGGTGGCCCCTGCCCTGCTGGGTGCCCGCGGTCTGACGGGCTGCGCCCTCTGCAGGCCGGGATGACCGCACCCGGGACCAAGCGACAGATCTTCGAGCCGGGGCTGGGCATGGAGCATTGCGACACGCTCAACGTCAGCCTGCAGATGGGCAGCAACAAGGGGGCCTCGCAGCGGGGCATGACGGTGTACGGGCTGCCGCGCCAGGTCTATGACCCCAAGTACTGCCTGACGCCCGAGTACCCGGAGCTGGGCGAGCCTGCCCATAACCACCACCCGCACAACTACTACAACTCGGCCTAGGGCCCTGGGGCCCCCCACCCCCCCCCCCGCCCCGCCTTCCCCCCAGGGAGGCTGCCTGCTGCTCTCGGCAGGGGCCGCGCCGCCCCCGTCGACCCCTCCCCCTGCATGGCGTCCCCCCGCCCCCGCCGGCCGCCGGCACCTGCCCACAGGGTTAGCATTTGGTGGGGGAGGGGGGCAAACTGGGGGGCTTGCCGGGGAGGGGAGGGGGCCCTCCTCCCTGGAGCGCCGCGGGACCCAACAGCGAGCCGGGTGTTCCCAACAGCACCCAGAGGACGCACTGAGCAAGGCTACCCCGGCTGTCGTTCCCTCCCCCCTCACAAGTGGGTCCCCCCAGGACAAGAAGTCCCCCCCCCCTCCAAGCAAAACCCCCAGAGCCCAGGCTCGGCCTGCCCCCACCCCATTCCCACAGTGGGAGCAAACTGCATGCCCAGAGACCCAGCGGACACACGCGGTTTGGTTTGCAGCGACAGGCATACGTGGATGTGACAGCGGCGTTTGTAACGCGAGCACTTTCTTTTTCTATTTCACTGGAGCACAATAAACGGCTGTAAAATCATGGACTCGGGGCTGCCCTTTGCTGGAGCCCGCGTGTCTCTTGCACCCGTGCAAACAGCCTTGCTCGGATCGGCTCCGCGTCCCGCCTACGCGTCTGCAGGGGCACAGCGCTCACACCGTCAGATGCGCACACGGAGCGCGCGGCCACTTGGCGGGCCCCGGGACAGGCACTCACACGCAGAATCCGTGCCCTACTTTGTGTGTGTGGAGCACACACACTCCCCTTGCACAGATGCACACGTGCGGCACACACTCCCACTCAGGACACGTAAACGCACACCCTCACACATAATATCCACGCGCACGTGCTCGGCCCCCGTGTGCCTTTCTGGGAAGTCTGCGGGGGGGGGGGGGGAAGGGGGGGGCGGTGTAAAAGTGCCCAAGCGTCGGGACAGGCTAGATGGGGTGTGAATCACACAGTTCTGCTTCTCACACGCTGACTGACTCGGGGCAAGTCACTTGCCCTCCCTAGGCCTGTTTTCCCAACACGAAAATGAGGTCAGAGAGCCTCCTGGGGACATGGGGAAGCTGAAACGACACCCCCGGACGGGGGAAGGCATTTGGTACTGACCAATGAACGTGGTCCAGCCAGGTTCCGGAGGTCCCCGTGGGCAGGCGGGACCCTTCAGCCCCGGATTGTGGGGAGGTGGGAGGGGACAAGGCAGTGGGGCAGGATGGGCACTTTGGGGGCGCGGGGCAAAGGCCCTTTGTAGACTGGCACGGGGCAGGGGAGTAGCCGTCTGCCAGGCGCGGCCGCCCTGTGCGCCCAGCTCGCTCTCTGCCCTCTTCTGAGGGCTGACTCCCGAGCCTGGCCTGCCAGCCCAGGGCCCTCGGAGTCTGTGGACAGCCCCCACCTCTCCACGTTTCAGAGGGGCCCCTGTCCTCCCAGTGATGTGAGCACCAGCGGTCCTGCCTGGAACGCACCACCTGTCAGAGTTCCAAGGGGAGGGTGCGGCCGTGTGGGGGGTGGGGGTGGCAGGTGGTTACAGAACGGTGGTGTCCCCTTCCTTACGCACAGCAGGGGATGAAGCTGGAACACGGGGACCTGCGGAGACACACCAGAAGACCCGCGTGCACGGACGCACACAGCCCCTGGGGCCTCGTAAAAGGGATTCCAGGCGCTCTTGGCCTGGCTAGTACAAGTCCTGCTCCCCCAGGGCCAGCACAGGGGGAGCTATGCCGAGGAGGATCCATGCCTGGCCCAGGGCCCTGCCTCCTCGAGAAAACAGCACCATATTAGCACTTGGCCTGTGTGACTGGGGTGGGCGGGCCCTGGAAGCCAGAGGAATGAGCCCCCTTTCTGCTGGACCCCAGAGGGCACCCCCCGCCCAGGCACCTGTCCACCGCTCCGCCCGTGCCCACTGGCTCCTGCCTGGGACCTTGGAGGGGGGAGGCGAGAGCACCACAGGAAGGGCAGGGCAGGGTGGGCTTCTAGGTGGGAGTGGGGGAACATGCCAGACCCAGTGGCCGGGCCTGGTGGCTAGCTCAGCATCCCCCCTCGGCTGTCCCACACCCCTTAGTGCCCTGAGTGGGTCCCAGAGTCACTTAAACCGTGCCAGGCACTGTGCTAGGCCCCTCCGGTCTCAGCATGGCCCTGGAACGTTCTAGCGTCCTTTCTGCTGTACCAACGAGGAATGCAAAGCACAGGCCACCTGCTGCCCAGGCTCAAAGCCGGGTGCAGGTGCTGATGGGCCCCAAGCTGCCAGAGCGTCAGGACCTCCACACCTGTAAGACCATCTGAGGGCACCGTCCATCAGCAAGGTTCAGATGCATTTTTTCCAAAACCAAGCAATTCACTCCATTCTGACACGACCTGGAGACAGACAGCATTGGATCTCCCAGGATAAGGTTCGGTCTTAGGAGGCTGTCCCTCCCCTTTAGGGCCAATTCCAAGTCCAGGTTATGACCTGTGCTTCTGACCGACCAGTGGTAATCAGGGATTCCCATGACCACCTCTTCCGATTTCGTTAATTTACTAGAGTGGCTCACAGAACTCAGAGAAACATTGCGTTTTACTAGATTATGGTTTATTAGAAAAGAATATAAATCAGGAGGCGCTCGATGGAGCCGGTGTACAGGCCCAAGTCGGGAGAAGGGGCACCCCACTCCCCCAGCACTTCTGTGGGTTCACCGACCCCCCGAGCTTGTCCAATCTTGTTGAAGTTGTTATACAGCTTAATCTGTAGCCCCCCTTTCCCTTCCTCAGAGGTTGTGGGTGTTACTGAGGGTCCCACTCAGTAATCACGGACCTTCCGGTGACCAGCCCCATCCTGAGGCTGATCTGGGGCCCCACAGCGATCGGCATGAACGTAGGTGTGATCAAAACGGGCTCTGTTGGCAAAAGATGCTGCCATTCAGGAAATTCCAAGGGGTTGAGGAGCTGTGCCAGGAACTAGAGATAGGGACCAAAATGTATTACACCGCACCAGCATCGGCCCCACCTCATCTTCAGAGGCCCCTCACCACCCTCGGAAAAAGGTCCCTTTCCCGGACCCTTACTCCTCTACAATGCTGTCACCGCTGCAGCCCTGGAAGCAGAGAGCTGTTCTCTCAGCCTGGACCCTGGACTCTTAGGCAGTCAGACCCCGGGCTGTGATGCCAGGCCTCCCAGGTTCAAGGCCCAACTCTGCAGCTTTCCGGCTGTGGGACGTTGGGCCGGTGACTTGCCATCTCTGGCCCAATTCCTCACCTGTGAGCCTGGGGCACCTACCTCACAGGCACCTTTCGGGGGGTGGGGTGGGGTGGGCAGGGCAGGCAAGCCTGAGAGCAGCTTCTGGCACAGGGCAGCCCTTGAGTATCACTTCTTCTTTCGGACCGCCCCCCAGGAAGCCTTCTCTGGTCACCCCGGGCTCCATTGGCCCCATTTTCTGTTGTGCCTGTAAATGCCTGGCCAGGTGTCTGTGGGTTCATCCGTGTGGCTCGGGCCCCGCACTGCCATGGTTTCACCCCGAATGCCTGTTGCATGGACAAAATGGACAGTTTGAAGGACTAACCAAACCCCATTTCCAATGGCCCGCCAGGCCACCTCAGAGTGCTTCAGTCTCCCCCTCTCCCTCACTGAACCCCTGGGCCTGACCCAGAACCCAGGAAATCACAAAGAAGCAGGAGTTTGCATCAGCTGCTTTATTTAGGGGCTCGTGGCCGACGGCGATCCCCAGCCCAGCCCCTTCCTCCTCTACAAAAGCAACTAAACAGGAAAAGGGGCTGTTCTGCCAGGTCCCAGCCACGGGGCCTGTGGGACTGTGGCTTTGAATCCCAGGCCACAGGCCTTGGGAGGCAGGGGAGGGGCGGGGGGCAGTCCAGTTCACACGGTGCTGGTGAGATGGGTGAGGAGGCTGGAGAGTCCCGAGGCAGCCTCTGCTGGGCTTGTCCTTGCCCAGAACGTCAGGACGCGGGCCCCGAGGAGGAGCAAGCAAGTCAAAGGCTTTCAGAGCCAAGGGAAGCACTTCAGGCCCCCGGGGGGGGGCCCAACAACCCCGCCTCAACTCCAGTCCGTGCCCACAGGCACGCTGCCACGGCCACACTCACACCCACACCCACTCCATACACGCAGAGGGCTGTGAAGGCCCTGGACCCACACCCCGGACCCTGGAATGTCTCTGGATTGGCACCCAGCGGGGCAGGTCCACAGCAGGCAGGGTTGCCGCGGGAGTGGGTCCTCTGCATCGCTACTGGTTGGCTGCCTCGCAGGCATCTATCCAATCGCTGTACACGTCCACCGGTTCTGACAGATCTGGGCCGCTGAGGTCAAGGGCAACTGGTGGCATCAGGGCCCTTCCCTGTACGCACCCCTCTCACTGGCGTCAGCCGGATCCCCGCCCCGCACCCTACGCAAGTCAGCAGGTGGCGCCTTGTCCCCGCCCCAGGGAGGTCACGGCCCACAAATGCGTAAGCAGGAGGGCCAGAGGAGCAAAGACTGGATCTAGTCCCCTCGCCCCTGGCCAGGTGCCCTAGAGCAGCCCACCAGGGGCAGGGGAGCCTTGACTGCCCCCACCCCTCTCCACCCACCCCACTTCCCCGCAAGAGCCTGGTTTCCCAAGGATACATGTGATGGGCGTCTGGAACTCCTCTAGGCACACGGTACACGAGATGACTCCGGTGTTGCGGGCCCGGTCCCTGGAACAGGAGGAGGGGCTGGTGAGTAAAGGAGGCCACGTCTATGGGTGACGATCGCCCTAAGTGGGAGGGCCTGGGGCAGAAAGGATGGTGGGAGCAGGGAAGCTGCCTCCCGACTCTGGGAGGAGAGGGGAGGCCCCGTCCCCCACTCACATTTTCACGTCACAAGACTTCTCGTGGTTGCAGAAGGGGCAGGTGAACTGGGTCTCTAAGGTGCCTGTCATCTTCTTCTTGGGGGGTGGCTTCCGTTTGGACTTTCTGCGCCCCATGTCTGTAGGAGGGCAAACCTGCGGTGGCGGTGGGGGACAGGAGTCAGCAACCCAGGGGACCCACAGAGCCCTCCAGCTCGATGCTCTAGGGGGCAGGCTGGGAAGAAGGCTCCGCCTCTGAGGGATGAGGCTCCCAGTCCCCAGGTAGGCGGCGGATCCAGGCACACTCTGGGCGGGGGATGGGAGCAGGCTCCGGCAACAGGTGGCCTGAGTTCTAGTCGTGGCCCTCCACTTGCTGGGTGGCCCCGGGCAGGCGACTTAAGCTCTCTGTGCCTCAGTGTTCTGTCAGTAAAACACAGATGAGGCTGCTACCCACACAGGGGTCTGTGCGGCTGCCATGACAAACGGTACACGGAGTGCCGAGCACGGGACCCGGCCCACCCATCCTCAGCACCCAAGCAGGACGCCACTGTTCCTGGTGAGGATGACACAAGAGGCTCTGACGGACCAGCTGCGCGGGGATGGGCACAGCCTAAGTGCCCAGAAGCCGGCGCTTTTAGGAGCAGCTACTCCTCTCGTCAAAGGGACACACAAGGGACACCTAGGAGGAATGACACTCAAGGGATAGGACAGATCCTCCAGAGAAGCCCCCTGGGCTAACTCTCCACACACAAGGGGCTGGTGGGCAGAGACGGGGGGACAAGCATTTCTGGTCCTTGCCACATACCACGACCGAAGACAGGTGTCTGAGGGCCCTGGCCAGCGTTGGGGGACCACATGGGGCAGGGGGTGGCGAGGGGCAGGCTAAACAGGGAGCGGGGGCAGGGGGGAAGGGCCTGGATGGATCCTGGGTGGGAGGGTGGGCAGTGGGGAGACAAAGGATGAAATCACTGCCTTTCTAGGGCATCGAGGAGTACAGGTCAGAGGTGTGGATACAGATGAAGTCAGAACCACGCCAGGGCTGTTCAGGGTGGAGGGATGGCGGGCGGTGAGAGAGTCTCAGAGTGTGGCCAGAGAAGGAGGGACCGGGATGACTCCTAAGGTGGTGGGGGATGAACAGGGTAGGTAGGGGGAGAAGGTGGCATCATCCTCTGATGCCTAACGCACAGGAAGAACAAGATGCTGGGGGAAGATGATGGGCTCAAGCAGCAGAGGCACATCTAGGGACAGGTGTCTTGGAGACAGGGGCCTCCCACGCCAGGCACTGAGCTCAGGGTTCTAGGATCACCGTCCCCAGGCACTCTCCCCTCTCCCTGTCCCCCCTACACTCCACCTGTGTGGCTCTTCCTCCGTGACACAGGAATAAAGACCAGAATTCTAGAAGAGCTGCCTGCATTCCCGGTCTTCATTTCCTCCCATTCTCCCTCTACACGCCCCCCCCCCCACCATACTGCTCCCCCCAGGGGGCAGTTCCCCGCCTCCTCAGGGCACTGGACGCACTGGTCCGTCCTCCCACCCTTCCCACGCGGCTCTCAGGACCCTGCACTCTGCCCCGGCCTCACTGGTGGGGACTTGCAGTTTCTTCTGCTGCTTTCCCCCGGCCCCGGCCCGGACTTCCGTGAGGATACACGACGAGCCCACGAGCTCAATCTTTGGGCTCCTCTCCATTTGCTCTCACCTCCGTGGAGACCTCGCCCAGCCTCAGGGCTCCAAATGCCTCCTCTACACTGAGGCTTCCCGATCTGCCACCCTCAACGTTTCCTCTCCGCTGCAGACTGGCTCATCTACCCGCCTCGGCTACACCCTCACCGGATGCTAACCCACTTTTTCAACATCACCCGTCCAAAACCCAAGCTGCTGACACCTCAACAGGCCCCTTCCGTCTTCCCCGGCTCAGCAGATAGCAAATCCATCTCTGCACAAACCTTGGACTCCCCCTCGATTCCTTCCACTCCCTCTCACATCCCTTATCGGGTCCTGATCCTGCGGCTTTACCTCTAAAAGACATCCAGAATCTGCCCGCTTCTCTTCTCGCCAGAGCCAAAACCGTGGTCCGAGTCCCCAGTCCTGGTCATTTTCAAAACAGCCTCCCTATGGCTCTCCCTGCACCTCCTACCCTGTCCACCTCCCTCCAAATGTAAATTCCACGATGGCAGGGACTTGTGTCTTTTCTTTGTATCCCCAGAGCCTACAACTGCTGGTGGCACAGAGCTGGCGCTCGACAAATGTTTACTCAATGAACGAATGAACCAATGCCAGGCCCTCCGCTAACCACGGCAATGCTGCAGGGCATTAGCAGGGCTAAGGGAATACTTCCGGAATGGGGCAACTTCACCTAGGAGCGGGGTGGGAAGGACCCTCTGGGTAAAAGTCATTTAAACTGAGGCCTGAATGATGAGAGAAGGCGACAGTGCAAAACAGTCCGGACTGATGGAACAGCAACTGCAAAGGCTCCGAGGCAGAAGCAGCTCCCCCCCTCCCGCCCCCCGAAAGAGCAAGAAGATTGGTACAGCTGAAGCTCAGGGAGCAAGGGGGAGAAAGGGTCTGAGATGGGCCCGCAGGGGAAAGCAGCCAGACCCCGCCCCGCCTCCGCAAACGTAGCCAGTTCTATAGCCCCTGCCTCACCTGCTCCGGGCAGTGTTCTGTTTTCCCGAAGCCTGGCTCTGGGTACCACCTGTTAACAGAATCCCTTGAGGGATGGTCAAAAATGCAGATTCCTGAACCTCATTTCAGATCTGCCCCTAGTGGAATGCAGTGTCGGGGGGGGGGGGGGGGGAGGCACGATTTACCCACTGCTGAATCCCCATACCAGGCACGGTGCCTGGTATGCATTAAGCGCTCAGTAACTACTTGTTGAACGAACAGATAAGGCTCCCGAACCAGAAAGTATGGATGGGCTCCAGAATCTCATTTTATCCGGCGTCTACGGCACCCCCAATCGCACACCAGAAAGGGGGTCTAGCCTGTACACAAAGCTCCAGGGGCCCTGCCTGCCCTATGGCGACCTAAGTCCAAGCGCGCCAAAGGGGCCTGGAAAAGGGATCGGCTCCCAACCTTCAAAAGGCGGAGGGTCGGCGGTCCCTCCAAGCTCACCGAGGCTTCGGCGTCGCCTCCCGCCCTCCGCCTGCGGGAGCCAGGCCTCCGAGCGGCCGCGCTTAGAGGGCTGGGGTCCGGGGGAGTCAAGCTCCCCGGCCGGCCACCCCCCCAACCCCGGGGTCCTCGACGCCTCCTCCAGGATCCCGTGAGCGCCCCCCCCCCCCCCGCCGGTAGAAGATCGCCTAACCCGGCCTGGCCCCAACGCCCGCCCCTGCGAACAGTCACCTACACTCGCCGCCCCTCGTTGCGACGGCCTCGTTCACCCGGGAGACAGTGGCTTCCGGCTCCAGCCGGAAGCGGAACCCCCTCTCCTCCTCTAACCTGCGGCCGGGAACGCCCCGCGGCGAGGCCCCGCCTTCTCCCGCATCTTTTCGGTGCACATGCGTACTCGCACACCCTACCGGGCGGCGGGGTCGCAGTGCGCCTGCGCGAGGGCGCTGGCGCCGTGGCCTGAGGCGGTGCGCGCCGCCGCTTCTGAGGAGTTGTCGCGGTGCCGGCGGTTCAGCGACGGTGGGCTGGGCGGCACCGGCGTTGGAAAGGCATCCTCGCTCTAGGCCGCAGCGTCTGCACGTGTCGTGTCTCCCAGTTCAAGCCTCAGCCCCTCGCAGCCCGCCCGGATCTCCCCAGCTGCGGACACGTTCAAAAGATTTCCGTGCTGAGGAATTGCAAATAGCAGTACGGCTGAATCGTGGTGATGGGGGAGATTGTAGGACGCTCTTCTCAAACGTTAATAAGAGCCTGCGGATCTGATTAAAATTCAGGTCTGATCCATTAGGTCAGGGGTGTGGTCTAAAAGGCTGCATTTCTAACTAGCTCCCCGGTGACGTCCGTGCCGCTGGTCCGCGGACCGCACTGAGCGCCGAAGTTATAATAGAAGAGATTGCACAGGCGAACAAGGGCCAGATCACGTGGTCTCGTGGGCACCTTAAGGACTCTGTTGGAGTCGGGCGAGGAGAGAATAAGGCTTTACAGTTCCCACAGTTTAGGGGAGAGGCTGGACATAAACATAAAAGGCTCAATTACTACGCCCTTCAGCTCAGCAGAGGAGAACGTATGGATCTCAGAGCATACGATGATGGAGGGGGCTGCCAAGCTAGTCTGAGGGGTTAGCGAAGGCTTCTCCGGGAGGCTGCCGCTCAGGTTGAAATCGAAGGCTGAGCCGGAGTTACACAGAAATTGCACCTGCAGAACTTCTGATGGAGGGAAGGAGAGAAGGGAACAGACACTCCCCTGTCTTGGAGCCCCTGGGGGCTCCCTCTCACTCAGATGAGGAAGGCGCAGGGAGAAGTCCAGGGTTGTGTTCTAGCCATGATTTTGGAGACGAGCAAAAGGAGGGATGGAACAGCCCCGTGGAAGAGGAGTCTGGAGGTCAAGTGAAGGATCTGGAAGTGATGTTGAGAGTCATTCACCTAGGGAGGTTATTTGAAGCCTTGGGGCCAGAGGAAGTCACCTGGTTTCAGGGTGAGGGGCAAAGTATAGCAAAAGAAGAGGGCTAAGAAGGAGACCAGGGGCACCCCAACCTTAGATGCTAGGAGGAGGAGTCAGCAAGCGACTGGGTAGGCCAGTGAGGTAGGGGGAGAGAGAGGTGGGTGATCTTTCCCAGAGCCTTGAGAAGAAGGTATTTCGAGACAGGGTGGTCAGCTGTGTCACCTGTGGTTGAGAGTTTGACTAAGACGTGGAAAGAGAATTGACTGTTGACCTTGCAAGTGTTTGGTCCCTGGTGACCTTGATAAGAGCCGTTTCCTGACAGTGGTCAGGAAAGGAATTTGGAAGATGTATTTTAGGTCGAGCTATCTTCAGGGTGTCCCCTAGGGGGCAGTGTTACCCTTGGAACTGGCTCTACCGGACTCTTGTTTTTCATTGCTCCTACAAACTTGTGCACACAGGAGGGATCGATTTGCTATTTACACTTAATAGTCCAAACACGTACAGGTAACTTTGGTTTTAGTAGTTACACAATTCGTAGTGCAACTCGGCCATAGTATATATGGACCATCCCATATCTGCTCATGATTGTGGGGTTTGTTTCTTTCTCATTCTCTTTGTGCGTGATCTTGCAGGTTCGTGAGTTCAAGCCGGGCTTCCGGCTCTGTGCTGACAGCTCAGAGCCTGGAGCCTGCTTCCGTTCTGTGTCCCCCTGTCTCACTTCCCCTTCCCCGGCTCATGCTCGGTCTCCATCTCTGTCTCTGTCGAAAGTAAATAAACATTAAAAAAAAAAAAAAAAAGATAACGGATGTTTCCATCACCCCCCAAAACTTTCTTCGTGTCTGTTTGTAGTCCATTCCTTCCCCTGTGCCCAGCCCCTGGCATCAACTGACCTGCTTTCAGTTCCTTTATGTAGTTTTCAGAAAGTCATATGAACAGAATCATACATTCTGTAGTCTTTTGAGTTTCACTTGCTTTTGCTCAGCTGACTCAGCTGGAGACTTGTCCATGTCATGTCTATCAGCCGTTTGTCCCATCTTATCGCTGAGTCGTAGTCCATCGCGTGGATGGACCACAATTTGTTTCTCCTTGCACCTATGGATGGACGTGTGGGTTGTTGCCACTCCGGGGCAATGATGAACAGAGCTACCCTGAGCCATCTCATTCGGATGCGGATGTTTGCGTTCGACTCCTGTGGTGTTTTATTTCTGTATTCAAACATGTGGTCCCTCTGGGTTTTATTTTTGTGTGTGTGGTCTGAAGGAGGATCAGGGCTCTGTCCTCTGGGGAAATTGACAAGGCAAATAACACCTTCCCCGTGAAACTGCTGCACCACCTTCCACCTGCCTTGCGGTCTCGTGTGTTCTCGAACTCGTTTCTGGATTTCCTCCGGACGTTTGCTCTGAGCTGGCGTCACGTTGCTCTGATGACCGTGCATTTTCGCAAGGCAGGTCTCTCACCTTCTTATTTGTGGTCCTTGGCCTGCGAGGGTGTGGAGGGTGTGGCCTGACCTCCAGGACAAGCTGCTGGCTGCAAGAGGATGCCACTGCCGGTCCTGGCACCTGGGTGAGGAGTGGAGTGGGGAGATGATAACATCCATGATGGGCGAATCACAGCCGGTTGCTTGGGAAGAGCGAGAGGATATGAAAGCCTGTGGCTGGCCTTGAGAATCTCTGGCCTCCAGTTCTTTGAAGTTTAGAAGGCATCTTTCTAACAATGGCTGCGTGCTAGCTGGCCTCGTCCCCCCAGGCTGGATGGAACCCCTCTGAGCCCGAGTGTCCTCCCTGCTTTCTTCTTTTTGCTGTTCCTTGGGTCCCCAGCTGCCTGGTGCTTGTGCTTGGTACATGGCGACAGCACTTGGTCGTTGTGGAGAAGGGGGCCTGGGTGACAAGCCCGCTCCCTGCCACTCGTTCCCTGCGTCAGCTTGGGTGGGTCACTTCTCCTTTCCACGTGCTGGGCCCTGTGAACAGGGACATTGGGCTAATTCCACGCTCCCGGCCCTGGGAACAGGGACGCTGGGCTGACTTCTGATTCAGATCCCTGCCCTGCCTGGAGCCTCTGAGTCAGTGGGAACAGGCAGGGTGGCTGCGAACCGCCTTGACTCTTGCGGTTCAGATCAAGGGTCTGCCACTTCCTGGGCATAACCTTGGGCACGTTACTTAATCTGTCGAGTTTCTGTAATGTCCTCAGAGAAGCGAGGATGATTCTGGCCCTTGCCTCATGGGTGAGGATTAGAAGCGATGGTGTTTTGGGGGGTAGAGCTCGGCTGGTAGTAGTAATCCCAGGAAGGAACTCAGGGCTGGCATTTTGGTAAGATAGCTTTGCTTAATTTTAACAGTTAACACATGCTCCCCGGGGTTGTATCTGTAACAGATTCAACAGTATCAGCTTCTATAAAGTAGCGAATGGAAGGTGTCACACTCCCTGAGTTCCTCTCCCTAAAACTAACCTCAGTTACATTTTATCCAGGTTGCGATTTCATTTCACTCAGCTCAGGCTGACAGTTGGAGCCAAACAAGTGGGTCCCCTGCCCTGTAGCGGCTGAAGTGACAGTTGAGGGAGGGGCCAAGGGAGCCCTGGGACCTGCCCTGCGCTGGGTGGCCCTGGCTGGCTGTGGGTGGGTGTTACTCAACTCCCTCCCAGAGGGGAACTGGGCTTGTCTGCAGCTTTCAGCATCCACTGGAAGAAACAGGCCCTCATGCAGCTCTGCTTCTGGAAGTTTTCCTGCGTACATACTTGCACAGATGTGCAAAAAGCATGGGGCCAGGGGCACCCACTGCAGTTGGTTGGTAAGAGGGAAAGACTGGAATGGATTTCAGCAGGCCCGGCAAGGAGCCAGTGACATCAGGTGGAAGCTCCATGGCTGTCATAAAGAGGGACTCCTGGGGCACCTGGGGGGCTGTCAGTAGAGCATGTGACTCTTTATCTCAGGGTTATAAGTTCAAGCCCCATGTTAGATGTAGAGATTATTTAAAAATAAAACCTCGGGGGGGCGCCTGGGTGGCGCAGTCGGTTAAGCGTCCGACTTCAGCCAGGTCACGATCTCGCGGTCCGTGAGTTCGAGCCCCGCGTCGGGCTCTGGGCTGATGGCTCAGAGCCTGGAGCCTGTTTCCGATTCTGTGTCTCCCTCTCTCTCTGCCCCTCCCCCGTTCATGCTCTGTCTCTCTCTGTCCCAAAAATAAATAAACGTTGAAAAAAAAAATTAAAAAAAAAAAAAAAAGAAGGGCAGTCTTTGGGGAATGTATCTGATGTATCCTACCAATCTGTCTGTACACATAGGAAATGAATGCATAGGGTCATTTATTGCAGCGGTGTTTGAGGATAGCAAAATTATTGGAAGCAATTCAGGTGGCCCTCGGTCGACGGCTGGTTCGGAGACAGTGGGTAGGCATACGGCAGGACCTCTGTAGCTGTGGAAAGAGCCAGAAGTCCCCCTGAGATCTGATGGGCAGATCTCCAGGTACAACAGACAGAAACAGCAGTGCGAAGGGAACCCATGGGCTATGTGAAATGCTTCAGTCTCGATTGTGGGGGTGGGTTTGTGGCTATGTGCCTTTGTCCACAGTTGACAGATTGCACACTTACAATGTGTCAATCACACGTCCATAGAGCTGGTTTGAAAACAACAAAAAAAAGCCAGGTGCAGATCAGTGGGAGAGGGGAGAAGAAAACTTCACGTTTGCTTTTTATTTGAGTACAGGAATCCTGGAAGGCAACAAAGCATTTATAAGAAAGTTGTTTCCTTCTGGAGAGGGGGACCGAAGTACAGGGAGGGAGGGAGATGTTTCACTTTTCCATAAACTTTAGATTTTTGATGTATGTGACTGCATTACCAGTATCATATCGGAGTGAACAAAAAGGAATCTTCTGTCACGAACAGCCGAGTTGTGGTTAGCAGAAAGAACGTGCGCAGAACTGTGTGTGTATCGTGTTTTTTTTTTTTTTTTTAATTTTTTTTTTCAACATTTATTCACTTTTGGGACAGAGAGAGACAGAGCATGAACGGGGGAGGGGCAGAGAGAGAGGGAGACACAGAATTGGAAACAGGCTGCAGGCTCTGAGCCATCAGCCCAGAGCCTGATGCGGGGCTCGAACTCACGGACCGCGAGATCGTGACCTGGCTGAAGTCGGACGCTTAACCGACTGCGCCACCCAGGCGCCCCTATCGTGTTGTTTTGTGTAAAAGAAAAAGGGGGGGGGGTGTTTTTATTACAGAGGCATCCATTTTGGCAGGAAAGAAACAGTGATGGGGGGGCGCCTGGGGAGGTGGGCACAGAGGAGGAAGCCTTGATTCGTCTGGTAACCCTTTTGGTTTGGTCTGTTTGTTTGTTTATTTATTTACTTATTTGGAGAGAGAGAGTGAGCAAGCAGGGGAAGGGAAAGAGAATTCTAAGCAGGTTCTGCGCTGCCAGTGCTGAGCCTGATGCGGGGCTCGAACCCACGAACCATGAGATCGTGACCTGAGCCGAAATCAAGAGTCTGGGATGCTCAACCGACTGAGCCACCCGGGCGCCCCCTTTCGGTTCGGTCTTTACTTCAAATTGCCTCCACGCGTGAGGCCCGCTGAGCGACGAAGGGGCAGCACGGCCCCGACACTCTCAGACCCACGGGTGATGTAACACGCCAGCGAGGGGAGGAGAGAGATGCCCGTGGCACGCGTGCAGCCTCTGCAACTATTTTTTTTTTATTGAATATTCGGCAGTGACAGGTGCTTGGTTCAGGAGAAAGCTTTCCCTCCCTGCCCCCCCCCCCCCCCCCACTGCCTGGAGCTCAGGTTGGACAAGCTCGGCCACGGGGCACGGCACGCCGGCTGGTCCACGTGCGCACGTTGCTTTCACAGACGTGGGCATCCTTGCCACAAGGGCCACCTGGCGCCACCGCTCCTCATCTGTGGTTCTCCCTCTGCTCCGCCGCAGCTCCACGGGCCCGTGAGGAAGCCTGCCCACAGGCACGCGTCCCAGCGGGGCCCAGCCACCCGCCGGCAGGGAGGCCCCCCTGCCTCAGGCCCTAGAGTGGCGCACGCGTGGGTGCTCGGGCCTGGCTCGCCTCGGCAGTCTGGTCTTGAAGAGGGACTTGCCCGAGGCTTCGATGTAAGTGACGCTCATCTCTTTGGGGCTGATCTCCACGTAGGCAAAGCCCCCCAGCGAGTCCTCGGCCCCATAGTGGAAGCGCAGGTAGCCGTTGGGGACCTTGCGCATATGCTTCCTCGAGGGGTCCATGAAGTTTCCGGCCCCGCTCAGCACGTAGCCCACGCCGTTCTCGTCCTGGAGGTACTGAGCACGGAGGGCGCGGGGTCAGGGTCAGCGGCCCCAGCCCCTCGATGAGGCTGACCGCGGGCTTTGTGCCCCCCTGTCTCGAATCCAGGGTCGGGTCTGTCCCCGACCACAGCGTCACCTCGGGCGAGGAGCAGAAACCCTCTGGGCCTCAGTTTCCTCCCCTGTAGCAATGGACTGATCCTGCTTCACAGCTAGAGAAGCGAATGAGCAACTAGGAGCTGGTGGCTGGTTATGACGGCTTTGGGGAAACTTTGGGCTCTTTTCCTGGTTAGACAGCACACAGCTTGAGGGACATTCGGGAGACCGCCAGGCGGCAGGCCGATCCCGGTGTGCCGTGTGGCACGCCGGCTGGGCTGGGGGCCCCTTCCTCACCTCCCCCGCAGACCCCTCACCTGGAGGTTGTGGTCATGGCCGCACAGGTAGGCGGTGACCTTGTATGTGGCCAGCAGCGGCATCAGCTGCTTGACCAGGCAGCGGGTGGGCCCATGCTCGGCGATGGACCACACGGGGTAGTGGCCGGCCACCAGCACATAGTCCTCCTTGGCCGCCGCCAGCTGCTTCTTGAGCCAGGACAGCTGCGTGCGGGCCAGCGCCACGTCACGGGGCCTCTCGGGCTGCTGGCTGAGGAAGTCGTCCGAGTTGCCGCACAGCGTCACTGTGTCCAGCATGAAGATGGCCACAGACACATTGGACCGGGGGACTTTGAAGCGTAGACGGTAGTAAGGGCTGGGGAAGTTCCTGCGGAGGAGACAGAGGCACAGGGCGCCACCTCTTGAGCAGACGAGGCCCGGGTTCGAGCCCTGGGTTGGGCTCTCGGCTCTCGGTCCCCCTGGGCGAGGCGGGGGCCGGGGGGGGGGGTGCGGCATGGCTGGGGGCCGGCTCACCAGCGCTGAGAGATCCTGGAGTAGGCGATCTGCGCGGAGACGTTCCCCAGGTGGTCGTGGTTGCCAGCCAGCACGTACCAGGGCACGTTGCGGAGGGAGGAGGCAGAGAACACATCCTCGAAGGTCTCCTGTGGCACACAGAAGGGACGCCCCACCCCCACCCCCAGGGTCAAGCAGCTACCCCCAGGCTCCCACCAAGTGAGGGGCCGAGGCCAAGGGAGACACGGAGCGCCCCAGGTGCGCACAAGCGTCAGCTTCCCTCTGCCCTCCCCAGAGTCCCAAAGGCCCAGCGGCTTTTCCACGTATGGCCCCCCACCCCCACTCTGGGGTCACACACCCGAAACCTCTTGTCGTTGGCGTCCTGCACGCCAGTGAAGTAGAAATTGTCCCCCAGGGACAGGATGAAGTCTGTGCCTAGGATCTGCACGGTCCTGGCAATCTCCTTGGCATTGGCCATTTCCCGGGCTGTGTAGAACGGGGCATTGGGGACTCCTCCCCAGTCACCCACAGCCACAAAGCGCAGGACTGGGTTGGCCCCGTCAGCCAGGGGGAGCACCAGGGAGGCTTGCAAGATGAGCAGTATAGTCTGTGTGTCCATCTGGGAGGGGAGAGACGGAGCCTGAGGGCCCGGGGCTAAGGCCTGGGCAGCAGGCCCGGGAGACCCCTGCAGGGCTGGCCCCGGGGAAAGCCCTGGGGGGTGGGGGGGGCCCTAGTTCCCAGGACCTCAGGGCAGCAGGGCTGGGAGGGTCAGAGGGTAGGCGGGGCCCGGCCTGGGCCGGGGAAGGGTGGCCGTGCGGGCCCATTCCGGCCTCCCTCGTCCCACACCCCGCACTCACCCTGGGGGAGGCACAAGCCAGTCAGCCGGGGGCTCAGAGAGGCAGGTGAGCTCCTGGGCAGAACTGGCGGTCACTGAGCCTTTATTCCCTGGGGCGGACGGAAATGGATCATTAGTGAGGATGATGCAGTTTCTCCGCAGACTGTTCCAGAAGCCCTCCCCTTGGGTCATGTGAGCTTTGGAGTTCCCCAGTGCTGGACACGGGATTCGGGGTCGGGGGCTGGCCCACGTGCAGCCGCGCCTGCCCTCACGGCCTCTAAGCGTGCCCACACGGGCTCGCTTGTGTCGTGGGCCCCGGGGCACCCGGTGAGGTGCGTGTGCTGGGTCTGGGGCTGAATGTGTGCGCCCCAGCCCGACACCTCCTGTGCGCCCATGTACTCCGGGGACGCGCTTGCTGCCTGTGCACGGGTGTGTCTGAGCTGTTTCCTGTGTGTAGCCAAGCGTGCCTGCCTGGGTCACATGTCTGCTGTGTGCCCGGGAGTCCTTTGTCCCTGTAGATGTGCGCACTGAGCCTGCAAGGCCCCGGGGGGCGTGTCTGTGACATTCGCCTGGGCTCTAAAGTGGAACTTCGTGGGACACCCATCTGTGTCCCCGTTCTGGGCCTGAGTCAGGTTGCGTGTGTTTGGGTTGCGTGTCTCACGTGAGTTGTGTGCCTGGTGGGTGATGTGTGTTCGACAACCTATGGGTTTGAGTCCCAGGGTCACCTCCCTCCCCCAAACGCCAGGGTCTCCCTTTTCCAGGAAGTCCTGCCCACACCTTCCCCTCCTCCCCACCCCCATTCCCCACAGGAGGAACCCAGGCGGGGAGGCAGCTGGTGACACACCTTGTGACCACTGATTTTTGACCCTCACACCCTCAGCGGCTGCCCGCAGGCCCCCCCCCCCCCCCCCCCCCCCCCCGCTCCCCCGCCTCCGGTGGCCGCTGCCCCTGAGAGTAGGCAGGCGCTTGGCCAGTGGGACCTCTGCCCTTGGGGCCCGTCTGACCTGCCCCTCACCTCCCTGCCTTCCTCCACCCGCCCTGATTCCTCCCCTGCGCACTCACGACGACGGGTCCCTCCAGCCAGTTGCGAGGGCTCACCCAGCGCGGAGGTCACCTGCTCAGCGAGGTGAGGTGACCTGCCCCCGGTCACCCAGTGCGGGCTAGCCGGTTGTGCCTCCCGCCCCCGCAGTTCGGACAAACAGGAAGTGGGTCACCGGGGCAGGCGGAGCCCCCTCCCGCGGGGCCGCGGCGGAGGTCACGGCCGGTCTCACCTGCCGGCAGCGGGGCAGGCGGCGTCGCGGGGCCCGGACGGCTGGAGTGCGGGGCGCTCGCGGGCTGCCGGGCTTCGAGGAGGCGGCGGCCCTCTCCGCCCGGCCCGCGGGCCCCGGGGCCGGCCCAGGTGATCCCCGGCGGGGAGGGCGGGCGCCTCGGCCTCCTGGGCTCGGGTGTCCTCCCGGGCCTGGCCCGCCGTCCCCGGAATCCCGCTGGGCCACCGAGCGCCGCCACGCCTCCTCCGGGGCGCAGGCAGCCACGTCTGTAAAATGGGTTAGAGCACCCCGGGGGACGGCCCAGGCCCGCCGATTGGGCTGCAGCCCGGGCCGCCGGGGGCCGGGGCCGGGGCTCAGAGACCGAAGTTCCTCCCTCTGCCTCCCCGCCGCGCGGGCCGAGTCGCCCCCTTCCTCCCCACCTGGGAGGGCCCACGGCCCTCGATCACTGGGTCGGGCCTCACCCTGGGCTGGGCCACCCTCTAGTGAGGAAGTTTGTCGTCTTCAGCCTCAGCTTCCTGGTCTTTAAAATGGGCGCGAGGAGGGCAGGGGCCCCGGGGTGGCTCACTGGGTTAAGCATCCCGCTCTTGATTTCCGCCCAGGTCAGGATCCCAGGGTCCTTCCGTGGAGCCCCGCTTGGGCTCCACGCTGAGCGTGGGGGGCCTGCTTAAGATGCCCTCTCTCTCTCTCTGCCCCCCTCCCCCGCTCTCTTTTTCAAAATAAATAAAATGGGCGTGAGGGCGGTAAAGTCAAATCTTCCCTTAAAGATTAATTCCAAATAGGGTAAGTTGAAATGCTCGGTCCCGCAGCCAGAACTCAACCCTTCCCGCCTCCTTTTCCATGTGGGCTGTACTCAGAAGAGGTAGTGACTTTCCTTCAGAGAATAAAGTGTGGCAAAGCAAAAGACAGGAACCTTACCGCGGAGACACCTGACAGATACCATCTTAACCAAATGGTCCAGGCTCCCATGAAAAAAGTGTGCTTTGAAAATGGGCATGATCAGGGGCGCCTGGGTGGCTCAGTCAGATAAGCGTCTGACATGATCTCACTGTTTGTGAGTTGGAGCCCTGCATCAGGTTCTGTACTGATGGCTCAGAGTCCGGAGCCTGCTTCGGATTCTGTGTCTCCCTCCCTCTCTGCCCCTCCCCTCCTTGTGCTCTCTCTCTCAAAAATAAACATTAAAAACATTTTTTTTTTCAAAAATGAAAATGGGCATAATCCAAGGAAGGTAAAGTTTGATTGAACGGGCATTGAACACCCACTGTAATGCCCAGGACTGGCTGACTCAGCAGCAGTGAACAGGACAGACCGGAATTCCTGCCCTGTTGGGGCTGACATGCTAGGGAAATTCATACTCTAGCTGTTAATTGCTTTCCTTTCTTTGGGGGTGGGGTGGGGTGTTCTCTTTCCATTTTATATTCCATGTACTGTTTGGATTTTTGTTTGAAAAGTCTTGTTAATAGGAGCACCAAGGTGGCTCAGTCAGTTAAGCATCCAACTTCGGCTCAGGTCATGATCTCGTGGTTTGTGAGTTCAAGCCCCCCATTGGGCTCTGTGCTGACAGCTCAGAGCCTGGAGCCTGCTTCGGATTCTGTGTCTCCCTCTCTCTCTGTCCCTCCCCTGCTTGCACTCATGCACGTGCATGCACACGCTCTCTCTCTCAAAGAAATAAACGTTAAAAAAAAAAATTTAAGAAAAGTGTTGTCAGTGAAGAAAGAAAGGAAGAAAGAAAGAAAAAAGTCTTGTTATTTTGCCAGCAGAAATCAATGCAGACTTCCTCTCACCATCCCTGTATGTTAAAATGTAAACTCAGGGGGCACCTGGGTGGCTCAGTTGGTTAAGCATCTGACTTCGGCTCGGGTCATGATCTCACAGCTCATGGGTTTGAGCCCACATGTGGCTCTGTGCTGACAGCTCAGAGCCTGGAGCCTGGAACCTGCTTTGGATTCTGTGTCTCCCTCTCTCTCTGCTCCTCCCCTGCTCTCAAAAGTAAATAAACATTAAAAAAAACAACAAAAAAAAAAGTAAATTCAGGAAACAAAGACCTCACTCCAGATTCAGGGCAATGGGTGTTTTCTGGGGAGACCACAAGACAATGCAGTTGGGGCTGGGGACAAGGGGGATTGGGGAGGTAGGTTCTATTTTATCCCTGCTGTTTTCTTTTACCAACAAAGGGGGGGGGGAATTACCCAAAGCATTTAGGACTAAGTGTTAACATTTGCTTTTTTTTTTTTTTTAAGTTGATTTATTTATTTTGAGAGAGAGAGAGAGAGAGAGAAATGAGTGCAGTGGGGGAGGGGCAGAGATAGAGGGAGAGAGAATCTGAAGCAGGCTCTGCACGGTCAACACAGAGCCCGATGTGGGGCTTGAACTCAGGCACCGGGAGATCATGACCTGAGCCAAAGTAGGATGCTTAACCGACTGAGCCACCCCGGCGCCTCCGTTCATGTATTTAGTGTGAGATCACACAACATTATCGTTATTATCTTTTTGTAACACGTGGTCTTTATAAAAAAGTTACAAAATATTGAACAATAGAAAGAAAATATGACACTCGCCAGTGACACTCTTGCCCAGAGAGTTACTACCCATTAATTTTTTTTTCTGTCAATTTTTCTATGCCCACGTTTGTCTTCAGAAAAATGAGATACTATGGGGCGCCTGGGTGGCGCAGTCGGTTGAGCGTCCGACTTCAGCCAGGTCACGATCTCGCGGTCCGGGAGTTCGAGCCCCGCGTCAGGCTCTGGGCTGATGGCTCAGAGCCTGGAGCCTGTTTCCGATTCTGTGTCTCCCTCTCTCTCTGCCCCTCCCCCGTTCATGCTCTGTCTCTCTCTGTCCCAAAAATAAATAAACGTTGAAAAAAAAAAAAAAGAAAGAAAGAAAAATGAGATACTAGTGAGACTTACCGTTCTATACCTTTTTCAAGTGTTAACATTTCCCATATTTTTTTAAATGAGAAAAATGCAAAAGCTTGGGCACACGATGAACTAAACCAGACTCAGGGGCGCCTGGGTGGCTCAGTCGGTTAAGCGTCCGACTCTTGGTTTCAGCTCAGGTCCTGATCTCACAGTTGGTGAGATCGTTCACGAGATCGAGCCCTGCATCGGGGTCTGCGCTGACAGCGTGGAGGCTGCTTGGGATTCTCTCCCCCCCTCCTACTCGCATGCACACGCTCCCGCTCTCTCTCTCAAAAATAAATCAATTGGGGCGCCTGGGTGGCTCAGTCGGTTGAGCGTCCGACTTCGGATCAGGTCATGGTCTTGCTGTTCGTGGGTTCAAGCCCCGCGTCCGGGCTCGGCGCTGACAGCTCAGAGCCCGGAGCCTGCTTCGGACTCTGTGTCTCCCTCTCTCTCCGCCCCTCCCCTGCTCACGCCCTCTCTTTCTCTCTCTCAGGAATAAATAAAAATTTAAAAAATTTGAAATAAATAATGAATGAACAAACTTAAAAAAATTACACAAAATAAACCAGGCTTTGTGCTGAGCATGTAAGGAGACCTCACGCATTCCTGGCTTTATGTCTCTGGTCACCTCCTGCGTTCTCAATGAGCTCTTATCCTTCCACCGGCCTGGCCGAGCCCTGTTCTGCAGATTTTCTGTGGCGGTGGATGGGGACTTGGCTCACTCCCGCCTTGCTTCCCAACACCAACGTCAATCCCATGGTTGAGTTCCTCCTTTGACTTCTGGAAGCCCTGCCCCCCCCCCCCCCTTCCCCTCTCTCCTTGCAGCCACACTCCTGCGGCCTCTCACCCTTCCTGGAACAGAAGCTCACTCCGACCTCAGGGCCTTGGCTCTGGCCATCCCGCCTGCTACAAGGCTCTTCCTTCCCCAGATATGCCGGGTGGGGGCTCCCCCCCCCGTAGTGTTCAAGTTCCTGTAACTTCACTAAAACGCACCCTGCTCCCACCTGACTCCTCTCACCCTCCGCACCCTCCCTAGCCCTTATCACTCTGCCTGCCTGACACACCACACACCTGTTTATCTTGTTTTCTGTCTCCCTCCCAGAACGAGCTCTTTGGGGACAAGAACTTCCTTGGTCTTGATCACGGCTATGTTTCTGGCATCTAGAATCTGGAACACACAAGGGCTGTTTCCGGGGAATTATTTGGGGAATGGTGGAATGAAGGAATGCCCTTTTAGGACACACCCTTCCCTCCTGTCTGCGTGCAGCCTTCCCCCCCTGCTCTCCTGGCCTCATCTCTCCAGTGGGTTCCACCAGATCTCTTACAGCTGGCTTCAGGTCTAACCTGGTTGTTGTTTATAATCCACCCAGGACACAACTCTTGGAGATATTTCATTGACCCCTGATTACATTCTGCGTCCCGCTCCTGTCTAGGTAGTGCTCAAGTCACTCTAAGGACAACTAATTCCCACCACAGGGCCTTTGCACTTGCCTTTCCCTCCACCGGGCCACTCTCCCTCATCTTGTTATTGAGCACTTGGCTTAAATGCCACCTCCTCAGACTATCCTGACCTCTTGGCTCGGTTAGCAGCTCCATCACCCACTCCCCTAATCTCTACTGTTGCCAACCACCCCTCCCCACCTCCCCACTGGGCGTTCCCATGAAAGCAGGTCTGAATGGACAACGGGACATTCGGTGGGGGCAGATGGGGGCACAGTGTTAGCATTCCTTCTGACAAGAGCAGGTCAGCGAAGGGAGGTGTGCACCAGACCGCCACGGGTAAAGGGGACACAGGAACAAGATCCTGGAGCCATGGAGTGTGGACCTGCTCTGGAGGTGACAGGTTTGGAGGATGGGTCCTGAGCTGCGTTTTTACGAGATCAGTCTGGAAACAAGCAAGACAAAGACAGATCTGTGGGTGTATCATCTATTTGTTTATATCGATTTATGTCTAATTTAGCAGTCTATGCATCCATTTGTCTATTTCTCTATCTCGACTTTATCTATCTATCTATCTACCCATCCGTCACACTATATCATGAATCAGACCTACAAGTGCTGGTGGCTGTACCCCAAGAAGAGATTCTGATGCCAACAGGAACCCAATTAAAAATGGCACCCCGACGTCCGACTTCAGCTCAGGTCACGATCTCGTGGTCCGTGAGTTCGAGCCCCGCGTCGGGCTCTGGGCTGATGGCTCAGAGCCTGGTGCCTGCTTCCGATTCTGTGTCTCCCTCTCTCTCTGCCCCTCCCCCGTTCATGCTCTGTCTCTCTCTGTCTCAAAAATAAATAAAACGTTAAAAAAATTTAAAAAAAAATATGGCACCCCGGGATGCCCGGGTGGCTCAGTCGGTTGAGCGTCTGACTTCAGCTCAGGTCATTGTCTCATGGTTCGTGGGTTTGAGCCCCGCATTGGGCTCTCTGCTATTGGCTCAGAGCCCGCTTCGGATCCTCTGTCCCCCCGAACCCACCCTCTCTTCTGCTCAGTCTCTCTCTCTCAAAATAAATAAGCTTAAAAAAAAAAAGGTATCCCTAGAGGGGATTGCTATGGGAAATTATTACTTTCTACTTTATTCGTTTCTGTATTGAGTTTGTCTTTACAAACTGTAAGCTGGTGACGTGTCTGTGGCCAGGAAAACCATGGTCACCTGAATAATCATTCTGATGAGAGCACAGGTGGTTGTTGATCGAGGGTGAGCCCAGAACGAGGGGGCTGGCATCTTGGCATCGGTGCTCCAGGATGGCTGTTCAAAGGTGGTCGAGCCCGGGGGCTCTGTGGCCATCTGTCTGGGTTCAGATGCCAGCACGTCGGCTGTTTTTTAGCTGTGTGACTGGGGGCTAGAGACTTTACCTCTCTGTGTCTTATTTCTTTATCTTTAACACAGATGGTGTTACAGTTGTTCAACACAGGGTGTTGTGTCGATCAAAAGACCCACCGCGGATGGAATGTGCGGGACGGTACCTTGTACCTAACGAGGACTAGCTATAAGCAGTTACCACAGTTTATTGTCATCGCTATTATGTGTGTTATTGGCATAGACTAGGGCAGTGGCAATTTGGATAAACTGAACGTGTTTAATTTTTTTTTTCAACATTTATTTATTTTTTTGGGACAGAGAGAGACAGAGCATGAATGGGGGAGGGGCAGAAAGAGAGGGAGACACAGAATCGGAAACAGGCTCCAGGCTCCGAGCCATCAGCCCAGAGCCCGACGCGGGGCTCGAACTCACGGACCGCGAGATCGTGACCTGGCTGAAGTCGGACGCTTAACCGACTGCGCCACCCAGGCGCCCCTAAACTGAACGTGTTTAAGAGGCAGAAATGATCAGTTGGGGGACCAACCTCTCATCTCAGTTTGGCTGGGACTTCCCTGACTTTAGCCCCAAAGGCCCCACCGCCCGAGAACCCTCAGTCTTGGGTGAGAACGGGAGGACAGTTGGTCACCCTAAGCTAAATCTTGGGTCCCAGTGGTGAGGAGGAGAAATCTCTGGCAACTCCTTAGCTCTTGAGCCCGGGGAGTGAGAAGCACCCCGAGGAAGAGACAGACTGAGGGTCAGGATCGGTGTTTGAGGAAGTAGGCAAATCCCAGTGTGCACGTACTGAGTTTGAGGGGGCCTCTTGCCCGTCTGGGTGAGAGAAGAGATGTTTTCCTGTGGGCAGCTCAGGACAGAGGTCCCCGCATTTTGTTCTGAAATATTTCCAACGTACAGCCCAGTTCAAAGGATTGTGCAATCAAACGGCGAATGCCCTCACGCTCCTAGATACGGTAATTAACATTTGAATGTATTTGCCCTGATCCCTGCCCGTCCGGCCATCTTACGTTTTACTCATTTTAATACGTCACGGACACCGGCACGCTTCCCTCCCCAAGCTTCAGTGCTTCCTCTATGAACTGGAGTTCAATGTTTGTTGACCGTTCTTTTCTTCGATGTGAAATTTACATACAATGATGTGGACAAATCCCAAGTGTACCTTGCCCCGCGTGTGTCTCTCGTAAACCTCGGCTAGAGCCATTAAAGGAATAGCTTATTCACCCCCAGTGAGAGTCAAAGCAAACACTTCAGAATAACCAGAGGCAGCTAGGGCTTCGCCGCTTGCCAAGCCTTTGTCTGTGACCTAGAGCAAGTGACTTAACCTTTCTGGGCCTCGGCTTCTCTGAAATGGGACTAGGAAGGGTACCCACCTGAGGTCAGATGTCATTGTTGCGGATATGAAACGAATTGATCTATGTAGAAACATCGGGGAGGGCCTGGGCCCCAGGAGGTGCCGTGGAAACACTCACTGTTAACATTACCCAGCTGCAACAAAGGAAAGAGTTTGGGGAAGAAGAAATAACAGAGTAAACATGTTTCTGAAACATTTCAAAGATGGCCAGCGCCTGTCGATGTGGGATCTGCATGGGTGTGGGGAGACAGGTGGAGAGAGAAGGAGGCTGTGAGCTAAATCCTGGTCCACTGCCCCAGAAAATCAGCAGGTGGGGGTTCCATTCACCTATGGGTGGATAGAGGGAGACTTCCCATTCAGAATGGTCGGTGGAAATGACCAGAGAGAGAAAGCGAGGATTCCGCAGGTGTTTGCCATTCATTACATGCTCTGCAAAAGGGCTCATCTGTTTTAATCATGTGCACTTGCTTTTGTATTTTTTTAAGTGTTTATTTTTGAGCGAGAGAGAGAGAGAGAGAGAGAGAGAGAGAGAGAGAGCGTGCGTGAGTGCGGGGAGGGGCAGAGAGAAAGGGAGAGAAAGAACCCCAGGCAGGTTTGGAGCCGACAGCACAGACAGCACAGAGCCGGAAGCGGGGCTCAAACCCATTAAACCGAGATCACGACGCAAGCCGAGACCAAAGAGTCGGATGCCCAACAGACTGAGCCATGTTTTTGCATTTGTAATTTAAATTTAATTTGAAAAACACAGACACGATTCCTGCACCTGCTACAACACGGATGAACCCTGAGGACGTTATGCTGAGTGAAATAAGCCAGTTACAAAAGGTCTGTATGATTCCACTTATAGGAGGTTCCTAGGGTGGCCAAATCCGTACAGACCTAACGTAGAAGGGTGGGTGCCTGGGGCTGGGGGAGGGGGATGGGGAGTTAATGTTTCATAGGGACAGAGTCTCAGTTCTGCAAGATGAAAAAAGTCCCGAAGGACACAGGTGGTGATGTTGGCACGGCAACGTGAAATGTATTTAATGCCACTGAACTGTGCACTTAATAAGGTAAAGATGGGGCACCTGGGTGGCTCAGTTAAGCGTCCGACCCTTGGTTTCGGCTCAGGTCGCGATCTCACGGTTCATGAGAGTCTGGCTCTGTGCTAACAGCAAGGACCCTGCTGGGGTTTCTCCCTCTCTCTCTGCCCCTCCCCTGCTTGCGTGTGCGCCTCTCTCTCTCAAAATAAATTAAAAAAAAAAATGGTAAAGATGGCAAATTTTATGTTACTTGTATTTTTACTAAAATTAAAAGCTGACACACAGAAAAGCACAGAAGGTCATCCCCCCCACACCCCTGTACCTCCACATGAAGAAGCAAAAGTCAACATCTGGTTGTAATTGCTTCCGATACACATTTTCCTTTTATGAAAGAAAAAAAACAGGGATGAAGTTGAACCGTTCCCCCCAACTCCCATAATTTCAATTCAGAAAGTCCCTAAATAGTTGCACCCCCATGTTGATAGCAGCGCTATCGACAATAGCCAAAGTATGGCAAGAGCCCAAATGGCCATCGGTGGATGAATGGATAAAGAAGATGTGGTTTATATATATATATATATATATATATATATATATATATATATATATACACAATGGAGTATTACTCGGCAATCAAAAAGAATGAAATCTTGCCATTCGCAACTACATGGATGGAACTGGAGGGTATTATGCTAAGTGAAATTAGTCAGAGAAAGACAAATATCATATGACTTCACTCATGAGGACTTTAAGATACAAAACAGATGAACATAAGGGAAGGGAAGCAAAAACAATATAAAAACAGGGAGGGGGACAAAACATAAGAGACTTAAAAAAAATTTTTTTTTAAACATTTATTTATTGAGAGACAGAGAGAGACAGAGCATGAGCAGGGGAGGGGCAGAGAGAGAGGGAGACACAGGATCCGAAGCAGGCGCCAGGCCCCCAGCTGTCAGCCCAGAGCCCGACGCGGGGCTCGAACCCACAAACTGTGAGATCATGACCTGAGCTGAAGTCAGACGCTTAACTGACTGAGACACCCAGGCGCCCCTGCCATCTATAATATTTAAGCGATTTCAACCTACTACCCCCTTTTTTTTTTTTTAAAGAGAGATCAGGGAGGAGCGGGGGGGGGGGGGGGGGGGGGGGAGAAAGATTCTTAAGCAGGCTCCATGTTCAGCGGAGTCTGACACAGGACTCGATCCCACAACCCTGGGATCTTAATAAAATTAAGAGTCGGATACTCAGTCAATTGACTGAGCCACCCAGGTACCTGAACCCATCATATTTCAAAACGGATCCAAAGGCCTATCCAGTGGCCTCTTTGCAAGTGGTGGTCCACTTACCCAGGTGTATAAGTAACATAATCGCTGTAATTTGAACCAAAGGCTTCAGGGAAACTGTTTCTAAAAGTATAATTTAAATGGACTACGGGGCTCGTGGGTGGCTCAGTCGGCTTAAGTATCTGACTTCGGCTCAGGTCATGATCTTGCCGTGGGTGAGTTCGAGCCGGCGCGGGGCTCTGTGCTGACAGCTCAGAGCCTGGAGCCTGTTTCGGATTCTGGGCCTCCCTCTCCCTCTCTCTCTCCCCCTCCCCCGCTCATGCCGTCTCTTGCTCTCTCAAAAATAAATAAACATCAAAGAAAGAAAGAAAGAAAGAAACTATAGATTTACAAAGTAATCACAATGATGGTTTTTTCTAGGCACCAAAGCTGTCCCAGACCCAGACACTGCCCGGAATTTGTTTGCTTTGAGGAACCGGTAAGTCAGTGTGGCTGGAGTAGAGCGAGTGAGGGGTTAAGTGGGAGGAGATGAAGACTGAGAGGTGAAGGGGGTGGAGGGTGGGGGTGGGGGACAGACAGTCTGCGCCTTGGGGGCTGCAAGGATGGGGGCTTTATCCACAGTGAGGTGGGTGCCGGGGAGAATTCTGAGCAGGGGGGCTGATCTAATTTAGGTTTTGCATAATTTCTACTAGCTTGGATTTGGGGCACGGCTACCGGGTGGGATAAACTGGGTCGTAGGGGTTTCCCCTTTACCCATTAAAAAAAACAAAAGGTGTGTGTGTGTGTGTGTGTGTGTGTGTGTGTGTGTGTGCGCGCGCGCGCGCGCGCGCGCGCGGAGGTTTCGGCCCGGGGAGCTCAGGGGACACCCGGCAGGGACCTGAACGCCGAGGCGCCTCTCTCAGACCCTTGATCTGTGTGCTGCTGCCCCTGCGTGGTCACAGCCTGAACTGCAGCCTCGTCCTGCCGACAGCGTTTCCGTTTTGGTGAGCAAAGGCTTCATCCCGCCCCCCACCCCTGCCCCCCTGTGCCCCGCCTGGAGCGTCCTGCGATGGATCCGTCCTAGGACTGCTGCAGAGAAACTCCGAATGAGATACCCGGGGTTTCAGATGCTTTCAGAATAACCTGAGGGGCTGTAGGCTTCTTGGGAAATTGCACACTGTTATCTGCTCCGGAGAGACTCTCAGACGAGGTGCCTATGGCAGCATCTTCAAGAACCAAGGGGAGTTTTCAGGAAGGCACAAGAAGCAAGGACATCCTAGGCAGACGGAAGGGCATGTGCAAAGCAAGGTCAAAGCTGAACTCCTGAAACATTCCCCCCTCTCACTTGCCTTAACTGCTCCTCGCAGCTTGGGTCATGGGGTCACCATTGGAACCCACACCTAATACCTGTCCTAACTCCCCTCTTGCTCTCACCCTGCCATCCCCATGGCTACCACCCAGGGCCAGGCACCCATCACTTGGGGGGCTGTCCCGGCCTGTAATTCCTGCTCATCTACTGCTGTCCTGAAGAGGGAGCATTAGGCAAGCTGACCCCCCCAATCCCCGCCCACCCCCCACCCCCCCAGGTGGGATTTGTGTGACATTCCTCAGGCACTCCTGGCTGCCCAAGAGCAAAGGGAAGGAGAAAATAAATGGTAAACTGATAGAGGTCACAGTCATGCAGGACAGGAGTCTCCATTAGTTTACAAACGTCTCGGTAAATTACAAGAAAAAAAATAATCCTATCAAGAGCCTAATCTCCAGAAACCTATGGGCTCAGTTTCCTGGAGCCCCAACATCACCCTCCCCTCCACAGCGATGTGGGGGAACAAAGGCAAGAAGAAACTGGCAGGTGAAATTAAATTTCTTTATAACCCGCAGCCCATTGACAAATACTTGAGGCAAATACAGAGTATAACGGTTCTCCAGCAACTTCCTACTGTCTTTTTTTTTTTTTTTTTTTTTTTGAGAGAGAGAGAGTATAGGCAGGGGACGATATAGGTATAGGACGATACTGAGGCCTCCAGTATTTTAGGAGTCCTCTTTAGCACATGAAAGTCCTTCAGGAGGCCCCCATTTTGCCTTTACCCCCCCCCCCAACTCCACAATCCCAGGGCAGCTCTTTCTGCCCATGGGTCCTGTCCCCGTGCTTTAATAAAGCCACCATCTTGCACCGAAGACATCTCGAGAATTCTTGGCCATTGGCTTTGAAGCCGACACTTCAAACCACACCAGTAATAACAGCAGCTACCTGGGGCGCCTGGGTGGCTCAGTCGGTTGAGCGTCCGGCTTTGGCTCAGGTCATGATCTGGCGGTTGGTGGGTTCGAGCCCCGCGTTGGGCTCTGTGCTGATGGCTCGGAGCCTGGAGCCTGCTTCGGATTCTGTGTCTCCCTCTCTCTCTCTGCCCCTCCCCTGCTCGTGCTCTGTCTGTCTGTCTCTCTCTCTCTCAGAAATAAACATTAAAAAATAAAAAATAAAAAAAACCAGCAGCTACCTCTATTTACATAATACCAAAGCATGTCTCACGCAGTTTAAAGGTGGCTTCAGAATGGCTTCATCACCTCCACTTTGCCAAAGGGCATGCTGAGGTTCAGAGAGCTCAGGGGACTTGTCTGAGGTCACCAGCCTGGGTAAGAAGGCAATTCTTCCCGACTCCAAACCTCAGGCTTAACCCCAACACTCTATGCCCTCTGTGACCCATCTCTGGTGTGAGGGGTTAACTTCTTTGCTATTCCTCTGGCTTAGTCACTCAGCCTGCGATAACAGAACACCGTAAGCTGGGTGGCCTCAACAGCAGGCATTTATGTCTCACAGCTTCGGAGGCTGGGAAGTCCAAGATCAAGGTGTCAGCCGATTCAATTCTGGATGAGGGCATTCTTCCTGACTTGCAAATGGTCACCTTCTTTCTGGGTCCTCACAGGGTAGAGGTGAACAGAGAAAGAGGGCTCCCTGGTATCTCTTTCTCTCTCTCTCTCTTTTTTTTTTTAGTGAGACATCCACCATGATCTCCACTGTGATCATGTGAGGCATGATTTTAGATATGATTCTCTTTTTTTAAGTTTATTTATTTATTTTGAGGGGAGGGAGGGGCAGAGAGGGGGAGGCAGAGAGAGAATCCCAAGCAGGCCCCACACTGTCAGGACAGAACCCTACATGGGGCTCAAGCTCAGGAACTGTGAGATCATGACTGGGGCCGAAATCGAGTCTGATGCTTAATCAGAAGGAGTCACCCAGATGCCCACCTCATTTTTTGAAGGGCAGTGTCACTGGATATAGAATTCTCAATTGGCAGTCTTTTTAAAAAAAATTTTTTTTCGGGGCGCCTGGGTGGCGCAGTCGGTTAAGCGTCCGACTTCAGCCAGGTCACGATCTCACGGTCCGTGAGTTCGAGCCCCGGTCACGATCTCGCGGTCCGTGAGTTCGAGCCCCGCGTCGGGCTCTGGGCTGATGGCTCAGAGCCTGGAGCCTGTTTCCGATTCTGTGTCTCCCTCTCTCTCTGCCCCTCCCCTGTTCATGCTCTGTCTCTCTCTGTCCCAAAAATAAAATAAACGTTGAAAAAAATAAAAATAAAAAAAAATAAAAAAAATTTTTTTTCCCTTTCAGTTTAAATAGAACAGCCCACTACCTTCTGGCCTCCAAGATTTCCAGTGAGAAATCTGCGGGGGACCTTACTGTGACCCCTTGTATGTGACAAGTCACTTTCCCTTTGCTGCTTTCCAGATTCTCTCTTTGTCTTTTGACAATTTCAATATAATGTGCTTTGCTGTGGGTCTCTGAGTTTATCCTACTTGGGGTTAGCTGAGCTTCCTGGATGCAGAAAGTCATTTATTTGATCAAATTTGGGAAGTTTTCAGGTATTCTTTCCTCAAAGATTCTTTCTGGCCTTTCTCTCTCTTTTCTCCTGGGACTCCCAGGTATGTGTGTAGGTCTACTTAGCGTTGCCCAACAGATCCCTTAGGCTCTGTTCACTTTTCTTCATTCTATTTGCTTTCTACTGGGGAGAGGCAGAGAGAAAGGGAGACACAGAATCCGAAGCAGGCTCCAGGCTCTGTGCTGACAGCTTGAACCCATGAACTGCGAGATCATGATCTGAGCCGAAGTCAGACACTTAACTGACTGAGCCACCCAGGCACCCCTGTAATCCTTTGTTTAATCAAACAGCGAGTACGAGGAGGAAGGGGCAGAGGGAGAGGGAGAGAGAGAATCAGAAGCATGCTCCATGCACTGTCCACATGGAACCTGATGTGGGGCTCGATCTCATGAACTGAGATCATGACCTGAGCTGAAAGCAAGAGTCTGCGGCTTCACCGACTCAGCCACTCAGGCGCCTCTGTAATTTCTCTTTATTGATATTCTCATTTTGTTTATACATCATTTCCCCATCTTTGCCCATGTTTTCCTTTTACTCTGTGGGCATATTTAAGATAGTTGTTTTATAGTGTTTCTCTAGTAAGTACAACGTGTGAGTTTCCTCAGGAACGGTTTTTGCTCACTTTGTTTCTACGAATGGACCATAGTGTCCTGTTTCTTTGTCTGCCTTGTATTTTGTTGAAACTTGAAAATGGCACCTTATAATGTGATAACTCTGGGAATTTGATTCTCACCAGGGCTTGTGCTTTTTTTTTTTTTTAAGTTGCTGTAGGGTCTCTGTTCTGTAGATCAGCCTGAGGTGGAAACTTTAGAACTTCACAGTCTTTCCTGAACCCGTGCTTTTTCCTTGAGCATTGTGCATTGGCTTTCTGAAGTCCCCCATGTATTTGGTTGCTTACGAGTATCATAATCCTCCAAAAGGAGAAAAGGAGGGGAAGAAACCCCAACAAATGCTATTCCCGGAGATCTCCTGGAATCCACTTTCGCTGGTGGCGACTGATACAACGGCAGTCAGCCTCGGTGTCTAGACTTCAGTGACCAAAAGCAGTAAGCAGCAATCAGAACACAGAACCCACGTAATTAGAAGACAAGGTCCTTTGGCTCCCCCTTGGCTTCCCCAAGACACACGTGGAATGTAGGCCACTTTCTCCAAAGCTGTCTGCCAGGGGGGTGGTGGGGAGCAGTGGGTAGTCACTCTCCTGCTGCACTAGAGGCTGAAATTGACTGCAATTAACTGCAATCTACCAGCCACAAGTTCAAAGCCTGGAAAGTTAAAAAAAAAAAAAAAAAAAAAACTGGAACTGGAAGCCACAAGTTCAAAATGACTCCATCGTTTCAAAATAGTTAACTGTAGACAGTTTGTGTCAGTATAATTGTCCAGGTGGAAAAAATAAAAGAAAAAAGACTTCCGCCTCCTTTGACTCCGCCAACTTCTCTGACATCACTTTCCACACAGCTGCTTTTAGATGTCCTAAAATCTCAAAGACTCTCACTCTGGTCTCTCCTCCAGAATTTAGGCAGTGTATGGTATGTCTAAATCTCCTCATCGCTTGCCCCCAGTATTTGTGGGTCTTTAGAGTGCCAGGCAGCTTTTGGGAACAGTGCCTGCTGCTTTTGCCACTTGAGATTCGAGTTAGAGACGTGAGCGCCTGGCACCAGTCTTTCTCGCATCAGCCAAACAGGTTAGGACAGTCTCACGCACGAATTCGTGAATAAGGTCTGCTCTGTTCCTGCAGTTCAAGGCCAGGCTCCCCAAATTGGGACACGAGCTACTGATGCCGCCCAAAGGGAAGAGAGGCAGAGTATAAGAGCCGGGAGAGGCAGACGCTACAATAGAGAGGGAAGAGGCTTCTGAGAGACAGTCTTGGCCAACACGAAGGATCAAAGTCCCCTGTCATGAGATTGGCTTGGGAAAGGCAGGGTCTGTCTACTGAACTCAAACCCCCCTGGCACCTGGGGCTGCTAAGGCAGGCATAAACTTTAGTGAGTTGGAGGCGAGATGATATAAAGACCATCCACACTCCAGCCAGAAGTTACAGTAATAAGGAGAACTGAGTATAAAAGTCATTGACCTGTTACTGAAGAACTGAAATACAGAAAGAAAACCCAAAGGTAGAGAGGAAGTAGCAACTCCAGAAATCATTTGCTTCTCTCTTGGGCTGGGGGATCAAGTGGAAGAACATGAGGAAGGCTTATACACTTGGAAGGGGTGTCCCGTGGGGCTGGAAACTAGAGTCCTGAGAAAGCCATGTGGGTGAACTTCTGCTACTTTCTCTAAGTGCCTGACTGGGAGCCTCTGGAAAACGGAAACAGGGGTTGCTGGGGCCCCGTTCCATCAACACACCAGACGGCCTAGAAGGATGGGACCAAAGCTGAGAGACAGTAGTTTAGTGAGTTACATGGTTGCCCACCCTCCTTGAAGGATACCGTCCCCGGCCTTGGTGCCAGAGCACGGATTAGGTGCCGGTGAAAGTTTGTGTTACAAAGAAATTGCTCAGGGGAGGGTATTATGCTGAGTGAAGTAAGTCAGGCAGAGAAAGACAGTTACCATATGTTTTCGCTCATATGTGGATCCTGAGAAACTTAACAGAAGACCAGGGGGGGAGGGGAAGAGAAAAAAAAAAAAAGTAACAGAGAGGGAGGGAGGCAAACCACAAGAGACTTAAATACTGAGAACAAACTGAGGGGGGGTGGGGGGTGGGGGAGAGGGGAAAGTGGGCGATGGGCATGGAGGAGGGCACCTGCTGGGATGAGCACTGGGTGTTGTATGGAAACCAATCTGACAATAAATTATATTTAATATTAAAAAAAAAAACCCAAAGCCCCCAAAACAAAGAAATCGTTCAGTAAAAACTCACATGTGTGTTGTCTTCTATGAGAAGAACATTCATCTGACTTTTCTAGCCCCTTTTATTCCCCTGGTAAAAGGTCCCTTCTCCTAAACCCTCAGGGCTACCCCCCAACTTAGCCCCAGGATACCCCATGAGAGACGAGAGCAGGAGGTAGGAGTTGAGGCAAAGGGCTCGGAAATGTTTGTGAGTCCTGTGCCCCTGGGGCCAGTGCTTGCCATGTTCATCCCAGGTGGACACTCTGAAGACATGAGTCGCACCCTCACAGACCTAGACGGAGCCAAACCCAGGGCAGAGATCTGCCCAAGGATGGAGAGCAGCTCAGGAAGCTCAGGAGGTAAAGGGGTCATGGGAATGAGAGTGAAGAGGTATAATGGAGCAGAGAGTGGGTTTCCAGAGAGAGGAAGAACGGAGATCCAGAAGGAGAAATAGCAACATCCTGAGGTATGGGGGAGCAGGAGACCAGAGTGGGAGGAATTATGGAGGACGAGTAGTAGAGATGAGGAGAGTCACTGGGTTTCAGAGATAAACAGGATCTGGAATAGGAAGAAGGTAACTGGGGGACATTTCAAAACATACTATAAAGCTATAGTAGGGCATCTGGGTGGATTAGTCGGTTGGGTGTCTGACTTTGGCTCAGGTCATGATCTCACAGTTTGTGAGTTTGAGCCCCACATCAGGCTCCATGCTGACAGTGTGGAGCCTGCTTGGAATTCTCTCTCTTTCCTTCTCTCTCTGCCCCTCCCACCTCTCTCTCTCTCTCTCTCTCTCTCTCTCTCTCTCTCTCTAAAAATAAATACATAACTTTTTTTTTTAAAGCTACAGTAGCCAAGACAGTGTGGGACTGGCATAAGATTAGACATGGATCAGTGAGGAAGAATTGAGAGTCCCTACATTTTTGGTTAGTTGATTTTACACCTATGGCCCAAGACAATTCAATGGGAAAGTCTACTCAACATGGTACTTACATATCTTCCTGCAAAAAGATGGACTGAGACCCCCCCCCTACCTCACATCATATAGTAAAATCAACTCACACTGAGATGGTGAAAAGTAAAAATATAAAGTTAGCAGCAGATGCTGAAGAATGTTTTTTTTTTCTTCTTTTTTTTTTTTAATTTTTTTTAAATATTTTTTTTTCAACGTTTATTTATTTTTGGGACAGAGAGAGACAGAGCATGAACGGGGGAGGGGCAGAGAGAGAGGGAGACACAGAATCGGAAACAGGCTCCAGGCTCTGAGCCATGAGCCCAGAGCCCGACGCGGGGCTCGAACTCACGGACCGCGAGATCGTGACCTGGCTGAAGTCGGACGCTTAACCGACTGCGCCACCCAGGCGCCCCCTGAAGAATGTTTTTGAGGCTGAGCAGTAGGAAGACTTTGTTTTTGTTTTGTTTTGTTTTTAAAGGAAGACTAAAAGGAAACCTCCTAATCCAAAAAGCACATGGTGATATGTGTTTTCCAGTCCCCAAACTCCCCACCAAAATGTGGTCTCAGGACTCCCCTCTAGTTCTCACCTACAAGTGGCCTGGATTTGTTATATAGTTTTTCATAAGAATAATTATTCCTGACTTTTTCCCCCATGATGGTAACAGGAAAGTTTATTTTTCCTGAAAGCTTCCATAAATATTTAAATCAAATGTTAATCAATTATTTAATTGCAGCAATCTTTAAAAACATACAAAAGCCATAAATAAACACCTCCTACCACTTAGCCGGATACACTGCCCTTTCTCTAAATTCCTCTCTGGGAACAAGTATACATGACATTATCCCCGGGGCAATTAATGTGAGGAGTGAGGGGAGGAGCATCTCATAGCATGGTATTTTATCCTTCAGGGATACAGTGTCTTCTGATATTAGATTGTGTGTGTGTGTGTGTGTGTGTGTGTGTGTGTGTGTGTGTGTAATTTTCTAAGGAAATAGGATTATTTATCCATTCATTATATTCAGTCATCTTGTCTTACCTTCCAAACATGCCCATCTGACTTGGCAGAAAATGCTACAGCTATTACACATGAATTAAAGATGTTATTTTAACTAATGACCATGTGATGTTTTGACTCCTTTATTTTCCCCATGGATCCCAGCATCTAATTCATAATACTTTTATGTCTGGTACTTAATGATTCATAAAAACATGGGGAAACCCTAATCCAATCTCTGTCTTTTGGTTAAAGTATTTAACCCATTTACATGTAAAATAAATACTCATGAGGGACTTCTGTCAGTTTGCTATTTGTTTTCTATATGCCTTATATCTTTTTTTCTCATTCACTTTTGAAGATAGTTTTGCTGGATATAGGATTCTTGGTTGGCAGTTTTGTTTTATCATTTTGAATGTATCAGCCCACCTCCTGGCCTCCAAAGTTTCTGATGAGATATCTGCTAATAAATTTTTTAAAGATCCTTTGATTCACTTCTTTCTTGCTACTTTCAAAATTCTTTGTGTCATTGACTTTGACAGTTTGATCATAATGTGTCATGGTGCGAGTTTCTTTGGGTTCATCTTACTTGGAGTCCATTAAGCTTCTTGTATGTTTCTTAATCTCATTTCTTTCATCAAATCTGGGAAGTTTTTGGCCATTATTTCTTCAAACATTCTTTCTTCCCCTTTTCTCTCTCTTTCTTCTTTTGGGCCTCCCACAATGCATATGTTGGTCCATTTGATGGTGCCCACAGTTCCCTTAGGTTCTTCACTTTTTTCAATCTTATTTCTTTATGTCCCTCAGAATCAATAATTTCCATTTTCTTATCTTCAAGTTTGCTGATTCTTTCTTCTGTCTGCTCAAATGGGCCTTTGAATCCCTCTAGTGAAATTTCGTTTCAGTTATTGTACTTTCCAGAATATCCATTCCCCATTAGGTTTATTTTTTCCCATTTTTATTGACATATAATTGACAAATACACATTGAAACCAGACTTTTTTTTAATGTTTTCTATTTCTTATTGACATATTCACTTAGTTCATACATTTTCTTTATCCATATCTTCCTTCAGTTCTCTGAGGGAGAACAATTTAAACAAAACAATTGTTTTAAAGTCTTTGTCTAGTAGATCCGCCCTAGGAGCAGTTTTTGTTGGTTTATTTTTTCCTTTTAAATGGCCATACTTTCTTGTTTCTTTGTATGACTTGTGAAGTCTTTGTTGAAATATGGACAATTGAATCTAAAAATGTAACTCTGAAAATCAGATTCTCCCCCTTCTCCAGGGTTTGCTTTTAAAAATATTTCTGTAATTTTAGGGGTGCCCAGATGGCTCAGTTGGTAGAGCACGCAAATCTTGATCTTGGGGTCATGAGTTCAAGCCCCACATTGGGCATTGAGCTTACTTAATAAAAAAATTTAACTTTTTCTGTTATTTTTGGGCACCAGTTGGTTAAGTGTCCAACTTTGGCTCAGGTCATGATATCACGGCTTGTGGGTTTGAGCCCTGCATTGGGCTCCGTGCTGACAGCTCAGAGCCTGGAGCCTGCTTCGGATTCTGTGTCTCCCCCTCTCTACCCCTCCCCTGCTCATGCTCTGCCTCTCTCTCAAAAATAAACAAACATTAAAAATTAAAAAAAAATTTTTTTTTGGTTATTTTATTATTGTAGGCTGTCCCTGTGCCAAGACATGCAAACTTAAGATATTTTCTGAGCGTGTCCCTTTCCTCGGGCATGCACAGTGACTTTCTAATCTTCCCTGTATACATGGTTGATTTTAATATTCTAGTCTGGTTTCCAAAAGAAGGAAAAAATGCAGGGGGACAAAAAGGCACCAACCTACTTTTTTTTTTTTTTTTAATTCTTTTTTAATGTTTATTTACTTTTGAGACAGAGAGAGACAGAGCATGAACAGGGGAGGGGCAGAGAGAGAGAGAGAGACACAGAATCTGAAACAGGCTCCAGGCTCCGAGCTGTCGGCACAGAGCCCGACGCAGGGCTCGAACTCACGGATCGCGAGATCGTGACCTGAGCTGAAGTCGGCCGCTTAACCGACTGAGCCACCCAGGCGCCCCCACCAACCTACTTTAAATGGAAATGATTTCACATGTAGAGGGAAGGGCTTACAAAAATGCAAGGAATTAGAACAACAGTGGCCACTATCTCTGTGTCTATACCTCTGTTATCAGAAGCAGCAATCAGCCATCAGAGCACAGATCCCTGATACTTGGGGAACAAGGTCCTTTTTGGCCACCCTTTCTCCCACTAGTTGTGTGCGAGCTGTTCTAGGGACCCATGCACAAACTACCGGCACCAGGCTATGGGGCGGGGGGGGGGGGGGGGGGGGGGAGGGATGGGTGGCTGCTACTGTACTAAGAGCTGAAATTAGCTGTAGTTTACCTCAATTTACCTTCCAACCTTCCTCTGGAAGTTGCAAGCCTTCTATAGACTCCGGAGTTCAAATACTTTTATCAGACAGATTTTGCCAGTGCAATGGTTGTCTAGGTAGGGAGACAGATTCCTGGTGCTTCCTAGTCTACCGTCTTCCCAGCATCCTCTGCTTTTTGTATACTCATCAATTATACCAGGTCTCTTCCCTAATGTGAACTCCTCTGAGAGTGGCCTTCCTCCCACCTCAGTTCCTCCTACTGCTTTCCAAGTGCGGAATTTTTTTTCATCACACTTTTTAGAATCAGGGAAATCAAGGTTCACAGAGTTTATTGCTTTGTTTGTTTGTTTTTAATATATATATATATATATATATATATATATATATATTTTTTTTTTTTTTTTTTCCTTTGAGTAATCTCGTGGGATTCAAACTTACAACCCTGAGATCAAGAGTCACATGCTCTATCAACTGAGCCAGCCGGGCACCCCAGGGTTATTGCTGTTTTTTAAGAAACCTCTTTTATTTTAATTTTTAAATGTTTATTTTTGAGAGAGAGAGAGACAGAGACAGAGACAGAGAGACAGAGCACGAGCAGGGGAAGGGCTGAAAGAGAGGGAGACACAGAATCCGAAGCAGGCTCCAGGCTCTGAGCCACCAGCACAGAGCCCGATGCGGGGCTTGAACTCACCAACCGCAAGATCATGACCTGAGCCGAAGTCAGACGCTTAACCAACTGAGCCACCCAGATGTCCCTATTGCTTTTTAAAGAACTTATGAAAAATTAAATCGTGTAGATGAAACTAAGTTGAGCAGTGTTACTTTTACTTCTATTGACTGTGTGCCCTCTATAAAAGTCCTCCAGGAAACTGCTTAAACTATCTTCCAGAAATGGAAAGGCAGCGATGCTCCCTCTTGTGATGAGGGCAGCATTAATATCCACACACTCTTATAGCAGATGATGGTCAGTTTACAATATTCTCCGTGGGCCCTCAATGAGCAGGTGGTATTATAGGTTAGGGAAAATAGAAACAAATAAAATGGATGTGGTACTTACCCAAGATATCACAGTTTATCTTGGAAGACAATTTCAAGTTAATCATTTAAATTGAGGGAGGGGTGCTTGGCTGGCTCAAATTGGTAAAGCATGCGACTCTTGATCTCAGGGTCATGAGTTCAAGCCCCATAGTGGGTGTATAGCTTACTTAAAAAAAATGAAATGAAATGAAATGAAATGAAATGAAATGAAATGAAATAAAATAAAATAAAAGGAGGGAAATTAAAGAACCATACTGGATTTAATCTGGAGCCAGTTAGATTGCTTGAAAGAGAAAGCTAATTATGCAATGCTTAGGATTTAGCTACAGAAATGATTGGATTGATTAGTGGGGGTGAGAGTCGAGTTTAGAGAGATTTTCAAATTGGACATGTGCTTCCTCAAGCACAGAACCTGGTGACAACCATGAACTGATGGAGGTCAGAGAGCTCTGAAGCAGAGGGAAAAGTTCAAACTCAAGTAGTTTTGTATAGCGAGTTGCTAATGTGAAAAGGATAGTTTGTGGACACCTTTGTGGTCTCAAAGAAATAATTATTTGCCAGTGTTTTTATCCATCAGCAATACCTTAGAATTTTCCTTCTCTACCACGTGCAAAAATATAGGAGGCAAAGAGCGACTCTGCTGGTTTCTTACCAAACAATGAGATTGAGGGCTCTTGTCCCACTGAAATGATCAGTTGCTATGAGGCAGTGAATGACTCCAGCAGGCTGTAACTGTGGTTGCCTTGGGGTCATTTTCTGGATAGTGTTTTTGGAGTCAGACTGCGATTTGTATATATTAAGAAATGATGGGGTGGGGGGGGGGTTGCACCTGGGTGGCTCAATCGGTTAAGCATCTGACTTTGGCTCAGGTCATGATCTCACGGTTCGTGGCTTCAGGCCCCGCATCAGGCTCTGTGCTGATGGCTCAGAGCCTGGAGCCTGCTTCGGATTCTGTGTCTCCCTCTCTCTCTGCCCCTCCCCGGCTCATGCTCTGTCTCTCTCTTTCTCTCAAAAATAAACATAACAACAACAACAAAAAGAAATGATAGGGGCCCCTGAGTGGCTCAGTTAAGTGACCGACTACTCTTGATTTCCCCTCAGGCCATGATCTCATGGTCCGGTCTGAGAAATAAAGCCCCAGGTCAAGTTCTGTGCTGACAGAGTGGAGCCAGCTTGGGATTATCTCTCTCCTCCCTCTCTCTGCCCCTTCCCTGCTCGCACTCTGTTTCTCTCTTGCTCTCAAATAAGTACGTAAAGTTAAAAAAAATTCTATGGGTGGCTCGGTTGCTTGGGCATCTGACTCTTGATTTTGGCTCAGGCTGTGGTCCCAGGGTCGTGAGAATCAAGCCCTGCATCGGGCTCTGCACTGAGAGTTGAGCCTGCTTAAGTGTCTCTCTCTCTCTCTCTCTCTCTCTCTCTCTCTCTCTCTCTTTCTCCTTCTCCTCCTCCTCCTCCTCCCCTGCTCACATACACTTGCACATGTGTGCACACTGTCTCTCAAATAAAAAAAAAAATAGGGTGTCTGGGTGGCTCTGACTTCAGAGGCATCTGACTTCAGCTCAGGTCATGATCTCATGGTTTGTGGGTTCGTCGGAGCCCCGCGTCGGGCTCTGTGCTGACAGCTCAGAGCCTGGAGCCTGCTTCCGATTTTGTGTCTCTCTCAATCTCTGCCTCTCCCTCACTTGCACTCTGTTTCTCTCTCTCTCTCTCTCAAGAATAAATAAACATTAAAAAAAAAACTTGGAAAATTCTGTTAAGGTGAGACCGAGAGAAAGACTGGTTTGGATTATTCTGCCCCTCCCCTGCTTGCAGTCTGTCTCGCTCTCTCTCTCTCTCAAAAATGAATAAACATTAAAAAAAAGAAAAAAAGAAAAAAAAGAAAGCCCTGCGTAACCAAGATAACTGATGGCTGGAATGATCCCTTCCCATGCCCTCATTCCCACTCTTATATTTTCAATTCTCCAAAAAGGAGTGAACCTGAGAAATCCTCACCTCCCTACCCTCAACACCCACCAAAGCAGAACCCCAGATCTGTTCTCTCTCTTGGTCTCTGAAACTTCCCCGCACGGCCCATGGCAGGCTGTATACCCTCTAGCACTTGTCAGGAATAATAAGGCTTGTTTTTTCAAAAGTCTCTGACGGTTGCATTTTGTGATCGTCATAAGAACCTCATGGGCTGGTAGTTTGGGAAATGGCTGTTGCTCCGGGAGTGGGGTCGGGTTCCTGCCAGGGGTACAGGCCCGGGTGAGGGCCGCGTCCATAGGCCCAGGCTGACCCGCTCCGGGACTACATTTCAGCAGTCTCACTCCCAAGCTTAGGAACGCGTTTCACCTTCTGAATGTGCCTTTTCCTTGCGCGCTGTGGGCCAAGCAGGGCGCGTATCTGAGCCAGTTCAGATGTTTGCTTTTCTGCCCTTTTGATTCCTTTATAGAATATTGCTGCCGATCAGGATTCTTTCTTCCCCCTACTTCCCCTGAGGTGCAAATGACAAACGAAATGGTATATATTTAAGGCGTACAGCAGGTTTTCATATATGTACACGTTGTAAAAGGGGGACCACTATCAAGCTAATTAACATACACATCACCTCACCTGGTTACCTGTGGGTGTGTGTGATGAGAACCCTTGAGATCTTCTCGCTTTGCAAATTTTAAGTATACAACACGATATTATTTTCTTTATGTATTTTGGGGGGGGGGGCAGAAAGAGGGAGAGACAGAATCCCAAGCAGGCTCCACGCTGTCAGCGCAGAGCCCAGCTCAGGGCTCGATCTCACGAACCCGTGAGATCATGACCTGAGCCAAGATCAAGACTCGGTCGCTGAACCGACTGAGCCACCCAGGCGCCCCTATGATTAAAAATAGTAACTGTATCGTGTCTATATATACTATTTCCTTCATTCAGACTTCGGCTCAGGTCATGATCTCACAGTCTGTGGGTTCGAGCCCCACATTGGGCTCTGTCCTGACAGCTCAGAGCCTGGAGCCTGCTTCGGATTCTGTGTCTCCCTCTCTCTCTGCCCCTCCCCCCACTTGCAGTCTGCCCCTCTCTCTCTCTCAAAAATAAACATAAAAAAAAAAGAATAGAATTTCCATATGGCCTATCAATTTCACTCGCAGGCATATACCCCCGTGTAATAAAAACACATATCCAAACAAAAACTTGTACATGAGTGTTTACAGCGATAGCACTCATAATATTCAAAAGGTAGGAACAAACCAAATGTCCATTAATGGATGAAACGCAAAGCACGCTCTATCCTGTGCAAATTAATAAAACGATACCTCGTTTAAAATAGATTCAAGAGGCCAGCAGGGGGAGCTCTCAGGCCTGACCACTCCCCATCATTAGCAAACCCCAACAACAGGTGTGCCTTGCCTGTTTAAACATCTTTAGCTACTTTACTACCCCAGCGGGAGGAAGGAACTTTTTTCTCCTTCCCTGAGAATAGCCAATGAGAGACTGTCACAACTCGGCCAATGAAAAGCCACTATACTTTGAACTCTCAGTTTATTGCAATAGAATTTTTGTTTATAAAAGCCCTCCCACACCCCCCCCCTTTCTTCCAGAAAAGAGCCTTTCACTCCTTTGTTCGCCAGCCTCGCCTATAGTTTTGCTGTAGCCTGCTTGTTCCAGATTGCAATTCTCTGTTACTCTTGAATAATCCCATTTTTGCTGGTGAAATAACTGAAGGTTTTATTTTTAAGGTTAAGAATCCACACAATGGAATATTACTCGGCTGCAAACATAATGGAAGTGTCGATACATGCTACAACGTGGAGATTCTTTGGGATGCCTGGGTTAAACGTGGGGCTCAGGTCGTGATCTCGCGGTTGGTGAAATCGAGCCCCACGTGGGGCTCTGCCGCTGACAGCATGGACCCTGCTTGGGATTCTCTCGCATTCTCTCTGCCCCTCCCCCGCCCTCTCCCTCTCCCTCCCAAAATAAATAAATATTTTTTAAATGGATATAAAAAATGAGGCTAATGTAAATGAATTCAACTGAGAAAATGACATGAACTGCAAAGATCACGTATGGTATTAACTTCATTCATAAGAAAGTCAATGAATATTAAAATCTGTAGAAATAGAAAGTAGTTGAGTGGTTGCCTAGGGCTGGGCGCTGGAGGAGGGAATGGTAATAGCTTAAGGGTTAGAGGGTTTTCTTTTTGAAATGATGAAAATGTTCTAAAACTGGGATTATTGCACGTACTGTGAATACACGGTACCGAAAACCATCGCATTGTACCCCCACAAGGGGTCGGTCCATCTAGAAACTGAGTCTTGAAATCCCCCGGCACACGTGTGTCCCACGGGGGCGCGGCTAAAGGCAAGTATCCTCTGAGCGGCCACGTACGGGCCCAAGAGCGGAAGCAGGTGCTGCTTGGCCGCGTAACCTCCAGCTGCGCTGACTCTGTCCAATCAGGGCCGCGGCAGGGGCGGGTGGGTGTGGCGACGCTGGGCAGCCGCGTGCGCGCTCTTGGCCTTGCCTGCGATCGCTTCTCACCTGCGCTTAACCGCCTCGGGTGGCTCTGCAGCCGCGTGGATCGCGCAGGGACCTGCCCCGGCCGCGGGAGCCGTAGCGTCGACGCCCGGGGACCCGAGAAGCCGGGAGATGGTGAGTGTGCGGGGCCGGGTGTGCCAGGACGGGGCGGAGGGGCTGATCGGAACCGGCCGTGGCGGGAGCTTCCGAGTCTGCGGACCCGAGTCCCCGGTGGCGCCTCTCAGACCTCAGTCCCCTCGGGAGCGCGGCCGGGCTGGCAGGCGGGACCCCAGCGTCCGGTCCCGTCACTGCGCGTGGCCGCGTCTCCCCAGATCCGTTCGGTGACCACGGGGAGGGTCGTCAGGGGACAGTCGTGATTCCGTCCCCGGGATTCGTACGCGGGAGGAAGTATGGTCTGTGGGGTCCCCAGTCCCTCCTGTCTCCCTAGGACCATCCGTTTTCTCCTGAATGTTCCAGATGTTTGGGGAGCAAAGTCTCAAATCCAGGACCCTTTCCCCCACCCTAGCTCTTCCTAGGGCTCGCAATAAATCCCTGACTTTCCAGATTCTACCCCGCCTCCCCAAAGGCCACCTTCCTCTCTCCAGTTCACAGCATTATCAACTTTTTGTCCTCCTTGGTGTTTTTCAAACTGAGGCAGTGTTGTAATTGTTTCCCACAGTGTTTTAATCAGTTTCCCACAGTCAGTAGCTACCTGTTCTTAAAAAGCTACCCATTTTTAAAAGGTTTATTTTTGTTTGTTTGTTTGTGGGTATCTTACATGAGAGGAAGCAGAGATTTCACCACCTGGAGCTACGTTGTATGAAATCCTGTGCCCCTCCTGCCCAGGATCTTTCCTGGGCACAAACATTCAAAGGGAAGTCTTTCTGGTGGAGGTAACTCTTTGGAAACTTTTCTGGATGATCTGCCCTGTCCTCACTGCCCCTGCCTAGGCTTGTCACCTTGAAAAGATTTATTTCAGTTTCTCAATAAATTTAAAAAGAATCAATAAGCCTTGAAAGTGTAAAATATTTCCAAAGAGGCAAGAAAGAACTAAATTTCGCAACTAAAAAATGAAATGACAGATCGCAGTATTATTTACATTTGTTAAAAATTCTTGTATCCCCCCCCCCTTTTTTTAAAATTCCCCTGGGAGTGGTTAGTAGTATTCTGAGGTCCTTTTCGTTTGGGTGATTTTTTAAATTATTATTATTTTAATGTTTATTTTTGAGAGAGACAGAGACAGAACCCGAGTCGGGGACAGACAGAGAGGGAGGGAGACCCAGAATCCGAAGCAGGCTCCAGGCTCCGACCTGACAGCACAGAGCCCAACGTGGGGCTCGAACCCACAAACCGTGAGATCATGACCTGGGCTGAAATCAAGAGTGGGCCACTTAACTGAACCTCCCAGCCTCCCTCGTTTGGGTGATTTTAAATGGAATATTGGGGCTTAGTCTTGCAACCCTACAAGGGCTCACATGTGATTGTTTTCCAAGCAGTTTCTTGCCATGGAAATAACAATTAATTGACATCTTTATTTTCTGAAAGGAATAGATATTTGTGAGTTTTCTGGTTGAACTAGAAAAGTGCCTTACAATTTTCTTCCTTACTTTTACATGGAAACCCTTTTTTTTTTTTTTTTTTTTAAACAAATTTTTGCTTATTTCGAGAAAGGGGTTGCACCCATGGCAACGTGAGCCTCGGAGGGGCAGAGCCTAGCACGGGGCCCAGTCTCACTAACCACGACATCATGACCTGAACCGAAATCAAGAGTGGGAAGCTTCACCGGCTGGGTGGCGATCCTAGAAACGCTGGGTTTGAGTCATTTTACTGGATTCTTCAAACACCAGGGTTTTCACTTTTAAAATATCAGATGTAGGGGGCGCCTGGGTGGCTCGGTCGGTTAAGCCTCTGACTCTTGACTTTGGCCTGGGTCATGATCTCACAGGTCAGGGGTTTGAGCCCCGCATCGGGCTCTGCGCTGACCGTGCGGAGCCTACTTGGGATTCTTGCTCCCTCTCTCTCTCGAAATAAATAAATAAACTTAAAAAAAATTACCAGCAGTGGTCCAAAGCATCTTGACTGGGGGCAGAGGCCGAGGTTAGTGTCTCTAAGCTAAGCACCCCCTCCCCATGAGATGGGGAAAAGAAGTACCACTTGGTTCTTCGTGGGATGGCGCCCCCCCCACCCCCGTTGATGTCCTACCTGCTCACCTCTGTATGAGGAACCCTTTCTACTGAGGGAAGCGAGCTACAGACCCCTGGAAAGCTGGGGGCGGGCGTACCATGGTGGATGGGCTGATGAGTCGGTGATGGCTTTCTGCGGTTGTAACCGTGGTTCCTACGGACCTGTTTCTAGACCTGTAGTGTGGGTGCACTCAGAGTGTAGACTGTGTACATTGAGAAAGTCTGCGGAGGTCAGGAGTCCTGTCTTCTGACAAAGGATCTGTGACTACGGGAGTTCTTTGGCTCAGAATCTCAAATTGAATCCTGCCGAGAGCTTCCGCACCTGGGAGAACGGACTCTGGAGGGAGGGAGCATTCCATTAGGCCCTGGGAAGGGGGTTGCGGGGAAGGTCATTCCTGTGGTTGCTCAGGTGTCCCTCCCCGCCCTCCCCAGGGACTAACCCCCTCCGGGGCTTCTGCCTCCACCTGGAGAGTCTGGGTGCAAAGCTTGGGAAGGTGCTCAGCCTTGAGAATATGGCTTTTCCTTTTCAATTATAGGGAAGCAGGCCGCTCATCTCTGCCGATTGAACATGGGGGCCCCAGTGGAACTCTGATTTTCCTTAACATTTTGTCATTTTATTTCCTATGTGTAGGATTTTTGATTTGGGGGCATTTGAAAATGTAAGTTGATTGAGAGCTACGGTGTGAGTTAGGCAAGAATATTCTGGAGCCAGAGTATTTGTTCCGTTTAGGAGAGAGAACCTCCAGAGGTGAGATGCGTGAATTTAAGTTCTCAGATGCATTTTCAATTAAAAAGAAATTTAAGGGGCACCTGGGTGGCTCAGTTGGTTAAGCATCTGACTCTTGATTTCGGCTCAGGTCATGATCTCACAGTTCGAGAGTTTGAGCCTTGAGTCGCGCTCTGTGCTGACAGTGCTGAGCCTGCTTGGGATTCTCTCTCTCTCCCTCTCTCTGCCCTTCCCTTGCTCATGTGCTGGCCCACGCTCTCTCTCTTTCTCAAAATAAATGTGCGGAACCCGATGCAGGGCTCGAACCATGCAATCGTGACCTGAGCTGAGACCAAGAGTCTGCCACTTAACCGACTGAGCCACCCAGGCACCACCCCCCCCCCCCCACCAGTCACTCTTTATTTTAAATCATGCATGTGAATGTTAAGAAAAAATGTAAGGTAAGAGAGTCAAACTTAAGAAGACTCCTTGCTGGCATATCCTTTTCCTCTCCAATGTCCTTGCCCCTGCACCCCCAGTGCCACCTGCCCCAAGGTGACCATTCCTTGAACCTTCTGTTACTGTTAATTTTCTTCTTTTCTTTAAACTGAAGCGTAGTCGACATACAATAGCATTAGTTTCATAGCAGTTTGATATTTGTATACGTTACGAAACAGTCACAGCACGTCTAGTCACCATCTGTCACCGTACACGGTTACTACGATTTTATTACATTCCCTATGCTGTATATTACATTCCTGTGACTTATTTATTTTACAACTGGAAGTTTGTACCTCTTAATCCCCTTCCCCTGTTTCACCCATCCCTCCCAGTGTCGAATCTCTGGTATCCAAAGATCTTTTTGTGATCTCCTAGTTTTGTCTTTTCCAAAAGGTCCTACCCTTGGAATCCTACCATATGTACGTAGCCTTGTCAAATTGGCTTCTTCACTTAGCAATATGGTTTAAAGGTTCTTCTTGCCTTTTCCTGGCTTCATACCTCATTGCTTCTTATCACTGAATAATATTCCACTATATGGATGTTTTGGCCGCTAATTGTTTAGCCATTTGCTTATTGAAGGATACCGTAGTTACCTCTGAGCCTTGGCAAAGGCAAAGCCCCTGTAAACGTTCGTGTGCAGGCTTCTGTGAGAACCTAAGTTTTTAGCTTCTTCGGGTAAATACCAAGGAGTGTGATTACTGGATTGTATATTCGGGGTCTATTTAGTTTTGAAAGAGACTGCCTGTCTTCCATTGTACACATACCGTTTTCCATTCTTGGCATTCTCCCAGTCTGTGACTCTCATTTCCTTCTTTTTTTTTTTTAGCACTGCCTTTCACAGAGCAGTTTTTAATTTCAGTGAAGGTAGACTTACCATTTTTCTCTCTTATGGAACCTTTCGTGTTGGAAATGAAAATTCATCGCCAAACCCAAGGTCATTGAGGTTTTCTCCTAGGTTATCCTTTTGGCATTTCATCGTTTTGTATTTCATGTTTAGATCTCTTGTCCATTTTGAATTCGTTTTTGTGAAAGATGTAAGGCCTAGGCCTAGATTTTTTTTGCATGTAGTTATCCAGTGTTCCAGTACCATTTGCTGAAAAGACTATGTTTTCTCTGTTGAATTGCCATCGGTTCCTGCGCCAAAGATCGGTAGACTCCATTTGTCTGGGTCTATAGGAAAGCAATTGACATTTGTGTATTAACCTTCTACCCTTCAAACTTGGTATGTGTGTGTTTTTATTGGTTCCAGGAATTTTTTTTGTTATGGTGGATTAATATTTTTTGCATACATGGTATATACAACAAAAAGTTTTATATCTTCCTTCTCAATCTGTATACCTTTTATTTCCTTTTCTTGTCATATTGCATTAGTTAGGATTTCCAGTACAATGTCGGCTAGAAGTGGTGAAAAGATATTTTTGTTCCTGATCTTCTTGGGGGGCGGGCATCGGGTTTCTTGCCATTAAATATGATGTTAGCTGCAGGCTTATTGTAGATGCTCTTTTTCAAGAAGAGAAAGTTCCCCTCCGTTCCTAGTTTGTCATCATAAGTGGATGTTGGATTTTGTTAAATGCTCTTTTATTTTCCTTGCTTTCATTCTTTTTTCTTTTCTTTTCTTTTTGAAGTGGGGGGGGGGGGCTCAGGCGAGGGAGGGGCAGAGAGAGAGAGAGAAGGACAGAATCCCCAGCAGGCTCTGTGCTCAGCATGGAGCCCAACATGGGACTCGATCTTACGACTGTGAGATCATGACCTGAGCTGAAATCAAAAGTCAGATGCTCAACGGATTGAGCCACCCAAGTGCCCCATCCCTGCTTTCATTCTTGAAATTAATTTGTCTTTCCTCTTTTATTGCCTTTTTGAAAGAACCAGCTTTTCATTTTCTTGATTATTCTTTTTTTTTTTTTTAATTTTTTTTTTTCAACGTTTATTTATTTTTGGGACAGAGAGAGACAGAGCATGAACGGGGGAGGGGCAGAGAGAGAGGGAGACACAGAATCGGAAACAGGCTCCAGGCTCTGAGCCATCAGCCCAGAGCCTGACGCGGGGCTCGAACTCACGGGCCGCGAGATCGTGACCTGGCTGAAGTCGGATGCTTAACCGACTGCGCCACCCAGGTGCCCCTGATTATTCTTTATTGTCCACAATTTTATCTTTAATTTTTATTGTGCTTCTTCTGGGGTTAATTTGTTTTTTTAGTTTTCTAAAGTAGAGGCTTAGATTGTTGCTTCTGGCTGTTCCTTTTTAGTGTATGCATTCAATGCTAAACATTGCCTTGTGGATACTGTTTTGCTGCATCACTCAAATTTTGATGTTTTATTTTCATTTTCCTTTAATATAACTTTTAATTGTTCTTGAGACTTCTTCTTTTATCCACGTGTAGTATATCATTTATTCTCCAAGTACGGGCTGGGGGTGGTTTCAAAGTACCTATTACTTGTTTCTAGATTAATCCTGGACTCAGGCGATACTTTATCTGATTTCTAGCCTTTCAAAAATTTTAAGGTGTGTCTTATGTCCCAGACCGTGACCTGTGTTGGTAAGTATTCCATGCGAGCTTGGAGAATGTTTATTTTGCTGTTGTTGGGTGGGTGAAGAATTAAATATAGTTCAGTCAAATCCAGTTGACTGATGGTGGTGTTCAGTTCAACTCTGCCCATCCCGAGCTTCTGCCTGCTGGAACTCCTACTTACTGATAGAAGGCTGCTGAACTCTCCCGTGGATTCATTTACTTCTCTTTGCAATTCTGCCAATTTTTGCCGAACATGTTTTGCCCCTCTGTTGTTATGCATGTACATACAGAGGGTTGCTGTGTCTTTTTTTTTTTTTAAAGAGAGAGCGTGTGGGCACACAAGTGGAAGAGAGGGGCAGAGGGGGAGAGAGAATCTTTAAGCAGGCTCCATGCTTGGAGCTGAGCCCAACACCCCCAGGATCCCACAACGCTGGGATCATGACCTGAGCCAAAATCAAGAGCCGGACGGTCAACTGACCGAGCCACCCAAGTGCTCTAACTGTGGGTTGTTTGTATAGGGCCTTTATTATGTTGAGACAGGTTCCCTCTAAACCTCCTTTGTTGAGGGTTTTTTTTTTTTATCATGAATGGTTGTTGTACTTTGTCAAATGGTTTTTATGCATCTGTTGAAATGATCATATGGTTCTTATCCTTTCTTTTATTTTAATTTTTTTAAAAATTATTTTTTGAGAGAGAGCATGAGCAGGGGAGAGGCAGAGAGAAAAGGACTGAGAGAATCCCAAGCAGGCACCACACTTTCAGTGCAGAGCCCAACGAGGGGCTTGATCCCATGAAGTGTGAGATCGTGTGACCTGAGCCAAAACAAGAGTTGGATGCTTAACTGAGCCACCCAGGCACCCCTCTTTTCTTTTTAGAAAGTGTTTGTTTATTTATTTTGAGAGAGAGAGAGGAGGAAGGGCAGAGAGGGAGGGAGAGAGAATCCCAAGCAGCAGCCACACTGTCAGCCCAGAGCCTGATGTGGGGCTTGATCCCACAAACTGTGAGATCATGACCTGAGCTGAAATCAAGAGTCAGATGCTTAACCGACTGAGCCACCCAGTCGCCCTTCTTTCCTTTCTTTTATTAATGTGGTGTATCATGTTGATTGATTTGCAAATATTCAACCACCTTGCAACCCAGGAGTAAATCCCACTTGATCACGTCGAATGATTCTTTTTATAATTATTTTTTTTAATCACTAATCTCTATACCTAACCCAGGGCTTGAGCTTAGAACCCTGAGGTCAAGAGTCACATGCTCTACCAACTGAGCCAGCTGGGTGCCCCATGAATGATTCTTTTATTATTGTTGGATTTTTGTTTGCCACTATTTTATTGAGAATTTGTGCATCCATGTTCATCAGGGATGTTCACCTGTAGTTCTCTTTTTTAGTGGAGCCTTTATCTGATTTTGGTATCAGGGTAATATTGGCCTCACAGAATGAATTTGGAAGTTTTTCTTCCTTTTCTATTTTTTTGGAATAGCTTGAGAAGAATAGGTATTAACTCTTCTTTAAATGTTTGGTAGAATTTGCCTGCGAAGCCATCTGGCACTGGACTTCTATTGGGAGTTTTGTGATTACTGATTCAATTTCTTTGCTAGTTATTGGTCTGTTCAAGTTTTCTAGTTCGCCCTGTTTCAGTTTAGGTAGTTTCCATGTTTCTAGGAATTTATCCGTTTCTTCCAGGTTGTGCAATTTGCTGGCATATAATTTTTTATGGTCTCTTATAATTGCATTTCTGTGGTGTTGGTTGTTTGGTTGTCATTTCTCTTCTCTCATTTGTGGTTTTATTTATTTGTGTCCTTTCTCTTTTCTTTTTTATTAAATTTTTTTAAACGTTTATTTATTTTTGATACAGAGAGAGACAGAGCATGAACAGGGGAGGGGCAGAGAGAGAGGGAGACACAGAATCGGAAGCAGGCTCCAAGCTCTGAGCCATCAGCCCAGAGCCCGACGCAGGGCTCGAACTCATGGACCGCGAGATCGTGACCTGAGCTGAAGTCGGACGCTTAACCGACTGAGCCACCCAGGTGCCCCTCTCTTTTCTTTTTGATAAGTCTGGCTAGAGGTTTATTAATTCTATTGATTTTTTTCAAAGAACCAGCCTTTGGTTTCATGGATGTGTTCTATTGTTTTTTTTTGTTTTTGTTTTTGTTTTTGTTTTGTTTTGTTTTGTTTTTAGTTTCCGTATCCTTTACTTCTGCTCTAGCTTTTATTATTTCCTTCCTTCTGCTGGCATTAGGCTTCATTTGTTCTTTTTCTAGCTCTTTTGGTGTAAAGTTAGGTTATTTGAGATTTTTCTTGCTTCTTAAGGTAGGCCTGTATTGCTATATATTTCCCTCTTAGGACTGCTTTTGTTGCATCCCAAAGGTTTTGGAACCTTGTGTTTTCATGTATTTTTTTTTTCTTCTTTGATTTCCTGGTTGACCCATTCATTGTTTAGTAGCGTGTTGTTTAACCTCCATGTATTTGTGCTCTTTCCAGATTTTATCTTGTGGTTGATTTCTAGTTTCATAGCATGGTCAGAAAAGGTATGTGGTATGATTTCAGTCTTCTTGTATTTGTTGAGGCCTGATTTGTCACCTAATAATGTGGTGTATTCCTGAGAATGTCCCACGTGCACTTGAGGAGAATGTGTATTCTGCTGTTTTAGGATGGAATGTTCTCAATATGTCTGCTAAGACCATCTGGTCCAGTGTGTCATTCAAAGCCATTGTTACCTTGTTTACTTTCTGTTTAGGTAATCAGTCCATTGATATAAGTGGGGTGTTAAAGTCCCCTAGTATTTTTATAATCAGTTGGTTCCTTTCTGTTATTAATTGTTTCATATATTTGGGTGCTTTCATGTTGGGTGCATTGATATTTACAGTTGCTGTATCTTCTTGTGAATTGTCCCCTCTATTATGATACGATGCCCTTCTTTATCTCTAGTTACAGTCTTTGTTTTAAAGTCTAGTTTGTTTGGGGCTCCTGGGTGGCTCAGTTGGTTAAGCGTCTGACTCTTGATTTTGGCTCAAGTCAGGGTCTTACAGTTGTGAGATTGAGCCCTGCATCGGGCATGGAGTCTGCTTAAGATTCTTTCTCTCTCTCTACACACCCCCCCTCAAAAAAAGTCTAGTTTGTTTGATATAAGTATTGCTCTTCCAGCTTGCCTTTGACACCCATTTACACGTAGCAATAGATTCAGCGTGAACCAACTTTAGGCTCCTTCCACCGTTATCCTCCATATTTGATATCCATGCCCACACATATACTCTAGATTTGTTTCTCTCTAAGTTAGAAAAAACAACTAGTGCTTTTGGTGTACTGTGTACCTCTTCATGGGTCATACTTTGTGCCTTGCCTCAGGGGCCTGTTATCTCTAAATATAATCGTATTAGCCAATTCCAGAGACTCCAGAATCAGTTGAGAAAACTCATCTCTGAGATTTTATTCCTTTGTTTAATTTTATTTTAACGTTTTATTTATTTTTAAGAGAGACGGAGACAGAGTGCGAGCAGTGGAGGGGCAGAGAGAGAGGGAGACACAGAATCCGAAGTAGGCTCCAGGCTCCGAGCTGTCAGCACAGAGCCCGATGCGGGGCTCGAACTCACAAACCATGAGATCATGACCTGAGCCGAAGGTGGAGGCTTAACTGACAGAGCCACCCAGGTGCCCCTAATTTAATTTTATTTCAGAGAGAGAGAGCATGTGAGCAGGGGAGAGGGGTAGAGGAAGAGACAGAATCTTTTTTTTTTAATAACAATTTTTTAAACGTTTATTCATTTTTGAGAGGCAGAGTGTGAGTCAGGGAGGAGTAGAGAGAGAGGGAGACACAGAATCCAAAGCAGGCTCCAGGCTCTGAGCCATCAGCACAGAGCCCGACGTGGGGCTTGAACTCACCCCGAAATCATGACCTGAGTTGAAGTCGGACGCTCTACAACTGAGCCACCCAGGCACCCCAGGAGAGACAGAATCTTAAGCAGGCTACACACTTAGCGTGGAGCCTGATGTAGGGCTTGATCTCATGACCCGGGACCATAACCTGAGCCAAAATCAATAGTCAGACCCTCAACTGACTGAGCCACCCAGGTGTCCTAAGATTTTATTCCTTTAAAACCACTCTTGGTACCAGTATGTTCTTTTTTTTTTTTTTTTTTTTTAATGTTGATTTATTTATTTTGGGAGAATGAGAGAGTGAGCAGGGGAGGGGCAGAGACAGAGAGAGAGAGAAACCCAAGCAGGCTCTGCGCTCTCAACACAGAGCCCAACACAGGGCTCAACCTCATGACTGATCGTGGCCTGAGCCGAAATCAAGAGTCAGATATTTAACTGAGCCAGCCAGGTGCCCCATTAGCCCATGTTCTTTAGAGAAACGGAATCAATAGCATGTGTATGTGTATGAGGAGGCCAGAGAGAGAGAGAGAGAGAGAGAAATTGAGATTGAGATTAATTAATTTATTAATCTTAAGGAATGAGATCACATGACTCTCAAGTGTTAAAGTCCAGAACCTGCAGGGCGGGCTGGCAGGCAGGAGACCCATTGAAAGATCTGCACTTAAGCTGCAAAGGCTGCCTGCTGCTGGGACTCCTTCCCGCTCAGGATGTGTCCCTCTTTTTCTTATTGGTACCTTCACCTTACTGGATGAGGTGCATCCACTCTGTTGAGGGTAATCTGCTTTACTCCAGATCACCCGATTTAAATGTTAGTCTCAAAACAAGTTGATCTCCTTCAAAAATCACCTTTATAGAGATACACTCACAACGTTTGGACCAAACACCTGAGCACCATGGCCCAGCTAACTTTACTTGTAAAATTAAACATCCCGTATGGTTAATACAAATTTTTATTTATTTATTTATTTATTTATTTATTTATTTATTTATTTTTCAAGTTTACATCCAAGTTAGCGCAACAACGATTTCAGGAGTAGTTTCCTTAGTGCCCCTTCCCCATTTAGCCCATCCCCCCTCCCACACCCGCTCCAGCAACCCTCAGTTTGTTCTCTATATTTGAGTCTCTTATGTTTTGTCCCCCTCCCTGTTTTTATATTGTTTTTGCTTCCCTTCCCCTATGTTCATCTGTTTTGTATCTTAAATTCCTCATAAGAGTGAAGTCCTATGATATTTGTCTTTCTCTGACTAATTTCGCCTAGCATAATACCCTCCAGTTCCATCCACATAGTTGCAAATGGCAAGATTTCATTCTTTTTGATGGCCGAGTAATATTCCATTGTATATATATACCACATCTTCTTTATCCATTCATCCATCGATGGACATTTGGGCTCTTTCCATACTTTGGCTATTGTCAACAGTGCTGCTATAAACATGGGGGTGCATGTGCCCCTTCAAAACAGCACACCTGTATTCTGTGGATAAATGCCTAGTAGTGCAATGGCTGGGTCGTGGGGTAGTTCTAGTTTTAATTTTTTGAGGAACCTCCATGCTGTTTTCCAAGAGTGGCTGCACCAGTTTGCATTCCCATCAGCAGGGCAAAAGAGATACTCTTTCTCTGCATCCTCGTCAACATCTGTTGTTGCCAGAGTTGTTAATGTTAGCTATTCTGACAGGTGTGAGGTGGTATCTCATTGTGGTTTTGATTTGTATCTCCCTGATGGTGAGTGACGTTGAGCATTTTTTCATGTGTCGGTTGGCCATCTGGATGTCTTCTTTGAAAAGTGTTCATGTGTTTTGGCCATTTCTTCACTGGATTATTTGTGTTTTGGGTGTTGAGTTTGAGAAGTTCTTGATAGATTTTGGATACTAACCTTTTATCTGATATGTCGTCTGCAAATATCTTCTCCCATTCTGTCGGTTGCCTTTTAGTTTTGCTGATTGTTTCCTTCACTGTGCAGAAGCTTTTGATTTTGATGAGGTCCCAGTAGTTCATTTTTGCTTTTGTGTTCTTGCCTCCGGAGACGTGTTGAGTAAGAAATTGCTGCGGGCAAGATCAAAGAGGTTTTTGCCTGCTTTCTCCTCGAGGATTTTGATGGCTTCCTGTCTTACATTGAGGTCTTTCATCCATTTTGAGTTTATTTTTGTGTCTGGTGTAAGAAAGTGGTCCAGGTTCATTCTTCTGCATGTCGCTGTCCAGTTTTCCCAGCACTGTTCACTGGAGAGACTGTCTTTATTCCTTTGGATATTCTTTCCTGCTTTGTCAAAGATTAGTTGGCCGTACGTTTGTGGGTCCATTTCTGGGTTCTCTATTCTGTTCCATTGATCTGAGTGTTCTTGTGCCAGGTACCATACTGTCTTGATGGTTATAGCTTTGTAATACAGCTTGAAGTCCGAATACAAATTTTTGTTCATTATGAGTTAATATTGAATGTCAAGTTTCAAACAGGCTGACATTTAAGTCTACCTGAAGACTTGCTCTTAGCATGTCAACTCAGTTTTATTTCTTTGCCCCAAAGTGCCTAGATGATTTATTAGTTTCTTGTATAAAAAATCATCAACGGGCACCTAGGTGGCTCAGTCGGTTAAGCATTGACTGTAGCTCAGGTCATGATCTCGTGGTTCATGAGTTCGAGCCCTGCGTCAGGCTCTGTGCTGACAGCTCAGAGCCTGGAGCCTGCTTCGGATTCTGTGTCTCCCCCTCTCTCTGCCCCTCTCCACTTTCGCTCTCTCTCAAAGATAAATAATAGTCAACAGTGAAAAAAAAAATGGTCAACAGTGAAGCAGTGTTTTAAACAAGACTTGACATAAGTGTGAACCGAGGATTATACATGCTTTCTTGTAAATGTCAAGGCTGCATAAAACAGTTTGCAGTACGTCAGGACATAGGATGTTCAGCACCATCGACTAGAGGATGAACATCATCCAACCAAGCGACAGTCAACAGTTGGGAAACTACGGCCAAAGGAATGATGGCGAGCACTTGAAGTATGTAAATATACATAGAAGACTGAGGAAGGAATGGGGATCAGGGTGGGAGACAAGTGTCCACGCGAATCGCGCACATGCCGACAAGGTAGAAATAACGCAACTTATAAATGAGAGGAAATTAAATAAGCTCACTGAGGTATGGGCAATTGGAGGGCATGAGAAGACCTAAAAATAAACCCCATCATGAACCAGGTAGTGGCCTGTTGGATGAGGAGACAGAGAGGTACCAGAAAGGGATGAGTACAGAGATAACAACTAGAACGAATACGTGAGCCTGAAGTTCTAAAAATAACGCAGAATACATATCTCATGAGAACACAGCCTACAAAACAATCTGTGTAATCGTAAAACCTTACGATGCCTAGAAAAAAAGGATCTCCTAGGAGAAAAAGTATCCTAGTATCCACACGTCGGTTTCTAAGACTCTGATTTAATAAAAATCGCCAAGGTTTCTTGGAGAGATGACTGATTTTAGGGCGCTGGGAGGGGGAGGGGGAATCCAGGCGCACCTCCTCCTGTTACACTTCATTTGATCGTGCTTTGCACACACTGCACGCATTGTGAACTCAGGCCTTGTGGCAACCCAGCACCAAGCAAGTCCTTTGGCACCATTTTTCCAACAGCATTTGCTCGCCTCATGTCTCTGTGTCACACTTGGGCAATTCTCATATTTCAAACTTCATTTTTTTTTTTTTTCAACGTTTATCCATCCCTGGGACAGAGAGAGACAAAGCATGAACGGGGGAGGGGCAGAGAGAGAGGGAGACACAGAATCGGAAACAGGCTCCAGGCTCTGAGCCATCGGCCCAGAGCCTGACGCGGGGCTCGAACTCACGGACCGCGAAATCGTGACCTGGCTGAAGTCGGACGCTTAACCGACTGCGCCACCCAGGCGCCCCTCAAACTTCATTTTTAAAAATTTTATTTTAATGTTTGTTTTTGAGAGAGAGAGAGCGCGAGACAGAGCACGAGCAGTGGAGGGGCGGGGGGTCGGGGGGGAGACACAGAATCTGAAGTAGGCTCCAGGCTCTGAGCTCTCAGCCCAGAGCCCAATGCGGGGCTCGAACCCATGAACTGCGAGATCGTGACCTGAGTTGAAGTCTGACGCTTAACCAACTGAGCCGTCTGGTCACCCCTAAAATTTTATTTTAGAAAGAGCACATGAGTAGGGGAGAGTGGCAGAGGGCATTTTCTTTTAAATTCATTAAAATTTATTATTTATTTATTTTTTTGAGAGAGCGAGAACGTGAGCAGGGGAGGGGCAGAGAGAGAGAGAGAGAGAGAGGGAGACACGGAATCCGAAGCAGGCTCCAGGCTCCGAGCCGTCAGGACAGAGCCCGACCTGGGGCTCGAACTCATGAACGGTGAGATCATGACCGGAGCCAAAGTCAGATGCCTAACTGACTGAGCCACCCAGGCGCCCCCAAAGGAAATGTTTTTGTAGGAAATTAAAAGTGTTAACTCCGGTGAACACATGAATGATAGGAAGCGAAACAGCCTGTTGGTGATTCGGGAGAAAGTTTGGTCTGGATAGAAGATCAAACCAGCCACAGCATTCGCTTAAGCCTAAGCCCAACCCAGAGCAAGGCCCTCACCCTTTTCAGTTCCAGGAAGGCTCAGAGAGGCGAGGGAGCTGCAGAAGACGAGTTCGACGCTAGCACAAGTTAGTGCATGAGGTTACATCTCCAGCCCATCACAGTGGAAGTTGAAGCAGGTGCTGATGTAGAAGCTGCAGAAAGTCATCCAGAGAGATCTAGTGAAGCCGATCGATGAAGGTGGCGACACCAAAGGACGCATTTTCATGTAGACAAAGCAGCCTTCCATTGGAAGATGCCACATAGGACTTCATAGCTAGAGAGGAGAAGTCAACGCCTGGCTTCAAGGCTCCAAAGGACAAGCTGACTTGTTAGGGACTAACGCAGCTGCTGACTTGCATTTGAGGCTGATGCTCATTTACCATTCTGAATATGCAAGGGCCCTTAAGAATTGCGCTAAATCTATTCCATCCGTGCTCTGTAAATGGAACAACCAAGCCTTGTTGACGGCACGTGTGTTTCCAGTACAGCTTACTGACTATTTTAAGCCCACTGTTGAGACCCACTGGTCAGAAAAAGAAAGGTTCCTGGTCACCTGAGACAGAGATAGATGCGCGGTGAGGTTAATGTTCTTTTCGTGACCGTTAACACCACATCCATTCCGCAGCCGATGGATCAAGAAATAATTTCAACTTTCGAGTCTCGTCAATTACAAAATGCATTTCATTAAGGCTGCCGGAGATCGATTCCTCTGATGGATCTGGGCAAAGCAAATTGAGAATCCCTCAGAAAGGATTCGCCATGTAGGTGCCATTACATTTGTGATTCGTGGGAAGAGGTCAGAATATCAACATGAACAGGAATTTGGAAGAAGTGATTCCAAACTTTGTGGATGGTTTTTGAGGGGTTCAAGACTGGGGCGGAGGACGTTAACTACAGGTGTGGTGGGAACAGCAAGAGAACTCGAATCAGAAGTGGAGCCTGAACGTGGGACTGAATTGCTGGGATCTCATGATAAAACTCTGAAGGATGAGCAGCTGCCTCTTCTGGGTGAGCAAAGAACATGGTTTCCTTAGATGGAACCCACCTTTGGTGAGGAGGCTGTGAAGACCTGGAGACCACTGAAACGACAACAGGGGATTTCGAATGTGACACAGACTTCAAACGTGGTTGATAAAGCTGTGGCAGGATCCGGGAACACGGACTCCAGTTTTGGGAGAAGTAGTTCTGCTGTGGGTAAAATACTGCCGAACAGCATCGGCACGAAAGGAAGAGTCAGTCGATGGCAGGAAACTTCACTGTTGTCTTACTTCCAGAAAGTTCCACAGCCCCCTTCAACAAACACCACCCTGACGAGTCCGCAGCCGTCCACACACCAAGGCAAGGCCCCGCACCAGCGAAGAGATGACAGCTCGTCGAAAGCTCAGACGGTGGTTAGCATTTTTTAGCCATTCATTTTTTCAGTAGTTTTATTTTTTTATTTTTATTTTTATTTATTTTTGTTTTTATTTTTTTATTTTTTATTTTAATTTATTTTTAAAATTTTTTTATTTTATTATTTTTTATTTTTTTATTTTATTTTTATTTTTTATTTTTTTATTTTTTTATTTTTTTTAATTTTTTTTATTTATTTATTTAAAAAAATTTTTTTAACATTTTATTTATTTTTGAGACAGAGACAAAGCATGAACGGGGGAGGGGCAGAAAGAGAGGGAAACACAGAATCAGAAACAGGCTCCAGGCTCTGAGCCGTCAGCCCAGAGCCCGACGCGGGCTCGAACTCACGGACCGCGAGATCGTGACCTGAGCCGAAGTCGGACGCTTAACCGACTGAGCCACCCAGGTGCCCCTTCAGTAGTTTTAAACTAAGGTACGTATGTTGTTTTCGATCCTCACTTTACCGAATCTCTCTGAGGTATGCCTGTATAATCGATGTTCCCCGGGGGCATCTTCGGATGCCAGCACGTATGACGGAGGGACACGGAGCCAACTTAAAGAGCTCCCCGTGGCCAGCGCTGGATCAGGTTGAGCAACAGAATGAACGGCATAATACCAGGATGTAACCCAAAGTACAAAATACGTGTCTGTGATCCATAGGGTTGTAAATGCATCATTCGATAAATAAGTAGACGTAAATAAATGCGTGCAGGAGAAAAGTAAATCTCCCATGTAGAAGAATTCCAAATGGAATATTACTCGGCAACCGAAAAGAATGAAATCTGGCCATTTGCAACTACGTGGATGGAACTGGAGGGGATTATGCCAAGCGAAATTAGAGAAAGACAAGTAGCATATTTGTCACTCCTATGTGGAATTTAAGAGACAAAACAGATGAACCTAAGGGAAGGGAAGCAAAAGTAATATAAATACAGGGAGGGGGACAAAACAGAAGAGACTCAGAAACATGGAGAACAAACTGAGGGTTGCGGGAGGGGTTGTGGGAGGGGGGATGGGCCAAATGGGGAAGGGGCACTGAGGAATCTCCTGAAATCATTGCTGCACCATGTGCTAACTAACTTGGGTATAAATTTAAAAAATTAATTAAATTCATTCACGGGGGGTGAGGCGTTAAGTGCCACTCCTTACGTGTAACAAAGAAGACTTGGCAAAGAGTATAGTATGAAGGGGGGAGGTGAGAATAACTTTATAACCTAGCTAGAAGGACGACCTGTGTCTGGTGACCAAGGTCAACACGGCCGGTGATAAGTCATGTCGAGAGTACGTACCCTTGACACGACGTGATGAAAACAGCACTTGGCCTGTGCGGTCTCCCCCGCCCCCCCCCCGCCCCCCGCCTCCCCAAACCCACGATCCTAGTCTAATGATGAGAAAGCGCTTCAGAGACATCCCCGTGGGGCGCTTTGCAAAATCCCCGAGCAGTACTCGTCAAAACTCTCCAGTTAGGCAACAAGGAGACCCGCACAGTGAGGAACCTGAGCAGATGGAGGCCGAAGGTAATGTGACATCCTGAATCTGCTCCTGAGACAGACGAGCGGCCCCACGGAAAAACTAAGGGCAATTGAATAAGGTGTGGATGTTGTTCATAACTATCGGTACCGGTCCATTAAGTGTAACGCATTCCCCATACTAATTAATGTAAGATGGGCTCACGTGTAGGGGGGCCTGGGTGGCTCAATCCGTTAAGCGTTCAACTTCGGCTCAGGCCGTGATCTCGCGGCTTGTGGGTTCGAGCCCCGCGTCGGGCTCAGTGCTGACAGCTCAGAGCCTGGAGCCTGCTTCGAATTCTGTGTCTCCCTCTTGCTCTCTGCCCTTCCCCCGCTCGCGCTCTGTCTCTCTGTCTCTCTCAAAAGTAAACATTAAAAAAAAAAAAAAAAAAAAGATGGGCACACGTATGTGACCACTCCCTGTACTACCTTTGAAAATTTTCTCTAAATCAAAAATAATTAGAAAAGTAAGTGAATAAAATCATTAGAAAACAGCAAGTTTTGGGACACCTGGGTGGCTCAGTCAGTTAAGTGTCTGACTCTTGATTTCGCTCGGGTCATGATCTCACGGTTCGTGGGATCAAACCCTGCCTCAGGCTCTGTGCTGACAGCGACAGTGTGGAGCCTGCTTGGGATTGTCTCCCTCCCTCTGTCTCTCTCTCTCTGCCCCTCTCCTGCTTACGCCCACACACTCTCTCCAAAAAAAAAAAAAAAAAGAAAATAGCAAGTTTTATGAAAATTATGACAGGGTTGAGACCAAACATACCATTTGTATGTGAATGGGTTTAACAAACCTATGAAAAGATAGTTTTAATTTGGTTCACAAAACAATATCCAAATACATACTGTATACGGCAGACATGTCTACAATTAGAAGTTAGTAAGGCAAAAAATAAGGGACTGCACAAAGTATACCAGGGAAATATTTTTAAAAAGGGCAGGGATAGTGTTTCTGATATAAGACAAAGTGATGGACACTCTTTTTTTGTTTCTAAATTTTTTTTTAATGTTTGTTTATTTCTGAGAGCAAGAAAGAGAATGTGAGCAGAGGGAGGGGCAGAGAGAGAGGGAGAAACAGAATCCGAAGCGAGCTCCAGGCTCCTAGCCGCTAGCACAGGGCCCGATGCGGGGCTTGAACTCACGGACTGCGAGATCATGACCTGAGTTGGGGCCGGCCGCTTAACTGACTGAGCCACCCAGGCACCCCCCGCCCCGCCTGGAACTGTTTAAAATTACCGGTTCAACAGCCTTGGGTGCAAGAGGGAAATCTACATGCAAATGACAAGTACCCAACCGAGGACTGGCAGGAGAGCAGAGATGTGGGCTAAGGGAGAGGATGCTAGGATACTACAGACGCAGGTAGAAAGGGAGGCTGAACCATTTAATGAAAAGCCTCAGCTCCTCGAAACAGAGTAGGACGGTGGTTCCCAGGGGGCAGAGGCATTAGGGGGATGTAGTTTAAGGGTACAGACTTGGAGCTGGAAGGCGAATGCTCTGGCGGTCTGCCGCACAGCACAGTGATTATGACCTGAATTCCAGACCTCAAAATTGAGAGGCTAGACCTTACGTGTTCTTCCCACAAAAAAGGAATGATAGCTGTGTGACGTAAAAAGGAATGACAACTGTGTGACGTCGTAGTGTTAACAGATGCTGAGGTGAAAGTTCCGCATGTTAATAAACGTATCAGATCAACGTGTCGTACCCCTTCAACTTACACAATGTTGTGTGTCAGATCTCAATTTTTTTTTAAAAAAAGTTCTTGTGTTCTGAAACCTACTCAGGCCATATCCTATATATACCTTTCCCATTTTCCAATGTAATGCTGCTGGGTTTTTTTTTTTTTTTTAATGTTTATTTTTGAGAGGGGGGCGAGGCAGAGAGAGGGGGAGACAGAATCCAAAGCAGGCTCCAGGTCTGAGCTGTCGGCACAGAGCCCCAGGCGGGGGGCTCGAACTCACGGACTGCGAGATCGTGACCTGAGCTGAAGTCGGACGCTCTGAGCCACCCAGGCGCCCCAGAATGCTGCTCCTGTTACACAGTTTTATGGCTCAGGGTATAGATAACAGTGATGGGCATTAAGGGTCATTACTATACAGTGTCTTCTGGTCAGAAATTTAGTCTCTACCAGGGTTCGGTAGGAAGCCAAGGTCATTTTTCAAATGGAAGAAAGTTCAGAAGTGAGTATTGTGAAATTTTAGGGGTCTGCCCTGTGATTCTCCTCTTTGGGGTTTCCCTAAGCTCCGTGTGGCATACTCTGGTACATCAGACCTATGTAATAAGACCCGAATGGAAGGGCATTGCCCTGCAATGTGGACACGATGCAGAACTTTTTCTCTTCTGGTTCACACACAAAACTGGCATTCTTCTGTGTCTCCCAGTGAACAAGTCTGAGTGGCAGGCTCAGATTTTTTTTTTTTTTTTTTTTTTTTTTTTTAACGTTTGAGAGAGAAAGAACGAGCAGGGGAGGGGCAGAGAGAGAGAAAGAGAATTCCAAGTGGTCCAAGTGGGCTCCGTGCCTGGCACAGAGCCCGATGCGGGGCTTGATCCCACGACCATGAGATGGTGACCCGAGCCATTATCAAGAGTTGGACGCTCAACTGACTGAGCCACCCAGGCGACCCCAGGATCAGATGTTGGAGGGCACTGCAGAGTGCAGCAACTTGTCCCCCATGCTGCAAGTGGTACATCATCCTGTTCTCAACCGAGACTGTAGAAAATCCACAAACGTGCATGACCCGTACACGCAGCATTTACACCCCAACATCTAATATGTGTGCGTCTGCGCTGTTTTGACATAGATAACGTCTTATGACCTAGCCCTAAGACAGGACCGTAAATGGACGCTGTTGTGACTTCCAAGTAAAGGAAAATGGGTTCCGATGAACTCTCCTGGCAGAGATGAGCAAAGAGCAGGTGCCATACCAAATGCCAGGGGCCGCCTTCGTACGCCCCGGTAACGACACCACATTTGGAAACCAGCGGTTATTAACATCCCAAACTATTTAAGTGTGTGATGTTCCAAGCTCGTTCCATAGTTTTGTTAACAAGCAAACATGTGAATTGAACAAGGAAGTGGTAAGGGGCGCCTGGGTGGCTCAGTGGGTTAAGTGTCTGACTCTCGCGATCAGCTCAGGTCACGATCTCATGGTTTGTGGGATGGAACATTGCTCTCGGATGTGCGCTGGGTGTGGAGCCTGCTTGAGATGCTCTCTCACCCTCTTCCTCCGCCCCTCTCCTCATGTGTGTGCGTGCTCTCTCAAAATAAATACTAAAAAAAAAAGGTTAAAAAAAAACCCTGTATCAGGTAGGTCTCTGATAGAACTTATCCCGGTTCATTCCTCCCTGGATGCAGTTACCTCTGGGTTATTATCTTGGTTGGGCAAACAGATCAAGAAGCATCCGTTTAGCCTTTCCCACCGGAATGTGCCTCAACAAGTGTGTTAGGAAACCAATGTAGGTATTTTGCCAGTTAATAAGTACATCTGTATTTATTTTATTTATTTATTTATTTTAATTATTTATTTGAAAAAAATTTTAATGTTTATTTTTGAGAGAGAGAGAGAGAGAGAGAGCGCGTGTGCACGAGTGGGGCAGGGGCAGAGAAAGACACACACACAGAGACACACCCAGAATTCGAAGCAGGCTCCGGGCTCCGAGCTGTCAGCACAGAGCCCAACGTGGGGCTTGAACTCACAGACCACGAGATCATGACCTGAGCTGAATGAGGTCGGACACTCAACTGACTGAGCCACCCAGGCGTCCCAAGAAACATGCCCAGATACAGGCACAGAAGCTTTACTCACATACACCAGAAACTGGAAGCAACTGGGAGGCCCCTCAGAAGGTGAATGGATAAACAACTTGTGATACATTCAAATAACGGACTATTATTCAGTGATGAAATGAAATGAGCTCTCAGAGAAGATATGGGAGGGGTGCCTGGGTGGCCCAGTCGGTTAAGCGTCCGACTCCGGCTGGGGTTCATGGGTTCGAGCCCTGCGTCGGGTTCTCTGCTGTCATCGCAGAGCCTGCTCTGCATCCTCTGTCTCCCTCTCCTTCTCTCTGCTTCTCCCCTGCTCGCCCCCCCTTTCTCTGTCTCAAAAATAAACATTAAAAAAAAAAAAAACAGACACAGGGAACGTTAAAAACATACTAAGTGAAAAAAAAAAATCCCACCCCAAAAGGCTCCATTCTGTATAATTCCAACTGTTTTGTATTCTGGAGCAGGCAAAACTATGCCACAGATTTGAAAAACGGGAGTAGGGGATTGGTGGGTAAGTAGGTGGAACAGAGATTTTTTGGATAGTGAATGGTATTTAGAAAATGTGGTGATTGTGTATATATGACACCACGCATTTGTGAAGATTCACGGAAATATACAGCACAAAGAATGAACTATAACGTAAACTCGAGACTTCAGTTCATGATGACGTACCAGTATCGATTCTTGAATTAGAACAAATGCACCGCACTAATGCAAAATGTTAAAAATGGAGGAAACTGTGTGGAGGGGAAGGGAGAAGGGATAGGTTTCCTCTTCTTGTCCATGATATTCAGTGTGATGTTCGTTATCAAGTTGAGGAATTTCCGTTGTATTTCTAGAATGTCAGTAGTTTTTAAAATTTTTTAAATGTTTATTTTGAGAGAGAGAGAGTGTGAGTTGGGGAGAGGGATAGAGAGAGAGAGAGAGAGAGAGAGAGAGAGGGGAAATCTTAAGCAGACTCCATGCTCAGAACAGAGCCAGATGTGGGGCTTGATCCCACAACCCTAGGATCATGACCTGAGCTGAAATCAAGAGTTGGGACACTCAACCAACTGAGCCACCCAGGTGCCCCAGTAGTTTTTTTTTTTTTTTAATCAGCAGTGGAGGGTTGGATTTGTTAAATGCTTTTTCTGCATCTGTTGATACGATCCTATGCTTTTTTTCTTCTTTAGCCTGTTGGTGTGAATTACTTTGATTTTCATATGTTGATCTACCCTTGCATACCTGGAATAAACTGCATTTGGTCATGATGTATGGTTCTTTTTATACATTGTTAGATTCAACTTGCTAATATATTATTTTTTTTATTTTTTTGAAATAATTTTTTAACATTTATTCATTTTTGAGAGACAGCGTGAGCAGGGGAGGAGCAGAGAGAGAGAGAGAGAGAGAGAGAGAGGAAGACACAGAATCCGAAGCAAGCTCCAGGCTCCCAACTGTCAGCACAGAGCCTGATGCAGAGCTCGAACCCACAAATTGTGAGATCATGACCTGAGCCGAAGTCACGCAACCAGTTAAGCCACCCAGGCACCCTAAATTATTTTATTTTAGAGCGAACATGCACTAGGGGGACGGTGGAGAGGGAGAGAGAGAGAGATGGAGGGAGGAGAGACGACCTTAAGCAGGCTTCATGTTCAGTGTGGAGCCCTGCATGGTGCTCAACCCCATGACCCTGGGATGGCCCGAAATCAAGAGTTGGACACTCAATTGACTAAGCCACAATTTGCTAATATATTATTATTTTTGCATTTATGTTCATGAGAATGTTAATTTCTCCTTTCTTAAAATGTCTTTTTTTTTTTAATTTTTTTTTAATGTTTTATTCATTTTTGAGACAGAGAGAGACAGAGCATGAACGGGGGAGGGGCAGAGAGAGAGGGAGACACAGAATCAGAAACAGGCTCCAGGCTCTGAGCCATCAGCCCAGAGCCCGACGCGGGGCTCGAACTCCCGGACCGCGAGATCGTGACCTGGCTGAAGTCGGACGCTTAACCGACTGCGCCACCCAGGCGCCCCTCTTAAAATGTCTTTATCTGGTTTTGGTATTAAAGTAATTGTGGCCTCTCTAACTTAGGGAGTGTTCCCTCTGCTTCTAGTTTGTGGAAAAGAATGAAGAGAATTGAGATAATTCTTCCTTAAGTGTTTATTAGGATTCACCAGTGAATTCACCTGGGTGTGGTGCTTTCTTTTTTTGGAAAGTAATTATTGGTTCAATTACTTTAATAGCTACAGGTCGTGTGTGTGTGTGTGTGTGTGTGTGTGTGTGTGTGGTTTGGGTCAAATGTGTTTTGCAAGAACTTGGTCCAGTTGATTTAGGTTACCAGATTTGTGGGCATGGAGTTATTCATAATGTTCCTTTGTCATCCTTTTAATTCTCATGAAATGAGCTGTGATGGCCTCTCCATTTATGATATTAACAGTTTGTTTTCTCTTTTTTTATTGACTATCCTGCTTAGAGCTTTATCAATTTCATTGTTTTTTTGTTTTTTTTTTTCAAATAAACATCTTTGATGAGGTGCCTGGGTGGCTCAGGTGGTTAAGCATCCGACTTTGGCTCAGGTCATGATTTCATGGTTTGTGGATTCAAGCCCCGCGTCAGGCTCTGGGCAGCCTGGATCCTGCTTCAGATTCTGTGTCTCCCTCTGTCTCTGACCCTCCTTTGCTTGTGCTCTCGCTCTCTCTCTCTAAACAAAACAAAACCATTAAAAAAATCTGTTTTACTGATTTTTTTCTACTGATTTCCTGTTTTTAATTACACTGGTTTGGGTTTTATTTTTTCTGACTCCTCTTTCTCTAGTTTCCAAAAGTTGAGGATTATATTATTTTCTTTTCAAATGTGTGCATTCAAGTGCTATCAGTTTCTCCCCAAGCACTGCTATTAACTGCATCCCACACATAAGTGTGGGGTAGATTTCCATTTTCCATCAGCTGCAATTTTTTAAAGTTTTTTTTAATTTCTGCACCCAACACGGGGCTCAAATGACCCTGAGATCAAAGTCACATTCTCTTCCAGCTGAGCTAGCCAGGTGCCCCAGATGAAATATTTAAAATTTTCTTTTAAGAAGTGTGTGGCTCAGGGGTGCCTGGGTGGCTCGGTCGGTTGAGCGTCTGACTTCGGCTCAGGCCATGATCTCGCATTTTAGGAGTTCAAGCCCCGTGTCAGGCTCTGTACTGACAGCTCAGGGCCTGAGACCTGCTTCAGATTCTGTGTCTCCCCTTCTCTCTGCCCCTCCCTTGTTCATGCTCTGTTTGTCAGTAATAAATAAACGTTTAAAAAATATTAAAAAGAAGCATGTGGCTCAGTCTTCAACATTTGGTGGTTTTCCAGCTATCTTTTCTGCTACTGATTTCTAGTTTAAATCTGTCGTGTTCTGACAGCATCCTTTGTAGGGCTTCTGGTCTTAATTTTTTTTACAGGTGTGTTTTAGGGCCCAGAATGTAGCTGGTACTTGTTCCATTGTTAGTTTGAGATGAATGTCTATCCTGCTGCTGTTGGATGAAATCATCTATCGATATCACATAAGACCAGTTGATTGATGGTCCTTCTCTCTTCAACAATGTATTTACCAATTTTCTGCCCGCTGGATCTGCCAGTTACTGACAGAGTGAGGTTATAGTTGTGGATTTGTCTATCTTACCGTGCAGTTCTGTGTATTTTGCATCAGTTACTTTGACAATGTTGTTTGGCATATGACGTATTAAGGTTTATTGGGTCTTCCTGGAGAATTAGCAGATTCCCTAGTACGTAATGCCCTTCTTTCTCCCAGATAATCTTCCTTGTTCTGAAGTTGGCTTTGTGTGAAACTAACAGTTTTTTAAAATTCATAGCCCGGTCATTCAGAGTCTCTCCTGTACTGGAGTCTTGTATTGATGACGGTTTTCTCTCTTCAGAATGTGTTGTCTCTTCCCTTTCAGTATGCCTTCCAATTTTTGCTTGAAAGCCAGACATGATGGATCAGTTAATAAGATTTGGGGAAAATTGGCCTTTAATGGGAGGTTTTATGTGTTGTTGAATAGGAGCTAGACTATGTTGAATGTTCACTGTTAACTGTAGGTATCCGGGGCTACAGTACCTTCCCGTGTCCTTTTATTTTTCTCCCCAGGGGGTTTGGGTATCCCAGCAACTCAAGCTTAAGTAGAGTCTGTGTCTTGCAGCTTTCTGTGTTAATCACACTGGGGCCCTGCTGATGCGATGGTAAGGTATTTGGGAGGGAAAATGTTCTGTTATGTTATGATGATGAAGCCTGTGATGTTTTGATGGCACTATGGACTGGACTATGAAAATTTCCTCCCCATTAGTCAAAGAGGAAAGGTGCAGAGGGCTCGAGTTGTCTGGTTGTTCTTTCCCCAATCAGATAATGCGTTGGCAAATTCGTTTTCTTTGAAGGGCGGTTTAAGTTACAGACAACAGACTGCATTGTGTACATATCAAAACATATCTTCCTGTTTCCTGCACAAAACACGAGGCAATTAAAAAAAAAATTTTCTTTAATATTTATTTTTGAGAGAGAGAGAGAGAGAGAGACAGCACAAGTGGGAGAAGGGCAGAGAGAGAGAGACGCACGGAATCCAAAGCAGGCTCCAGGCTCTGAGCTGTCAGCACAGAGCCTGACACGGGGCTTGAACTCATGAACTGTGAGATCATGACCTGAGTGCAAGTCAGACGCCCAGCCGAGTGAGCCACCCAGGCGCCCTGAGGCATTTTTTTTCTGATCTTCACGGTGAGAAACCGGTTTGGCTCCTGCAGGAAGAATTTATGAATTGTGGGGCGCCCTCCAAGACCGGGTTCCCCAAACCATTTGATTCTCAAGGTAGGCTATACTCAAGCAACTCCTCTCTTGGAGTTTGTGTTCCTACAGGTTAGCGGCTGAAGTGATTTCTGCTCCCAGTTTATCAGTCAGGCACTTGGGAAAGCAGGGCAAGTGTAAGTGGGTTCAGGTGGCTGGAGTAAAGGGGGAAAAGCCCGTAGAGCCTTTAATGTGTCAAGGAGTTGGGGCTGTGGGTTTTCAAGGCTTGACCCTCCTACCATGGGCCCAGAGAGAAAAGGGGCATATGTGAACCGTCTTAGTTTCGTTGCCTATTGTGGGCTAGGCAGGGTGAGGGGGCACCTAAAACCAATAGTCAGACATCAAAAACATAGTGTCTTTAGTAAAGTTCACTCCCTGGTGGCTGTTCACTGAATTGTGCCCCATCACATTTACGCAAAGTTGAATTTGAACATGAATTTTATTTTTTTATTTATTTAAAAAAAATTTTTTTTTCAACGTTTATTTTATTTATTTTTGGGACAGAGAGAGACAGAGCATGAACGGGGGAGGGGCAGAGAGAGAGGGAGACACAGAATCGGAAACAGGCTCCAGGCTCTGAGCCATCAGCCCAGAGCCTGACGCAGGGCTTGAACTCCCGGACCGCGAGATCGTGACCTGGCTGAAGTCGGACGCTTAACCGACTGCGCCACCCAGGCGCCCCCGAACATGAATTTTAAAAGCCATGTGACAAACACAAGCAACATGTTCTTACCAAGATGAGGAAACCTTGGGGCACCTGGGTGGCTCAGTCGGTTAGGCGTCCGACTCTTGGTTCTGGCTCAGGTCATATCTCCTGGTTCATGAGATCAAGCCCTGCTCTGGGCTCTGTGCTGACAGCTCTCGCTCTCGCTCTCTCTCTCTCTCTCTCTCCCCCTCCCCCTCCCCTGCTTGCGCTCTCTCCCTCTCAAAACATTAAAAAAAAAAAAAAAAAAAAGCGCCTAGGCGGCTCAGTCGGTTAAGCGTCCAACTTCGGCCCAGGTCATGATCCTGGGCTTTGTGGGTTTGAGCCCCACGTCGGACTCTGTGCTGATAGCTCAGAGCCTGGAGCCTGCTTCAGAGTCCGTGTCTCCCTCTCTCTCTGCCCCTCCCCTGCTTCCAGTCTGTCTCCCCAAAATATTTTAAAAAAATAATAGAAAAAAAAAAAGATGAGGGATCTTTGAAAAAGCATTGGAATCTAGTCATCCCAAGGTTTTGGGAGAGATTCGGGTATATCAATAGGCTTCTGGAGCTCTGGTTATTTTAGTAGTGTTGTTGGTTATCGTCATCTGTTGTCTCCTTTGTTGTTATTGGTGGCACTTTGCCAGTGTTGTGTACCCACGTGCAGCAAGCAGCCCCTTCAAGGGAACAGAACTCTCCCTGCCTGGCCAGTAAACCGCCCAAAGCCAAGTAGTCGGCTGCCACAGCTACCGGTTTTTCCTCCACCCAAAGCCTCTAAAGCATTAGCTGTCTGCGGTAGGTGCTTAGAGCGTTTGGACACTTTTTCATTGGGACCCGTGATGAGAGTCTGTTGAATGACACCATACGTGCCCTTGGACGTGGACAGTGACTCCCCTGACAACGACTGCACGAGCGCTGTTGGTACGAAGACATCCCGTCTGTCGCGGTGGCCCTGAGGTTGTTGTGGGAAAGGGAGCCCAAAATGTTGACACGTGGGGTACAGAGTGCGGGTGATGCTAGGAGGAAGGTCCCGGGGTGGGATGTGAGAGTGGGCACTATTGTAACTGCACAGGCCCGTGAAAATGACCATTTTCACATGAAGGTCATGTACCGAAAGGCCTCTAGTCACAAGGTGCCGGCAAACATGAGGACAAAAACGAGGTCATGGGCCCCAAAACCAAGGGTGGAGTCTAAGGCCTTGAGCAGCAGGAAGACCCATTTAGAAGACATCAAGGTTTGTTTAAATAAGCCTTTCTGGCTTCCATGAGGGCTGTGGCCTGAGCTTATAGGAGGCAAGCCCCACACCCGATGGCTGGAGGGGAGGCGGGCAGAGGGATGGGCAAATAGGCAAGTCCCAATGAACGCCTTTTGCAAGGGTCCGGTGGTCCGGGGTTTTTTCCTTCCTCCCCTTTGAGAAAGGAGTTGATCACATCAGTGCCTGGAGTGAATGAGTCCTTGCGTTTTGGTGTCATCAGTGGCATGTGTGTTAGGGTGAGTGAGTCATGTCTCAGTACCTAACACGGTCTGGTCATAGGAAGCAGCCCTGCGTAGGAGATAAGGGGCCGCATACAGTCTATTTTCCACCAGCTATAACCCCCTCCTTGGCCTGGGAATTCCGTCCACTGTTTATATTACCAGTGGTGTGGTTTTTTTCACAACAGGTGCTCTGGTCGGTCACTGTTTTAGCCATGTCAGAGGAAGTCCTGTGCCTTCTGCCTAGAGCTTTAGGGTAGAGGGGGTCTCCGTGGCTTCATATTTCATGGGCACACAGGGCCAAGTTTAATATTAGTATGTCTGAGATGTCAGGAGTCTCAGAAACTGGAGTTAATTTATTGCCCTGAGTATCGAAAAAGCCTCTGTAGTTTGAAGTTTACATACGTACAGAGTTAGCAGGGACCCTGACTTGTACTTGCATCGTCGTGATTCAGGATATTCCTAGCGTTCTTTATCCCAAAGGGGGCAACCTTGGATAAGGAGTGGTTTCTGGTGGCGGGACCAGATAGAAGGTCACTGGCGATGGTCAAACGATGTATAAAAATGGGCGGGTGAGTTGCGCTCCCGGCCAGCGCGTCCTGTAGCGCTAGCGTGACCGCCTGGAATCGATCTGCGCAGTCTTTGATCAGGGACGGCCTCTCTGATCTGGGGACAAAGTATTTCTGCAGTTGACTTCCTTCATCAGGTGTGATGGCGGCACAGGGTCCATCAAGTACACGAACTCTCCCGGTCATTCACTTGGTCCCAGGGGCCTCCCCAAGTGGCCAGTGAGTCTAGAAAAGGGGTGGCCTCCTCGAGAACGATTACATCATTTGGAGCACAGGGGAACACACCTTCTCCCAGAGGTGGGATATGCGAGAAGGCCCATTTCTTCCTGTCCCGTAGGTACCGAGATCTTTTCAACGAGGAGGTCTCTGTGGGAAAGCAGGCCTGGACTCGGGCCCCAAGGCAAAATGAAAGCCTGGCTGCGTGGGACCGTCAGCTCAGGGCCTGCGAGAGCCTCCGTGTCCAGGAAGACTGTGTACTGCCCGCAGGGGCTGTTCTATTCTGTTAGCACACAGACTGTATTAAAAGTTAATAAAATGTTTTCAGAAACAACATTTCGACAGATGCACTGCTTTCAATCACATACGCTCGAACATACTCGAAACCGTACCGAGGAATTACGCACAGCTGCGAGCAAAGGGAGCCCTCCTCCATAACCTGCCTGACGGGAGGAAGGCGCCAGTCCTCCAGGGAAGGGCAGGGTCAGGGCAGGTGCAGGAGCAGCGTCACCTGTGGTTCTATGGACTGCGTCACTGTAGTGGAGTCAGGAATACACGGTCACTCGTGGTATTAGCAGGACAAGGCGTTCACTGTGCAAATAAGAGCTTGTATGGCTCTAATCTGGAGAGGAGAGGAGAGTCTGAGCATCAGAGAATACTCCCAACCACGAAAGTTCAAATTATTTGCCTCGTGGGCACATCCCCACAGTCCCCTAGACGGTGACGGACCTTTTATGTGGAGCGTGGGGAGGTATCTGTGGAAACCTATACCTCTGGGAAGATGAAGTCAAGCAGTTAACTGGCTCTGAGGGCACTCTTGATTGGCAGGGCAGGGAATCGGGAACACAGGCTGCAAGCGGGTATCCTCAAAGCTCCTGCGCATCCGTCCGTCTCTCTGTGTGGTGGCTCTGAAACCTGATGCCTCCCGTACCACCTTCCAGATCTCCTACAAGTGAGGCGACAGGTGAATTCTAACATGGAATCACAGAGGACACAGATTGTAGAAAATGTCTCACTCCCCAGGTGACAAAACAGAACGTGAGAGAGCCATCTCCCAATTCTGCATTTTATTATCCAGTGATAGGTCTGTCTTAATGCAAAGTGGATTATTCAGATTCCAGCCAGAAGGAATGACAAAGGGAACAGACATCAGGCTACAAGATAAACTCTGCACATTTGCAAACTTATGCCGTCTTTTTACTAACAGGGAACACGGGACAAGGCTCTTTTGGCCAAAACAAGAATTGGTTTTCTCGTAAGAATGATGGAATACATGATGGGTAAGGGATATCTGGCGGCTGACCCGGGTGGCCAGCAGGAAAATCCCAACAAATGCCTCAATGTCATTGATCCATGATTCAATTGAAACATTGTATAACAATTAAACCTGTTTAGAAACCACTTCACTTCACCCTTGGATCAAACAAGCTCAAGAATGGAAAGAGGTAAGTGTTACCGATTTATGGAGAAAACATTCATCTATTGCTTAAAGAGTATTTGCAGAATTCTCTCACCTCAGTGTTCATTGCTGGAAGCAAGCAGTAAATACCCGGAGTCCAGAGATCCGCCGTAAGAATGAGGCGCTGATCAAGACAATATATTTATAGCTTTTATAATGATTCTTTCATGTTACAGTTTTCTGGAACACTATTCACGGACTGATTTGTGTCAGGCCTTCTTAGATTTATCGTGTTTCTTTCCAGCGGGGGTTTTCACACGTAAGGATGAAGAGCAAACGTTTCTCCCCGCACGGCTTACCTTCAGGAGGTTTCTACTCGGTGTGAGACCTTTTGTGCCTTCGAAAGGAATTGGGACGACTGAAGGCTTTCCCGCATTCTTTACATTTGTAGGGTTTCTCTCCCGTGTGCATTCTCACGTGTCCTCGAAAGGTAGTGCGATAAATGAAGGCTTTCCCGCACTCCTTACACTCATAGGGTTTCTCTCCAGTGTGAGTTTTTTCATGTGTCCGGAAGGACGTGTAACAACTGAAGGCTCTTCCACACTGTTTACACTCGTAGGGCTTCTCTCCCGTGTGAGTCCTTTCATGGATGCGAAAGGAACTGGGGAAATTGAAGGCTTTCCCGCACTCCTTACACTTATAAGGTCCATCTCCCGTGTGCATGATCATGTGCGTTCGAACGCTCGAGGGAGAAATGAAGGCTTTCCCACACTCTTTACACTTATAGGGTTTCTCTCCAGTGTGCTTTCTCACGTGTCCCTGAAAGGTGGTGCGATAAATGAAGGTTTTCCCGCACTCCTTACACGCGTAGGGTTTCTCCCCTGTGTGAGTCCTCTCGTGGATTCGAAAGGAACTGGGCCAACTGAAGGTTTTCCCACACTGTTTACACTCATAGGGCTTCTCTCCGGTGTGTGTCCTTTCGTGGGAGCGAAAGGAACTGGGGCAAACGAAGGCCTTCCCGCATTCCTTGCATTTGTAAGGCCCGTCGCCGGTGTGCGTGATCATGTGCGTTCGAATGCTTGACAGAGAGACGAAGGCTTTCCCGCATTCCTTACATTCATACGGTTTCTCCCCGCTGTGAATTCTTTCATGGATTCGCAAACCCAGAGGAGAACTGAAGGTTTTCTCACACTGCTTACACTCGTACTGTTTCTCGGCGGTGTGAGTCCTTTCGTGTCTTCGAAAGGAGCTGGGGCAGCTGAGGGCTTTTCCGCACTGCCGACACTCATAGGGCTTCTCCCCGCTGTGATTCCTTTCGTGTATTCGCAAACCTAGCGGGGACCTGAGGGATTTCCCACACTGTTTACACCGATAGGGTTTCTCTCCGGTGTGCGTCCTTTCATGTGTCCGCAATGACGTGGAGCAACTGAAAGCCTTCCCGCAGTCCTTACACTTAAAAGGTCCATCTCCCGTGTGAGTTATCATGTGTCTTCGAAAAGTTGTGAGCCACGTGAAAGCCTTCCCACATTCCTGACATCCGTAGGGTTTCTCTCCAGTGTGAGTCCTTTCATGTCTGTGAACAGATTTGCGGTAACTGAAGGCTTTCCCACATTCCTTGCACTTATATGGCTTCTCTTCGTACTCATGGTACTCATAGGGCCTGTGTCCACTGTGCGATCTGACGTGCCTAGTAAGGGATGAATGAGTCACAAAGACTTTTCCACACACGCCACGGTCGCAGGGTTTTACTCCAGAAGGAGTTTTCGTGCTCAGATTAAGATCTGGAGTCTGGCCGGTGGTTTCTCCACACTGACGACCTTCGGGTGCTTTTACCCCAGACGGAGTTTTCTGGTTCAGATTAACATCTGGAATCTGGCTGATGGTTTCTTCCCACTGACGACCCTCTTTGCTTTCACAAGGTTTTCCTACCGTAGGACTTCTGCAAAAATTGAGAAGCATATTATTAATGATGTCTTTGTTAATAACTCAGTAGGGTATTGGAATTATTTTTTTTTTTTTTAATTTTTTTTTTCAACGTTTTTATTTATTTTTGGGACAGAGAGAGACAGAGCATGAACGGGGGAGGGGCAGAGAGAGAGGGAGACACAGGATCGGAAACAGGCTCCAGGCTCTGAGCCATCAGCCCAGAGCCCGACGCGGGGCTCGAACTCACAGACCGCGAGATCGTGACCTGGCTGAAGTCGGACGCTTAACCGACTGCGCCACCCAGGCGCCCCTGGAATTATTTTTAAAAAACGTTTATTTCTGAGTGGGAGTGGGAGCCGGGGAGGGGTAAGGAGATGGGGGGACAAGGGTTCTGAAGTGGGCTCTGTGCTGACAGCAGAGAGCCTGACGTGGGGCTCGAACTCACGAACTTTAAGATCATGACCTGAGCTGAAGTCGGACACCTAACCAACTGAGCCACCCAGGGGTCCCTATCGGAATTACATTTTTATAATTTACAGCAAAATGAAGGTTTCCTGCCCTTTCTGAATAGACTGAGAAGTTGATGTACTGAATGCTCTGTAAAGAGGACTTGACCACAGCTATTATGTAAACAGTGGTTATTAACATACAGGGATTCTTTATGCTGTTTCCAAGTGCACCATTCTGCAAACACTGAACCCCTATGTCACATTTAAGTAAATGTTTTCAGTGAAAAAAATTTAAGGATAAATTTGAAGCTGAATAATTTGGTTTTTAAAAAATCATGACGGGGGTGCCTGAGTGGCTCAGTAGGTTAAGCATATGACTTTGGCTCAGGTCATGATCTCGCGGTTCATGAGTTCGAGCCCCACGTCGGGCTGTGTGCTAATAGCTCGGAGCCTGGAATCTGCTTTGGATACTGTGTCTCCCTCTCTATCTTCCCCTCCTCCGCTCATACTCTGTCTCTGTCTCAAAACTAAATAAACATTAAAAAAAAAATCATGACATAGCAGGATTCTCATGTGGGACACTGCTGTCTATTGTGCAACTCACCCTGTTTTTCTCCCCTGGGTTTTGCACCTGTATTCAGTGTCATGATCCTTCCATTTTTTCTCTAAAATGCAGACAGAAAAAAAAAATCCAAATTATTAGAAATTATATAAAAATTACCAGATTTTATATCTATGGTGAGCTTAGCCTGACCAATGTACTCTTTTTCCACATGTCAGAACAAGATTGATGAGCAAGAAATACTTGTTCTCTAATGCCAAAGTTAAGTAAGAAAAAATATCATCAGGGTGCCTGGGTGGCTCAGTCGGTTGAGCGTCCGACTTCGGCTCAGGTCATGATCTCACGGTCTGTGAGTTCAAGCCCCGCTTCGGGCTCTGTGCTGACAGCTCAGAGCCTGGAGCCTACTTCAAATTCTGTGTCTCCCTTTCTCTCTGCCCCTCCCCCACTCATGCTCTGTCTCTCTCTGTCAAAAATAAACAAACATTAAAAAAAAGAAAAAAAAATATCATCATCTTTACCTACTGAGGCCACGTTTCTGAAGGTTTCCCGCATCACATCTCTATAAAGTTTCTTCTGTGCAGAATCCAGTAAAGCCCACTCTTCCAGGGTGAAGTTCACAGCCACATCCTCAAAGGTCACCGAGTCCTAAAACATCACAAATATGTTTACAGCAGTATGCGTGGAGTCTGACAGCACTGGGGATTTAAACTCAATTTACAGGAAGGTTATGTACGATTCTGCGATCTCCAAACATTTACGTCTTGCTCATGAGACACTTATTCTCCGTTCACACTTCCTCAGGAACTTAACAACATCACGAACACATGCAAATTACTTACGCATTTTTACTGTGATCACTTTATTTGTTTTTTAATTTTTTTTAACCTTTATTTATTTTTTTGAGAGAGAGACAGAGCATGAATGGGGGAGGGTCAGAGAGAGAGGGAGACACAGAATCCAAAACAGGCTCCAGGCTCTGAGCTGTCGGCACAGAGCCCGACGCGGGGCTTGAACTCACAGACCCTGAGATCATGACCTGAGCCAAAGTCGGACGCTCAACCGACTGAGCCACCCAGGTGCCCCTACTGTGATCACTGTTCTCTAATGGCAGGGTCTAGAAGCACCTTGGAGAAATGAGAGAAAGGCTATACACATGAAACAAGTATTATTTTAAGCACACCAATTCCTTTTGAGAAAAACTCCTCTCCTTCCTTATTACCTACCATTTAACTCAGCACTCCATGATGCCCGGGGTCAGATCTGCAGGAGGTTTTAATGAATAAAACACAGTGAAGAACCGGAAGCTGTTTCTTCTAGTCCCATCACCAAACCTGACAGTCCAGGAGGCCTGTGGAAATCCAACGTGTAACAAGGATCAGTTTGTCACATCGGCCTGAGGCACTCCAGGCCATCAGAAATAGCCAGAGGTAGCTGGATAAACGAACATATTCTCATCAAGAAGCAGCACTTTGAACTTGTGTGATATTTATTACACTCGGTTTTTCCATTCTCTCCCTGACCCGTTTCCTGGAGCCGGTAAGTTACCCAGAAGTTAGGGGCTAGATAACCCAGCACGACAGGACATGCTCAAAAGGCATGACAATTTAGATCTCCCCGAAGACCCTATACACATGAGCCTCAGGGCTGCTTCTCAATTTTTAGGACACATACTGAGATGAGAAGGTGCCAGAAGAGCTCTTTCTGGCCAAACTGTAACCGTGTACTCTGGCCCACGCTGACCTCGAGGAACAGGCTAAGAACTACAGGTCGCGAGGGAGTCCATGGGCGTCCACGATGGTTTGACTGTGAATCTGTTGACGATCATCAAGTAGGTAAAGGATTCTGCAGTGCTTTCCTCCAAAAGAACATAAAATCTCTATTGTCCAACTTCGGGAGGAAGTTTCCCGAGCGGCCACACGAGAGGCAGCGCCCGCGGCTTCTCTCATTTATGCGCTCCAGTGTGATGCGCGGAGGCGGAACAGCCCGGACCCAAGCATAGGAGTCCCTAAGCTGATGCCAGTACATCCTGCCAATAGGGTATGAAAGAGTTGATTTCATAACTGGCGTCTGCGGGGAGGAAGGCAGGCCTCTCAAGCAGGATGAAGTGGCTTGAGGGCGCAAGGAAAGCACGTGGGCTTTTTTTTAATCAGGTTACGGGGGGACTAAAAGTTCACACACAAGGCTAGGGGCTCCTGTGGACTGAATCTCTTGCCATTGCCAAAGCAGGAAGCACTAAGGCTTTCTTACTGCCTTGGATAGATGTGGACCACAAGACGAAGAAGGAGGGATGAGCTTCCAAGTTGGGAGCAAGCATCAAAAACTGGAATCAGAATGCAGAAAAATGAACCCGGACCACTTCCTTACACCAGACACAAAAATAAACTCAAAATGGATGAAAGATCTAAACGCAAGACAGGAAGCCATCAAAATCCTCGAGGAGAAAGCAAGCAAAAACGTCTTTGACCTCAGCCGCAGCAACTTTTTACTCAACACGTCTCTCGGAGGCAAGGGAAACGAAAGCAAAAATGAACTACTGGGACCTCATCAAAATAATAATCTGCACGGCAAAGGAAACAATCAGCAAAACTAAAAGGCAACCGACGGAATGGGAGAAGATATCTGCAAATGACATATCAGATAAAGGGTTAGTATCCAAAATCTATAAAGAACTTCTCAGACTTGGCGCCCCCCAGAAAACAAATAATCTTGTGAAGAAATGGGCAAAAGACATGAATAGACACTTTTCCAAAGAAGACATCCAGATGGCTAACAGACCCATGAAAAACTGTTCAGCATCACCATCAGGGAAATACAAATCAAAAGCACAATGAGATACCGCCTCATGCCTGTGAGAATGGCTAACGTTAACAACTCAGGCCACAACAGATGTTGGCAAAGATGCCGAGAAGGAGGATCTCTTTTGCATTGTTGGTGGGAATGCAAGCTGCTGCGGCCACTCTGGAAAACAGCATGGAGGTTCCTCAAAAAGTTAAAAATAGAACTACCCTCGACCCAGCAATTCCACTTCCAGGTATTTATCCAAGGGGATACAGTGGTGCTGTTTTGAAGGGGCACAGGCACCCCAGTGCTTATAGCAGCACTATCGACAACAGCCAAAGTATGGAAAGAGCCCAAATGTCCAGCAACAGGAGAATGGATTAAGAAGATGTGGTGTATATATATGTATACAATGGAGTATTACTCGGCAATCAAAAAGAATGAAATCTTGCCATTTGCAACTATGTGGATGGAACTAGAGGGTGTTATGCTAAAGGAAATTAGAGGACGACAAATATATGACTTCACACATATGAGGACTTTAAGACACAGAACAGATGAACATAAGGGAAGGGGAGCAAAAATAATACAAAAACAGGGAGGGGGACAAAAACCTAAGAGACTCTTAAACATGGAGAACAAACAGAGGGTTGCTGGAGGGGTTGTGGGTAGGGGGATGGGCTAAGTGAAATGGGGAAGGGGTATTAAGCAAGACACTTGTTGGGATGAGCACTGGGTGTTATACATAGAGGACGAATCACTGGAATCTCCTCCTGAAATCATTATTGCATTATATGCTAACTCACTTGGATGTAAATTTAAAATTTTTTTAAAAATTGGAGTCATGGGGCGCCTGGGTGGCTCAGTCGGTCGAGCATCTGACTTCGGCTCAGGTCATGATCTTGCAGTGAGTTCGAGCCCCGCATCGGGCTCTGTGCTGACAGCTCAGCGCCTGGAGCCTGTTTCGGATTCTGTGTCTCCCTCTCTCTCTGCCCCTCCCCCGTTCATGCTCTGTCTCTCTCTGTCTCAAAAATAAATAAATGTTAAAAAAATTTTTTTAAAAATTGGAGTCAGACTTTTTTTTCATTTTTGGTCATATATGACGAACTAAGAAGCAGTAACTCCCTCACAAGGAAAAAGCAAAAAACTTAAAATGAACAACTCTTCTTAAATCCATTACAGAACTGAGGACACAGGGCAAACCACTGTCTTCAAAATTGTGGAGACAGAAAAGAAGCTATTTTCAAATATGCCCGGGATATTCTATTTTTTTTTTAAGTTTATTTATTTACTTCGAGAGCGAGTCCGATGCGGTGCTCAAACTCCCGAACCGCGAGACCACGACCTGAGCCGAAATCAAGGGTTGGAGGCTTAACCGACTGAGCCACCCAGGTGCTCCCAGAATGTTCTTAATAAGGCCTGTCCTCAAAAGAATCTGTTTCACTGGGGCAGAAAAAAATAACACAACATCCCAGAACTTTGGGACGACAGGTGTAAAACACACACAATGGAAATAACTGATGGAAAAGAAAGGCAGAAAGGAACAGAAGAAAATCAGTGAAGCGAGAATCACCGGATCTTCCTAACATCCGTGACAACAAACTGCACACCCAGGAAGCTAAGAGAACACAAGACATCGGGGGGGGGGGGGGGAACCCCACAACAAAAATGCACGTTCAAGCATCCTATCCAAATTGGAGAAAAATCAAAGAGAATAGTGAAAGAAGCCAGAGGGAAAAACAAATCAGTTACACTGGAAAAGGATTAAGAATTAAACTGGACTTCTTTCCAAAACTATTTAAGCAAGAGACTAGAGTGACAAACACACCACTGTCCGACAAATGCCGTGTTAGACAAAATTCTTCTTCAAAAACAAGGGAGACATAAAGACTCTGAGATAAAAATGGAGGCAAGAAACGTCACAAGAAATTCATCTAGGGGGTGCTTGGGTGGCTCGGTCGGGTGCCCGACTTCGGCTCAGGTCACGATCTCCCAGTCCGTGAGTTCGAGCCCCACGTCAGGCTCTGTGCTGACAGTTCGGAGCCTGGAGTTGCTTCAGATCCTCTATCCCCCTCTCCCTGCCCCTCCCCCGCTTGCACATACTCTCTCTCTCTCAAAAGTAAACATTAAAACAATTATTTAAAGAAAAGGGGAGGGGCGCCTGGGTGGCTCAGTCAGTTAAGCGTTCGACTTCCGCTCAGGCCATGACCTCACGGTCCGTGAGTTCGAGCCCCGCGTCGGGCTCTGGGCTGATGGCTCAGAGCCTGGAGCCTGCTTCCGATTCTGTGTCTCCCTCTCTCTCTGCCCCTCCCCCGTTCATGCTCTGTCTCTGTCTCAAAAATAAATAAAAACGTTAAAAAAAAAAAAAAAAAAAAAAAGAAATAGGTGGATATTTTTAGAAAAGGAAGACTATTCTCTATGATACAGAAAATGATGGACACAGGCCATCATACCTTTAATTGTATAATTAAATTGTATAATTGTATAACCCATTAATTAATTGTATACCCATTAACTGTATAACACAAAATATCTATGTTCATATAAAGAATGGACTTCAGTGCCTCACTATTGGTCTATCAATTGTAACAAATATATCACAATAATCAGAGACGTTAAAAATAGTGCAGACTGTGGATGTAGAAGGGTCAAGTGGGAACTCTGTACTTTGTGATCAATTTTTCTGTAAACATAAAATGCTCTAAAAAAAAAAAAAAAAAAAACCCTGAACTCTCATCATTTTATCTGAATTTTTTTTTTTTTCCCCCCTGGGGGCACCTGGGTAGCTCAGTTGGTTAAGAGTCTCACTCTTGGTTTTGGCTCAGGTCATGATCTCACAGTTCATGAGATCGAGCCCCATGTCAGGCTCTGTGCTGACAGCACAGAGCCCGCTTGGGAGTCTCTCTCTCTCTCCCTCTCTCTCAGCCCCTCCCCCACTCACGCTTTCTCCCTCTCTCTCTGCCTCTCTCTCAAAATAAATAAACAAACCTAATTTTTTTCTGAAGTCTACTAGTTTATTAATTTTTATCCTTAGCATGCAATTAATATAAAATAAACTTTTATACACTATATCTCACTACATAGTAGTGTTTTTAACTTTTGCTACTTTAATTTTAAATTGATTTAAACTTTTCTACATAGGAAATCATTTTAAGATTTCTTTTTTTTTTTTTTAGGTTTATTTATTCTGAGAGAGCGAGCGAGCAAGCGAGCAAGAGTGAATGCACAAGCTGGGGAGGGGCAGAGAGAAGGAGAGACGGGATCCCAAGCAGGCTCCACACCATCAGCGCAGAGCCCGATGTGGGGCTCAAACTCACAAACCGTGAGATCTGGACCTGAGCCAAGATCAAGAGTCCGACGCTTAACGGACCGTGCCACCCAGGCACCCCAAGATTTAACTCTTTAACCACTAATGGATATAAAACCGCAACCCATAAAAAGTGGAAAATTTCGTATCTCTAACTAAAAGGGAAAGGGATATCAGAGTTTGTCCCTCCACTATATTTCACACTGGGGATACTGTCAGGAATGAGTTATGCATGTTGCACTGCATGAGGGGGTTGCATTTAATCCCTGAAAACTAAAAACTTTTTAAAAGATTTACACAAGATGAGGGGCGCGTGGATGGCTCAGTCGGTTAAGCACCTGACTTCAGCTTAGGTCGTGATCTCACTGCTTGTGAGTTCGAGCCCCGCGTCAGGCCCTGTGCTGAAAGCTCGGAGCCTGGAGCCTGCTTTCAGTTTTGTGTCTCCCCCTCTCTCTGCCCCTTCTTGGCTCGCACTCTGTCTCGCTCTCTTTCTCAAAAACAAATACACGTTAGGGGCGCCTGGGTGGCTCAGTCGGTTAAGCGGCCGACTTTGGCTCAGGTCACGATCTTGCGGTCCGTGAGTTCGAGCCCCGCGTCGGGCTCTGGGCTGACAGCTCAGAGCCTGGAGCCTGTTTCAGATTCTGTGTCTCCCTCTCTCTGACCCTCCCCATTCATGCGCTGTCTCTCTCTGTCTCAAAAATAAATAAAAGTTAAAAAAAAAAAAAACCAAATACACGTTAAAAAAAAATTTAAAGATTTACATAAGATTAGGTAGTTTTTCTCACCTCAATTAAAATAGAAATTCATCGGGGCGCCTGGGTGGCGCAGTCGGTTGAGCGTCCGACTTCAGCCAGGTCACGATATCGCGGTCCGTGAGTTCGAGCCCCGCATCGGGCTCTGGGCTGATGGCTCAGAGCCTGGAGCCTGTTTCCGATTCTGTGTCTCCCTCTCTCTCTGCCCCTCCCCCGTTCATGCTCTGTCTCTCTCTGTCCCAAAAATAAATAAACGTTCAAAAAAAAAATTAAAAAAAAAAAAAAAATAGAAATTCATCTGCCTTAATACAGGCTTTTCAACGTCAAAGTTCTCTGGGGACATGCACATGCAAACACTGATCTAAAAATGAAAAATGGGGAACGCCTGGACGGCTCAGTGGGTTAACTGTCTGACTCTTGATTTTGGCTCAGATTATGATCTTACGGTTTGGGAGATCAGGCCCGCATTTGGGCTCTGCACTGCCAGCGAGGAGCCCGCCTGGGATTCTCTCTCTCCCTCTCTTACCACCCCCCCACCACTCACATTTGCTCTCTCGATATAAATTAAAAATAAAAATGAAAACATGAGGGTGCCTGGGTGGCTCAGTCGGTTAAGCGCCCGACTCTTGATCTCAAGGTCTGGAGTTCGGGGTCCACTTTGGGTTCCGCACTGAGCACGAAAGCCTACTTAAATAAAGTTAAATGAAATGAAATGAAATGAAAATGAAAAATAAGGGGCACCTGGCTGGTTCAGTCAGTGGAGCATCTGACTCTTGATCTCAGGGTTGTAAATTCGAGTCCCGTGTCGGGTGTAGAGATTACTTAAAAATAAAATCTTTTTTTTTTGTTTGTTTGCTTTAATTTTAGAATGCACAAGGTGGGGGGAGGGGCAGAGGGAGAGACAGAGAATCCCAAGCAGGCTCCAAAGCTCAGTGCAGAGCCCTACACGGGGCTTGATCCCCCAACCCTGGGATCACGGCCTGAGCCAAAATCAAACCGTCGGACGCTCAACTGAGCCACCCAGGTGCCCTCAAAAGAAAATGTTTAAAGAAAATAAAAATGAAAACTGTGCCTAAGGACACAAATGTACCCGTCTTACCACTTGAGAGTCTGTTGCCTGAAATGAATTAAAAACTGGTTTCAAGATTTTCTTGCCTCATACATATTTCTCAATCACCTTACATTTTCTTTTTTTTTTTTTAATTTTTTTTTTTCAACGTTTATTTATTTTTGGGACAGAGAGAGACAGAGCATGAACGGGGGAAGGGCAAAGAGAGGGAGACACAGAATCGGAAACAGGCTCCAGGCTCTGAGCCATCAGCCCAGAGCCTGACGTGGGGCTCGAACTCACGGACCGCGAGATCGTGACCTGGCTGAAGTCGGACGCTTAACCGACTGCGCCACCCAGGTGCCCCATCACCTTACATTTTCAAAGCCCAAGAAAGAAAAACATCTTGCCCACTCGGACAGAAATAAAACTGCAGACTGCGAAGGGAAGCCATAGTGGAAGGGCTGAAATAGTCAACAGGGAGAAGAAAGCTAAGGAAAGAAATGCAAACACTCACATCCGCTCAGGTAAGCAGCCTGCTAACCCAGAGCTCAGGAAAACCCACGTTCAGAAAGTTAAACACGTCCAGGCCGGGGTCCACACATGCCCCGTTGAGACAGCGGCCCCACAGTGGGTCAGTCCCCGGGGAGGGAGGGTAGGGACACCTGAGCGGCCACGGACGTGAACTCCGAGAGCCCTGCACACCCTCCCCTCTCCCAGAAGCTTAGCAGAACCCCCCCTCCAAACTCAAGCAGATTCAGTTTAAACTCCCAAGTTCATCAACATTTTGTCCCGGAGACAGAGCTCTGGACCTTCATAGAGTTTCTCAATACATATATTATACTCTCAGGGCATCCGTATCATGGATGCAAAACCCGAACATGTAAAAATATCTAGACCTAAGGAGACTCCCTTGGTCAGCTTTGAGCTGGCCGTAGCTTGGAGTCACTGGCCGTGGGCCTCTGCTCCCCAGTCATGCTTTGGACCACCATGAATAATTAAAAAAAAAAAAAAAACCAACTTTTTTTTAGCGTTTATTTATTTTTGAGAGAAAGAGAGAGAGCGGGAGCAGGAGAGGGCCAGAGAGAGAGGGAGACAGAGAATCCGAAGCAGGCTCCAGAAACTGAGCTGTCAGCACAGAGCCCCATGCGGGGCTCGAACCCGCCAATCGCGAATCACGACCTGAGTGGAAAGTTGGAGGCTCAACCGCCTGAGCCACCTCCCCCCTCTTCCCCCCCCCCCCTTAACAAATTTTAATGACAGAAATCCAGTAATTCCTGAATCCGGTGAAACCACCCAGTGTTTTGTACATTAAGGAGGAAAGAAGAATTTCAGGAATTTTACCAGTTCAACAAGAAAACCAACAGATTTCTACTATCAGAAGATGAAGATGTGATTACTCCCAAGAAAAGAAACAGATTTGTATGCAACTGGACTGGAAGGCTGGGAAATGTTACAAGTCTACGCCCTGATAAGCCACTTGAAATCACCTGCAAGAAGGAACACACCTCGGAATATTACTATAGCCACTTGGTAGAAAAAGGGAACAGATTTTAACGAATGGAAAGTAGTATTTTTTTTTCCTGAAATTCACCTTTTTGGAAATACTTTTGGAGTGTCTTCCAAGCCCGAACTAAGTCTCATGTGAAAAAATCTTTTCAAAGTGACAAATGCAAGGAGGGGGTGTGCGGGCAGATCACCCAGCAAAGTTTTAGAGAACTTCCACTCAGAGGGCTTCCCCCCAGGATGTCTGTGCCCAGGAGAGATCCTGAGCGGGGAGGCGCAGGATTTCATAAAACATAGCTCCGTGGTTATGCTTCGCTTTCTTCTCGTGTAAAATATCCCCCCCCCGCCCCCCGCCAAAATCTTTAAAAAGAGCCATTCGCGGCTCTGTAGATAAACGATAAAATACTGCGTAATTTGCAATGCATCACGGAGAACAAACAGTTAATAATGATGCTGTGAACTGGAGAGGGAAGATGGCGTTTCGGAATGCAGGGAAGGATCTGGAAATTGAGGCATTTATTTCCAGTCTTACGAAGAGCTAGCCTGGGGGCACAGGGTCGTGGCTTTGAGACCCCACTCCCCGGACATCTGGAAAAGTGAGGGGAAAACGGGTACCCCCCCTCCCTCCCGGGAGAGAGGGACTGGGGACCCCACAGACCACAGCTCCTCCCGCGCGAGGACCCCGGAGACCGAGGCGTGACCGTCCCCCGATGACCCTCCGGTGGTCATCGCCCAGTCTACGGGAGGCGCGGCCGCGCACAGCGACGGGACGGGACGCCCGGGTCCCGGCTGCCGCCCGGCCCCGCGCTGCGTGCCGCGCCGGCAGCGGACTCGGGTCCCCACACTCCGGGGGTCACGGCCGCGAGCTCAGGTCCCGCGCCCCCGGTTCCCGACTCCCGGCCCCGCACACTCACCATCGCTCGGTTTCCGGGGTGCCGGGTCGCCCACCATCCGGCTGCCGCGGCCAGCGCAGGTCGCGGCGACCCAGGACGCGGCGGAACCTCCCGAAGCCCGTAAGGACGGCGCCAGCGGGTGCGAGGCTCGGACGCACAGCAACCACCGCACACAGCCCTCGCCGTCCACGGCGTCCACGGCGTCCACGGCGCGTCGCCCGCACGTACGGCTCCGGCGGCTCCCCTGATTGGACGGCTCGCACGGCCCCGCCCCCTCCCGCCTGAGCGACAGCGGGCCGGAGGTCACGTCTTTGAGCCGACCTTGCTTGGGCAGGGGGCTGCCGCCTGTTGTCTCCAAGGCCATCGCTGGGAAGCGCGAGGCCGCCAGGCCACTCACGGAACCGTGACCCTTCCTCACAAGCGCACGCGCAAGTGACCTCACCATTCGTAAGCATGAGTCCGGTTCCATGTTGGTCTTTCTAGCAAATCCTACCACAAAACATTTTGTACACTCTTTTCTCAGTAGGTTGGATGATCAAAGACTTCAAGAAGTTATTAAGGTCGAAAAAGAACAATTTGTAAGTTTGTTTCTTCTGTAATGGGGCAGTGTCAGTTTTCATTCTCGGGTGTGGCAGAAAAAAATTGGTAACAACTGGCTGTTTAGAAAGAAGTGGTTGGGGTGCCTGGGTGGCCCAGTCGGTTAAACAGCAGCTGACTTGGGGCTCAGGTCATGACCTCCATGCTGGTGAGTTCCAGCCCCGCGTCTAAGCTGTCTAAGCTGACAGTGTAGAACCTAGAGCCTGCTTCAGATTCTGTGTCTCCCTCTCTCTCTCTGACCCCCCCCCCCCCCCCCCCCGTTCATGCTCTGTCTCTCTCTGTCTCGAAAGTAAATAAACATTAAAGAAAGAAAGAAAATCAGCAGGGCTTAACTCCGGGAGCTGTGAAAGGCAGTGGGGCTTACCTCCAGGCAAGCTGGAGGGCTACATGAAACCGAGACTCTGCTCTTAAAGGACCAATGCCCAGGCTCACTCAGAGACCCAGCACAGCGACGGCAGTTTGAAAGGCAGGGAGGTACTGGTGGGGGCAAATTTTCTTGTGCTCCTTCAGCCCAGTTGCCAGGTCTGACACTCTCCATCTACCTTTTGCTAGCACTGCTCACCTCACCCTGGTGTTCCCCTGCAGACCCGCCCTGCTGAACCTGCCCACCCCAGCAGGTGCCTCTCCAGAGCAGTTCCCACCCTGACACACCTGGCCGGTGGCCTTGGCCAGGACCTGCACAAGCCTGGTGGCTCCTGCCCCCGTCCCCACCACCACACACGGCAGGCAGCCCTGTCCGGGACTGGTGCCCCTCCAAACACCTCCTATACCAGTGGGGGAGGGAGGCTCCACCCACCAGTGTGCCCACAATTATAGCAGGGCCTTCCCACAAGCGTGCCTGCAGCAGTCGTGGTCCATATACCACAGGAGGACATAGGCAGCCCATCCAAGTAACACCCCTGGAATGCCTGGTTCTGGTGACCAGAGGAATTGCACTTCTGGGCCCCAAAGGATGTCTTGTACATAACACCAGGAGATGTAGCTGATCTAACACCTAGACACAAACACAGAGTCAGGCAAAATAAGGAGACAGAAGAACATGTTCTAAATGATAGGACAAGAGAAAACCTCAGAAAAAGAAATAAATGAAATGGAGATAATCTACCCGATGAAGTAGACCAAATTAAGGGTCATATGCTCATCAAACGCAGGAGAAGAACGTGAATACAGTGAGATCTTCAACAAGGAGAAAGGAAATATTCAGAGCTGAAGAATACAAGTAGGAAATGAAAAATACACTAGAGGGAAACGACAGCAGATTAGACAATGCAGGAAAATGGATCAGCAATCTGGAGGACAAGGTGGTGAAAATCATCCCGACTGAACAGCAAAAACAAAAAATAATAATAGATTTGAGGATAGTTTAAGGGACCCTTAGGACAACATCAAGCATGCTATAGGGGTCCCAGGAAAAGAGAGAGGGAAAGGGACAGAAAACATATTTGAAGAAATAATGGCTGAAAACTTCCCTATCCTGGGGAAGGAAACAGACATTCAGGTCTAGGAAGCAAAGAAAGTCCTAAACAAGATAAACCCAAAGAAGTCCACACCAAGACACATATTAATTAAAAGGTTAAGGGGCACCTGGGTGGCTTGGTCGGTTAAGCGTCCGACTTCGGCTCAGGTCATGATCTCACGGTCTGTGAGTTTGAGCCCCGAGTCGGGCTCTGTGCTGACAGCTCAAAGCCTGGAGCCTGTTTCAGATTCTGTGTCTCCCTCTCTCTCTGCCCCTCCCCTGTTCATGCGCTCTCTCTGTCTCAAAAACAAAAATAAAAAAACGTTAAAAAAAATTTTTTTTTAAATGTTAAAAATTAAAGATAAAATCTTAAAAGCAGCAAGAGAAGAACAACTAGTTACATATAAGGGAAAACCCATAAGACCATCAGCTGATCTTTTTTAGCAGAAACTTAGGCCAGAAGCAAGTGCCATTAAATATGTTCAAAGTGCTAAAAGGAAAAAAGGAAAGAGAAAAAAACTATAACCAAGAATACTCTACCTAGCAAGATTATCATTCAGAACTGAAAGAGAGATAGTTTCCCCAGACAAACAAAAGTGAAAAGACCACTAAACTGGTCTAACAAGAAATGATCAAGGAATTTCTTTTGAGTATGGCCATTTCTTTCCCACTTAAATTTGGAAAATTATGAAAGAAGAAATCTCACTGGTAAAAGCAAACATGTAGTAAAGATAGTGGGTCACTTATTTATAAAGCTAGTACAAAGGATAAAATACTAAAATATTAAAACCAACTATATCTACAATAATTAGTTAAGGAGTACCCAAAATAAAAAGAGGTAAAATATGGCATCAAACACATAAAGCATGAGGAGAGGGGGAATATACTTTAGAATGTGTTTGAGGCGCGCCTGGGTGGCTCGGTCGGTTGAGCCTCCGACTTCGGCTCAGGTCCGGATCTCACACTCCGTGAGTTCGAGCCCCACGTCGGGCTTGGTGCTGACAGCTCAGAGCCTGGAGCCTGTTTCTGATTCTGTGTCTCCCTCTCTCTGTGACCCTCCCCCGTTCATGCTCTGTCTCTCTCTGTCTCAAAAATAAATAAACGTTAAAAAAAATTTTTTTAAGTAAATAAATAAAAAGAAGGTGAAAGGCCTGTATTCTGAAAACTATAAGAAACTGATGAAAGAAGTTTAAGATGATGCAAATAAATGGAATGATATACCATGTTCATGGATTGGAACAATTAATAATATTAAAATGTTCTATACTTCCGAAAGCAATCTACAGCTTAAATGCAATTTCTGTCATAATAGCAATAGCATTTTTAGCATTTTTCACAGAACTAGAACAAGTCATCCTAAAATTTGTATGGAACTGAAAAGACTCTGAATAGCCAAGGCAATCTTGAGAAAGAACAAAGCTGGAGGTATCATGCTCCCAGATTTCAAATAATACTATAGAGCTATAGTAAACAAGACAGTATGGTACCAGCATGAAAACAGACACAGAACTCAATGGAACAGAATACAGCCCAGAAATAAACTCATACTTACATGGTCAATTAATCTATGACAAAGGAAGCAAAAATATACCACGAGGAAAAGACAATAAATTCTGGGAGAACTGGACAGCAACATGCAAAAGAATGAAACCAGACTACTTTCTTATACCACATACAAAAATAAACCCCAAATGGATTAAAGACCTAAATGTAAGGCCTGAAACTATAAAACTCCTAAAAGAAAACATGGGCAGTAAACCTTGGACATTGGTCTCAGCAATATCTTTTTGGATGTCTTCTCAGATAAAAGCAAAAATCTACAAGTAGGACTATCTGAAACTGAAAGCAAAAGAGATTTTTACAGCAAAGCAAACCATCAACAAAACAAAAAGGCAAATTATTGAGTTAGAGAAGATATTTGCAAATAACATATCCAAGAAGGAGTTAATATCCAAAATACATAAAGAACTCATACAACTCAACACTAAAAAAGTCTGATTTAAAAATGGGCAGAGGACCTGAAGAGATATTTGTCCAAAGAAGACATACAGATGGCCAACAGATGCTGGAAGAGATACTCAGCATCACTAATCATCAGGGAAATGCAAATCAAAACCACGATGAGATATCACATCACAACTGTCAGAAGGGCCATTATCAAAAAGATGAAAAGGAATATTCCTCAGCCCCCAGAGAGGATAAAATTTCTCCATGTGTGACAACATGAGTGGACCTAGAGCATATTATACTAAGTGAAATAAGTCTGACAGAGAAAAACAAATACCACGTGATTTCACTTATACGTGGAACCTAAAAAAAAAAAACAAAAACAAAAAAAAACAAAGAAAAGAAAACAGAATCATACTTATAAATACAAAGGCCAAACCGGTGGTTGACAGAGAAGGGGGTAGGGGGACTCATGAAATCAGTAAAGGGGATTAAGAGGTACAAACTTCCGGTTATAAAATAAATAAGTCACAGGGATGTAAAGTAAAGCCTAGGGAATACAGTCATTAATACTGTAATAATTTTTTAAAGTTTATTTATTTGAGGGAGAGAGAGGGAGGGAGCGAGCACAAGCAGGGGAAGGGCAGAGAGGAGGAGAGACAGAATCCTAAGCAGGCTGTGCGCCATCAGCACAGAGCCCCATGCAGGGCTCCAACTCACGACTGTGAGATCATGGCCTCGGCCTAGATCAAGAGTCAGACGCTTAACCGACTGAGCCAGCCAGGCGCCGCATACCGTAATAATTTTGTATGGTGACAGATGGCAACTAGACTCCCATTTTATACCTGTCACGTCTTCTTTATCTATTCGTCTATCAATGGGTACTTACATTGCTTCCATATCTTGGCTATTGCCCATAATGCTGCAATGAACACAGGGGCACATATATCTTTCCAAATTAGTGTCTTCATTTCCTTTGGGTAAATACCCAGAAATGAAATTGCTAGATTGTATCGTAGTTCTATTTTCCATTTTTTGAGAAACCTCTACACTATCTTCCAATGGCAGCACCAATGTACATTCCTCCCAACAGTGCATGAGGATTCTCTCTTTTTTTTTTTAATTTTTTAAAATGTTTGTTTATGTATTGGGGGGGTGGGGGGACAGACAGAGAGGAGCGAGAGAATACCAAGTAGGATCTGTACTCTCAGCACAGAGCCCAACACAGGGCTCAGTCCACAAACTGTGAGATCACGACCTGAGCCCAAACCAAGAGTGGGATGCTTAACTGACTGAGCCACCCAGGCTCCCCAAGCGTTCTCTTTTCTCCACATCTTACCAACACTTGTTACTTCTCGAAAAGATGTCTGTATTCCCATGCTCACTGCAGTATTATACACCATAGCCAAGATATGGAAACAACCCGAGTGTTGACAGATGACCGGATAAAGAAAATGCGGCGTCTACAGACAAAGGAATGGTATTCGGTCTTATAGAGCAAGGAAAATTCCGACATTTGTTAAAACCTGAATGAATCTGGAGGACGTTATGCCAGATGAAGTAAGTCAGACACAGAAATAATACTTCATGTATTCGCTTAATGCAGAATCTATAAACGTTTCTTCAATACTAAATTTATGGAGAATTTTTAACATGAAAGGGTGTTGAGTTTTGTCAAAGGTTTTTTTTCTCTGCACCTGTTAAGATGATTGTGTGCTTTTCACCCTTTATTCAGTTAATGTGGTGTATCTCATTGATTCGTCCAGCTTTGTCATCAGGGTAATGCTGGCCTGGTAAAAGAACTCTAGGAGTGTTCCCTCTGCTTCAGTTTTTGTTTTTGTTTTTTTGTTTTTTTTGCAAGAGTTTACGAAGGATTTGTATTCGTTCTTCTTTGAATGATTAGTAGCATTCACCAGTGAGCCCATCCAGTCCTGGGCTTTTCTTTGTTGGGAGGCTTTATTGGGAATTCAATCTCCTTACTCACTATTGGTCGGTTCAGATTTTTCTGTTTCTTCATGATTCAGTCTTGGGAGGTTGTGTGCTTTGAGGAAGTCATCCAATTACTTTAGGTTACCCAATTGGTTTGCGTGTAATTGTTCACAGTAATCTCTAACAATCCCTTTGTATTTCTATGATGTCAGAGATAGTTTCTCCTCTTTCATTTCTGATTTCAGTAATCTGAGTCTCCTGTATTTTTTTTCTTAGCCTAGCCAAAGTTTTGTCAATTTGGTTTATCTTAAAAACAACAGTAGGGGTGCCTGGGTGGGTCAATTGGAAGAGTGTGTGACTTGTGATGTCAGGGTTGTGATTTTGAGCCCCCCCCGTCAGATGTAGAGAGGACTTTAAAATAAAAACAAAGACAGTTTAACCCGTTAGTTTCAAACTTCCACATTTTTTTTCACGTTGTTCATCAGCATCCATTTATTTGCATCTCCTCTAAGGCAGGCCTACTGGTGATAAAACTCCCCCAACCAGAGATGCCTGGGTGGCTCAGTCAGTTAAGCGTCAGACGTCCGGACTTCAGCTCAGGTCATGATCTTACCGCTGGTGGGTTCCAGCCCCGTGTCGGGCTCTGTGCTGACAACCCAGAGCCTGGAGCCTGCTTCGGATTCTGTGTCTCCCTCTCTCTCTGTCCCTCGCCTGCTCATTCTCTGTCTCTCAAAAATAAATAAAAACATTTTTTTAAGGTTTAAAAAAAATAAAAAGAAAATAAGAAAATAAACTCCCTCAACAGTTGTTTGTCTGGGGAAGTTTTTATATTTCCTTCGTTTCTGAAGGACAGCTATACTAGGAAAAGCATTCTGGGTTGACAGTTTCTTCTCTCAGCACTCTGAATATAGGGATCCAATTCTGTTCTGGCTTGTAAGGTTTCTGCTGAGTAATCCACCGATAGTCTAATTGGGATTCCTTTGTGTGTGATGAGTCACTTTCCTCTTGTTACTTTCAGAATTGTCTTTGATTTTTGGTGACTTGATCGTAATGTGTTTGTGAAGTGTTCTTTGGGTTGAACCCATTTGGTGACACTTGACTTCATTTACCTGGGTGTCCCTGCCTCTCCCAAGATCTGGGACATCTCCAGCCATTATTTCTTTCCTCTCTCTCTCTCTCCCTTTTAGCTACAGGATAGATGTGTTAATTTGCTTGATTGTGATAATCATTTCACAGTGTATGTATGTATCATCACGTTGTACACCTTAAATATATGCACATTTTATTCGCCAATTATGTCGTAATGAAGCTAGAAGGAAAAGGGAAGCTGCCAAAGGAATATAAGTATATTACTGTTTTTAAGACAATTGAAAGAAGTGGAAGCAATTTTTGTAAGGCAATATTCTGTTTCCATGACGACTGTCATCAAGAGAACAGAACCTCAGAAGGGAACCTCTCTGATCCTTATCAAAAAATTTTGGGGGCGCCTGGGTGGCTCAGTTGGTTAAGCATCCAACTTTTATTCTTTTTAATGTTTATTTATTTTTGAGAGAGAGAGACAGACAGAGTGCAAGCAGGGGAGGGGCAGAGAGAGAGGGGAGACACAGAATCCAAAGCAGGCTGCAGGCTCTGAGCTGTCGGCGCAGAGCCCGATGCGGGGCTCGAACCCACAAACCACAACATCGTGACCTGAGCCGAAGTCAGACACTTAACTGGCTAAGCCCCCCAGGTGCCCCTCCAATGCTCTTTTCAAAGAATTTCTGATTTGCAACTTAAGAGAGAGGAACAGCTTTTAATTCGCATCCCTTGCGAGCGGGATGTAGGACAGGCTAAACCAGGTCATTGACGAGAACTGCAACATGCAGAATAATAAGGCCGGTCCCCTCGTGTGCCACCAAAGAGCAGCACACGAGGTAAATATGAAACGCAAAAAGCAGAATAATCGTTGCAAAGCCATCTTATTGTTTCAAGCATGTTCTTCAGCTGCTTCAGGGTCCCATTAAAAAGCACACACTGGCCAATGCAGCAACATTCCCAAGGGTATGAAACGCAGGAAAAGGCTTTATGCCGCCTGGAAGGCACAGTAATCCAGGTCCAAGGATAGCGAAGCCTATCACAGATCACTGCGACCTGGTGTTGAAACCAAGGGAGGAGGCATCAGGACCCACGTGGTCAGGCCCTGGCTCCCGCTTGCCTGCCCCCACCCCAACCCCGCCCCGGAACCCGGAACCACCTAAGTGCCCGACTCTTGATTTCGGCTCAGGTCACTCACGGTCTCCCGGTTTGTGAGTGCAAGCCCCACGCCGGGCTCCATGCTGACAGTGCGGAGTCGGCTTGGGATCCTCTCTCTCTGCCCCTCCCATTCTCTCTCTCTGTCTCAAAATTAAGTAAAATAAAAAAATAAAAATTTCAAAAGCTACCGCAAATAAATCTTCAAAGAAATAAAGTAAAATTTGCAAGTGCCGAAGACTTCATTTAAATTTAATTCATTCCTTGCTCGGTCAGAGTTGCCCTGCTTGGTGAAGGATATTTCAGGACACCGTGGTATGACCACAGGGAAGTCAGGCGAGACAGTGGTTTTCTGATGATTAAGGTGAGTCATACTCTCTTGTCCTCTGTATGATATTCAGTAACTCCCCAAAGATGATCCGGGTATCTTGCTACAACTTAGTGGGGTCCCCGGGTGTCACTGCGAGTTGACCCTACCACTGATTAGGTGCAGGAGGGTTCGTAAATTAGCAACATGAATTCAGAAGCCACCTCTGAGAGGCCCCGAGGGCCAAGCAGGGTACTTTTCTCCTTTTTATTGCGTACATTCTTTTATTACACGTTGCCTTTCCGGTTGGGCAAATTTTAGACCTTGGTTTCAACACTTGTTTCTCCTGCTTCCTTCTCTGTCTTGTTTTTTCCCATCGCTGGATATACTTGGAGGGGGGTGTCCTCTCTACCCAGGTATTTTTAACATTTTCCTCCAGAGAGCCTCAGGGTTCTCCAGAGCCTCTCCCGTGACCACTGGCTGCCCTACAGGGTTTATTTTTTTTAATTTTTTTTTTCAATGTTTATTTATTTTTGGGACAGAGAGAGACAGAGCATGAACGGGGGAGGGGCAGAGAGAGAGGGAGACACAGAATCGGAAACAGGCTCCAGGCTCCGAGCCATCAGCCCAGAGCCCGACGCAGGGCTCGAACTCCCGGACCGCGAGATTGTGACCTGCCTGAAGTCGGACGCTTAACCGACTGCGCCACCCAGGCGCCCCTGCCCTACAGGGTTTAAAGACCCTGGACTTAAATCAAGTGGAACTAATCCCTTTGCTGTGCCACAGGGGCACCTGAGCGTCATGCCCTCTACTGGAGGCTCAGGATCTGGGCTGCAGTAGAGGCAGGGGCAGAAGCAGCAGAGGTCCTTAAAGGTCCTGGTGAGTCCTCTGGGGTCAAGGAGCGTGGACTCAGGCCCCCATCTACTGGCTGCCTTGGACTCTCCCTTCTCTTTTTCTAGTTAAATGACTGCTGCTTCTGGGGTGCCTGGTTGAGCGTCCAACTTTGGCTCAGGTCATGATCTCACAGTTTGTGGGTTTGGGCCCCGCGCCAGGCTCTGTGCTGACAGCTCAGAGCCAGGAGCCTGCTTCGGATTCTCTGCCCCTCTCTCTGCCCCTCCCCGACTTATGCTCTGTCTCTCTCTCAAAAAATAAATACACATTAAAAAAAAAAAAAAAAAAAGAATGACACCCACGTGGCACACAGGCACACACACAAACACACCCCGAGAGAGTGGGGGAAAGCTCAGGACTCACATGACAGGCATCCCTGGGGGAGGAAGGGCCGGCCTGGCAGGCAGCTGTGAAATGGCTTCAGAAAGCCAGGAAAGGAGCTGCCTGGTTCGGGCTTTCCCTGGGGGTGGGGTGGGGCTGGAGCAAAGATTCTGCACAGGCAGGCAGGGGTTTGTGCGATTTTGAGTCTGAAGTCAGCGCCAGAGAAGGGGGCTTCCAGACGTTCTCATCAGCTTTCCCGATGGAGGGGGGGGGAGCCGGGGGGGGGGGGCACAGTTCAGAGGCCGGGGGCCGGTGTAAGCTGCCCGCAAACAACAAAAAAAATGTCCAACTGCTCATTACAAGGCCAAACGTAGATAAGAAAAATATGCATTTGCAACGGCTGGGTTTTTTTTTTTTTTAAGTTTATTCATTTATTTTGAGAGAGAGTGAGCATGAGTGCATGCAGGTGGGGGAAAGGGGGGAGGGAGAGATTGAGAGAGAGAGAGAGAGAGGGAATCCTAAGCAGGCTCCACACTACCAGCACGGAGCCGGACGCAGGACTCGAACCCACGAACTGCGAGATCATGACCTGAGCCGACGTCAGACCCTTAACCCACGGAGGCACCCAGGCGCCCCCTGTGATGGCTGTTTTTATATAAGGAAACACTAACCAAAAGTTCAAGAAATGATAAACACCGTGTATTTGGGTGGGGCTGGTGTAACCGTGCTGGAGGGATCCAGGATCTATGGGCAGCAAGTTTTCTTAGGTTAGACTTTGCTATCTACAGATTTATTTAAAATAAACAGAGACATGTGGGGCTGCCTGGGCGGCTCGGTGGGTTAAGCATCTGACTCGGCTTCAGCTCAGGTCATGGTCTCACTGTTCATGATCTGTGCCGGAGGCGTGGAGCCTGCCTGGGATTCTCTTCCTCCCTCTGCCCCTCCCCAACGCTCGCTCGCTCTCCCTGTCTCTCAAAATAAATAAACTTTAAAAATTAAACAAAAACAATTTATAATGTTAAACTCTCTGCCCGAGAAGGAGCGCAAACCTCATTAACAACACACTGTATGTATAATCACGCGTCCAGATGCGTGTGCAACCTCGTGCCCACCTCTACATATGAGGAAAAAATTCCCCTTTCTGGATATTCATCTTAACCCTAAATATTTTTAAAAAATGTTTTTTTAGTGTTTATTTATTTTTGAGAGAGAGAGAGAGACAGAGCGTGAGCTGGGGAGGGGCAGAGAGAGAGGGAGACGCAGAATCGGAAGCAGGCTCCTGGCTCCAAGCTGTCAGCACGGAGCCCGACGCGGGGCTCGAATTCACCAAACCATAACCTGAGCCGAGGTCAGCCGCTTAACCGACTGAGCCACCCATCCTAACTCTATTTTTTTTTTTTTTTAATCACCCATCCTAACTCTAAATAAAAGGAACCCACTCTCACCCTTGCTGGGGAGTCCAGGCTTTGGAAGTTATTCCCTGTGATCTTATTCACTCCAAATAGTTTCCATTGTGTGACAGCTCCCCCCCGGATGAGCCTCTACCCCTATGACCCACCAAAGAGCAAACCTACATTCGTTGGGTTACAGCATTACTGAGGAGAGGGCTAAAAACAAGCTGAGGGCAAGACGTGAGCTGACACCCCTTAACCACCACCCCCTTAACACTCTCTCTCTCTCTCTCTCTCTCTCTCTCTCTCTCTATATATATATATATATATACACACACACACACACACACATATATAGTTTGCAACTGTCTGAATGGTTTACAAGAAAAACACAGTGCGGGGCGCCTAGGTGGCGCAGTCGGTTAAGCGTCCGACTTCAGCCAGGTCACGATCTCGCGGTCCGTGAGTTCGAGCCCCGCGGATGGCTCAGAGCCTGGAGCCTGTTTCTGATTCTGTGTCTCCCTCTCTCTCTGCCCCTCCCCCGTTCATGCTCTGTCTCTCTCTGTCCCAAAAATAAATAAACGTTGAAAAAAAAATTAAAAAAAAAAAAAAAAAAGAAAAACACAGTGCTAATAATAGACCTCCAGGAACTCCAGGAACCTATAGACCCAATCTCCTGAAGCCCTAACGTCACCTTAACCTGCATAGGATAGAAAGCCTCATATAAGGCGCACATGCACCCCAATGTTTATAGCAGCGCTTCCAACAATAGCCAGACGATGGAAAGAGCCTAAATGTCCATCAACTGATGAATGGATAAAGAAGATGTGGTTTATATATACAACGGAATACGACCTGGCAATGAGAAAGAATGAAATCTGGCCATTTGCAGCCACGTGGATGGAACTGGAAGGTATTGTGCTAAGTGAAATAAGTCAGTCAGAGAAAGACGTGTATTGTATGTTTTCACTCATATGTGGATCTTGAGAAACTTGACAGAAGACCAGGAGGACGGGAAGGGGGAAAAATAGTTACAAACAGAGAGGGAGGCAAACCATAAGAGACTCTTAAATGCAGAACACAAACTGAGGGTGGGGGCGGGGGAATGGGTGATGGGCACTGGAGGAGGGCACTTGTTGGCATGAGCACTGGGTGTTGTACGTAAGCCAATTTGACAATAAATTATATTAAAAAAATTTTTTTTTCAACGTTTATTTATTTTTGGGGGGACAGAGAGAGACAGAGCATGAACGGGGGAGGGGCAGAGAGAGAGGGAGACACAGAATCCGAAACAGGCTCCAGGCTCCGAGCCATCAGCCCAGAGCCCGACGCGGGGCTCGAACTCACGGACCGCGAGATCGTGACCTGGCTGAAGTCGGACGCTCAACCGACTGCGCCACCCAGGCGCCCCAATAAATTATATTTTTAAAAAACCTATGTAATCAGTCCCTGCTCACAACCCCAGTGCGGCTCTTTCTGCCCGCAGGTCCTGTCCCCGCGCTATAATAAAACCACCTTTTTGCACCACAGAATGTCTCAAGAATTCTTTCTGGGCCATTGTGCTCAAAGATCCCGCATCATCAACAATCTGCCCTGCCCCTATGTCACCCTCAGGATATCTCTGGGAATGGGTAGCAAATTCTGATGCGTTAGGGGTTTGAGTTTAGCTCCTTAAATGCATCGGCTTTTCAAAGTTTTATGTAAGCTTTGGCTGGTTTTCCTCGCATCGATTAAAGTAAGAATTCAGTTGCTTTGGCCTGTTGGTGTCAGTGTTCTCCAGGGACGCGTACAAACAAAAACTGACCCAAGAATGAAAAATGACCCAAGAACTTAAACACATTCATCTCACACCGTGAGGTTGTCTTGAGTAAAACGGAACACAAATCCTACATGCATTTCCCGCATTTTCCACCTTGCCTCACACCGTCTCCCTCCACCAGCTTACAGTTCAGGGGCCCAAGTGCCAGGGGAAACCCGGGCCCAAGGGCTGCGCTGTTCCATCAATAAAGGAATCCAGGAAAGAAACTGGACTCAGCAGGGACGAGCAGCCCGCGTCCCACAGGACACGAGGAAAGCCACCTTCAGAAGGTTTCCCGGTCTAGACTGTCCCGGTGGAGACAGAAGCCCTGGAGTGGGTCAGTCCCCGCGGAGGGAAGGGAGGGACACCCGAGCAGCCACAGGAATGCGCTCAGGGAGCCCTGCACACCCTCCCCTCCCCTCCCCTCCCCTCCCCTCCCCGGGGCAAAGGGAACCTCTCCCTGCCTCAGGGTTCCAGGCTCCCAAGTGAGGACACTCAGCAGGGTTCAGTTTAAGGTTCTGACCCAGATGACCCCCCCCCCATTCACTGACACGGTTCCAGGACACAGAACTGGGACTTTCACAGACTTTCTCAATGTAAACAATTTGCACTCTGAGTACACCTACTCTGTGCACATGCAAAACTCCAGTGTATGCTTAGAAAAGGCCCCGATCCGACTTCAGCCAGGTCACGATCTCGCGGTCCGGGAGTTCGAGCCCCGCGTCGGGCTCTGGGCTGATGGCTCAGAGCCTGGAGCCTGTTTCCGATTCTGTGTCTCCCTCTCTCTCTGCCCCTCCCCCGTTCATGCTCTGTCTCTCTCTGTCCCAAAAATAAATAAACGTTGAAAAAAAAAAATTAAAAAAAAAAAAAAAAAAAAGAAAAGGCCCCGGGGCGGGGGCGCGGGGCGCCTGGGTGGCTCAGTCGGTTGAGTGGCCGACTTTGGCTCAGATTGTGATCTCACAGTCCGTGAGTTCGAGCCCCGCGTCGGGCTCTGGGCTGACAGCTCAGAACCTGGAGCCTGCTTTGGATTCTGTGTCTCCCCCTCTCTCTGCCCCTCCCCTGCTTGTGCTCTGTCTCTCAAAAATGAATAAATGTGAAGGAAGGAAGGAAGGAAGGAAGGAAGGAAGGAAGGAAGGAAGGAAGGAAGGAAGGAAGGAAGGAAGGAAAAGAAAGAAAGAAAGAAAGAAAGAAAGAAAGAAAGAAAGAAAGAAAGAAAAAGGCCCCAGGGAACAACAGTTATAACTTCAGAAAGAGTGTCACCTCCCCACCTGGTGTACTTCTATCCCCAGCTTTCCAGGGCTCTGTGCTGTCTCTCAGTAGAAAGGGGTACTTCTCAGGTGTGTGTGAGTAGGTCGGACACCTGCAGGAGAGGCCCCCCAGAAAGATCCGAGCCCCGAGGTACTTTGCAGGTTCCAGGAGGGGATCTTACCTTAATGACACTGACTGCATGCCTCTGACCCCAGTAGGGTGGCTCTAGACCACCACTGATACATTTTTTTCATGTTTATTTATTTTTGAGAGAGAGACAGAGAGCACAAATGGGGTAGGAGCAGAGAGAGGGGGAGACACAGAATCCGAAAACAGGCTCCAGGCTCTGAGCACAGAGCCTGACGCGGGGCTCGAACCCATGAACCGTGAGATCATGACCTGAGCTGAAGTGGGATGCCCAACCGAGTGAGCCACCCAGGCGCCCCCCCCCCCCACAGTGATATTTTAAGGGACACAAACCCAGTGTCCAAACACTCCAACAAAATCCCTCAAACCCAGTGATTACATAAAAGGAGACAAGAAAATTGTAAGGTATTTTTCTAACAAGAAAACCCACAAGTGTCTCCCGCATTCAGAAACTAATGATATTAATTCATTATTATTTGCACGGCAAGAAACTGTTCAACAGTCATTCTTGAACACTCTGGTGTTGCCAGTCTAAACTCCCCGCCTAGGGGAAGAAAAAGAGAAAACCAGAAATCCTATTTATTTATTATTTTTCTTAGAAAACAAGAAATTTTAACACATGCAATGTAATACTACTTTCGGAAACTCTCCTCTTTCTTGCCTCCTTGGACCTATTTTATACTGTTTTGCAAGACCCGTTGATTAAATACATCGTACATGTATTGTCAAACAGAGACTTTAAAAGAGTGAATGTAATGTTTTCAATGGGACAGACCCAGGAAGGTGCGGGGCTGTGAGGACAGATCGCCCAGGAAAGTTTCAAAGGGTGTTCAAGGTTCCAAAAGATAGCTCAGCTCTGGAAAGATCCGGCCCGGAGGGGCACAAGGATTTCATACAGCTGTAATTCCAGGTGGATAGACTCTGCTTCCCCTCATGTAAAATATCCATAAACAATAAATAAACCTTTTTCTTTTAATTTTTTTTTTTTAATGTTTACTTATTTTTGAGACAGAGAGAGACAGAGCATGAGCAAGGGAGGGGCAGAGAGAGAGGGAGACAGAACCCGAAGCAAGCTCCAGGCTCTGAGCTGTCGCACAGAGCCCCACGTAGGGCTTGAACCTGTCAACCGCGAGATCATGACCTGAGCCGAAGTCAGACGCTCAACCGACTAAGCCACCCAGGTGCCCCCCCCTTAAAAAAATAAAAAAAAATTAAAAAAAAAAAAAAGCTTATTTATTTATTTTTAGAGAGAGAGTGCGAGTGAGCACGGGAGGGGCAGAGAGAGGGAGAGAGAAAATCCCAAGCAGGCTCCGCGCTGTCAGTGCAGAGCCCAACATGGGATTCGAACCTACAAACCATAAGATCATGACCTGAGCTGAAATCAAGAGCCAGTTAACCGACTGAGCCACTCAGGCGCCCCCCAAAATAAACCTTTTAAAAGAAGCCATCCACTCTGACTGTGTGAAAACGACAAGCAATTAAAATACTGTTG